>NC_047084.1:191050079-191675079 GCF_902459505.1 Geotrypetes seraphini | reverse complement strand
GAATTATATAGTAATTCAAAGAAGGCATTTTAAATGAATTGAATAGTCCATTGCAGCTGACTACGGCTGAAAATCAAATGCATCTCATAATTCTTAAAGGGTTGCATATTTCCTGCACAATATCACTGGAGTTTCCTTCTCTGGTTGTGAACTGGTTGCTATCTATAATACAAAAATATGAGATGAGATAAATATAAAACACATTTCCATGAGTGAAACAGTATTATATGTACAGAGTTAAGCTTTTATAACATTGCCTCCATTTTGCTTGAAAACTTATACCCATATAACATGTATACACACACATACACACACAAACACACAAGGTCCCCCTTCAACCAACTTGTTCAATCGCAGGGTTTTTGGGATGAAGTGGTAGATTATCCATAAGTTCACTGGCTCTTGTATCAAATGCCAACAGTGTATAAATTCACTCTGGACACCAAAATACCAAACTCCCCATTCAGGCCCTCTAACAAAGAGTGGCATACCTCTGGAACAGAAATTTGCTTTAAAAAATTAAATTGCTTTCCTCCCCATATAATTTAAGGTGTAAAAATACTGTTAATAAGATATCAATATATGTTCCATGATACCCTGATTGGGAAGCTAGGGATGCACCCAGGGCCGGATTAACCAAGTCCCAGTAGGCAAGTGCCTAGGGCCCGAAATGGTCAAGGGGTCCCGATGAAGGAGGGCATCAACATTCTTTTTCCAAACGGCAATAAGCCTCTCCAGCATCGATCGGCAATGTGGCCCCCCCACAGATCGGCAACACGCCTCCCCCCCATTAACGGAAAGTAAAACAAACAAGCAACGCGGGTATGAAAGGCAACAGGAACTGTAATTTTGCAAGCGGTGCTACTTGCCCAAAGATTCCCTCTGATGCAGCTTCCTGTTTCCGCCTGGGCGTGTCAGAGGGAATCTTTGGGCAAGCAACACTGCTTGCAAAATTACAGTTCCCGTTGCCTTTCTTACCTGCGTTGCTTGTTTGATTTACTTTCCTTTGATGGGGGGCTGAGTTGCCGATCGGGGGGGCCCGCATTGCTAATCAATGCTTTGGGGGGGGGAAATCGGAGTGAAAGGTAAGTGGTGAGATGGGCCTGGCGTGGGGGGGGGACAAGGCAGAGCAGGGCAGATGATGGAAGTGGAGAAGGGAGCAGGGCAGAAGATGGATGTGGGAAGAATGAGGCAGAGCAGGACAGATTATGGAAGTAGGGAGAAGGGAGAGAGAAGGAAGCAGGGCAGATGATGGAAGTGGGGAGAACTTGTGCCTAGCCCTCACTTCCTCACCACTGCTACTGCTTTCCCACATGCTGGATGGGGGGTGGGGGGAGAGAAGATAGTGAGATAGTGGAGGGGTGAAGGCAAGGGGTGGCAAGCTGTGAGTAGACACAGTGAAAAGAGGGAAACTGAGGGCTGAATAGTAAGAAAGAATTTAATTTAGATAGGCAGAAAATAGAGAAGGAAGACCAGAGAAGAAAAGGAAAGGGAAGAGAGAGGAGAGAGATGCCAAAGAACGGGGAACGACACACATTCGAATGAAGGAAATGAGAAGAGAGATGCTAAAAACCACAGGGGGGAGGGAAGGAGAGATGGAAGGAGAGAGATGCCAGACTATGAAGGGAACAGAGGGAAGGTGATGGATGCCAGACCAAGGGTGATGGGGAGGGTGCAGGAGGAGAAATGGCAGAGGGAGACAAACATTTTCTGGAAGGGGCAGGCAGTAGATGGAAGGAAGAGAATGATAAGATGAGGAAAGCATAAACCAGACAACAAAGGTAGAAAAAAATTCTATTTTTTTTTTAAATTTATTTTTGCTTTAGGATAAGGTATTATTGTAGCTATGTTGATAATCGTTTATTAATAGAAAATTGAAATAAGATGATACTGTTTTGAACTAATTTTAATACATTTTTTTACAAATTCAGAGACCATAACTCCTTTCCTCAGGTCAGGACAGGGATACTGTAACAGCAGTATAGTTTACTGATCTGAAGAAAGAGGTTTTAACCTCTGAAAGCTAAGTAAGAAATGTATTAGTGCAATAAAATGATGGGCACTAAATTTTCTTCCCGCTATGCCCCATGCCTCCTACCCAAATGCAAAATATAAATTGGTGGGTTTCCCAAAGCCCTGCCAGTTGAAGATCTCTTCCTCTAGGAAGGAAGGGGAGTTTTGTTCAGAGATGTTTGGAGGTTGCATAGAAGAAAAACTGTACACTGGCACTGGTATGGTAATTTTTTGTGTGTTTTGAATTTTAAAATAAAATAAATAAAGTGGAAATAAAGAAGTAAATAAATTGTGGTGGGGCAGTGGGGCGGGGCATGGTGGGGCAGGGCAGGGGGCCCAGTGTACTTGTGTGCCTAGGGGGCCCTCGACGAACTAATCCTGCCCTGGATGCACCTGAGAAACAAGTGCCTCTCTATAGGCTATACCCGAGTCCTCAGCGGTATAACAGAAATGCACCTGGATGTCAGGTCCCTTCCTACTACTTTGAGTCTTCTTTTGAAGTTGGGCCACTGTCTCATAAAGGCCAATATGCAGTGAAACCTACCATCCTTTGACACTCACAATCAATTTTCCCTACCAATCAACACTCCAGAGCCCACCAACACCTGATGACTAGTGGTCAGGCAGGAATGATCCCCAGTCACTCCTATCCTCATTGGGCACTTGGGCTCAAAATGCAGATGACAGACCCCAGCAATAGTTTCATGGTACAACTGTTAGAAGTCATGCTGCCCTTATTTGGCAGTTTGACTCTTAGTGGTAATACTGCTAGACTGCAGCTAGAAGTTGATTAATTATATTTTGAGCTCAGACAACTGAGAGAGCAGGAGTAACTGGGGATCACTCCTGCCTGGCCATTAAGACACCCCTAGGAGGTACTAGGGAGGATAAGCTTGTACAGAGAGTTGAGACAGGAAGCATGGCAATATTTCTCTATTTTAGCAATGGCCCCTTTGAAGGATCAAAAAATAGCTAAACCACTAGAACCCTATGGACTTGTGTGGCCAATAAAGTCCAAACTCAATACCAAAAAAGGAATTGGCTCACATATTATCAAGGACTATATGATGTATGAGGCAGTGCTCATTTAGACTTCTGTCTGTTTGATGCTTGTCATCCATGAGTTACTGCCTGAGCCCAAACAAACTTTGTGTGCCACCCAAAAGGCTCATACTGTTGTCCATTATATATAAGGGGCTTATGCATTAAAGGCCCGTTTAATATTATTTAATTTTCAATCTTTATTTTCTCTTTCAAACTTTCCCTTCGGGGAATAATTTTTATTGTGACCCAATTCCTTTTTTGGTATAGCCCTTTAGAGGATCCCCAGAATCATCAAGCAATACCAGGCCAATGCTCCCAGGAAGAAAAGATAATAAATAACAGTTTATGAAGTCAAATACAAGCTGCATTAATCAATGTGCATACTAGTGAAGTTCTTTGCATGCATTCCCATGCTTTGATTTCATTATTCACATGTGCTGCAGAAAATAAGGTACATCAAGGGCAAATACATGTTTTTTACCATTTAATTTACATGATCCAAATGGAAGGAACTGTAAGAAGAATATAAAAATGCCACCTTAAAGGTTAAAAAGTTATACTACTTCCAACTACTAAAAACCTGCAATAGATCAACAAACCTTTTTAAACAAAAAAGATACTCACAACATTACAAGGAGACAACCGAAACTAAACTCGACAGCAATACGCTCTCAGACTACTTTGCTGACAAGGTAGACAAAATGCAGACTCTCCTCAACTCCGCCATGCTACAGACATCATCCCCTCTTGACTCAAGATAATTAAAGCTACAACTGGGAACCTAACTCACTTTGAGACTGTCTCCCATGACGACATCACCAAAATAATGGACACTATTTGCCCTTCTGGCTCTATCGTAGACCCTTACCCGTCACACTTCCTACTGGCTGTGAAATACATCTTTGTAGCCTCCATCCTTCCTCTCATCAACACCTCTCTACAAACAGGCTTAGTGCCCACAAACTGGAAGTCAGCAGTCATCAGACTGATTCTGGAAAAAAATCTACAATTGACCTTAACTTGCCTGGCAACTTTAGACCTGTCTCCAATCTACCCTTCATCTCCAAGATCCTGGAAAAAAACAGTACTAAATCAACTACACTTCTTCATTGACAAAGAAAGAGCCCTATCCACTTTCCAATTGGAATTTAGGAAATTCCACAATACTGAAACCATTCTTCTTGACATCAACAACTGCTGGAAACTCATGGATAAGGGTAATGATGTCCTACTGGTGCTGCTGGATCTCAGTACGGCATTCAACACTATTGACCATCCTTTCCTCATTGTGCGGCTTTCTGAAATTATAATCTGAGACACTGCGTTACAATGGTTCTCCCAGATCAAGAAACTCCTAAACTACCTCTCGGAAATCAAAATCTGGATGTCCAACTAAACACCTGAAAAACGGAACTCCTTTCGATCCACAAAAAACACTGTAAACATGTTCGTCCCTCACTATACTGGGACTCAACTATAATAACTGCAAAAGACCACACGTGCAGTCTAGGAATACTACTTGACTCCAACCTATCGCTTTCCAACAATATCTCTCAGGTGGTATTTTCCTCATTTTACTACCTGCAACAACTCTGGAAAATAAGGAACTACTTTTCTGAATCTGACTTCACCCAACTGCTCTATGCCTTAGTCCTCTTTTGCAATGCCCTATTCAACAGTCTCATGGAAAAGAATGTACGACATCTCCAACATGTACAAAATGCGTCAATCAGACTACTAAAAAAAACCCAACAAAAAACATGGCCGCAACCTTGTCTCCCAGGCTTTATCATCAGGTCACTGGCTGCCTATAGCCAAATGTTGTGTCTTCAAGGGCCTGATGCTAACGTTCAAATTCTTGCATGACATGACATCAGGCTACATGACAGCCAAACTTCCTCAGTACATGCTGAACAGGTCCCTCCGCTCCTAGGATGAAATACACCTCAAAATGCCACCTGATCATGCCCTTCAAATGCAAACTGACAAATGATGTTCTTACTCCCATGTCATACCGAGCCACTGAAATTGATTGCCCCTGCAGATAAGATCACTTTTAGGACTCCTCAGCTTTAGTATAGTCATTGAGATGGAGGAAAGCAATAAAAACATACCTCTTCACCTAAATCTCCTGCCACGATTGATGGATCAAAAGAAATGTATGCTGGTACTAGATTGAACTGCTCAAATTACCATCCAATATCAAATCTCCCATTTTTGTCAAAACTCACTGAGAAAATAATATTTGAACAGTTATACGATTTCATAGAAAAAAACCCCAAATATTCTCCACCCAAATCAAACTGGATTCAGGAAAAATCACTAAACGGAACACTCCAAGATAGGTCTCACTACCTCCATTCTCAATTTCCTAGATCAAATGAAAACCATACTTCTCATATCTCTTGATCTCTCAGCTGCCTTCAACATGGTTGATCATACTCTTCTGCTTAATAGACTCAGCTCTATCGGACTCACTGACACTGCTTACAATTGGTTTGTCTCCTTCTTTTCTAATAGAACATCCAGAGTCAAAGTAGGACAATCTTCATCAGACAACCTCAAACAAAAATTTGGTATACCACGAGGCTCTATACTCTCTCCTGTTCTTTTTAATATATTTTCTTCCCCTCTTCTTACAATAGCACAATCACTTGGATTCACGGTATACTCTTATGCCGATGACTTTAATCTACTCTACCCAATCAACCTAACTAAACAACAAGAAATCCACGACATCAACTTCAAGCATGAAATAATTAACCAATGGTTACTCAATAACATGTTATTCCTTAACCCACAGAAATCTACTGGGATGATATTATCTGCAAATAATAGTGCAGATGACTTACCTATTTCACCCATACTTCTAAAATCCATTCCGTTAAAATTTACCAACACTGTAAAAATTCTCAGGGTTATACTAGATAACAAACTGACTTTTCACACAAATAGGAATCCAAACTAAAAATGATTAGGTCCATTTCAAATCTATTAGAATCATCCTCTCTTAATATTCTTCTTTACTCCTTAGTCATTTCTTAATTAGATTCCTGCAATTCTTTGTATAATGGTCTTCCCCAAAAGGCACTTCGTAGATTACAAATCATCCAAAATGCTGTTGTTAAAATAATACATAAAGGGAAAAAATTTGATCACATTACTCCGTTCCTAATAAAATCACACTGGCTTCCGATAACACATCGAATCACATATAAAATTTTACTGTTAACATTTAAAACAAAATCTTTGCACACACCAACTTTCTTGGACAGATTGATTATTCTTCATTGTTCCTCTTGAACACTAAAATCGAATACCCTGAATCTTTTACATATTCCTTCGGTCAGATATATTTTTTACGATAACACCCGGAAATATATTTTTCTGTTAGTGCTTCCGAACATTGGACCTCATTACTGGCACATTTAAGAGAAGAGGAAAATATTGATAAATTTAAAACAAACTTAAAAACCTTCATGTTTAGGGATGCTTACAACTTATTAATTTCCTCCGAGGGATAAGAAATCACAGACCTCCCTCAACCAAACATCTCCTAATGGAAGAGCATAGTTCCCCTAACCTATCTTGCTACCCTTCTTCTTTCTTTCCTATAAATAATTGTAGTTCCACCCCTCTTTCCTTTTGTCTCAGTAGGATATCTAAGTCTGAAGTTGGACGTTTTGGGCAAGACGTCCACAAAACCAGTAGAAAAAAAAAAGTCCATTTTCAAAGCTGCCAGATGTCTATCTTTTATTTTTGAAAATGACTTATGTATAGGTTTTGGTTCTAAGGACATCTATCTTTTTTGGACATTTTTCAAAAATAATATGCCATTATTCTAATCATTTATACACTATGGGGCTCATAATTGAAACAGAAATACATCTAAAAACCGGCCTAAATTGGCACTTAGATGATTAGTGAGACAAGTTGTCCAAGCGCCGATAATGGAACTGGGTTTTAGACGTATCTAAAAATGACTTAGGCCTTCACAGTGCTGCAGTAAGCGGGCCGTCCTAGACTTAGTTATACTGCATGTATAACCAAAAGTTTATCAACACCGCCTAGATGGAACTTTATAATTTTAAATGTAATGTGCACTGCTTTGACAGTTTTAAGGCGATATATCAAAGTTTAATAAACTTGGATCCTCGGAATATGTCACATTAGGATAAAACTTGCATTGAAACATCTTGAATTGTAACTATGGCAAATTTAACCTGTATATTTGTATTAGGTCTCTAGCATGTATCAAATTAGGATAAAAACTTGTATCAAAAACATACTGTAACTATGGTAAATTGTAACCTGTTAATTGTATATTATGTACCTGTGACCCGTTCTGAGCTCTTTGGGGAAAACGGGATAGAAAACAATTTTTTTTTTGCAAAAAACATGCATTATTCCCTTAACAGTAACCACCCTTCCAGTCTGAAACAGCAGCATATTTTTTTTTATATTGTGCTTCCAAAAATAGCATGGGGGTAATATGCATGACATGGCAGTTACAACAGGAAACAAAATGGTAGAAAGTATGGGGAAGGTAGTAAACCACATGGGGCAGTAGTTACAAACTTGAATAGAATGAAACAGGTTTATTTACTCTGAATTATGTCTATAATCTTTATCAGGCTAGCTTACTTCTTTTTCAGTCTCCAGGAGGATTTCTTCTATCAATCAGGATATTTCTCAACAGATGTTTAATATTGCTGAACATTCATCTCTTAAATGGATATTCTCAAAGGAGAGGAATTTTTTTTGTTTGTTTTATATACATTAAGGTTGCATCCAGAATAGATCTTTTCTTTCTTTTTCCATTCTATCCGGTTTGATTGTCTTCAAAATAATGCTGTATTCATTCCAAATACAGCTCCTGCTGTGCTCCAAAGCACTGATGGTAATTTCATTTCTTTAATGATGTAATAGACCTAGAGAAATATTTTTTTCAATGCAAACAGAAGCATTCATTCTTTCCACTGACAGACATACTGTATAAGGGGCTGTCTTTTGCAACATCACAATATTTCACAACTTTGCAGACTATTTTCTTTCTCACCAGGGAACCATCCATTTCCAAAATTTCAACTTTCTTCATCTCAATGACTATACTAAAGCAATGTTCTCTCTTCATATGGCAGACATTCATATATGCTTTCTCCAGCCTTGTGAAGAGTGACCTCACTTGCAACGTACCATGGATGTTCAAGGTTCCTGGAGCCGATAAATTACCATTTTCAGAACTTTAATAGAAAAGTGTAGTTTTGTGTAGAAGTAACCTGATGGTTAGTGCAGCAGCTGAAGAACCTGGGGAACTGGGGTTCAATTCCCACTGTAGATCCTTCTAACTCTGGGCAAATAACTTAACGCTCCCTTGCCTCAGGAAAAAAATAAGTACCTATACAGTATATAAACCACTTTGATTGTAACTTCAGAAGAGTGGTATATCACTTTCCATCCCCTCTAATTTTTTCTGAAAATCATCAGAAGGCCTTTATCACCCAATGCACAGAGAAAATAATTTCACTTTTAGGTTTTGTAATTTGAAAGCCTTTTCCTCTAAATAGAAACCACAATACCAATGTGCATTTGAATAATCCCAGACTTTTAGAGACCCAAAACCTGTCCTGGAGTACCCCCCACTCAGTCAAGATTTCAGATACTGCATTATGATGATTTGCCTCCTTCCACAGTAATAGATCCCAAAGCGTACTGCTCAACGATGCTCTATCGAAACCGAAACTGATCAAATATGGTGTTCCACAGGGGGCTCTGCTATTCCCCCTATTATTCAATCTCTACATTAGACCTGTCCTAGACATAGCCAGCAAATACCAAATACAGATTCACTCCTTTGCGGATGACATCCAACTATACCTACCGCTAGGAGAAACCTGTGATGCCCAGATCACAAAACTCCTGAATTGCCTCTCAGAAATCAAAAACTGGATGTCCGTCAACAAATTACAAATGCACTTTGAACTCTGCTTTGGAAAAAGAGAGTAATAAAATCTAAAAGTGAACTTACATCATCTGCATTTCTCTCACTCACTCCTTCCCTCCAGCACTGCTCAGCTTCCTCCTGTTTCATACTCAATATCCATCTCCTTTCTCCCTCCTTGTCAGGATATCTCACCTGCTTCCTTCCTGCAGCATGTGTTTGCCTCTCCCTTCCTGTGCCTCTCATCTGCTCCTCACCTACTACTTAGATATTTCCCTTACCTGTGTTTTTCTCCAGTTCAGTATTTGCTACTCTCCTAGAACTCTAACCCGTTTCTTCTCCCAGCAACTCTCGGCTGTCTCTTCTTCTTGAACACATCTCGGAACTCCTTTGAATCCACAAAGAACACTGCAACTACATCTGTCCCTCTCTACATTGGGACTCAACTACCATAACTGCAAAAGTCCAAGCACGCAGCCTAGGAATACTCCTTTACTCCAACCTATTGCTCTCCAACCACATCTCTCAGGTGGTATCTCCCTCATTTTACTACCTGTGACAATTCCAAAAAATAAGGAACTGCTTTCTGAGTCTGACTTCACCCAGCTACTCTATGCCTTAGTCCTTTCCCACATGGCCTACTGCAATGCGCTATTCAACAGTCTCACGGCGAAGAACGTACATCTCCAGTGTGTACAAAATGCAGCAATTAATCTTCTAAAGAACCTGGTCTCTCAGGCTTTATCATCAGCTCACTGGCTGCCTGAAGCCAAATGTGTCTTCAAGGGCCTGATGCTAGCATTCAAATCCTTGCATGACATGGCGCCGGGCTACATGACGGCTAAGCTTCCTCCATACATGACAAGCAGGTCGCTCTGCTCCCAGGGTGAAATACACCTCAAAACATTCCCAGGTCGTGCACTTCAACTGCAAACTACCAAACGATGTTCCCACTCCCACGTCATACCGACCCTTAGATAAAATCCCTTAATGGACTCCTCAACTTTAAAAAAGCAATAAAAACATACCTGTTCACCTAACTCCCACAATTGATAGATTACAAAGAAATGTATATTGATACAATGTCCTTGGTATGTGTTGTGTACTGTAAAATCTTGTACTGTAACTGTGACAAATTTAACCTGTAAACTGTATATTACAGATATTGGTAAGATCCCTAGTATGTGTCGAGTTAGGATAAAAACTTGTACCAAAAAAAACTTGTATTGTAACTATGGTATATTGTAACATGTTAACTGTATATTATGAATGTTAACTTGTAATCCGTCCTGAGTTCTTTGGGGAGTTCGGTATAGAAGTCAAATTAAATAAATAAATAATCCCAAAATGTCTGTTTTCCCTTGTTGTTTACATAAACTTTCATTTTGTTCCTGTTTCTTCTTCAATTTTGTTTTTTTTTTGTTTCAGGAGCAATATCATTGCTAATGCACTCTCTTCCCCCCCAAAAAAAAAAAAAAAAAAAACCTTTTCAAAAGAAGACACACTATTAATGACACATGAAAAATAAACCAACAAAATTTGGGTTTTATCCTGTCATATCAAGCAGAAAATATGAAGCAACACAGGAAATGTGATTGACATTTCCCATTTTGTCTCAAACAAATACCTAATACCTACAACACATATGTCTCAGGTAAATTGGTATGTAATGAAGACAGTGCAAACAAATATATGTATATTTTCCCAGATATCTTGAAAACCCAACTGAATAGTTACCAAGTACTGCCCATATTACATTAATATTATGACACTTAATAGGAAGTGGCAAAATCTGCTATACCATATCCCATCTTCGGTGGGCTTGGGGGGGGGGTGTTGGGTGCTGGAGGATGTCTCAGGGGGTGGTAGAAAACTGGCCATCCCTCCTGCCGATGATTTGGCGGGGTTTGGGAAGTTCTGGCAGGAGGGACTAAGCATGCGTTCTGCTGGTGAATGTCTCAATGTGGTGGCGGCAGAAGGAATTGGAGTACCTGATTGTAAAACCGCTTAGATAACCTTAATAGGCGGTATATAAAAAATCCTAATAATAATAATAAACTTCTCCTACTGTGGACTTTCGGGGGGGTGGAAGGAGCAACTTCAGGGGTTCTGGCAAGAGGAACTGGGCATCCTTCCTGCCGGTAGTCTTCATGAGGGAGACAGGTTCCCTGCCACGGCCGCTAAACTGATCGCGGCAGGGAGATTCCCTTGCCACGATCAGTTCAGTGACTGCGTCTATTTCCTACGCCTAGCCTTGAGTGAGCTTAGGTGGACCTACACACTTCCATAGACTTGCGAAGACACCTACAATGTAGACAAGCTGCCTCGGGGTGGTTTTTGTTTTTTTATAACATGCATCCCAATTGGCTGGTTAGACAGCAGTAGGATGCCTATGCTACCTACAAGAATTTGCCCCTTGGGATGGGTCCAAAGGTGACGGGCTGGGTCAAGAACTGGTTGAGTGGAAGGCAACAGAGGGTAGTGATCAATGGAGATCACTCTGAGGAAAGGAATGTTACCAGTGGTGTGCATCAAGGTTCTGTTCTTGGGCCTGAAGAAGGCTACTAAAATGGTGCTTGGTCTTCGTCAAAGGGTGTATGTGGACAGACTTAAAGATCTCAATCTGTATACTTTGGAGTAAAGGCGGGAGAGGGGAGATATGATGGAGACATTTAAATACCTACATGATGTAAATGTGCATGAGTCAAGTCTCTTTCATTTGAAAGGAAGCTCTGGAATGAGAGGACATAGGATGAAATTAAGAGGTGATAGGCTCAGGAGTAATCTAAAGAAATTCTTTTTTTTACAGAAAGTGTGGTAGATGCATGGAACTGTCTCCCGGTAGAGGTGGTGGAGACAGAGACTGTGTCTGATTTTAAGAAAGCCTGGGACAGGCACGTGGGATCTTTTAGAGAGAGGAAGAAATAATGGTTACTACGGTCGGGCAGACTGGACGGGCCATTTGGCCTTTATCTGCCATCATGTTTCTATGTTTCTAAATGCACTAAGATCTCATGTGGTCTGCTTGACTGAGGTCTGCTTGACTGAGGAGCAATATTCAGAGAACCCTACCCTGGAGGTTCTGGCTTTCAATTTCTTATCTAAAAGCCTACATTCGGCTTCTATAATATCTCTCCTGCACCTTCATATATCACAAGTACTCATATGTACTACTACATCTGGCTCCTTCCCAGCACTTTCTAAAATCCACTGGACAGCTGATCTGGGAGCTGCAAATGAGGACTCGTTTGTCTGGCTATATGTTTTGCTTCAGATTGATTTTATGTATGTTTTTATGTTTGTTCGTATATTTATTATGTATGTTTACTTGTGCTTCAGCGAATAATAAATAAATACAATACCAAGGAAAGCTCATGCCCTCTAGCTACCTGCATTTTTTAATAATCAAATCACAACTACAGCATAACTCCAAATCTTTCCTTCTTAGGAACATACCTGTAAAGATAATACTTTGTACAAGAAGATACTGAGTAACTGGCAGTTCCTACTACAGAAAACCTAGTAGTCTCAGTAGCCATTTTTAAGGGCCACAGGCATGAGCAGGAAATGAGTGGGTACCCTAACCACCTCACTAGACACCAGGGGTTCCCTAGAAGATAGGTAACTGAATTGGGGGATAGAAATGAACATAAGAATAGCCTTACTGGGTCAGACCAATGGTCCATCAAGCTAGTAGCCCGTTATCATGGTAGCCAATCCAGGTCCCTAATACCTGGCCAAAACCCAAGGTGTAGCAATATTTCATGCTACCAATACAGGGCAAACAGTGGCTTCCCCCATGTCTTTATCAATAACAAACTATGGACTTTTCCTCCAGGAACTTGTCCAAATCTTTCTTAAAACCAGCTATGATATCCGCTCTTTCCACATCCTCTGGCAACGTGTTTCAGAGCTTAACTATTCTCTGAGTGAAAAAAAAATTTCCTCCTATTGGTTTTAAGAGTATTTCCCTGTAACTTCATCGAATGTCCCCTAGTCTTTGTAATTTTTGAAGGAGCGAAAAATCGATCCACTTGTACCCGTTCTATTCCACTCAGGATTTTGTAGACTTCAATCATATCTCCCCTCAGCTGTCTCTTTTCCAAGCTGAAGAGCCCTAACCGTTTTAGTCTTTCCTCATACGAGAGGAGTTCCATCCCCTTTACAATCTTGGTCGCTCTTTTTTGAACCTTTTCTAGTGCCACTATATCTTTCATGAGATAAGGAGACCAGAATTGAACGCAATACTCTAAATGAGGTCGCACCATGGAGCGATACAGGGGCATTATGACATTCTTAGTCTTGTTAACCACCCCTTTTTAAAATAATTCCCAGCATCCTGTTTGGGCGGAAGGTTTCATCGTATTGTCTACAACAGGGGTGGGCAACTCCAGTCCTTGAGGGCCAGAATCAAGTCGGGTTTTCAGGATTTTCCCAATGAATATGCACTGAAAGCAAATAGATCTCATGCATCTTTTGTAATCTTTTGTAATCCGCCTTGAACCGCAAGGTAATGGCGGAATAGAAATCTCTAATGTAATGTAATATTCATTGGGGAAATTCAGAAAACCCGACTGGATTCCGGCCCTCAAGGACTGGAGTTGCCCACGCCTGGTCTACAATGATACCCAGATCCTTTTCTTGGGCGCTAACCCCCAAGGTGGACTCTAGCATCCGGTAACTGTGATTCAGGTTATTCTTCCCAATATGCATCACTTTGCATTTGTCCACATTAAATTTCATCTGCCACTTGGACGCCCAGTCTTCCAATTTCCTAAGGTCCGCATGCAAATTTTCACAATCTGCATGTGTTTTAACAACTTTGAACAGTTTAGTGTCATCTACAAATTTAATCACCTCACTCATCATTCCAATTTCCAGATCATTTATAAATAAATTAAATAGCATCGGTCCCAGTACAGACCCCTGCGGCACTCCACTATTTACTCTCTTCCATTGAGAAAAATGACCATTTAACCCTACCCTCTATTTTCTATCCAATAACCAATTCCAAATCCACAACTGAACTTTGTCACCTATCCCTTGACTCTTTAATTTTCTCAGGAGCCTCTCGTGAGGAACTTTACAAAATCTTTCTGAAAATCTAGATACATGTCTTGTAGGTCCACTAAGAACACTCCCTCTCCTCACCCTATCCACCCCCTTGTCATTTACATGTACTCATCCTCCTCTCACGTGAATGGCCTGTTTTGAAACAGTATATAAATATTTGAGTATCTCCAAACATTTAAATGCTGCCATTTCCATGTAGGAATGCTTTTAAAACAAGGGCCATTACCTAATAAATACTAATTGGAGTTAAACTTGACAGAGATGACATAAACATTAAAATCCCTAAATGCCAATAATTTTAGGAGCTGAAGGGAAGCCTCTGCAGTCAAATAAATTAATTTTAACAAACCTTCATGGGTATCAAGAGTATTTTCTATCTTCCAACAAAAAAAAATACATGTTCTACTCTCTCTTTGCTGCGGGGATATTATCGACAAAGGGATCTCATCTCTACATATTATTCCTATACAGCCATCCCTCTTGAGCAGGGGAGATCAAGTTAAGTTAAAATAAATACTTCTGTCTCTGGCAATCAGCGTTCTCCGATATAAAAAGTTTGCCACATATTCATTTATCAAATCATATGCATAATTTCTTATTTACTGAATGTGCATAAATCTCAAATAATGCATTTGGCTGATTTTTTTTATTTATTTGTTATTATTATTCCTTTCAATTTCACCTTTAGCTCCTATACTAGAATTTTCACTACAGTTCAGGGCTGCAATAATACAGGATTTCCCATCCCAGTCCCTGGGGCACACTAAGTCCCATCTAGTTTTCAGGATATCCACCATAAGCATGAATTAGATAGATTGGCATGCACTTAGATTTGAATACCAAAGAGGAAGTATATGCCATCTGTCATGCATATTAATGGGAGCCCAAGACCCTGTGTTGATAGGCGGAAGATAACACGGGGCTGGTAGGCACGGGGATAGCGAGGAGAGGTATGATAGGTTAGGGGGCCTGTCAGGTAGGGAAGTTTTGAAGTGATTGGAGGGAGGAGGGGTGGCGCACGGGGGCAAGATTTTAAGGAGGGGTCAGTGGAGGACTCGGTCGTTCAGGGTCCTCCAGGGTGGTTTTCTTCCAACCACGCACTTTTCAGCGGCAGCGAGTTTAGCTGTGTTTTGGGGCACGGCGGCGCGATCTTCGTCTTCAGGCGGCGAAGCAGAGCTCTCCTTGTGTGCAGGCAACTCTTTATTGGAGGACCCGGAGGAGCAGGTGGGTGCTGGGAGCACGAATTGGCGGGGTAGGCATTAGCAATTGCTGGCTCGGGGTGTCACGAGGGGGGGGGGTGGTCTCCGATGGTGGGTGGTGCAGGGCCGTCGGCAGCAAGGAGCAGGGGTCGAGGGAAGAGGAAGTCCAGTGCGAAGAGTACATCGGGCATGCAGGCCTCTGTCCGGCTGGAGAGCAGCAGCTCAGGGGCTCCTTTCGCGCGGCGGGAGCAGGTTGCAGCGGTTGGTGCGGCTATTCCTGCACCTCCTGCTACTAAAGAGTCGGCGTGTGAGCCGGCTGTGTTGTCAGAGCTTTCGGGGGATGCCTCCAGGGTCGGGGGAGGGGAGATTAGTTCAGGCTCCTTCTTGGGGGTCGGGGGTACACCGGTGGGGAGATGGGGGCATTACAGCCCTCACCCCAGCCCTCTACTAGTTGGGGGCAGGGGGCTTGGTACACAGGTCAGCCTGGGCCATGCGATCGAGCCCGCCCCCTTGGTGGCCAGACTGGGGACAGGGCTTGTTCCCTCCCTCCTGGGGGGGGCAGCGTTGATTCTGGGTGGATGGGCGATTCCATGCATTGTGGGGTAGGTGGCCCCGTTTGGGGATGTCTGGGGTCGGTTTTCCCTGTGCTGCTCCTGGCTTTGGTTTCTTTTCGCAGGTCATGTCACCAGTGCCGGAGGCACATTGGAGTGCAGTTGGAGCGGCTCTGGGAACTTCCTCGTGCGGCGTCAGTGGAGTCTCGGAGAGGCAGTGGAGTGGGAGAGTGTCGGTGATGACTGCAGTGGAGTTGGTGGCTGCTGACGGTGGCGCTGCTGATGCCTCATCGGATGTGGTGGCTGCTAGCAGTGGCATCGCTGTGGCTGAACAGAGAGTTTTGACATCGACAGAGATTGCTGCTGGTGGCATCCCGGCTGCTGAGGAGCAACCTTCAACTTCGGGTAATGTGGCACCTGCTGTGGTTGCTGGGGAAAAACAGTCTACGAAGAAGGGGAGAGGTCGGCGTCGGTGCAAGCAAGATTCGTCGTCCTCTTCGAGTGGTTCTTCGTCCTCTTCTTTGTCTTCCTCTTCTACATCCTCTTCTCCAGGGCAAGGGCACAGGGGGGCTGGGGGTCCTTCGGGGGTGGTGATTCTGTGATTCTGGGGGAGGGTCGGGGAGTGCTGGCATTGGTAGCTTTGACGGAGCTGTTGGAGAGGGTTCTGCGCAACCTGCGGCATAAAATTAGGCGGTGCTCTTGTATTGATATATTTTGGCTCATGGAGGGTAGGGCGCATAGGCGGAGCCGGAGGAAGTCGAAACGGGAGGTGACCACAGCCAAACCCTTGCCAGTGACGCGGTCCATTCTTATTTGGATACGTTCCTTTATGCGACTGTCTAGTGTGTGGCGGCGTGCCCATCCTGGCGATTACGGCTTGTTATTAGCCTACGCGGACTCGGTGCTTGACGCGTACCAGCGCTTCGGGGACTGGACGTGGTTGAACTATGATGAGGCATTTTGCGACAAAATGGAGAATACCCATATGTCATGGGGTACGCAGGATGTGAACCTATGGCTCACGCATATGTCCTCCAAATCCAGGTCTGTTCAGGTGAGTGGTGGGCTTGCGCCTGTGGGTTCCGGGGGCGGAGGGCGGCCCTTTCAGTCAGGGGTGGGGACAGGGGCCGGAGTTGGGGCGAGCAATGATCTGTGTTGGCAGTTCAATAAATTGAGCTGTCCCTTCCCAGACTGTCGATTTCAGCATGCCTGCTCGCATTGTGGGCAACCTCATTCCTTCTTAAGTGCCCCAAAAAGCCGGTCAGAGAAACTTCGGGAGTTGGCAAATGATAGGGGGGGGGAGTCGAGTGCGATTCCCACGCCGGTTAGAGTGGGAGTGATGGGACCGTGGCTGCATTGTTATAGGCCTGTTCGCATTGCGGTCCTGTTGGAGCATGGTTTTTCGATTGGTTTCGATATTCCGTTTCGGGGGGAGTTGTCCGGTGTTCGGGTGCACAATGCGTCTTCGGTTTCACAGTTGAATGCCATAGTTCGTCACAAATTGGATGAGGAGTTGCGGTTGGGACGGATTGCCAGTCCTTTTCGGGAGCGGCCATTTCCAGTTATGATGATTTCCCCCTTAGCGGTCATCCCTAAGAAGGAGCTGGGTAAGTTCCACCTCATTCACAATTTATCCCGACCTTTGGATCTGTAAGTGAATGATGGTATCCCAAGGGATCTCTGTTCTGTACGTTATTCCTCAGTTGATTGCGCTTTGCGGCTCATTCTTCGTGCAGGCCTTGGTGCCTTGTTGGCAAAGGTTGACATCGAATCAGCATTTCAGTTGTTGCCCATTCATCCTCAATCCTATCCGTTGCTGGGCTTTCGTTTTGAGGGAGCCTATTTTTATGATCGCTGTTTACCCATGGGGTGTTCTATCTCTTATGCATATTTTGAGATGTTCAGCTCCTTTCTGCATTGGGTTGTGATGCAACGGTTAGGTTTGGATTCGGTGGTGCACTACCTTGATGATTTTTTGTTCATTGGACCTGGGGCTTTGAACGTCTGTGGGCAGCTCAAAGGGGTTTTTGAGATCATGGCTGTGGAGTTTGGGATTCCGTTACATCCCTTGTTTTCCTAGGGATTGAGTTGGATTCCGTGGACTTGGTGACCCGCCTCCCGGCTTTGAAGGTTCGGCAGTTGCTCGGGCTTATTGAGCGTGTGTTGTCGTCTCCCAAAACTATGTTGCAGGTTGTCCAGTCTCCTCTGTTAGGTTCCCTTAATTTTGCATGTTAGGTCTTGCCCAATGGTCACGCTTTTTTGAGTCGGTTGGCTGCTTCCACAGCGGGGGTGCGGGACAAACGCCATTTCTTGCAGCTCTCTGCCAGAGTTCGGGCAGATCTCCGTATGTGGGCTAGTTTTTTGCGTGATTTTAACGGCTCGTTGCTTATGCAGGCCCCAGAGGTGGCTAACTGGGATTTGGAGTTGTTCTCTGATGGGCCGGTAGTGTGGGCTTTGGTCTTTACTTTAGGGGTGCCTGGTGTGCGTAGCGATGGACGGAGGCCTGAGTGAGGTGGGGCATCACGTAAAATATCACTCTTTTGGAATTGTTCCTCTTAGTCGTTGCCTGCGCACTTTGGTCGGGAGAGTTGTGTGATAGGAAGGTGGTATTCTGGTGCGATAATCAGGGGGTGGTTGAAATGGTTAATAGGCAGGTGGCGCGTTGCTTGTTGGTGAATGCATTGGTTTGCGTTGTCTGCGTCTTAATTTGTTTATCAGGGCGCAGCACGTGCCCGGTTCACAGAATGGCATTGCTGATGCTCTCTCTCGTTTCCATTTTACACAGTTTTGTTGACTGGCACCGGAGGCTTACAAGGACGGTTCAGTGATGCCGGAGCATTTGTGGAGCCTGGTCGAGGAGTGTGGGAAATGCTCCATCTGTTGGTAGCTCCAGCTATTTGATCTCATTACTCAGCTGGGTTCCACATTGCTGCTGCCTTTTTGTCTAGCCGGGGTTGGGCTCCCGGGGATGTGACCGAATCCTACTTGGAGGATTTCGTGCTGGATTCATATCGGGCCAGGGTTTCCCGATGGGTGGTTCAGGGGCGTTTGGCGGGGTTCGCCTTTTTCTGCCGCACCTTGGGTCCGGTTTCATGGTGAGGTGCCTGCTTAGTGTACTGGGGAGGGCGGTGCCCTGCCAGCTAGATCCTCGTTTGCCGATAAGGCATGAATTGCTCGTTCGGTTGTTGAACGTGGTGCTGGAGTTGGCCCACTCTCCCTATGATGCTTGTCTGTTCCGTGCAGCTTTTTCCCTGGCATTTTTTGGGGCACTGTGGGTGGGGGAGCTGTTGGTTAGCACGGCGGATAGGGCCAGGGGGCACGGGTTGTTGGTCCAACATGTGCGACTGGGCGTGCAGGAGATCGAGATTTGTATTGCTAGTTCAAAGACTGATCAGGGTGGTCGGGGACAGTGGGTGGTGCTCCATGGGGTGGGGGGTTGTGTCTCTTGTCCTGTGACTCGGTTGAGGGAGTTTTTGGCGATACGAGCACAGGTTTCCCCTGTCCTGCTTGTGCATGCTGATGGGGTTCCTCTCTCCAGGTTCCAGTTCTTAGCTGTCTTGCATTTGGCATTGGCTCGCTATGGTGAGGAACCTAGTAGCTATGGCATGTACTCCTTTCGGATTGGTGCTGCCACCTGCGCTAGCACAGCCGGTATGCCCGAAGCTGATATCCGGTGGATGGGTCGTTGGGTGTCTGGTGCCTTCCGTGGTTACATCAGGCTGAGCGGTTCGGAGAGGGGCGTGGTAGTGGTCGGGGGGGACCAGTGATCTGGGGGTTTGCTGGTTGGAGTGGGGGGAGCGTGCATCCTATTTGTTTCAATTTTGCTTTGCTTTTCAAGTGCTGGGCAGGGCAGGTTTTCAGTTTGTATCGTCGGGCATTCCTTTATTCACTGGATGGGCTGGCGAGCGGGCAGCGTTACGCCCTGGGGGCCGTCATCTTGGGCTGGGCCATCTTGGATTGAGGGTATTCTGGTGGGGGCAACGTGGCATGCGTTGGCATCAACTCCTACCTCTGCTGTCGAACTTGCGGTACGGCTCTCGCCACCCGGATATACTCTTTCTGCATTTGGGGGGTAATGACATGGATGCCTTGTTGGCGAGGCAGTTAGTTAACATGATTAAGGATGACCTTCGGGTGATCTTTGCATGGTTCCCAGGAACTCAGGTGCTATGGTCGGATGTTAGTCCGCGCCCCCGGTGTCTGGCGTTCCCTCATTGGACTAGGGGGTTGGCCAAGTTTAACAGACAGGTGGGGAAGTGGATGGAGTCCCAAGGGGGTGAGCAGATTTTGCATAGTTGGGTTGAGGTTGCTTGTGGGGGGCTTTACCATAGGGATTGTGACCAGACAGGCTCTGCGCCTGCCAGCGTCCCAGTTACGTCAGAAGGGAAAAGGAAGGGTAAAACCTGAAAGGGAGTTTACAGGATCAGTCCTGTCCCTGATGATAATGATAATCTCCCAGTTGACCACCAGGGGGAGCCTGATCTGACTGAAAATGTAGCAGGTAGTGAAAATGTGGGTCACCACCGGAGGAGCCCATGAGCTACCTGGTTCCCTGCTGACTCAGCCAGGTTAGGTCGTGTCCCTAGGATTCAAAAGCCAGCAGTGGGGAACAAGCAGGCAGGCAGGGTAGGGAGAAAATTTAGGCCTTTTCTCTCTGAGGAACTCCCTGGGCCAAACAGGAGTGAGCAAGCCACACCTATGGAGGTACAGGAGGCTGGAGACACCCTGGATGGATCATTATCGGATATGGAACTCCCAATGGAAATACAGGAAACCCTGCCAGAAAAAATGGGACCTTTTGATGAAGCAATGGAGGTTGGTTTTGCCACCAGCTGCAAGCAGTAATGCTAGCACAGTGAGTGTGTTTTTGGAACTGTTTGTTTTGAGGAAATTGTTTTGTTTGAGCTTGATATTTTGGTTTTTTCTTTTTCCTCTTTTGTGAAGCTGGAAGTGTCTATGGGGAGAGGTTTGCAGTCACACAGGGAGGGAATTTTTGAAGGCTATTGAAAAGCTGTGTTAAAACAAACTTAAGGCACTCTCCTTTACCCAACAGTAGGTTGATAGGCTGCTGGAGGCTTTATTTTTGAGCACTGTGAATTATGGAACTAGTGCACTGAACTCTATTTTGTAGACTGAACAACTTGCTTGGGAGCGGGCTGTGCAAGCTCTGAGGGGAGTCAAACCTCAGAGGTATTATAGACTGTGTGAGTAAGAAGAAAGAAGTTTGGACTTTATCTTTGAACTGCTTGTTTTTCTTTCTTCTTGAGTTTTGGACTTGTTTGCATTTTTGCCTACTTACCTTCATATATCTGATACACATTATCCTGACTTATGTTTTGAATGAATAAAATTGAAATTTCTTTCTTATACAACCTTTTTGGTGAGGTTTTGATTTTTGGATCCTGATTGGTGTCAGTCCAGTCCTGCAGGATGACTCCAGGCCGGGTCACACGCTAGTGCTCTTTTTCCTTGTAGCCACTGGGAGTGCTGTGGAGTCCTGGTCGGACCACAGTCTGGTTACAGGATGATGGCTTGGATTTACTATTAGATGATTTACCTGTGTGTTGTGAGCGCATCCTGGGTTTGGGTTAGACGCAGCTCAGTTTATTGGGGAGGGGGGGGCCTGTAAGGTCACAGGCCTGTGGCGGATCTCCCGAGCTACTGGGTCATTGGTGCTCAGCAGGTGATGAGCGGTGGGCTGGCGGGGTGCCGTGCCTGGTGGGTCAGGTGACCTGGATAAAGGGGCATGAGGGACATGCCACTCCTCTGGCCCTTGCTGAGGTGACGGGGTAGAGGGCACTGAATATTTTGTAATTGGGTAGCTCGGGAGGAGCTCTTTGTTTTCATGTTAATGGAAGTTATGATATATTAAAGTGTTATGATTAATAAACTGAGCTGCGGCTAATTTTCCATCAAAAAAGTCTCTAGTGTTTTTGTGGTAAAGTTAAGAGAAGAGTCGGGGTGCAAAAGGGGGTGAGATTATATGGGGACAACGGGGCCTATCCAGATCCCGCTGTTAATGGGAGCCCAAGACCCTGTGTCGATGGGCGGAAGATAATACGGGGCTGGTAGGCTCTCATGTCGCCCATCGGCCAGGGTGGATAGAGGGCGGGGGTAGCGAGGAGAGGTATGATAGGTTAGGGGGCCTGTCAGGTAGGGAAGTTTTGAAGTGATTGGAGGGAGGAGGGGTGGCGCGTGGGGACAAGATTTTAAGGAGGGGTCAGTGGAGGATTTGGTTGTTCAGGGTCCTCCAGGGCGGTTTTCCCTCCTACCCTCCTGTGAATTAGCCGGTGGGTAGTAGCTCGGGGGGCGGATTTCCCGAGCTACTGAGGCATGGGTGCTCATCAGGTGATGAGCGGTGGGCTGGTGGGGTGCCGTGCCTGGTGGGTCAGGTGACCTGGATAAAGGGGCATGAGGGACATGCCACCCCTCTGTCAAGGGTTGTAAAAGTAAGAAATACCACAATCATACACTTTCCTTTCAAACAGCCTTCTATGACAAGGTTTTTCATCATCTTCTTATGTCACATTCTTATTTTCATTTCAGAAGACAATTAAAAACTCATCTATTTTCAAAATTTATAATCAATTAATTTCTTTGATCCTACATATTTTGTTTAATTAGCCATTTGTAAACTGCATTCAACTCCATAATTATGCTGTATAGAAATCTGCTTTTATGCTATATAATGAAATATAGCAGAGTTTCTCAAGAACTAAGAAGCTCATGACTATTTATACACAGACACTAATTACAATCAAACAAGGAACAAGTGTGGATACTTATCCTTCTTTGCCATCTCAACCTCTGTGTGGACATTTGATTAGGGCAATCTATGAGAGTTCTGTTAGCATTATGATTACTAAAGGAAACACACAATTCTGTGATGATAGAAAGCTTCACCTGTCCAATATTCCTAAATTACTGTGTTTTTTGCTCCATAAGACACACTTATTTCCACCCCCAAAAAGGGAGTGGAAATAAGGGTGCATCTTATGGAGCAAATACCCCCCCCCCCCCCGTTACCTTATTCAGTTCCTCCGGTGGTCCTGCACTTCCCTCTGGCTGACTCCCGAACTAACTGCAGCAGCGTCAGAGCGGGTAAAAGGCAGGCACAAGCTTTTCGCACTCCTGCCTTGACCTGCGTCACTGCATGAATGGCTGCCTCAGTTCTCGCGAGACAAGGTAGGATTGCAAAAAGCTCGCACCTGCCTTTTTCCCACTTTGACGCTGCTGCAGCTAGTTCAGGAGTTAGCCGGAGGGAAGGGCAGGACCGTCGGACCGCCGGAGGAAGTAATATAAGATAAGGGAAGGGGGGGGCCCTGCCTACCTGCCTAGGTGGGTGGGGTGCCCTGCCTGCTTGCCTCGGGGTGGGGGGCCCTGCCTGTCACTAGGTGACTAGGCCTTCCTGCCTATCACTAGGCCTGCCTGCCTGTCACTAAGCCTGCCTGCCACTAGGCCACTAAGCCTTCCTGTCACTAGGCCACTAAGCCTGCCTGCCCTGTGCCCTGTCCCTGCCTACCACTAGACCACCAGAGGGGGGACAGGGTTCAGAGCCTGGCAGGGAGAATTTGGTTCAGAATCGGGTTTTTTCTTGTTTTCCTCCTCTAAATCTAGGGTGCGTCTTATGGAGCGAAAAATACGGTAAAAGAATAGTGTTTAGCAGGATCACTCATATTTTCCACAAATGGTACATAACTTACATATTCTGCCAGGGGCACCTAAACTTATAAGTACAACTGTACATTGTTTCCTCTCCTAATTTTCATCAGCCCCTTGACCCTTCAGTAAGTATCTCCTCAGTTTCTGTACCTGAACTCCATCTCTGCTGGTACTGTAGCTATTGGACAATATGGCTCTCCCTGATTGAAATCAGCTGTTCACATGGCCTTCCTGCACCATATGGCATTAACCTGTTCTTCAAAATTCTGCACTATTCTCAAGTCTCATGAGACCAGAACTGAACTTCCTGCATCGAGCTGATCCTACACTTGAGGTGCCATACTTTGCAGAAAGAAGGCCACAGTTTTAACCACCTTCCTGCCTTGAGGCAAATTCTGCAAGAGACAAGGTAAATTCTGTGCATATTCTGTAATGTGCAGTATTCCCTTAGTTGTAAAAAGTAAGAAAAATCAGGAGCTGCCAGATTTGCTCACTGCTGTCCCCTGAAGCAAAAAAGAAATGCTATATAGAGGAAGGAGGATAGATGAGCCTACTAGGAACAGAGAAATTACATATATGAAATATGTAAATTGCTTTGGTTGTACCACAGAAAGGTGATATATCAAGAATCCAATAATAAGAATATATATTCAGTTCAGAGATCTGATTCTGTCTTTGAAAGATAAAGGTGCAGAATAAAGCCACTGAAAGTGGATCTGGTGAATGTTTAACCCCAGCTTTGAGAGAAGGGGAGCACTGGGGAACAAAGAGTCAAAGATTTTGGAGAGCAGAGTGAATACATTGGGATCAGAAAGCAACAGCACTACTGTACAGTATATATAGATATACAAAGAGAAAGAGAAGAATGAAAAACAGGGTCTAGCCTATGCCCTAAAGCAAAGGTTCTCAAACTTTGTGTCAGGACCCCCAAACAGGATCACAAAAACCAAGAGTGAGCTCTCCAAAGGTGCATCATTACTCCACAGAGTGCTATTGGTCCATGATCATATGGTCATAGCCACAAAAAGATTATGCACTGCCCTAAAGACGGAGTGTTACAAGTTGAGTGGCTGCTAACCATCCTGCAAGATACCAAAAGCACTTACAGATGAGCAGAGGGCTACAACTACTATCCTACAGAGGTGTGAAAAGAGATGTCTCACAACTTAGGAGAGTTACTGCTTTGAATGTCTTTAATACTTTTTGCAACTGCTTTACTTTGGTCCTCTTTTACAAAGGTGCGCTAAGCATTTTACCATGGATTCAGCACGCGCTAAATCAATGCGTGTGCTAACCGCTAATGCACGTGTTAGCATTTAGTGTGTGTTTAGAGTGCGCTAATATTTAGTGTGCACTAAAAAGCTTAGTGCACCTTTGTAAAAGGGTTGTGTTTTATACAGGACTATCATTTTTATATTCGTTTTAATATACATATTTTGGCATTTAGGAAGGACTAAATAAATTTAAATTATTAATATTCTGCCTGCTTACAACATTGGTCTGAGTTAATTAATTTATTTCAGGGGATCCTTTTACTAGTCTGTGAGCTTGGAAGAAAGACTTTGAGGAGATATGACCCGGATTCTGTAACTGGCGCCATGGTCGGTGGCCGCCTTAAAAGCGGCCAACGATTGTGTGTCAATCACATTTCAAGTTTCAAGTTCAAGTTTATTAAAATATTTGATTTGATCGCAAAATCCAAATCCAATGCGATTTTCATTTAGTTAAGAATTAAGTTTATAAAACAAATATAGCAGGACAATTGGAACTATTTTGACAAAACAGAACATGTGAAAAAGGGTACAGAATTGCATCTCTGGCAAAGATAGGCACTGAAAATATAGGCCAGGATTTTCCTGGTTATCCTCCAATTCAATATTTCAGCGCCTTCAACACAGTTGACCACCATTTACTACTAATAAAACTCAGAAATAGATATAACGGGCCCAGTGCTAAAATGGTTCGTAGATTTCTTAAAAAACAGAGAATATATCATCAATAAGAGCGGAGAGTCTTCCAACCCCTGGAAAGCCTTCTGTGGTGTGCCACAAGGCTCCCCATTCTCTCCCATCCTATTTAATCTCTTCATGAGCTCTCTAGGTAACATCAAATTCAAAGACGAAAGCATAATGTCATACGCAGATGACATTTTTCTCCTTATTCCCATAACCAAAAATCAATCAGACTTACCCAATAAAATCTCACACAATATGGAAAAAAAATCCAAAATTGGGCAACAACCAACAAACTGAAACTAAACATAACTAAAACCAAAGTTCTATACTTCCACATGGCTCAGCAAACGGCACCTACAAGCATCACCCTTCAATCAGGAGAAACCCTCTCCATAGATGAGTCCTCCAAAATCCTAGGCTGCATACTAGACTCTTCTCTAACCATGGAACCCCAAATATCTAGTCTCCGAAAGAAATCCCTCTACACCAAGTATCTCAAAGTCCCTCCTTGAGGGCTGCAATCCAGTCGGGTTTTCAGGATTTTCCCAATGAATATGCATGAGATCTATGTGCATGAACTGCTTTCAATGCATATTCATTGGGGAAATCCTGAAAACCCGACTGGATTGCGGCCCTCAAGCAGGGACTTTGAGATCCCTGCTCTACACCCTGAGTCAGTTAAGACTAATCAGACCTTACTTTCACCAATATCACTTTGCCTTAATCGTACAACTGATGATCCTACCACAACTGGACTACTGTAACTCCATCTACATGGGAATCAACACTGCTCTAATTCACAAACTGCAACTCATCCAAAACACTGCTGTAAGACTTATCTTCAACCTGAGAAAATATGATTCAGTCACTACTTCATCAAACAAATGCACTGGCTACCCATCCCATCACGAATAATATTCAAAATATCTTGCATCATTCACCGCATACTTTATGGAAACTCTGCTGCCCCACTCATCCAGCTCTTCTCAATAGCATGGTCTACTTCTTGAAGAACCTTCAACCGGATGCCACTAAATCTCTCATCCAGTAAAGATCTTCACTGTAAACGAGTTTTCTACTCCTTGCCACATCATCTTCCAAAGAAAGCTGAAAATCCATCTGTTCGATACTTAATCTCCTTTACCCTCTCCTCTCTCCCTTCTTTTTCTCTCCCCTTCCTCTCCCTCCTACTTATTCACCTCCTCGCTCTCCCTCCTCTTTCTCTCCCCTCTTACCTCTCTTTACAGTCGCCTTGAGCCTGTATAGGTATGAGCAACGCACAAATAGAAGATTAGATTAGATTAGATGTGAATCAAACCTATGGAGGCATGATTCTGGTGCAGATTTTTTAGGCACCTTAAAATTCAGTTTAAAACACTGTTTGGACTGCATTTGTAATTGAGTTTGGATGCCTAATGGCACCTAAAAAAATTGGTACCGATGCAAGAATGTTGTGTTTTTAGCCACAGACACTTCTAAAATTTGTTTATACAATATAATCTCGTTATAATGGACTTTAAGGGAGCTGGAAAAACGGTCCTTTATATCCAGAGTTGCATTTTTTTTTTTTTTTTACTATATTTAGGTCAACTTGAAACAACGTTCAATCAATGAACAACAGTCACTGCACAACCATATCAGCAAAATCAAGAACAAAACTCAGCAAAACATTGGTATGGCACGAAATGATTGCAAAACCAGAACACTAAAAGATGTTCTAAAGCATTATGTCGTACTGTACTGGAAAGAAAAATACTCTTGTCATTTTCTTCTGGGCTGCATTTTGATACTATATCACTGGCATACCACGTGCCTTGTAGGCAGAGCCTACATGTTCGTAATAGCCGATGAAAACTACAGCTAAAAGTAGCTCTCGGGACCAAAATAGTTGTCCGTTATATCTGAAAGTCCGTTATATGCGAGTCCGCTATATCAGATGATTTTCTGTAAGTTTCTAATGGTGCTCGGTCGGGACCAGCGGACCTCATCCGCTATAGGCAAGGTTCCGTTATAAGTGAGTCCATTATAATGAGATTATACTGTTTACCCACTTCTAAAATATGTTTGTATGCCAACCCTCAGCCCTATTATTTGGAAGGATCCGCTATATATAGATGTGTTTTTTTTCAATTTTTAAACAGTGCTTATAAAAATGATAATAAATCTGAAACCTGAACACTATCAACATAAAAATTTTACAGGCATAAATTGAAACAAAACAAAAGCGTAGCTCTACTAAATTATGAAATTTTACTTTGCTGGTAAACAATGTTGTGCCTATTCCCTAATTACAGATTGACATCTAATTGTGACCACTGTGAAAACTAAAAATGTTTTTTAGTTTAACAAACAGAGGAGTACCCCATAAAGAGCAGTTATGTTACTAAAACCTCTGATAACACACACAAAAATACTGATGTGAAATTGCATTACAACCATGCATTCATGCTCACAAAAAAAAAAAAAAAAGATGAAAAGGGCACATCTGGCTGATGTCATTAGCCTATGTTTTGTGTCAGCGCTATATCTGTTTTTGCACATAATTTATTCCTCTTGTTGAACCCATAGCTCAGTAGATTTTACATCAGTGGTCAAGATTACAGGGAGAACTCTTCCTGGTTAAAACCAGATCACTGCATTAACAAAACAAATGACTTTGGGGTGTCATGAAATTAATGCCACAATTCATAATGCCAAGTGGTATTCTATAAGGGCATGTATGCAGGTAAGTACAGTTAGAGTATACAGGATTAAATCACTACTTATGTGTGAAAATGTAACTGTTATCACTTGCATCATGTCAATATTATAAGTATTCATAACTATGCAGCACCACATTCACATGGAAGTTACAGTATTCTGTTAGGTTACATGCATATCCATCAGAACTGCACGTTGCTCCATCCATGTTAATGTTCCCTTTCACATATGTGCTAAAGTGAATACCTGCATATTTCATATAACTGCAACTAGCACATATGTGGGTAAGTTGCAATTAGAGGCAACTCGTATCTTTGTATGTGATAGTATTATGAAATATATGAGAGGGGGTTAACTTACTCAGGGGCACAAATTTATAGAATTGGCTTTTATGCGAGACAGGATTATACATAAGAACATAAAAATAGTCTTACTGGGTCAGACCAATGGTCCATCAAGCCCAGTAGGCCAATCCAACAACTTCAACAACTTATTTTTCTTTGCCTTGTTTTTTTTATTACACCCTCCAATGTCATACTTGCTATGATGTCTTTTATTTCTACTTTTATTTTATTTTTTTTATATCCTCCCTCAAAATTCTGTATAATTTGCCCAAAGTTAGGCACAAAATTTTGGGCACAGATTGCAGATACACAAGTAATTGGTTAAACTGGTGATAATTGGCCCTAAACACTAATTACCAAATTGGCACTAATTACTGGTTACACATATCTCTCTGTGCACCTAATTCATCCCACATACAACTGCAAAGGGAGATTGGTCAATTAAGGGGCATGGACGTGGCATGGGCGTTCCCAGGACTTAAGCAGTTATAGAATACTTCCATTTCTGTGTCTAATTAACACTGTTAGGTGCAAGCATTTACACCAGCCTTTGTTAAGTGTAAATGCTTGCAGAATGGCCTTTATTGAATTTGCATTCGGCACTCATCATCCCAGTGACTAACTCTGGTTGCCTGATACAGAAGTCTCACTCTCCCCCCCCCCCCCCTTCTGCTTATGGCATATGAACTTCAGCCACTAAGTTCTCCAATGTCTGATGCTGTCATCTGCAGGAGAAATATCAAATATCAACTGATGTTCACTACACAAATAGTAAAAATCATTTCACTGAGACCTGGATCATGGAATTTTCACATTTAACATTCAAGGGTCTTGTTCTAAAAAGTAATAAACAGACTAACATAGAAACATAGAAACTGACGGCAGAAAAGGGCCACAGCCCATCGAGTCTGCCCATATCAATGACCTACTCCCTGACTTTTACTCCCCTATAGATCCCACGTGAATATCCCATTTTTTCTTAAAATCTGACAAGCTGTTGGCCTCAATCACCTGCTGAGGTAGCTCATTCCAATGATCGACTACCCTTTCGGTGAAGAAGTACTTCCTGGCATCACCTTGAAATTTCCCTCCCCTGACTTTCAGCGAGTGCCCTCTGGTCACCGAGGGCCCTGTAAGACTGAAGATATCATCTTTCACCTCTATACGCCCCGTGATATACTTAAAGGTCTCAATCATGTCTCCCCTCTCTCTTCGCTCCTCCAGTGAGTACATCCGTAGTTTTTTTAGCCTTTAACATCTAACATGCTGTGTTTCATGAAGGTGGAGTCTCATCACATGGGTGGGGTTCCAACTTATGCACATAACAGACTATTAAAAGTTGCATGTGTTATCTCTGGCAGTTAGGCATGAGGACTTACAGTAGCTCTATAGCTCGTGTAAGTATTCTCCTAACCAAATACACACTTGGTTATGCTTGCATACTAAAAAGGAAAGTAGATTGTGGCACAGTGGTTAAAGCTACAGCCTCAGCACCTTGAGGTTGTGGGTTCAAACCCACACTACTCCTTGTGACCCTGGGCAAATCTCTTAATCCCCCCCCATTGCCCCAGGTACATTAGATAGATTATGAGCCCGCCAGAATAGACAGGGAAAATGCTTGAGTACCTGAATAAATTAATGTAAACCGTTCTGAGCTCACTTGGGAGAAAATTGAACAAATACATTTCCTTTACTTATGGTTACCATATGGCTCCAGAAAAAGGAAGACGGATTTGAGACATCCAAGTTTTACTTCCATTGGTTTAATAGAAGTAAAGCCCAGATGTCCCTATCTGTCTTCCTTACTCCCATTGCTCTCAATAGAAGTAAAATACAGATGCCTCAATCTGTCCTCCTTTTTCTGGAGCCATCTGGTAACTCTACCTTTACCAAGTATACTCTTATCAGGTACCCTCTGGGTACCTATATATAGTCACAGAATTACCTCTGTTATGCCTAAAGGGCAAATGTAACCCTATCTACTGTTATTGTAGTAAGTATGTACTGTGACAATTTAAAATAATCTAGGCACACTATGCAAACATTTATTTTTTTTTTTTTTTTTTTTTTTTTGGGGGGGGGGAAGAGTTGGAAAGTTCAAGAATGGCTGACTGTTTTGAGTTGTCAACAGTGTTTTCACCTGCAGCTGACAAGCATGAAGTAAGCACAGGATTTTCAGCTTCTTGATCAAACAGCAAGGACAGTAGTACATGTCAACCCCTTTAAATAGTGCCAAGAGCACAAGTGCTATTCAGTACCTACCCCCAGTGACAGAATGTCTTACAGATAATCAAACTCCGAGCCTCGAAAAGGTGACAGGTGCTAAAATAGAACCTGAAAATCCAATTACCTGTAAAGATTCTACATGAAACAGTTCAAATGTATCATCCATTCAAAGTTTGAATTTATACTTCACTGGGAATCACTGAATGTTTGTGAAAGTAAAGCAGAGGGGATTTTCTAGTTTTATTTAGAACCTCACTGCTGAAGAATTTTAAATAGTAACTTCATGACTACATAACTGGAAAGGGAGTGATACCCTGAAGAGTGAGTTAAGCATCTGAGGTCTGCCATCAGAAAAACTTTAGTGACTAAACCACAGCTATGCTAGTAGATTTGATCCACAAACAGGTTGCATAAGAATATTAGGGAGGTCTGGGATACATGAGAAGAATAAACAGAGAAAAGAACAGGCACCACAGACCACAAGATCAAATTTTAAAAAAAGGGCCAACCCAGTGACTCACTGTCAGCGTTGTGCACTTTGTGGAAGGTCTGATTTCAGTTCTCACTTCTGCCCCATGAGCTGAGTAGGACTGGGGATGCAGTGGAGAAAACATTCACAGCCTCTGAGTGAAGGAATCTTAGTCCATCAACCAATGGCAATACGAACTAGCCAAAATAAGAGAATTCTTGGCTGGTCCAGAAGACTATCTTGTTGTGGGCAGAATAAATGATGAGGAGAGGGTTAAAATGAAGAAAAATCCTGGGTAGCTGAAAAATCTCCTATCCTAGCTAACTGAGATCAGAAGACAACAACTCTGCCAGACAGAAGCGTAGTTATCCAAGGGCGGCAGGCAGATATTCTTACATGCATGGGTGACATCATCCACAGAACTCAGCACAGACAGTCAAAAAGTGTACTGTCACTTTCTAACCACCCACACCATAAGCCTTCCCACCCAATGTCATCTCACAGGACCATGAGCTCAATAACAAAGCTAAGAAGCCAAATAGTGGAGGTGAGAGGGTTGTGAGAATATCTGCCTGCTGTCCTCGGATAACATCTGCTACAGGTAAGCAACTATGCTTTATCTGAGGACAAGCAGGCAGTATATTCTCACATGTGGGATTCCCTAGCTGCCAGGATCATGCCTCTGAGAAGAGAGTTATTAACAACTACCCTGAGCCTGGCAAAACAAAAGGGTTGGAGGGAAGTCAGCATCTAAGTGGTGAATAAATTTTGTAGAACTGCTTGGCCAAATCGACTATCCCATCTGGAATAATTCTCTAAACAATAGTGGTATGTGAAGGTATGAATTGAGAACCAGGTGGATGCTTTACACCCCTAACTGCCCCCTCCACTCCAAAGCAGAACAAAGACTCAGCATTCCCGCAGTGAGATCCCTCCGAATGAGTACGGCATACAAAAGATCCTACAGCCATTTCCTATCTCAGCTATGGAACCGACTACCCACAAAGATCAGGTCGCTAGACTCATGTAACCTATTTGTTGTCATGACTAGTCTGTTTTCAAATGATTGTGAATGTCTACTTGTAACCCATTCTGAGCTTCTGGGAGAACAGGATAGAAATTGAAATAAATAAATTGTGACAAATCTAGCTCTCTTGCTAGCTTTGTCTCAGGTTTAACTAGAAAGAGCAGTAAACACCTATAAGAACATAAGAACAAAAGAAATTGCCTCCGCTGAGGCAGACCATAGGTCCATCCTGCCCAGCGGTCCGCTCCCGCGGCGGCCCATCAGGCCCATTGCCTGAGTAGTGGTCTATACCTATCTATACCCTTCAATCCCTTTTTCTTCTAGGAATCTATCCAAACCTTCTTTGAAACCATTTAATGTTTTCTTGTCTACAACAGCCTATGCAGGAGAGCTGACCAGGTTGGCTCTGTCTAGGATGAAAACGCTGACTTCCCTTGTACTAACTTTGATGAGCAAGACAGTGACTGCCAGGGAGAGGTCAGTCCAGTTGCAGGTTACTCTCCCAAGCCTGCTATTAGATTTCAGAGGAACTCAGGAGCTAGGAAACTACAGCTCCCAGAGGGCCAGAGTCATAGCAGGAAGCTGTCACATAGGCAGACACAGCTTCAGATAGAGCTTTCTCCCTTTCCCCTCTTCAGAGCAGGGAGGGGTGAATTGTAGGCTGTTAAAACAAGGCAGCTGAGACCCAGATCAGGGGAGGAGCAGAGGAGCTGGGAGTGTTTCCCAGAAAAGCAGCATGACTTTCCTCACCAACTGAATACTGATGAGCCAGGGGAAGAGTGTGAGATGGTGGACCTTTCAGAAGAGTCTGAACCCACCATTGAGAAGCAGTTTGGAAGCTGTGAACCGATGGATATTGGTTTTTCCTGTGAGCCTAGGGAGAGGCTAGAAGTCATGGACACAAGCTGAAAAGGTGGGGAGTGTTTGATATTTTTCCTTACCTGTTTTTGGTGAAAGCTTGGGACTGTGTTATTTTTGGTGTGCAACAGAAATGTCTCACTTTTGAGAGCTATGTTGTGAAGATTCTGTTGCTGTGTTTTTGCTTTAAAACTTTTTGAACAATTCACTACAGAGCTTTTGGCTTACACTCCTCTCCACACAGCTGGAGACTAATTACTTCTGATAAGCAACTGCAGGGAATGTCAGCCACGGAGGAGCTCCGTTTTGGATAGATTCCTTGACTGCAGTCAACCAGTGGCAGAGTGCTTCAGCTGGAACAGTTTACCTTTTTCTTATGAGAAATTCATTGCCATACAGCAAGACCTTTGTGTGTGTTTACTCATTGCTGAACTTACTTTATCCCTTTTAGGCTGGTGAAGAGGACTGAGCTATAGAAATTGAAGCCCAGCCATAGTTTTAGTTTTTGTGTTTCATTTTCCCTTTTCTGATTTTGGAAATAAGAGTCATTCTGACAATTGTGAGACCAGGTTGGCCCAGCATTATATGTTTTGGCTTTTGCATTAAGGTATTTGGAAAATATCACAACCTACTTAAGAATCTCAGAGCAACCTGACTCCGGGTCAGGAATAAAAGTCTAACTTTATTTTTTTGAACCTCTTTGAGTGTGTGTGGATTTCTTGCTTGCTTGCACTGTGGACATTTTTCTTGCTGTTTTACCCTAGGCTGTTGCCTAGAGTGCCTGAAGGATTCCCTAGTTGGAGGGAATGCGCTGGGAATAGTATCAGTCACTGTGGCCCAGGCTCGCTGCGCGTTTCAGGAGCCTGCAGGTTGCAATAAAATAAATAAATGTATTCAATGGGAGTGGAATGTAGATGAGTTACTGAAGTTGCCATTACTCAAATTTTATGTGCAGTGACACAGCTTTCAAGCATCAGCCCAGTCTGAGCATAACAAAAGGAGATACAGTCCACCAGCCATCTGGAGATGGTTCTGTTGGTGACAGAAGCTCCAAGTCTGTTTGGATTGAAGGACAGGAACAGTTGAGTAAAAGTTCTGTGAATTTTGATTTAATCCAAGTAATAAGGAAGAGTACTTTTACAGTCCAACGTGTGGAGTGCTGCTTCATCATGGTGAGAATGTGGGAAAACTATAGCTTGGTTGAGATGAAATTCTGAGATGACCTTTGGGAGGAACTTTGGATGAGTAAGAATTACCCTATCATGGCAGAATGTTGTATAAAGTGGATTTGACACAAGTGCTTGAAGTTCACTAATCTGACTTGTAGAAGTTAGAGCTATGAGGAAGACTACTTCCAAGTGAGATGTCTGAGAGATGAAGTTGAGAATGGTTCAAATGGAGACTTCATTAGGGTGGAAAGTATAACATTAAGGTCCCCAGTAACTAGGGTAGGCTTGAGAAGTGGTTTAGTATGATAAAGGCCTTTCATGAATCTGGAAACCAAGGGATGTACAGATAATGTTTTTTTGTCCCGTGGGGTAAGAAAAGCACTATTAACACCAAGTTGAGCTCCTTGTTTGTTCACATAGTACATGGCTACCTGGTTGTCCATTCAAATGACTACCATTTGATTGGGGAGTCAATATTATAATGTACTACAGCATTATGGATTGCTCTAAGTTGTAGAAGATTGATGTGAAGAGTTTTCTTGTAAGAAGTCCAGCTGCCTTGAGTATAGAGGCTGTAGAATTGGGCTCCCCAGCCAAGTATGGAAGCATCCAATATTAATATTTTTTGTTGTGGTGGTCTGTGAAAAAGAAGGACCCTGGAAGAGATTGATGGAAGGTCTGTTGTCACTTATTTGTTGGGATAGTGCTCCAGTGGCCTGAGACCATTGGGTTGAGAGTGCCCACTGATGTTCCTTGAGAAATAGAAGAGGCAAATGGAGTCACGTGAACTGTATAATGTAATGTGTAGTTTCAGGCAATGTGCTTCACTGCAAATACTTATATGATATCATACCAATGTTATTTATGACTACATATACATTTATGAGAAAATTATATATGGAGCTGCATAGATTTAGGCATCATATACCCCACAAATGTTAGTATTCTAGTCATTTTTCAATCCATCATCTCTACCAGAAAAAATAGCACTTCATACCTATGTCTGCCTTCTCTTCCTCTACTAATTTCTTTTAATATCTGAACTGCCCAGGGTGTCAGAGTTTGGACCCATCAGTACATATGCTTCCTATTTCTATATACAGTGTCAAAACTGTGCATGCAAATTTTGACAAGCACACAAATTGTGTGTGCAATTTAAATGCTTAATGAGAATTAACATCAATAATTGGGCACTATCGGTGCTAAGTGGCAATGCTTAGGATTTACACCTGCATCTTCGTATTTGCCGTTCTATAAAGATATGTGCATACATTTCTCTGCATGGATCTGAAACGGGGACCTAACCATGGGAGAGGCATGGGCAGGTAGGGGAGTTTCTAGGATATGCATACTGCGTTATAGAATTTGGAGAATCTGCACCTAATTTATGTGCAGGGATTTATTTCACAAGAACATAAGAACTTCCATCTCCGGATCAGACCTTCGGTCCATCAAGTCCGGCGATCCGCACATGCGGAGGCCCAGCCAGGTGTACACCCATATCCCTCTGTGCCTCTCGTAAGGAGATGTGCATCTAGTTTGCTTTTAAATCCTAGGACGGTGGATTCCACAATAACCTCTTCTGGGAGAGCATTCCAGGTGTCCATCACTCGTTGCATGAAGCAGAACTTCCTGATATTTGTCCTGGACTTGTCCCCCCTTAGCTTAAGTCCATATCCTCTTGTCCGTGTCACATTGGACATTGTAAATAATTTTTTTTCCTGCTCTATTTTGTCGATTCCTTTCAGTATTTTGAAAGTCTCGATCATATCCCCTCGCAGTCTCCTTTTCTCAAGGGAAAACGATCCCAGTCTCTAAAGTTGTTCCTCGTATTCCAAGTTCTCCATACCTTTTATTAGCTTTGTTGCTCATCTCTGCACCTTCTCCAGCAGTTTTATATACTTCTTTAGGTTGGGAGACCAATGTTGGACACAGTATTCCAAGTGTGGTCTGACCATTGCTCTATAAAGCAGCATTATAACTTTCTCCAATCTACTCGTGATTTCTTTCTTTATCATGCCTAACATTCTATTTGCTTACTTTGCTGCTGCCATGCATTGTGCCGACTGTTTCAGGGTCCTATCTATCAGTACACCCAGGTCCTTTTCTTGTTCGCTCTTACCCATTCAAATCAGGTGTGGATACTGGTGCTGAGCACCATTTATAGAATAGCATTTAGCATGCATTTTTTGGTGCTCAAATTTAGGTGCCAATTTGCAGAACTGAATCCATGGTGTATAGACATCAATCTGAAATTGGCACAGTAGGAGGAAGAGAAGGAGCAAAATGAGAAAGACAGAAAGGCCCGGGGCGATTAGCGATGGGCCACCACAAGAAGGGGGGCCTCCGGGGGGACTAGAGCAGGTCATGAGACTAGCGGGCCAGTAAGGGGTGGAGGGGAGAAGCCGCGGGAATTTTAATCAAGTTGTCGCATGGTTTGGGGTGGGGGGAGGGAGAAGGGGAGATATCAGGGACCCCCAGTGAGGCCTCCCCATTCTTGTGAGCCAAAGAGGCTGAAATGGAGAAGACGTCTTTGCCAGTGGTGCAAGAATGGAAGTCATACTGGAAAGGTAGAACTCTCACAGGCTTACTTGTGCTTTCCCCACTAGTGTTACCATACGACTCCAGAAAAAGGAGAACAGATTGAGATATCCGGATTTTACTTCCACTGAAAGCAATAGAAGTAAGGAGGACAGATATAGACATCTGGGGTTTACTTCTATTGAAAGAAATGGAAGTAAAACCTAGGTGTCTTAATCCGTCCTCTATTCCCCACAAACCATAGTCCGGTTCAGGCACAGGATGCACATACTGTACTTTGTACACACTGCGGCAGTGAGGAGGAAGGAGCTGGCCAGAAGATAACACCGGGGGTGGCAATGAAAACGCCGCATCGCATTGCCAGGTGGGCTGGATTTGGCCCGAGGGCCTTGAGTTTGACACCTGTGTTCTAAATTATCACTGAACTAAAGGGTCCTTTTACAAATCTGCAGGAAAAATTACCCTTAGCATATACTTATGCAGGTCTTTCTCATGCACTAAGGCAATTTTTATTGCAACCAGAAAATTACCAATTTTCCATTTTCCCAATTACTGGCCATGTCCTTAATTTGCATATAAAAGAAAGGAAGAAAACAAAACTCTGTACCAAATATCAAAGAAAAACAAAAAGAGCACAGATGACCAGGTAATCAAGCTGGCAAATATTTTGTAAATAAAAAACGTATATACAAGTAACTGTAGTGGAACAAGGATTCAATACAGGTCATGTTTCTACCAAACCACCTGTATCAAGGGTCCATAGAAATCTATAACAGTAGTGGGAAAAAGGACCGGACACAGGCCGTGTTTCAGCAAAACCATCTGCATCAGATTCCACTACTATTACTTGTATATGAGTTTTATTTTTTTTAAAAATAAAAAATAAAAAAAATTGCCAGCTTGATTTCCTGGTCATCTCTGATCTTTTTGTTTTTCCATGTCCTTAAGTTGCCATTAATGCATGGCCATTATCAAAAATTAGCATGTGAGTCCTTACTGTAGGTGGTAAGGGCTTACATGTTTATCTCACATTAGACAACATATACATTTTAAAAATAAATAGTCAGTTAGCATGCAGTAACATGGCAGCACAGATTCGTACTGTCACACCCACCCTGACATACTTCCTCTGACATAAATTCAGAAACATCTTTTAAGGCATTGTTTGCACATGCATATTGGGATTTTACCATAGCATCCTTCAGCACATCCCATAGTAAGCCCTTTTTAGCTGTGGTAAGTGTGCAATATCACTTATTGCAGCTTAATAAAAGGACATCTCAGTTTTTATTTTTTTTTAAAAACCCTTTGCTTCCTCTGTATGAATTACAAGAAAAAAATCCTAATTGAAATTTAGTAGTGATTTGCCGCATATATTTTTATATATATAAAACAATTTGTTTGCCTTGTGAAACTGTGGCTCTGTATTACATTACATTACATTACATTAATGACTTCTATTCCGCCTGTACCTTGCAGTTCTAAGCGGATTACAACAAAAAGATAACTGGACATTTCCAGGAATAGGAATACAATTAACGACGTAGGGCCTAATACATCTAAACGATAGCTGGACGTTTTCAGGAAGAGGAATACAGTTAAAGGCGTTAGGTCTAAATCACATGTTGAAGGGAGGATCCTAAGAAGGGGAGAGAGGGGAGAGGAGTAGGGTTAGGAAATTAGAATGTATTTCTTGAATAGTATGGTTTTGATTTCTTTTCGAAAAGTTTTGAGGTCAGTTGAAGCTGTCAGTAGGTTGGTGATGGAGGGGTCCAATTTAGCTGCATGTGTTGCTAGTAGGCTGTCGTACATCTTTTTGCGCTTAGTTCCTTTATAAGGGGGGTAGGAGAAAGGGGACTGGGTTCTCCTTTGTCTGGAATAGAGGTTCCTATTTAGGCGGTTGTTTAAGTGGGAGGGTGCCGTTCCGTTTAATGTTTTGAATATTATGCAATATAGCTTAAATTGGATGCGGGCTTGTATTGGAAGCCAGTGTGAATCTAGGAAGGCGTTGGTGATGTGGTCAAATTTTCGAAGGGAATAGATCAGTCTGAGGGCAGTGTTCTGGACAGTCTGTAGTTGTTTTATTAGGTAGGTGGGACAAGGAAGGTAGAGGATATTGCAATAGTCCAGTAGACTTAGGACTAGGGATTGAACTATGAGTCTGTATTGTTCTTTGCCGAAGAATTTTCTAATTTTGCGAAGGTTGCGCATGGTAAAGAATGCTTTTTGTGTGATTTTGTTGATTTGCACCTGAAGAGTGCAACATCTATCTACTGTTACTCCAAGGAGTTTGAGAGTGGTCTGTATAGGATATTTGGTGGTTTTTATTTCTAGTTCTGTTATCGAGGGGGTTTTGTCTTTTTCAAGCAGTAGAAATTTAGTTTTGTCTGGATTGAGCTTCAGTTTGTGTTCTGTCATCCAGTTTTCCACTATTTCTAGGGTTTTTACCAGGTTATCTGTTGTAGTGGGGTCTTGTGAGTCAAAGGGAAGGAGTATGGTTATATCGTCTGCATAGCTGAATGAGGTTACTTCGAGTTTGTCTAATAGGGTACCAAGGGAGGCGATGAAGACATTGAAGAGCATGGGTGAGAGTGGTGAGCCTTGAGGTACTCCGCAGGGATTGGTCCAGGTCTCCGATATTAGATCTTTTGTTTTTACTCTGTATGTTCTTGTTTTGAGGAATCCTTGGAACCAATTGTATACTCCGCCTGAGATCCCTATTGCTTCTAATATCTGAAGAAGTATACTGTGGTCAACCAGGTCAAATGCGGCTGAGAGGTCTAGTTGAATTATCAGCATCCTTCTTCCTTTGCTAAGGTGTTGTCGGGCTGTATCTAGAAGGGAGGCTAGCAGTGTCTCAGTGCTGTGGTTGGATCTGAACCCTGATTGAGTTGGGTGGAGTAGGTTGTGGTCTTCAAGGTAGTTGGTGAGGTATTGGGCAACCAGACCTTCTATTAGTTTAACATAAAATGGAATAGAGGCTATGGGTCGGTAGTTGGAAGGGGTGTCTATTGGTCCTTTGTGGTCTTTCAGTATTGGAGTGACTATGATTTCTCCTAGGTCTTGTGGGAATTGGCCTTCCGTGAGCGTTGTTTGGATCTATTGCAATAGGCAAGCTCTAAATTTGGGGGAGGCATTTGTTAGTAAATATGAGGGGCAATTATTCAGGTCGCATGAGGCTCGACTATATTTATTGTAGAGTTGGTTAAAGTCCCACCATTGCACCTTTTTAAAGTTGGACCAGTGTCTGTCGGCTGCAGTGGCTTCATCAGTTGTTGGGTTTATTATGATCTCTTCTAGGAGGGTCGGTGAATTGGAGAAGGAGGCTCTGATGGTAGCGATCTTGTTCTTGAAGTGGTCTGCTAGTTGGGTGGCCGTTGGAGGTTGGATTCCTTGAGTGGCTAGGAATGGCTGTGTGTCTGTGAGGCTTTTCACAAGTTGGAAGAGTTTCTTTGTGTCTATGGATTCTGTGCCTATTAGTTTGGAGTAGTAAGCTCTTCGTTTTTCTTTAAGTTTGGCTTTGTAATGTTTTATTAGGTTTCTCCAAGCTACTTTGGTTAGTTCTTGGTTCTTTTTTTGCCATACTCTTTCGAGTTGTCTACAGTGTCTTTTTAGTTGAAGAAGTTCTGTGTCGAACCATTTGTCAGAGGATCTGCAAAGTTTGTGTTTTGTCTTTTCTGGGGCTAGTCCATTCAGGGTGGTTTCGCTCAGGGAGCGCCACTGGCGAATGAATACTTTGTGGTCTATGGAGGCGATTGCGGGGTCTACTGTGGTCCAGAAGGTAGTGGGGTCGATTTTTGGTCGGGTTTTGAAGGTGGTTTTGTGGGTTTCGTGTTTGCTTGTGCTTTGTGTCCAGTTGATGTTGAAGGTGAATTTGAAGTGGTCTGACCATAGAGAGGGGTGCCAAGCCCCATTGGTGATATGAATGTTAGGTGTATGGGGGTGTTGGGCCATGTAAGCTGCAATATCGAGTTGGTGGCCTTTTTCGTGTGTGGGTTGCGGATACAGAATTTGGTAGGAGAGTGCATTGAGGTATGAGATTATGCCTTCAGCTTGTTTGGAGGAGCTGTCTTCTAGGTGGAGATTTATGTCGCCAAGAAGCAGGTTGTGTGTTGAGGTTAATGAGTTCCGGAAGATGAAATCTTCAAGATCATGTTTTGTGGTATTCCATTTTCCTGGAACGATGTAGCAGAGAATGCAAGTTAGGGTATCTTTGAGTGAGTTACTGGAGAGTTGACAGGCAAGCAGGTCTGATTGGGGGGTGGAGTGTTTGTCTAGGACTGTAATGGTAAGGTTGTTTTTCACTAGGATAGCCAGACCGCCCCCTCGCTTTTTTTCTCGGCAGACTAATTCGAGTTTGTATCCCTTAGGGCAGAATTCTGTAATGCTAGGGTCCGAGTCGGAGGATAGCCAGGTTTCGGTTAGGAAAAGGCAGCCTAATTGTTCTTTAACTATCCAGTCTTTTAATAGGTCTGCCTTTGGGCTGATTGATCTTATGTTCATATACGCACAGGGGATTGTGATTTGATTCTTGTGGATGTTGGGAATAAGCTGTGGGTGAAGGAGGTTCTTGGAAGTATGGGAGAGTTTGTGACCTGACTTCTTTGTGTTGTGGGGTGGTTTTCGTCCCCATGTGGTTGGGATGCTTTCTTGTGTGGTTGTTGTGCATTCTATCAGGTTTCCTATCTGAAGTTTCTTGTGTGGATGTGTCTGTCTGTGTGTTGTTGTCACTATTGGGATTGTTGAAAGGTGGTAGCCTGCTGTTTTCCAGTTTGTTGAGAGTAGGGAAAGCAGTAACAGGATGCATAGGAGTTTGGTAGTGGCGGGTGCCATTTTGTTGAGTGGGGGTGAGAGGCTTGGGTCAGGGATCTAGAGTAGAAACTAGGGGGACTAAAAAAAAGAAAAAAATTAGTCTCCTCTCCCGGCAGGCAGTGGGGAGAAGTCGGAGCGGGCTCTCTAGACCTGCAGGCAGGTCCGATGGTCGTCCTCGGTCTCCGGCGGCGTGGGCTGGAATCCCTCAGGGTCTCACCGAAACTCGGTGAGACTTGATGGCTGCAGAAGTCTCCTCTCCCGGCAGGCAGTGGGGAGGAGTCGGGGCGGGCTCTCTAGACCTGCAGGCAGGTCCGATGGTCGTCCTCGGTCTCCGGCGGCGTGGGCTGGAATCCCTCAGGGTCTCACCGAAACTCGGTGAGACTTGATGGCTGCAGAAGTCTCCTCTCCCGGCAGGCAGTGGGGAGGAGTCGGGGCGGGCTCTCTAGACCTGCAGGCAGGTCCGATGGTCATCCTCGGTCTCCGGCGGCGTGGGCTGGAATCCCTCAGGGTCTCACCGAAACTCGGTGAGACTTGATGGCTGCAGAAGTCTCCTCTCCCGGCAGGCAGTGGGGAGGAGTCGGGGCGGGCTCTCTAGACCTGCAGGCAGGTCCGATGGTCGTCCTCGGTCTCCGGCGGCGTGGGCTGGAATCCCTCAGGGTCTCACCGAAACTCGGTGAGACTTGATGGCTGCAGAAGTCTCCTCTCCCGGCAGGCAGTGGGGAGGAGTCGGGGCGGGCTCTCTAGACCTGCAGGCAGGTCCGATGGTCGTCCTCGGTCTCCGGCGGCGTGGGCTGGAATCCCTCAGGGTCTCACCGAAACTCGGTGAGACTTGATGGCTGCAGAAGTCTCCTCTCCCGGCAGGCAGTGGGGAGGAGTCGGGGCGGGCTCTCTAGACCTGCAGGCAGGTCCGATGGTCGTCCTCGGTCTCCGGCGGCGTGGGCTGGAATCCCTCAGGGTCTCACCGAAACTCGGTGAGACTTGATGACATGCAGCTAACATTTCAAATATGCAAAAATTAATTTAATACAGGTGTGTTACTGCAAAATGACCAGCACATGTAAAATTATTCTTTTATCCTTCCTACTCTTTTCTCCACAAATACAAAAACATGTTGCAATGTGATAGAACAACTGTTCCACGCAGCATGCCAAAAATACCACATACAGCTCAATTCATCCAAAATCTTTTTGGACACAGGAGGGCAAATAGTGGAAATTACACACAACAACCGTCAGAGCAGCAGTGATTTGGGAGATAATTTGTCAAAAAGGAAAACATTTCCGATGGTCTGAAATAAAGATATAATAAAGTGTATATACTGCACACAATCTCCAATTATTTATCACAGGGATATTAACGTGATCACACAATCAACTATAGTTATCCCTGAATATACAATTTTTTAATGTGGCCCATCAGAGGTACGCTTCTCAGAATATGATTTTCATGAGAGCTGTATCACCAAGAGCCTGTCTTCAGTCCATCTTTTTAATATATCTAAATATTTCAGGCAATTCCACATATGTAACCTGAAGGTCTCACTTCCGGCTCACCACACAATTGTTTCCCACATATTCACCTTTATAGGACCCCCAGGGACCCTTGAAGAAGACTTTTTGTCGAAACGCGAACCGTGTTGGGTCCTGTATCCCTAGCGGACTAGGTCCTTTAAGGCTTTTATGTGGATAACCTATTTTTATGTGGATGAATTTATTTTATGTGGATGATTTCAGTGTACCTGTGGAACTTTGACATTTTCAAATAAAGTCCATTTAGGAACATCGTCACTCCACAGAGTTTTTTTTTATTTTCTTTATATAGAATTGCCTGAAATATTTAGATACAGTATTTAAAAATGTTATATTCTACAAAGATAGACTGATGACGAGCCCTTGATGATACAACCCTCATGAAAATCATATTCTGAGAAGAATACCTCTGATGGGTCACATAAAAAATTGAAAATATTCTACGTTCAGGGATAACTATAGTTGATTGTATGAAATAAAGATAGAGAGTTTGAGGGCCACCATCAAAGATGCTCCATTAACATTTTCTACTCCTCCCCCCCAAACTGCTTATGAACATCCATTCACCCAAACACATATACAGTATATCATTTATTTACCTTTAGTATTTCTCAGACCCTGTTGCATTTACTCCTATTTGACACCGATGTGAGTTTTGTCTTGAATCGGACTGCAAGAATTTTGGTATCATTAAAGCTTTTCTATACATTTTTTTTAAAATCTTTATTCATTTTAAAACATACAGAAATTGCATACAAAAATACAACAATTGGCCCAAAAATACAGCACTTATTATCAACAAATAACAATATAAATATCTTTCTTCCCCCCCTCTATTTTTTTAAATAAAAAATACAAAAGAAAAATAGAACATAAAGTGATGCCTTTCTAATCTAATACATCTTTAGACTAGTGTTAAAGAATGAAAATCGCATCAGGAATCTTCTTTCCCGAGGAAAGGTGTTCTAGTAGTCAAGAAATGTATTAGGTTAGTCCAATAAAAAGGCATTACATTATATTATACATTTTTGTTTTATTTTTAATAACTATTATTTATATATGTTAATGTCAACTAATGGCACACATACTACTCTTATCGCTTTAATATCCTTTAGTAGGGAGCTCTTTCAAGGACCCAGCCTCCATACACCCTGCCATTCCTCCCTTCTCCACCCACAGGTGTCACTGTCATGTCAGAACTCCCTCATTCCAGACTGTGAATACTGCTGTCATAGAACACCTAGGGACTTCTGGTCTAGTGTGAAAAGGAAAGAATGGAAATCATACACATTGATCTGGCATGGCAGGGCAGAAAACAGCCACAGGGCTCCTTTTACAAAGCCGTGCTAGCGGTTTTATCGCATGCACCGGATTAGCGCACGCTAGCCAGAAATCTACCGCCTGCTCAAAAGGAGGCGGTAGCGGCTAGCACACGTGGCAATTTAGCGCTCGCTATTCCGCGCGTTAAGGCCCTAGCGCGGCTTTGTAAAAGGAGCCTACAGTGACTGATTCATCCAAAATCATTCTTTCCCCTATTTTATTTATTTAATTTAAAAATTTATCAACCGGCATTACAAAAGTAACATTCACAGAAGAAACAAACAAGATTATATAAACATCTCAAATTACAGATCATTCCATATAAACAGTGGGTTCACAGATCCTCGCATTACACTCATCCTAAAACCAGCATTAAACAAAACATTTTTCATTAAAATGCTCCTATAAAAAGTGTAGTTTTAAGCATTTTTTTGAACTTCTAAATATCATATAGAACCTTTTGCGTTCCGTTAATTTGTTCCACAGCGTTACTCCTATGATGGAAATGACGGAGGTTCTCATACTCTCATAATGTATTTTTGAAAAATCCATCAGTGACAAGCGTATCACTTCCTCAGATCTCAGAGTTCTGAGCAGTCGGTAGATAGCCATAGTTTGCGATAGATACCAAGGAATCCCAAGGTAAATGATGCTGTAAACCAAAGTTAATGTCTTGAAACTAATACGTAATCGCACAGGTAGCCAATGCAGTTTCTTCAGCCAAGGTGTTACGTGTTCAAATTTTCTAACCCACAAATTAACCTTGTGGCAGCATTTTGAATCATTTGTAATGCTTTACACCAGGGGTGACCAATAGGTCAATCACGATCAACCAGTAGATCACCAAGGCAAATTGAGTCGATCGCGGAGCCCATCCTAGGCTCCGTGATAGACTCATGTTCCCTTCACAATCTACTGGGCTGATCAGCCTTCCTCTCCCCGACGTCGCTGCCTGGCTGGCCCGGAACTTCCTCTCCTACGGCAGAATTGATGTCGGGGAGAGGAATGCTGGTCGGCCCGACGCAGGAAAGCAGGGAGCGGCAGTAGGGCCTGTTCCCCAATGGCGGCTGCAGCTTGGAGGCCTGTTCCCTGATGGCGGCAGCAGTGAGAAGGGCAGGGAGAAAGAAAGGGGGCAGGCAGGGAGACAGAAGGAATGAAGGAAATCAGAAAGAAAGAAAGGGGGCATGAAGAGAGAAAAAAAATAAAGGGAAGCAGGGAGAAAGAAAGGGCAGGAAGAAAGGAAGAAAAAGTTGGGGGAGGGAATGAGGTCTGGAGGAGAGGAAGCATACATGCTGAAAAGCATACAAGCTGAAAGAATGGAAGAAAGATTGGATGCACAGTCAGAAGAAGAAAGTGCAACTAGAGACTCATGAAATCACCAGACAACAAAGGTAGGAAAAATGATTTTATTTTCAATTTAGTGATCAAAATGTGTCCATTTTGAGAATTTATATTTGCTGTCTATATTTTGCACTATGACCCCCTTTTACTAAACCGCAATAGTGGTTTTTAGCGCAGGGAGCCTATGAGCGTCGAGAGCAACGCTGGGCATTCATCGCAGCTCCCTGCGCTAAAAACTGATATTGTGGTTTAGTAAAAAGGAAGGGGCGTATATTTGTCTATTTTTGTATGGTTGTTACTGAGGTGATAGTACATAGAGTCATCTGCCTTGACCTCTTTGAAAAAACCCTGGAATATAAATGATAATTAACCTTTTGCTCTGCGTACAGTGTGCTTTGTGTTTTTTAAAAATTTTATTGTTGGTAGATCATTTTGACTTGGTCATTTTAAAAGTAGCTCGCAAGCCCAAAAAGTGCGGGCATCCCTGTCTACCTTAATCCCAACTTTATTTCATAAAAGCTTCTTCTCTCCTACCCAAATCTAAGCCAGTTTTTCTTGTTACTAACATCTTTACAGCTATCTCACATTCATTCCTTCTTACCTCGCATGGATATTTGCACATCATTTATTTCCTACATATCTGAAAATCTTTTTATACATTTATTTACTAGTCACCTACACAAGTACTAGAGATACTAAATTACCCAGTTCCAGGCTGGAAATTTTGGGATAGCCAAAGAATTCTGGCCATCAAATCCTGGTACATCATGGGACTTGCAGTACTGATTTCAATGAGCAAGATCAGGCAGTACAAACCCAAAATGCTTTGGGATGCAAGATCAGAACCAAAAATATGGAGCCCAGAACTGGGTACCTCAGCATCTCTGAACTACAGAGTATATATTGCTGGAACTCATTTTATTTAAATATTTTAAGCAGTTAAATCATGTTAGGGTATATTGTTACTGCACAAGTATGACAACTATACCATGATGGTATGAGTACACATGCTAATTAGCACATTAGGCATGAACTTGGTGGGTTATGGGAATAGAATGGGCATGGATTGCACACTGTGGTTAGTGCATATAGTACTTACTTCCCTTCACAAAAGAATGTCACCAACTAATCACCCTATCCAATAATAGATGGACTTTACATTCTGAATTCCTTCTCCTTCTTACATTTAATACCTCAATTATTTCTATAACCAGCCATTCTGGTATATCATTTGGTATGGGGAAAGGTTACCTCCAGTGCTTGCGGCTATTATGACTTTAGAACTGGTCTTGTCAATATAGCTTTGATGCAAGCTATCATTGGTCCCTTTCAATTCCCCTTTCTTCTTTTTTGTACTTTTATATTTTTTTCTTTTATAAATACCAGATTTTTCTAATTGGTGCTTAATTTCATTAACTTTTGTTTATAATCAATAAATTGATATATTTTCCAACATGGTAACCTTAACAATCATTTCTAGGGAAAAACAAGCTTTCTGTTTAACACTTGTACTTAGCTTTGTTTCCCCCCCCCCAACCGGCTTTATGTACAGCTGATTATATAATTTTCTTGCTGAGTTTTATGATAAAATTAGAGTGCTTGACAAAGTGTCTCCGTTTTATTCTGCATAGAGCTTTTTCAGGAGAATTGCATTTGTTGTAAAATTTTATTTTTTTGTTATTATTTTTATTTTTTCATTAAATATCACTTGATAATAATTTCATTTTAAATAGTGCTTATTTTAGTAAATCTGTTCATATATTAAGGGAGCGCCTCTACCGACATATCCATGTTTCAAAAACCTTTCGCCAGGGTTGAGGCTCCCAATATCAAAATTGTCATGCTCAAGAGTAGCAGCTCCTCTCCATAAGGTTTCATTCATTTGAATGAATGAATGAAAGCAAATAGTGCTGCTGAAAATATCCAATTAGCACCCAAGCCAAAACTGGTTATTTTAGGGGGCATTCAAGGGGTGAAGTCAGCACATTGTCAATTTTCAGCAATTAACTGGCTAAGATACAGTAAATGCATTAATAGGACTGCATAAAACACAGTCCTATCATTATGCAATTTTTTTGCTAATTATGTACACTCAAACATTCAATGCCACAGCCTAGACATAGTCCAGCATTGAATTTCCAGGTATAACGCTGGCAACATGTTGATTGCAACCAGCTGAATACTGGACCCATTATTTTCTAGTAGAAATATGTTTAACAGTGCAGTAGGGGAAGTATATAGTGCTGAGGAGAATGATTATCAAGGGCGATAGGAAGACGGAGGGAGAGAGAAGAGGACAGAGAGGAATATGAAGATAGAAAAAGTAAGGGAAAATAAGTTTTAACTTTTAGTCAGCTGCTAGTTGCAAAGCAAAATTAAACATGGAGCCACTAGGAACAGGGGGCCCTCTACAACCACCTCTGTAGATCTGATTTAAGGCTGACCCAGGGTATACTACCTCCATAAAGGGGAGGACTTTAAGTGCATCAGCGCTAATTGCAAACAGCCTTAAAGTGGAGTGAGAACATTACAGTGTTTTAATTGCAGAGGACATGTGCATGCCCCGAACATCTGAAAAGTACTTTTCTAAAACTCACTGAGTCCATCAGCAGCAGTCTTGAGAAAAATGAACAAGACATTTGGATTGAGTGAGTTTGGCATGGGGTATTCGACAGAAAGTCATTAAAATACCTTGGACTTTGAGTTTTGGCACAGGAATAAGCTATAGTAAATGAAGCTTGCCTTGATGAATGAAATTAATCGCATAACTCAAACCTGACAAAAAATGAACTGAGTTTTAGAAAATAATCACTCAGCCTTTGCATTTACTGTGTATTCATTTTTGTGGTTAAAGTGCAGTTAGTGCAAAATCTTGCATTTCTATAATATAGGGACTAACATTTATGTACACATTATGGGATGGATTCAATAAATGATGCTCAAAAATGAGCACTAATAATTTAATTTTTATATACCGTCAAAATCATAGTAGTTCGAGGCGGTTTACAATAAGAAGAGCTAGACAATCAGCAAAAATAATTACAATGAGTCGTTGAATACAAGAAGAGTTGTCGAATACATGGAGCGAAGGAGAATACTTGTGGGAAGGAAGAAAGACAGAGTAATAGTCACAATGAAGGGACATCGAGTACATGTAAGTAGAATATAGGGATAAGGCATTTAAGAGTTCTTGGTTTCAAATCAGTTAAACAGGTTTGTTTTAACTAGTTTTCTAAAGCTAAGATAGGATGAGGAGTGCTTAATAATGCTACCCAGACCAAGAATAGATTTGAAACAACAATCTTGCCTCCAGGGGCAGCCAATGAAGTTTTTGATAGTAGTGGAGCTGCCAAGATACACCTACAGTGAGCGAGCGCCAAGATACACCTACAGTGTATCACCTACAGTGAGTGAGGACCACCTGGAGGACAACCACAAGGAAGATGAGTCTGGTGTTTGAGAGAAGATGGAAGTGCTCAGAGGACACGGACCTACGGCTGGAGACATGGTCATACACCAGGGAAATAGACCTGAGTCTAGAGAGGCAAGAGAAGATAGAGAGGACAGCAATCGTCATGTGAGACTCCATCATCATACAAGTCAACAGCCACATAACGGGAGGAAGACACGATCGACTGGTGACCTGCCTACCGGGAGCCAAGGTAGAAGATATAGTGAGCCGTATCGACAGGATCATTGACAGCGTGGAAAAGGAAGATACAGCGGTAGTGATCCATGTGAGGACAAACAACATGAGCAACAGGAACTACAGCAGGGAAGGACTGAAGGACCAGTTCCAGATGCTAGGAGGGAAGCTGAAGACCAGAAAGCCGAGGGTAGCTTTCTTGGAGATCCTGCCAGTGCCCAGGGTCGATGAGAAGAGGCAGAAGGAGCTGCAAGCAGTCAATGCATGGATGAGGCGCTGATGTGAGGAAGAAGGATTCTACTTCGTGCACAACTGTACGACGTTCTGGGGGAACAGCAAGCTATTCAGGAAGGATGGACTCCACCTCAGCAGAGATGGAACGAGGCTACTTGCAAGCAACATCAAGAGAGAAATTGAGAAGTTTTTAAACTAGGAAGAAAGGGAAAGCCGACAGTTGACCAAGAGTATATGGTTCGGGAACCGATATCAAGAACTATCAAAAATGGACTTTTGGCTACAGTCTTGGCTAGTGTTCAAGTTGGCACAACTCTGACACATCCACGTCTCTTCCATGGCCATGCTCCTTTTTGAGTTGTAAGTTATAGGATCTGGGTGCCCAGCATTACAGAATGGCGCCTAGCCAGATGTATGCACAAATCTGAACTGGTGCCAATTAACCTCAAAAATTGGTTGTTAGTGTCCAATTATTGCTCGTTAATTGTTTGTTAGCTAATTACATTGAGCGTGCATCTCAGGATTGTGCCCAGACCTGGGCACCAAATCTAGAATATTGGGGTACACATGTAAAATTCTAAAATACTAGGATATACACATGCAGGTGCACACTTATGCATCTATATGATAGCATGCAGCCTAAGCACTATTCTGTGCCAACATGTATAACTTGCATAGTTGCATATGTGCAACTAGGGTACAAAGGTGGTAGAACATGAATAGGATCCAAACATACAAAGGTAATATATACTATGCTCTAAGTTATACACATTCCTGTCGTACTAAGGTTCCCTTTTACTAAAGGGTGTTAATACAATACAATACAGTGTCATATAATGTAATTTTCTGCAAGGAATCTATGCGGTTAAAATCAAATTTGGATCAAGTTCATGAAGTTACATTGTTAGAAGGAGAGCTAGTTTTAGAGAAAGAGGTGAAGTGCTAACTTTGCTTAGCGCATGGGAAAATGCTTATCGCAAAACTCTTTAAAGCATTTTACAGTAATCTCCCTTTTTCTACACACTACCCACATGTTATTTAAAAAAAATATTTTTAGGGAGGAGATGTTTCATGTGCAGAGGATAAGCATGAATAATATAACAAGCTAGCACGTTCATATTAAGACAAATTACCATGGGACCTGCAGAAACAAAAAAAAAAAAAAAAAAGAAGGAAAGTCCTATTTTACTGTTGCATTCTAAGCCCATTTTAATGCATTTTAGTAAAATGGCCCCTTAGGCACTAACATAGTAGCTCTATGACTGGTATAAGTTTTCATATCTAAATAATAGGGGGCTCATAATAAAAAAAAAAAAATCTACAAAGTGGACTAAATGGCTACTTGGACGATCAAAAAGCCTGATCGTCCAAGTACCCATAATCAAAGCTGGTTTTAGACGTATCTAAAACCAGCTTAGGCCTTTCCTCTGCCTCTAAACGCATAGAGCGAAAAGAGGCATTTTTAGAGGCGGGGAAAGGGCGGGGGTGGGCGGGAGGTGGGTCGACCTACACCTAAGCGTACAACAGGTATAACCAAATGTTTTGACAGGTTGCCTAGTCAGCACCTATACATTTTGACTTAGACCAAGTCAAAACAGGTATAAGTGCCAAAAAAGGGGCCACTGAGCTGATGGCGGCTGGCGCAATCAGCTCAGCGGCACTGCAACCTACCCCCCCTCCCACCGCAACCATCGGGGCAGGAGAGATGACTCATCTCCCCTACCGCGATAGCGATACCACCAAATGCCGCCAAATGCGGCACTTGGGATCGCTAAAGCGGCAGGAGAGATGACCCATCTCTCCTGCAGCGATCCACCCCTCCCCCTGATACGATCGGGCCAAGAGAGAGCCCAAGTCCTCCTGGCCCCGCCAACAATGATCGGTGATCGGGCAAGAGGGAGCCCAAGCCCTCTTGCCCGGCAGCACCCCAACAACATCAGGGCAAGAGGGAGCCTAAGCCCTCTTACTCCTTGATCCCAATCCCCCCCCCCCGATGACATTGGGGCAAGAGGGAGCCCAAGCCCTCTTGCCCCTGTCACACCCGCGCTCCTCCTGGCCCGGGGACACCCTCTAACCCCCACCCCCCACTAAAATACGGGCAGGAGGGATCCCTGGCCCTCCTGCCCTCGATGCAACCCCCCACGACGCCCCCCAAGCCCCCAATCAGCCCCCCCCAGCTGACCCGCAACCCCCCACTGACCCCACAACCCCCCCACCCCCACTCACCCCTCCGTACCTTGAAATCATTGGCCAGATGGACGGGTGCCAAGCCTGCCCGTCCAGCTGGCCAGCCATCCCAGGAATGGGGCAGGATTGGCCCAGGTGGCTCAAACCACACCCACAGGTGGGGCCTGAGGTGCCTGGGCCAACCAGAATAGGCCCAGGAGCCTTAGGCCCTTCCTGTGGGCAGGGCCTTAGGCACATGGGCCGGGTTGGGTACAAAAGGACATTTTTTTTTTATAATGGACATTTTCCCTGCTTCTACTTTCAACGTTTAAGGCCTTAGGCCAAAAGGGGACTTAAGACGTTTTTTTTTTTTTATTATTATGCCCCTCTAGGCGTGTAAACACTGGTTATGTTCTTATGTAGTATTCTATAAAGGACTTAGGTGCCTACATCCTTTTACAGAATAGGCTCATACAAGGTGCCTTTTTACAGGATTACCCTTACATAACACTCTCACAGAGCACAGGAGGGGAGGAATGGATTAGGGGGTTGTGGGGTGGAGGGTTGGGGTGTTGGAGCTGTATCATTGTATTCTGGTTGTCATTGTTTGTATTCTATGGTTGATTGTATTTGTAGGCTAGATTTTATTTTTGAAAATAAAAATTGATTATACATAGAGCTGCTGCCTCAGAAGCATGAGGTTGTGAGTTCAATCCTAGCCTGCTCCCTATGACTCTGGGCAAGTCACTTAACCCTCCATTGCCCCAGATATCACAGTTATATTGTGAGCCTGCCAGGACAGACAGGGAAATACTTGTACCTGATTACTATTATAAACCACTTTGAAGGTGAATCTCTTCATGAAAAGGGAGTTAATAAATCCCAATAAACTGTTAGTCTGCACGACAGAAAAAAATATTATAATAAAGACTACATGGCACACATTATTCATATATATATATATATACAATCTCAACATAACAAAAGAAAACTAATACAAATATATGCTACAACTATTTCAGAACTGCCAAAAGCTTCACAAAGTTATATTCAGAAAAGTCTCAAGGAAAAAGAAGTATCTTCAACCCAGTCTTGAATTTCATCCTGGAAGTATCACCCCAAATATGAGCAGACATAGGGCTATAGAGAACGAAGATTTGATGAGGGGTACATGGGGTACTGAGTACAGGCACCTTTTCCATTGAATGCTAAAACTGATCCTTTGTCCCCCAAGTAATTAGTGAAAGAACCCAGGCCCTGCACACAAGTGCTGCCATTTTCAGATTCTATGGCTAGTTGCTGGGGGCCTCACTATTGTGGAGTGGGTCTCTCAGTGATTACGCCAACCTTCAATAATGGCATGGCATTATTTTTTTTTGTTACTAGAAAAATGTACTGGTTATATCCAAATAGCAGCGGGCAGGGAGAGGAACTGCCAAAAAGTTATCAGAAAAAGAAGGTGGAAAAGTGGCCAACACAGCACAAGACAACTGGATAAACAAATACAAGTACAAAATCCTTCACGGGACCGCATGCGGCCCTCGGGCCGCAGGTTGGACACCCCTGCTTTAAGGGGAAGAAAACTTCTGTTGACAAGGGTTGCAAAAAGCTAGTGTAAGATATATCTTCATAGGGAGATACCTTCCCCTCCCAATCCACCCTTCCCTCCTACAAAGAATAAATTGTGTATTTCTGCAAAGAAAGAAAAATCTGTGCTATCTTCCCCAGCATTCTGAGAACATTTTGAACTGGAGAAGATGAAGGAAAAGATTGAATTCTTGTGACTCAGAATCCATGGTAGATAAAAGGGATACTATAAAATCCTGAGGAGAATGCAGCTTTCTATGTACAGAAGTTACTCCTCTAGATTGAGAGACTTGTGAGACAGTTTAAGATATCTTAGTTCTGGAAGATCTCTGCAGTAATCCTGGACAAGAAGAAATTAACTTGGCTTTGCACAAGCAGCGTATAACTGATCAGGAAGATTCATCTAGCCAATGCAACCAAAATCAGAGTCAATGAGAGTAGCTTTATTCCTACAGCCCAAATTCCCAAAGGCACCAGTGTATGAGAATGTTGCCTAGCCTTGCAGAAAATAGTCCAGAATCTAGTAGTTAATTGGTTTGCATGAAATAACTGTGCACAGAGGGGTCTGTGATGCCTTAAACCAGGGGTGCCCAATAGGTCGATCGCGATCGACCGGTAGCTCGCCAAGGCAAAGTGAGTCGATCATCCAGGACTCCCTTTGCCTTGGCGATCTATCGGGCCGATCAATCTTCCTCTCCCCGACGTCAATTCTGCCGTTGGAGAGGAAGTTTGGGCCAGCCAATCGCTGCCTGGCTGGGCGGAACTTCCTCTCCGATGGCAGAATTGACATCGGGGAGAGGAAGATTGATCGGCCCGAAGCAGAGAGAGCATGGGGCAGTGGCGGCGGTGGCTTTGGGGCCTGTTATCCATTGGTGGTGTTTGGGTCCTGTTCCCCGATGGCAGCGGCAGTAGCAGTGGCTTGGGGTAGGGCAGGGAGAAAGAAAGGGGCGCAGGCAGGGAGACAGAAGGAAAGAAAAGAAACAGGAAAAAAAGAAAGGGGGCATGAAGAGAGAAACAAAGAAAGGGCAGGGAGAGAGGAAGAAAAAGTTGGGGGAGGGAATGAGGTGTGGAGGAGAGGAAGCATACAGGCTGAAAGAAAGATTGGATGCACAGTCAGAAGAAAGTGCAACCAGAGACTCATGAAATCACCAGACAAGGTAGGAAAAATGATTTTATTTTAAATTTAGTGATCAAAATGTGTCTGAATTTATATCTGCTGTCTATATTTTACAATATGGTCCCCTTTTACTAAACCGCAATAGTGGTTTTTAGTGCAGGGAGCCTATGAGCGTCAAGAGCAGCGCTGGGCATTCAGCGCAGCTCCCTGCGCTAAAAACTGCTATTGTGGTTTAGTAAAAAGGGAGGGGGGTGGGTATTTGTCTATTTTTGTATGGTTGTTACTGAGGTGACAGTGCATAGAGTCATCTGCTTTGACCTCTTTGAAAAAACCCCGGAATAGGAATGATAATTAACAATTCTATGCGTAGTGTGTGTTGTGTTTTTTTCAAATTTTATTGTTGGTAGATCATTTTGACTTGGTCATTTTAAAAGTAGCTCGCGAGTCAAAAAAGTGTGGGCACCCCTTTCTTAAACACTAGTTAGCCCACACTAGATGCTGATGAAGTTACAGATATACCAGAATACTGACAAGCCCTCTTATTTAGTGGTGATGGCACAAAATAGTTTGCAATTGTTTATTCTTGGAGGTGGTACTTTAGCAATGATTTATGCCAAAATGATGACACTTTTCAACTGCTATGCTGTTTGTACATTGTCTTATGTGCAATTGCACCAAGATGTCTGTTTTAAATCAAGATGTCTCAGGGAAGACTAGAACTTGCTGGAAGATTCATGGCACTGCCCTTTCGAGACAAAACTCTTCAAAATGGAGGTATAGGCAGTTCATTAAACTAAAGTTGAGCAGAGGACAACCTGCTTGGCTGCGTAGACAGGAAAATTCTGCATGGAAAAGCTTCTATGTTCTGCTTTTTGTTCAATTAAGGGCCTTTTCACTTGTGGTCTTGGAGGCAATTGAGTTTGTCTCTTTGGGCTCATAGGGTCATGCAACCACAGTATATGCAGTGCTTGTGTCAAAGTTTGCAGTCTTTCTTCCATAGGTTGTGCAGTGTTGGAAAATTGGCTTTGTCTGTGCCATGGTCCCAATGGTTCTCAAAAAAGGACAAAACAATTTTTTAAAATAATTTTTTAGAAGGAAAATTAATGAAAATGAGAAAACACAAAACAATGGGACACAGAGTAAAAACGCCTTTAAAAAAAGAGAGCTTTATTTTATCTCTGTATGAGCAAAGTGGAAAAACTTGAAATTTAGAGGGCTAAGGATGTGGCTGTGAGCAGGAAAAACCACACATGCTTGGAATTCTGCACTAGTGCTGAACTCTGGGAAAGGCAGCTGTTCCATCCTGATGCTATCCAACAGTTTCACTTACCTCTATGTTTCATTTAATCCTGCTTGTTGATGGAGAAAAAAAGAAGATATTTTCACATTTTGAAGGTAAATGTATTATTTTTAATGCAAAGTAAAACTCTGCATTTCAACCTGCTTCTCCTTTCATTTTCATTCTTTAAAAGAGCATCAATGTTTACATTGCTAAAAGTAATGAAATGTTTCTATACATAATATTATGCTATATATTTCATATTTATTTCTTGTTGATATGTTAACGTTGTTTAATTTTCTAAAGAAAAGCCATTTTTGAACATGAAGAAAGATGATAAATACAAATAGAATTTAACCAAGCTATCTTCTTTGTAGCTGTTGGAGGATGTTTTTTCAGACTTGTCTTTTGTAATAATAAAAAAAAAAAGTAGCAATGGTTTTCTGTAAAACCCCTGCTTCATTTCTGCACTTTAACTCAAAAATCTTTTTATGCTTGATATCATAGCTCCTTTTAGAAATATCAACAGCATACTTCTAGTTGAGACTCAAGACCTCTCAAAAGATAAAGGAAAGAACTATGAGCTTGTAACTATGGTCTCCATTTACTAATGAAAAGATTCATCAAATTGACTGAGACCATTACTGAATGGAATGGACGAGCTGGAAATGAGTAAAACCGAAAAAGAAGAATTATATGACGAGGCAGAGTAGTTGAGCAAATGTATAATTATGTAAACAAGTACGTCAATTTATTTTCTCACTAGGAAACTTTTAAAGAAGAAGAAGAAAAAGTTTTAGAAAATATGCGGCATTCACAGCTAATATAGCATTAGCAAAGAGAGAATGAGAAAGAAAAAAAGAGAGAGCTTTTGTTGTATTAAATGAGAAACCACATAGTGGCAGGGAAGATGACTATACTTTCATTAGGCTAACTAACGCTGGCTTTTACAAAACCATGGTAGAGGTTTGTACCATGGGCCTGCGAGGTAAATGCTCCAACGCTCACATAATTCCTTTGAGCATCAGAGAATTTACCTCGCCAGCCTACGGTAGAAACCTCTACAGCGGCTTTGTAAAAGGAGCACTGTTAATAATTGAAATAAAACATATACCTGTCCCTTTTCATGTTTTGCTTTCCTGTGAAGTGGATAACCTAGAATGCTAGAGAGGTTTCTCCCAAAGTGTCTTAATACACCAAGTGAGTAACTGCTTTATGTGCTGAGAAGTTCTGCTTTATTTCGCACTTCATAACAGTCTCTGAAAAATGTAGCAGATTGCCTGCCGAATGGCCTGCCCTCCTCTCCAAGCTTTTTATTGTTATACAATTACAATTCAGAAAATCTTTAATAATTATTAACTGGGACTCCTGACCAAATTCCTAAGGAAAGATAACCACAAGGGGGCTAGGTAAGAGGTAAGGAGGGTGGAAGATTCTTCTTTCATGCCTTACAAAGAAAACAAAAATTAAATTTCCAAAGACAGCTTTGTGACATGAACTTTTTTGATGTTCTACAGAATCAGGCATTCTGACAAAAAATTCCTGTCTCTATACTGTGCTGCTGCCACCACTGCTAACAATTATAAGCTTTCAGTGCTGTGAATAATTCAGTGCATCATCTGTTCCATTCAGTGTAAAGACAGAATGTTGAAAGAACAAGGTCACTTTTTTCTCCCTAACCACTGACTTTTCCACACTAGCATTGGTCTGACTGCATGATACACCTAAGAGCTTGACAAGCATCCCCTGACAGCTCCTTACCAGCCTTTAGTCTGCTTAGCATAGGGTATGAACAATAATAAAAGACGCAAAGGAGTGACAGATTTCAGTGCTGATAAACAGTGTCAACATCAGACAGGCTTTACACAACACTTTCTCTTGTAGCTTTACGACAATTAACCAGGGTGCTATTACATTCCAACAATGTTGGTTTTCATATATTTCACACCTACCAGAGTAGCTGCATAGTAATTGGGAAACTTAAGTAAGGTTTATTAAAAATATATATCACGTATTACCCTTTTTTTAAGGGGAAAAACGCAGCAACAAAATCTAAAGTGGCTTTGGAATTTTTATAACAATTTCAATCCATTATTAGACAATCTTCAGAATCACATATATGAAAAATTGCCCCCTTCCCAGTCCAGCTAAATGTATGCACAGAATTACATAAAACATATATTTTTCATTGCATTTGGGAGAGGATCAGTACATAGAATGCATTGACTGTATTTTCAGATCTATGTACATTATATTCCATAAAAATTCTACCCACAGAAAAAACATGCTCAAAAATGGCAGTTTTGTTCCTGAGGCAGTTTGAAAAGGAAAAGGAAATGCATACTTCTTTAAAATCTGATGCAAAATCAACTTATAACAATTACCCTCAAAGTCTGCATCATAAAGAATAATTTGAAATTTTTTTCCAATGGATTACAGTGACTAGCACACAAATTTAGGGCTTGTCTCTACTAAATTGCATTAGGTATTAATGGGGGAAGTTAGTGTACACTAACATTTGACAAGGGGTCTTGACAGCATGCAACTTTCTGCATTCATAGCTAACACAGGAGAGGGAGAATGGATGATAAATGGGTGGGGCTGTGATATAGTTAATGGGGAGATAGTTACTGAGCAGTAACTTAATGTAGAGAGTTGTGCGAGGACAGAAATACTGCCCGTCCCCACCCGTCCCTGCCAGAATCCCCTCCGTCCCTGCCCATTCCGCCCAGAATCCCCTCTGTCCCCACCCGACCCCCCATAAAAGTTACCTGTCTTAGTTTATTTAAACCAACAATAAAATATAAAATAAACAAATAACAGTGAACAGAAATAAGAGTTGCATACATCACCGGAAAGAATTAGAATAGACATTAAGTCATGTGACTGTAGGGTTAACCATTTTGGGTTAAAAGAAATGAGTTTTAAATTTTTTGGCAATATAAAGCTCATATCTGTAGAGCAGACAAATCTGGTTCCACCATCTGGCATAGGTAACTTGTGAGAGATCCTTTCAAGATCCACAAATGATTTTTAATGCCATAATGAATAAAGAATCAAACAATACAGCATCAAAATCATTTAATGCAGAATTGAGAAAGGCACTTTCAGGACAATGGTTGCATAAGAAAAATGTGCCAAAACTGAACCGGAAACCCCAAATCAAACTCAGCAAGTACTTAATTTTGTACTAAACACAATTAGTGGCATAACCATGAGAGGGGGCTGGGCCTCCCACTTTGAGCTTAGCCCCCCTCAAAATGAATATCTCTCTTGTTGTAGCTGGTGGGACATTTTGTTTTTCCATCATCTTGCTTTTGTCTAACTTCTACTAATTCTATTTCCAGGCCTCGGGAACCCCGTTTTCATCCCCGTGGGAGTCCCATGAGCCGGGGGGGGGGGGGGGGAATCCCTGCGGGAGTCCCGTGTGGCTGGGGGGATCCCCACAGGAGTCCCGTAGACCTGAGAGGGATCTTTTTATGCTTCATATTCCCGCGGGATATTCCCACAATCCCCGTTCCCGTGCAGACCTCTAACTTAATGTAGCAAACACAACACAGTTAAAAGCACATGAATACATCTGCAATGCAGTTTACTAGACATATCCTCTGCATTTACTGCATAGAAAAATGCCCTTAAACACAGAGGTTTTGCAGTTACTGAATTAATTTTGGCAATTAGAATGTAGTAGCTACAATCTTTTAGTGCACTTTAGTAAACAAGGCCCAAATAAATATTTCCATAAATAGTACTAGACATGAATTCACTTTATGCCCAGATGAAAAGATCCAAAATCATTAATTCTAACAAATGTTTTGTAAAGTTAAATGAACATTGTCCCAAATTCTCTACATGCACAATAAGTTAGGTGGCAGTAGGCGCCCTACCACTGCTTAACTTGATATACTGCACAGAAATTGACTGCATCGTTTAAAACCAATTAACATCTAATTTTTAAAAAAATGTAGGCACTTGCAAGTGCCTATAAACAAAGGCATGGTTTATGGTAGAAGGAGATATAGGCGTCTCTATGGACGCAATTCTCATCAAAAGTAGGCACCGAAAATGTAGGCCTGTAAAATCCTGGCCTAGATTTCCGGTGCCTACTTTCGGTGTGATTATGATTCTCTAAAAAGCGCTATCACGCGACTGACACGCAAATCGGCATCACTTTTCTAAGCAGCCGCTGCTAACGATGCTGTTTAGAGAATCTGGCCCATTGTGTCAGCTGGGTCTTTATTCATTTCTTTTCATCATGCTCAGTGAAAATCTAATAGTCATATTCAGAAAAAAACTTCCCTCATTCCCTGCATATGGATTAAAATATTTTTGAATAAGACCTTGAAGACAGTACTTATTTTTGAATCATTCTTGGTCTGTGACTAGTTATAGCAGAACTTCGGCAGTAAAACTCATTTGCCTGTATTCCACGGAATTTGAGTTCCTTTACATGATCAAATGTCTGGAGATAGCCAGTAGCATTTTCTTTTTCAAGCTGCAAAATATATATTCAAACCAGCTCAGGGGATATTGAGCTCTACCCCACTGAGGATAACTCTTGTGCACTGTGAACACAGAACTTCACTTTCTAAAGGTATCTTTCCATTCTATGCCTATGGCAAAAAAGTATTTTAAAAGTAGAGCTTAGGGACTGTACTAAGGTCATAGCTCCCAGTCTGCTACAGAATCTCAGAAGGAGGTTCTTTAGCATAGTGGGAATATTCTGTGAGAAAGGTTCTAAGATTCTTGGAAAACTTCTAAAGTGCATTGTCCTAAGTGTGGATGTCTTTCTACATTATTTCATATATGTCAAATCAATTTAGTTTTGAAAATTCAAATTTTAAAATAATACATTCTACATCTTCTTTCTATTCAGCTGAATGCCAAGTTTAATTTTGCTCAACATTTTCCTATCCATTTCGACACTTTCACTTATTTTCTTTTCCTCTCCTTTCCATTTACTTACTCATTATTATTTGCACACCCTCCAGTCTTTTCTCTTCCACCTCCTCCCTTCTCTTCAGTCTAATATATCTTCCTTCCAACCCACCCTGCTACTGAAACCTCCTTGTTCCTCCTAAGTGTATGGCTGCTCTTCTCTCCCTCTTCCCATCCTATGTTGCTACTTTTGTCTTTCCTTCTTCCAGTGGTACAGCTTCTGCTTCAATTTCCACCCCTTCTTACCCCATGCTTTTGCTGCCACCTCTCTCTCTCTCTCCCTCCCCCCCCCCCCTAGCTGATACTAGTTAGCAGTACATTATCACTACTTCACTTTTAACTTCCTTTCCCCAGAGTGCTTTGTCCCCAAATCCTTTATCCCCCCTCCCTTCCAAAATATCCTCATCCACCAGCTATTGGTAAGACAAACAGAGCACCCCAAGCAATTTTCACACCTTCTGCTGCCTGGGATCAGACACATAGGGCTAGATTCACTAACCTGCCTGAATCAGAACAATCCGTTTCCGATTCAGGCAAGTCTGACAAATTCACTAACCTAAAATATGCAGATGGCGGCGATCGGAGGAACGCCCCCATCTGCCTGCACGGATTGCGCATGCGCAGACCCATCCTAGCAGCAACCTATTTTTTAACTTTAAACTTTTTTTTAATTTTAAACTTCTGTGGCGGCGGCGGCCTCTTCCCTCCTTCCCTTCAGTGCGAGCCCGCGGGTTTAAAGCTGGTGCTGCACTGCGATGTGCAGCCCCGCTTTAAAACCATGGGCTTGCACTGCGGGAAAGGGCAGCAGAGAGCAGGAGAGCTGGGGCGAGCAGACAGGAGAGACCGGAGCAGGCAGGCAGGGGGTTTGGGTTTGGGGCTGCAGGAGATGGGGCTGACAGGTTAGAAAGCAGGGCGGCAGAAGGCAGGGCAGTCGCAAAGGGCTTCAGCGACTGGTCCTGAGCAGTCACTTTTTGCAAGCCCAGTCTGATCGAAAAAAAGTTTAGTGAATCGCGTCTCTACCTTCTTTGTATGCAGTTCCCCTCATTTGCATGCGCGCACCGGAAGCGGATCGCTTCACAGGTTAGTGAATACTGCAGGAGGAATATCTGGTCGCGATCTGGTTCACGATAGGTTTGCTTAGTGAATCTAGCTGATAGTTTTCATTCTGATGAAGACTCCTACATTGCAAGAGGGTATTGAAATCACATCTGAACAATAACATGGGCCTGTTTTCCTGTTACCGACGAGAGAATGAAGAAAAGAAGACAATGCTCAGAAGATAGGGAAAGTAGGGATAGGCATAGGGATAGGAGTAGGTGTAGGGATAGTGATAGGAATTTAGGGGGTAGATAGCATCAGCATCACAGGAGCAGAAAGCTGAAGAGAAATGGCGAGAAGTGGCTAAGAAAAGAAGAGAGGATAGATCTATGCATATAACTGACTTGTCTTCTCCTTTGACCAACTCCCAGATTTTGTACACTGATGGTTTTCTTGTTTCCTCTGATGTTGCAGTGAATGGCAAACCATGTAGCAACTCATAGATTTTAAAACCCTTATTGCGGCCATGGGATCATAGGAAACCAGGGGCTGTGATAATAGGTTACTAGACATAATCAGTTGTGTATAATTTTGCAACAGGCTGTTGCCAGGAAAATATGCATAAATAATAAGCTTGGATATTCTACTGAAACACTTCCCAAAACAAAAGGAACACTGAACTCAGGGTAAATGGAGAAGGTCAAGTCATTTCTCCTTTTCACCATTAAAAGTATGGTGCTTGCTGTGTTGATCCACCTAATGAATAAAGGAATATTCTCTACTTCTTCTTCCCTCCCCCCAAAAAGAAAAAAATGTCACAAAATTAATAATATTCCCAAATTGTTTAATTTTGTGCATATTGGGCCTTATTCAGTAAATGGTGTTCTCTGATGAACAGTGCTGGGTGCAGAATTCCATGTGGCTGAAGCAGGTATAAATCCTGCTGTACAAGTTGGTCATGCACAGTATTCTTTAATATTGTGAGGTTCCGGAACCACCCCTTACCCGCCCATGCCCCTCTCACGGGAATACCCCTTTTTAAGTTGTGTGTGGATACATTTAAGCACTATCTTATAAATGGAGTGGAGAAATGGCCTAGTAGTTAATGTAGCAGCCTGTGACACCCAGGGAACTGGAGTCAATTCCCACTGCAGTTCCTTGTGACTCTGGGCAAGTCACTGAACCCTCCATTGGCCCAGGTACAAAAAAATATCTGCATATAATGGGACTCATTTTCAAAAAATAAAGACGTCCAAAAACCAGCACTTGGACATTTTAATCACCAAAACATCCAAGTGACAATTTTCAAAACTAAGGGCTCCTTTTACTAAGCTGCTCTAGTGGTTTTAGTGCGCGCTAGACACTAATGCCAGCATTGAGCTTGGTGCGTAGCACAGGGTTAGCGCACGTGGCAATGCAGCGCGCGCTAAAAATGCTAGTGCACCTTAGTAAAGGGAGCCCTAAGTTTTTAGATATCTTGCAGGTCATTCACACTCCAGGACGTCTAAATGTTAGGGGTTTTTTTTAGAGGCATGTTTTGGGTAGGACTTGGGCAGTCTTAGCCCTTGAACATCCTGCAGGGATAATCAAACCTTTTTCAAGGGCAGCATTTAGATATTTAGAGTTAGATCTGTTTTCAAAGTGCATAAGAGCCAAAAAGGTACCCAAACTGACCAGATGACCACTGGAGGGATGAAAGCATGGCCTCCTACACTCCCCCAAGTGGTCATTGACCTCTATCACCCCCCTCCCCCCCCCACTCCCAAAGAGAGAAACAGTACATACCAGCCTCTATGACAGCTGCAGATATTCTGGGACATCTTAGTAGAGCCTCAAGCAGGTGTCTGGAGTAACCTGGTGGACAGTGTAGTGAACCACAGAGAGGGGTATCCTGGCCCATATCCCACACTACCCATTACATTTATGATGGAAAGTGTGAGCCCACCAAAACACACCCAGGAATTCATGTGATCACACCCAGCATGGACGCTTGAGGCAACCTCTCCTGTTGGCACACTGAGAAACAACCGTATGTTCAGCTATTCAACATGTTAATTTGCTGAATATATCTCTGTATCAACAGTGAAGGTCCATGTATCTAAAAGCGAAGGTTCCTTTACCATTGATTTGGTGACAAATCAGTCCAAGCCTGAACTTCCCACTCCGGAGAAGGCCCTGCTTATAGCCTTACCGCCCAATAAGAATGAAAACACAGCAGACTCCATCGCTGATGATATTAAACTTCTTAAAGAAATAATGTAACAAAATCTCAAAACTACATTAGAAATCAAATTGGATATTACTGCTATGTCAGTTCAGCTCTCACAACTTAATTCTCAGCTTGAGGTACTAGAAAAATGTACCTCTGCACATGATGAACACGTGGCTGCCCAACTCTACTTCAATAAAACCAACATACTCCAAAATGAGTAGAAAGAATATAAGAATTTTGGATCTTCCAGAGCTTGCAGAAGGTAATGATCCAATTTCAATTCTTTACCTAAACTCACTATCAGCTGAGTGGCTGCAGCAGAGAAATCCCCTCCGTGAAGGGAGGGACCTTAGGCATCTGAGCCAATCAGAGCCTTAGGCCCCTCTCCGGTGAAGTGAAGGGCTGCCATTTTGGTGTGATGGGCCTGCCAGATGGACTTTCAACAAAGAGGTATGAGGGGGATTTTGGGATGGGGAGGTCTAGAAGCTTTGGGGGAGTATGGAGAGTTCTGGAAGGGGGTGTCACCAGTTGGGAGAGTTCATAGATTCTGGGAGTGTTCTGGCGGGAGGGAGTGGGCATCCCTCCTGCCAGGGGAATTCTTGGAGGGGAGTCAAGGGTTTTGGCAGGAGGGAGTGGGCATCCCTCCTGCTGGGGGAATTTTCAGGGGGGGGGGTTAGGAGTTCTGGAAACAGAGAGTAGGCATCTCTCCTGATGGAGGAATTCTCAGGGGGGGGGGGTCTGGGGTTCCAGTGAGAGGGAGTGGGTATCCCTCCTACTGGGGGACTTTGAAGGGGTTCCCAGCCGCAGTCACTCAGTTGACCGCGGCAGGGGGGTTCCCTTGCTGAGATCAGTTCAGCGGCCGTATCTATTTGAAATGTAGGCCAGCAATCTGCTGGCCTACATTTCAAGCATCTGTTGCAGCCCTAAAGAGACCCCTAGGGCAGCTTAAGCTCACCCAAGGCCACTTCCGGTTGAAACCACGCCCATGCCCAGCCTTGGGCAAGCTTAAGAGTCCCAACGCATCTTCATCAGCTGCAACAAACACCTACAGTGTAGGTGGCCTGCCGCAGGTTGGTTTTTTTTTTTAATGTGTATCATGATTGGCTGGTTAGACAGCAGTAGGACACCTACCGCTGCCTACAATCGGGATGCCGTTTATAGAATCTGCCCCATCTTCAAGTTTTTTTCACTAATTTCTACTGTTTTTAACATACATGAGAAAGTGCATGGCAATTTTATTTTCTTATAGCAAGGGACAAGAAAACAATTTTGCAGACCACCGCCTCTCTATCATTCATATAACTTTATGGTTAATATTAATATCAATTCACTGAATGTTAATAAAGGAATTTATTTTATATGAAGGAAATTATATAGAATTTTATATAAAGGAAATTATTTTATATTTAAAAAAAATTGAATTCAGATATATGGTGTTTTTTAAATTTTACAACAGACACATCTAAATATAGTAGAAGCTGCCAAGTTTGCTGTAGGATCATTCGATCGGTGCTACACTTTACCTGCAAATGGCAGGAAAAATGGAGTAATCACTTTAATCTGCAAATCTTTTCCATTTCAACTCTCTTCTCATCTCTGTGATTCTGAAGGCAGATGGTCTCGTTTAGAAGGACAAATTGATGGCTCTTCCATTACACATATTAGTATCTATGCACCAAATCTAGATGATCTTTTTATTTATTTATTTATTATTTTTTTTACAGAATTGGAATTCAGCTCCAGCTACCTCACTTACAGCACTCACCATCTTAGGAGGAGATTTTTATTTTTCTCTTGATAGATCTTCTAAGTATTGGTCTGCAAAACTAAGGAAGATCTACATTAGCTTTATTAATTCAAACTACGTAAGGGTTGGTCTGATTTGTGGAGAACTTCAGATGCTACTGTGAGAGATTACACATTTTATTCTGCTACACAGTAATCTTATTCTAGACTTCACTTTTTTTTGGAACTAAAAACTTACCCCCTCTTTTTCAAATGAATAGCACAGGTTTTAGCGCCAGCAACAGTGGTAACTGCTCTGGCACGCAAAGGAATTCTATGAGCATCGGAGCAGTTACCGCCACTGCTGGTGTTAAAAGCCTGGTCACAAGTAACTGGCAAGGTCACAAGGAGTATAACAGATTTTATGCTGCTTATCACAGGAATAAACAGTGTATTTCTCCATGCAGTATATCGCAAACTGTGTGCCGCGGCAAGATTCTGGGCATGTTGCAAAATGCCAGGGAGGAGGAGAGGTGCCAGCACCATCTGACTGCCTATAGGACATGCCTCTTGTGGCAAGAGCCACATCCTGTAGGCAGTGAGTCAGCACTAGTGCCTCTCCTCCTTTCCCCACCTCTTCTCAGCATCTCCCCCCTCCCACTGGCAGCTCAGGGCCCCGTCTGTAGGGCCTATGCGCATTCGTGGATGTCAACATGATGATGTCATGCATGCATGAGTCAACATCGTATTAAAGTACACACATTTACATATGCCATCGAGCCACGGTCCCCACTTTAGTATGCCATGGCTTCGGACAGTTTGTGAAACACTGCAATAATGGCTTATGGGCTTTTGTTTTAGAAAATTATCCATACCTTTTTTAAATCTGCTAAACTAACTACTTTCACCACATTCTCCAGCAGTGAATTCCAAAGTTTAATTACATGTTGAGTGAAGAAATAATTTCCCCAGTTTGTTTTAAATCTACTACTTATTAACTTCATTGCATGCCCCTTAGTCCTAATATTTTTGGAAAGAGTAAATAAGCGAATCACATCTACCTGCTATACTTCTCTCAGAGAGACATTTTCAACAGGATATCTATGTCCAAATTTGGACGTTTTGAGAAAAACCTCTAAAAATCAGGTGGAGAAAATGTTCATTTTTGAACCAACAAAATCGCCTATCTTTTTTTTTTTTAATGCTAGACATTTTGGCCAGTTAGACATTTATCTTTTTTTTTCCATTATCGAAAAAAATCCCTTCCAAATTAATAATAGCCCAAACAAGCCATTTGTATGTAAGAGGGACCAACATTTTTAATGGACTGAACACACAGATATGCTAGCAGAGCAGAGGGACGCCAGGTACACATCTCACCATAACCTTCATACATTACATGGTGAGCCCTCCAAAACTCCCCCCAAGCCTACTGTACCTACCTGTCTATCACCCCATAGCCTTTATGCCTGCAGGTATCACCTATACAGTATGGCATCACAGTGGGTTTTTGGTGAGCTCACACTTTTCATCACAAGTGTACTAGTTAGGATGGCATGTGAGCTTGGGTCACCTTCTCTGCATTGCCTACCAGGCTACTCCAGGGATTTGCTTGGAGCTCTATTAGGACTGGTCATAGTATCTGAAGCTGTCATTGACAGATATGTACTCAATCATACAGATCTTTGGGAGGTGGGAGGGGGGTCAGTGACCAATAGGGGAGTGTGTTTGGGGGTGGAGGTCATATTTTCATCCCTCCAGTGGTCATCTGCTCAGTTTGGGTACATTTTTGGCCCTCATCCATTTTAAAAACAGGTCTAGCCCAAAACTTCTAAATTGTGTCCTGGACGTTTTGTAAAATGTTTGATTATCACTGTAAAACATCCAAGAGCTAAGCCCATCCAAATCCCGTACAAAACATGCCTCTATCACCTCCCCCCTCCCCCTTAAGATTTAGATGCACTAGAGACAAAATGACCAAAAAAACATCTAATGCCCACTTGGATGTTTTGACAAGTAAGATGTCCAAGTGCCAGATAATGCCATCTTTTGGATGTCTATTTTGAAACTGAGCCCTGTATTGAGGCTCTGAAGCTCTGCACATCTTTTGGGTCCTGTGCATGGAATGTGGAACATTTCTGAAAATGCTATCCCGGAGGTTCTGGATTTTAGCTTCTTACCTAAGATCCTAAATTTGGCTTCCAGAACCTCCCTACCACATTTTCCTATGTTACTGGTACCCACAAATACCAACGCAGCAGGCTACACATATACAAGTTCCACACATCGCCGGAATGTCATTTTGCAACCATGGTAACATGTTGACTTCACAGCTAATATTCTCTTTACATAGTAATACTGCAGACATTTTTCATGGTATATTTTCAACATGGGATGACCTTTATCGGCAAATAGTGATACCATCTCTAGATGCAAATTTTGTAGCTGTTTATCTTGCCAATTTTCAAAACACACCATGCATTTAGGGTGTTCTTTTAATATTAGGTATTATACTTTGGACAACTTCCAGTGAATATCTATTTCCGTACTTAGACTTTATATTGAAAATGCCCCTCCACATCTTTTTCGAAATACAGTAACCTGACTTGTACACAATATTTGAGGTGATGTCACACCACAGAGCATTATAAGATTCTTCATTTTGCAATTCTAAGCCTTTCCTAATAATTCCTAGCATTCTGTTTGCTTTCTTAATCACTGATGCACAATGAAAAGAGGTTTTTAAAACAACATCAATGCTTTTCCTGGGCAGTAACTCCTAATGTGAAACCTTGAAACATGCACCTATAATTTGGATACCTCTTCAATACTTGCATCTTTGAACATTCTCACATTAAATGTCATCTACCATTTGGATGTCCAGCCTCCTTGTCTTGTAAGATCCTCTTGCAATTTTTCACAAATTTGATTGCCTCACTCGTTTTTCTTGTTTCCAGGTCATATATAAATATGTTAAAAAGCAGCAGTTCCAGTACAATCCCTGAGGAACCCATACTATTTACCCTTCTGTATTGAAAATATTGACCATTTAATCCTACTCTGGGAGCACCAGGCCATGTATTAGCTGCCTGAAGTTCCCAGGCAGGAAAAAAAACACACATATAAGTTTTGAGCTGGCATTATTTTTCCATAAATATGCAAGTTATGGAGTTCAACAAAAGCTGTGTTATTCCAAAGCAATTAACAGCTTAAACTAAACAGACATGATATATTTGGTTATGTCCCAGAACTCTGAAAAAACAGAAGTCACCTTATGGTTGTTTAAGTAGTCCTAATCTGTTTCACAATATGAGAGGTGGCTCTACTCTTGAAGAATCTTTTCTGTAGCAATCCAGCATCTCTTGCAAGAAGAGATATGCTGGTATAATATCTTCATTTGTCAGACTGAGACCACATAGTACATCCCATGATATACTATACAGGGTCAGGATTTGCCATTTTGAAAGATGGTGACACAGAGGCAGAAATGAGTGGACATCACTCTTGAAATCTGACTTAAAGGTATAAAGAGAGAAGAACCTGGGTGGGTGGCATGGTTGGGTCCGAGTCCCTTAAATAACCAGAGAACTTTTTGAGAAGGTAAGGGGAAAAAAAAATCCAAACATACGAGAAGGAAAAATCAACAACAACAACAAAAAAGATACCAGACAAAAATTTCCAGTCCTCAACCAAATCACCTCATATCACAGAATCCAAGTTGAAGATTCCTAATACCTGCAATGTACGCAGGCTCTCATTCTTCAGCACACTTCTCTTCACCTGTGCCAAATTAGTCTTATTACCATTTTTTTTTAACAATGCATGACTTACCCCAGGGATTGTTAGCATGAGAACAGAATTGTTAGCTGGAGAACAAAAGGCAGAGAGTGGGCATAAATGGAGAATTCTCAGACTGGGAGAATGTGACTAGCAGTGTGCCCCAGGGCTTGGTACTTGGGCCCATCCTATTTAATATATTCATCAATGACCTGGAGGATGGAACATCCAGTGAGATCATCAAGTTTGCAGATGACACAAAGCTATGCCGGGCAATCAAATCACAGAAGGACAGTGAGGAACTCCAGGGCGACTTGAGCTGATTGGAGAATTGGGCAGATAAATGGCAGATGAAGTTTAATGTGGAAAAATACAAAGTGATGCACTTAGGCAGAAAAAATAAGGAACATAAGTATAGTATGTCAGGTGCAACTCTGGGAAAAACCGAACAGGAAAGGGACCTGGGCGTATTAATCGATAGGACCCTGAAGCTGTCGGCAGCGAAGAACGCAAATAGAATGCTAGGCATGATAAAGAAGGGAATCACGAGTAGATTGGAGAAAGTAATAATGCCGCTTTATAGAGCAATGGTCATACCACACTTGAAATACTGCGTCCAACATTGGTCTCCATACCTAAAGAAGGATTTAAAAATTCTCGAGAGGGTGCAGAGACGAGCAACGAAGCTAATAAAGGGCATGGAGAACTTGGAATACGAGGAACGACTTAAGAGACTGGGATTGTTCTCCCTTGAGAAGAGGAGACTGCGAGGGGATATGATCGAGACTTTCAAAATACTGAAAGGAATCGACAAAATAGAGCAGCAAAAAAAATTATTTACAATGTCCAATGTGACACGGACAACAGGACATGGACTGAAGCTAAGGGGGGACAAGTTCAGAACAGATATCAGGAAGTTCTGCTTCACGCAACGAGTGGTGGACACCTGGAATGCTCTCCCAGAAGAGGTAATTGCGGAATCCACCGTTCTAGGATTTAAGGGTAAGTTAGATGTACATCTCCTTATGAGTGGCATAAGGTGACATAGGTAAGGGTAAGCTAGATGCACATCTCCTTATGAGAAGCTTAGAGTGATATGGGGACTAAAACTATGCCAGGGTACACCTGGCGGGGCCTCCACGTGTGCGTATTGCTGGACTTGATGGACCTAGGGTCTGTTCCAGAGATGGCACTTCTTATGTTCTTATGCTCTTTAGGATTCTGCCAGGTACTTGTAACCTGGCTTGAACACTGTTGGAGTAGGATACTGGGCTGATCCAATAGGGCTATTCTTATATTCTATATTCCACTCTGCATTCAATGCTTTGCACACAGTTAACTTGTGTGGATAAGACCCACTCTGCATTATTTTGAAAGACAGAAAACAGAGAGTAGGTTTAAATGGTCAATATTCTCAATGGAGAAGTGTAAATAGTGGGGCTCCCAAGGGGTCTGTGCTGGGAACTATGCTTTTTAACATATTTATCAATTATCTAGAGATGGGAATAACTAGTGAGATAATTAAATTTGCTGGTGACACAAAGTTGTTCAAAGAAATGGAAAATGAAAATGAAAATGTTATAATGCCCTTGTATCACTTTATGGTAAGGCCACAACTTGAATACTGTGTGCAGTTCTGGTCGCCATAACTCATAAAAAATAAAGCGGAATTAGAAAAGGTAAAGAGAAAGGTGGCAAAAATGATAAAAGGTTTGGGATGACTTCCCTATGAGGAGAAGCTAAAGCATCTAGGGCTCTACAGCTTGGAGACGGCTCAGGGGTGTTATCATAGAGGTTTATAAAATACTGAGTGGAGTAGATATGAATCGCTTGTTCACTCTTTCCAAAAATACTAGGATTAAGGGCCATGCGATACAACTACTAAGTAGTAGATTTAAAACAAACCATATAAAATATTTCTTCACACAATGTGTAATTAAACTCTGGAATTTATTGCCAGAGAATGTGTTGAAATCAGTTAGCTTAGTGGGGTTTAAAAAAGGCTTGGATAGTTTCCTAAAAGAGAAGTCCATAGGCCATTATTGAGATGACTTGGGAAAATCCACTGTTTATTCCTAGGATAAGCAGCATAAGATCTATTTTACTTCTTGGGATCTAGCTAAGTACTTGGGACCTGGGTTGGCCCCTGTTGGAAACAGGATATTGGGCTTGATGGGTCCCAGTATGGCAATTCTTATATTCTTACACTAAAGCTACATTAACCCCAAACACAGACTTAGTGCACTTTTCTGCATTAGCCTCTCAGAGTTTAAAAGGAAGATACCTCCTCCTCTCCCCTCTCACTCACACACATATATGACCACTAAGAACAGGTCCACATTCTCCTCCTCCCTTAGCTCATCATAACTAATTTGTTTTAAAATTTGTCTTAATTTATTTTAAAATTTTTCTGTATGTAACAGTTCTGTAAACCGTTTTGGTTTAAAACGGTATAGAAATTATAAAAATAAAAGAAATAAAACTTTGTACCAATCATGGCTGCTTGTAGAGGCTGAGTTCAGCAAGGTGAACACATTACAGCTGTAGTATTGAACAATGGCCCAGTGTGGTCAATCTCCCATAGCTGGTCTTCCTGGAATGTTTCAGTTTTCAAAACTAGTGAAACGTAAGATTTTCTTCCCCTAGACTAAGATGAGAGGTTAATGATGTTAAAAAAAAAAAAATCCTCAAGTCTCAAGGCTACCAACTATGAAACAGGAGATACTGCACTTGGACAGGGATGGCCACACACTGAACTCTCAGTTTGGTTAACATTTATTTCTGTTGCTGCTGTGTGAGAAAAATAGGGCATGGGAGAAATATTTATTCTGACTACACTGTAGACTTTCTAGATTGAGCACAGCTTGGCTTCCTCCCATCGTTAAATTCCTTTTATTTTCTCCGTCTTTAAATCATTACCGTAGCAGGTCATCTCAAATTTATATCCAGCTCAGGAAAATACTGTCAGAAAAGCTGCAGCATGCTATTAGACTGCACTATGCATTTCATACAATTTTCTTCTTAAAAATCTTTCATGAAGTAATTGGTGCTTATCCCTTCTTCTTTCTCTGCTGCATTTTGACCCTCATAGTGCCAAACAATTACAACAGCACACTCTGTGAAACACAGAGAACATCAAAAAGGGAAGGGAGGACATGTTAAATTGAAATTCTCACTTTCAAAGACTTCTAAGATCAACACAACAGCAATATTTTTTTCTAAGTTACAGAAAATTACTCAGCAAATCAGGATATTTTAGCTTTGTTTGAGATCCATAACAGCAATATAAAATAATTCCAGCTTCATAAAAAGCATTTAAACCGAATAGGTCAGTCCAAAGAGTAAACACCTCTGATCTTTATCATAAAACATATAGGAACAAACTTACCCCCTCCTTTACAAAGCTGTACTAGCATTTTTAGCCCCAGCCACCATGGTAACAGCTCCAATACTTATAGAATTTCTATGAGTGTCTGAGCTGTTACCGCCGCGGCCGGCGCTAAAATCACTAGTGTGACTTTGTAAAGGAAGGGGTTAAATATATAAGGGCTCAATATTCAAAATAATTTCAGCAGGCAGGAAAAATTCCTGCCCAGTTAATTCATTCTGAGTTAGCCATCCACCAGTATTCTCAGCTGCACAGAGTTTCCAAGAGTCATTTTTAGCCTCTGATCCATGAGTCTCTGGACCAGGACCTTTAGGGACCCCTGAAGAAGACAGTTTTGTTGAAACACGGACCATGTTGGGACCATAGTTCCCAACAGTTTGGGTCCTACATATTTCTTTTTGTGGATTTTTGAACTGAACTTTTAATAAAGCCTGCATCTTGATCATCTTCTCCACAGTATCTTTGGTTTTTTCAGATTTTTTTATTTCTGTGGAATAAAAAACAACCTTTTAGTTGTGTTTAGACTACACAAGAGGCCATGACAGCCATTTTAAGACCAGAACCAGCATGGGCAAGAACAACTAGATATCATTTATTTATTTAAAAAATTTATATACCGTGTAAAACTAAACGGTTTACATGATTTACATATATAATATTATAAAAACATAATAAAACAGACACACAAACAATCCTCAGATATCTACAAACTAATACCATGGCTTATATAATGAAAATCATGAATAGTTCCAGAAGACCACTAGACCACCAGGGAATACAAAGGTAAGTCCAACAAGGGGGTGAGGGGGGAGGTAAGGTGTACTTTCAGGTTAGTATAAGGGAGAGTATTGGAGGATGTTCTGTTCTGGAACAGGAAGCTCAAGAGCATAAATTGTTTTGTGGGAGGGGGAGAGAAACTAGTCATCCTCTAGGTCCTGACTGAACATTGGCTGGACTTGCATAACTCTCAGCAGTCAGTATAAGTTGGGGCACCAGCATTGGATATTTGAATCTAATTTAACCAGCGATAGTAAGCAGGCACCAGCTGAATATCAGATGTAAAATGTGTATACTATGGAAGAAAGGCAGAGATATTTAGAGACAGGATTCTTGGTTTGAGAGGTCAGGCACTAAGCACTATATTGTAAAGCCACTAAGGCCTGAATTCTATGCATTGTGCCTAAAAGAAATGGAACTGGAAAAAAAAATGCCTATTTGTTATTCTACAAATGGCAACTAATGTTAGGTGTGGTTTACAGAACATTTAAGCTTGGGAGCTGTGCCTAACTTCAGTCGTGACCATTTGCACCAATGAAAACATTGTGCAAAACCTTGTGCTTAAAGTTAGATACAGATGTCCCTAATTCTATAATGTAACATAGTAGATGACGGCAGATAAAGACCCAAATGGTCCATCCAGTCTGCCCAACCCTACCCACTCTTTAAATTACTGACTTAATTTAAATTTTCCTTCTTCTCAGCTATTGCTGGGCCAGAACATAAAGCAATGCCCAGTTCTATGCTTATGTTCCATGTACTGAAGTCTCCATCAAAGCTCACTCTAACCCATCTAAACCATCTCAGCCATCGAAGCGCTCCCCAGCCCATCCTCAACCAAACAGCCATATGCAGACATAGACCGTGCAAGTCTGCCCAGTACTGGCCTTAATTTTTTCTGATTCGAGATCCTCTGTGTTCATCCCATGCTTTTTTTTAAACTCTGTCACCATTTTCCTCTCTACCACCTCCCTCGGGAACACATTCCATGCATCCACCACTCTCTCCGTAAAGAAGAATTTGCTTACATTGCTCTTGAGTCTACCACCTCTCAACCTCAAATTATGCCCTCTGGTTTTACCATTTTCTTTTCTCTGGAAAATATTTTGTTCTACATTAATACCTTTTAAGTATTTGAATGTCTGAATCATATCTCCTCTGTCCCTCCTTTCCTCTAGGGTATACATATTCAGGGCTTCCAGTCTCTCCTCATACATCTTTTGGCACAAACCTACCATTTTCGTCGCCCTCGACTGGACCGCTTCAAGTCTTCTTATGTCCTTCTCTAGATATGGTCTCCAAAACTGAACACAATACTCCAAGTGGGGCCTCACCAACAACCTGTACAGGGGCATCAACACCTTCATTCTTCTACTGGTTATGCCTCTCTTTAAACAGCCCAGCATCCTTCTGGCAACAGCCACCACCTTGTCACACTGTTTCTTTGCCTTTAGATCTTCAGACACTATCACCCAACGATCCCTCTCCCCATCCGTGCATATCAGCCTCTCACCTCCTAGAACATATGGCTCCTTCTGATTTCTAATTCCCAAATGCATTACTCTGCACTTCTTTGCATTGAATTTTAGTTGCTAGATAGACCATTTCTCTAACTTTTGCAGATCCTTTTTCATGTTTTCCACTCCCTCCTCGGTGTCTGCTCTGTTATAGATCTTAGTATCATTTGCAAAAAGGCAGACCTTTCCTTCTAACCCTTCAGCGATGTCACTTACAAACATATTGAACAGGATCAGCCCCAGTACCGAACCCTGAGGGACTCCACTACTCATCGTTCCTTCTTCCGAGCGACTTCATTAATCACCACCCTCTGGCGTCTGTCCGACAGCCAGTTTCTAATCCAGTTTACCACTTTGGGTCCTAACTTCAGCCCTTCAAGTTTGTTCAACAGCCTCCTATGAGGAAACATATCAAAGGCTTTGCTGAAATCTAAGTAAATTACATCTAGCATATGTTCTCGATCCAGTTCTACGATCACCCAATCAATAAATTCAAACAGGTTTGTTTGGCATGATTTACCTTTAGTAAAGCCATGTTGTCTCGGATCCTGTAGCCCATTAGATTCTAGGAAGTTCACTATCCTTTCTTTCAGCAACACTTCCATTATTTTTCCAACAACCAAAGTGAGGCTTACCGGCCTGTACCGTATTTTCACGTAGATAACGTGCACCCGTGTAAAACGTGCACACGGGTATAACACGCAAAAAACACAAATTTATGTACAGAAATTTTTATATACCGCGCACACCCATATACCGCGCATGCTGCCCGACTCTCCTTTCACCCGCCCCGACTCTCCTCTGGCCACCCCGACTCTTCTTTTGCCCGCCCCGACTCTCCTCTCCCCCTTGAAGTCCTGTCCCCACCCTGAAAGCCTGATGCCCCCCCCCGATGTCCGATTCACATACCCCCCCGCAGGACCGCTCGCACCCCCACCCCGAAGGACCGCTCGCACGCACTCCCAACCACACCCGCACCCCCACCCTGAAGGACCGCTCGCACCCCCACAGCCTCCCGACCCCCCCCATCATGTAGAAGCTCCTACCGATGTCCTGCTGCTTCCTCTTGGCGGTCCCGACTCCCCGACACAATCGGGGCAAGAGGGAGCTCAAGCCCTCTTACCCCAGCCAACCGTGGCACCCCCCAACACGATCGGGGCAAGAGGGAGCTTAAGCCCTCTTGCCCCCCCCCGACTCCCCGACACGAGCGGGGCGAAAGGGAGCCCAAGCCCTCTTGCCCCGCCGACTCCCCAACTCCCCGACAATATCGGGCCAGGAGGGAGCCCATGTCCTCCTGGCCCTGGCGACCCCCCCCCCCGCTAGTTGTTCAGGCCAGGAGGGAGCCCAAACCCTCCTGGCCATGGCGACCCCCTACCCCCACCCCGCACTACATTACGGGCAGGAGGGATCCCAGGCCCTCCTGCCCTCGACGCAAACACCCCTCCCCCCAACGACCGGTCCCCCCAAGAACCTCCGACCGCCCCCCCAGCCGACCTGTGACCCCCCTGGCCGACCCCCCCACGACACCCCCACCCCCCTTCCCCGTACCTTTGTGTAGTTGGCCGGACAGACGGGAGCCAAACCCGCAGCCAACGACAGAATGAGCCTTAGGTCCCTCCTGGGGGCGGGGCTTTGGGCACATGGTCGAGTTGGGCCCATGTGCCTCAGGCCCCGCCCCCAGGTGAGACCTAAGGCTCCCGGGCCTATTCTGATTGGCCCAGGCGCCTTAGGCCCCACCAGTAGGCGGAGCTTTGGGACGGATGGGCCAATCCGGCCTCATTCCGTCGTTGGCTGCCTGCCGGACAGGCGAGTTTGACTCCCGTCTGTCCGGCCAACTACACAAAGGTACGGGGGAGGGGGGTGGGGGTGTAGTGGGGGTCGGCCAGGGGGGTCGTGGGTCGGCTGGGGGGGAAGTCGGAGGTTCTTGGGGGGGCGGTCGTTGGGGGGAGGGGGGTTTGCGTCGAGGGCAGGAGGGCCTGAGATCCCTCCTGCCCGTAATGTAGTGCGGGGTGGGGGTAGGGGTTCGCCGTGGCCAGGAGGGTTTGGGCTCCCTCCTGGCCCAAACAACTAGGTGGGGGTCGCCAGGGCCAGGAGGACTTGGGCTCCCTCCTGGCCCGATATTGTCGGGGAGTTGGGGAGTCGGCGGGGCAAGAGGGCTTGGGCTCCCTTTTGCCACAATCGTGTCGGGGAGTCGGGGGGGCAAGAGGGCTTGAGCTCCCTCTTGCCCCAATCGTGTCGAGGGTGCCGCGGTTGGCTGAGGCAAGAGGGCTTGAGCTCCCTCTTGCCCCGATCGTGTCGGGGGTGCCGCGGTTGGCTGGGGCAAGAGGGCTTGAGCTCCCTCTTGCCCCGATCGTGTCGGGTGTCGGGACCGCCAAGAGGAAGCAGCAGGACACCGGTAGGAGCTTCTACATGATGGGGGGGGGGGGTCGGTAGGCTGTGGGGGTGCGAGCGGTCCTTCAGGGTGGGGGTGCGGCTGCGGGTGGGAGTGTGCGAGCGGTCCTTCGGGGTGGGGATGCGAGCGGTCCTGCGGGGGGGGGGTGAATCGGACGTCGGGGGGGGAACTATGTAAAAAAAAATTTGTACAATGCGCTCACGCGTATAACGTGCAAGGGTATGCGCGGTACGTAAAAACCACGTATAGCACGCGCGTTATATGCGAGAAAATATGGTAGTTTCCCGCTTCATCTCTGTGACCACTTTTGTGTATAGGGACCACATCCACTCTTCTCCAATCCTCAGGAACCACTCCATAGATTTGTTAAACAAGTCTTTAAAAGGACCCGCCAGAACCTCTCCCTCAGTTTCCTCGGATGGATCCCATCCAATCGTCCACCTTCAAATTTTCAAGTTGTTCATAAACACTTTCCTCCATTAACGGCGCAGAATCTACTCCATTTTCTTGTGTTACTTTGCCAGATGATCTCGGTCATTCCCCAGGATTTTCTTTGTGAACACAGAACAGAAGTATTTGTTTATGTTTGCTTTTTCTTCATCACTCTCCACATATCGGTTCATAGTATCTTTTAGTTTTGAAATTCCATTTTTCATCTTCCTCCTTTCACTAATATATCAGAAAAAATTTTTATCTCCCTTTTGTACATTTTTTTAGCCATTTGCTATTCCACCTGAGCTTTCACCAGACATGTCTCTCTCTTGGCTTCTTTCAGTTTCACTCGGTAGTCCTTTCTGTACTCCTCTTCTTGGATTTTTTTTATATTTCAGGAATGCCAACTCTTTTGCCTTTATTTACTCCACCACTAGTTTAGAGAACCATATCAGTTTCCTTTTTCTCTTGTTTTTATTTATTTTCTTCTCATAAAGGTCAGTAGCCATTTTCATTGGTACTTTCAGCTTAGATCACTGTTTTTCCACTTCTTTTAAGTCCTACCATCCTAACAGCTCTTTCTTCAGATACTCTCCCATTTTATTAAAGTCTGTACATTTGAAATCTAGGACTTTAAGTTTGATGATCACTACTTCCAGAGTGGGCACCCACTCGAACATTAGATACTTTCCCCATTTGTGAGGACCAGATCCAATATCGCTTTTTCCCTAATGGGTTCTATCACCTTTTGTCTGAGAAGAGCCTCTTGAAAAGCATCCATAATCTCCCTACTTCTTTTCGATTTCACAGACAAAACTTTCTAGTCCACATCCGGCAGTTTGAAATCTTCCAACAGCAGCACCTCCTCTTTCTTTCCAAACTTTTGGATATCCACAATCAGATCTTTATCAATTTGCTGCAATTGAGTTGGAGGTCTGTAGACTACACCCACATAGATAAAAGTTCCATCTTCTCTTTTCAGAGCGATCCATATTGCTTCTTCCTCTCACCTGATGTGTGGCTGTTCTCTTGATTTTCCTCTTTTTGATGTGGTCCTGGGGCTCCAGAAAACCCTTCTTCAATGCCAAAGCAGCAGGGAAGTAGTGCTGCTGGTGCCTTGTGGCGCCCCGAGCCCATAGCTTCAGGTTCGCTGTAAAACTTTTTGAGAAGGCTGCAAACCAAGGAGGAAGGCCCAAGGGAGATGCTTACATGGAGAAAAAGCACAGCAGATCTCCCTGGGCTGGATATCACACTAAGCCCCGACTGTAGAGCTCTCCGCCAGTTCTCCACAGAGGGGTCAAGGTAAAAACATAGAAACATAGAAATAGACAGCAGATAAGGGCCACGGCCCATCCAGTCTGCCCATCCTAATGACCCTCCCCTACCTTTGCCCTGTGAATAGATCCCATGTGTCGATCCCATTTGGCCTTAAAATCAGGTATGCTGCTGGCCTCAATCACCTGCAGTGGAAGACTATTCCAGCGATCAATCACCCTTTCAGTGAAAAATAATTTCCTGGTGTCACCTAGTAGTTTCCCGCCTCTGATTTTCCACGGATGCTCTCTTGTTGCCGTGGGACCCTTGAAAAAGAAGATATCTTCTTCCGCCTCGATGCGGCCCTTGAGATACTTGAACGTCTCAATCATGTCCCCCCTCTCTCTGCACTCCTCGAGCGAGTATAGCTGTAATTTGTCTAGCCATTCTTCGTATGGGAGATCCTTGAGTCCCGAGACCATCCGGGTGGCCATTCTCTGAACCGACTCCAGTCTCAGCACATCCTTGTGATAATGCGGCCTCCTGTTCTTCTCCTGCCTGCCCTGAATCTACCGTTCTTTAACCTGCCTGCCCCAAATCTCTCCTGCCGCCCCATCTTGCCCCAAATCTCTCCTGTCCTGGAATAAGAAAATCACATCACAAACTACACAGTTACACAGCTGTTAACGCGTGAGTATGTGTTCTCACTTGCACGTAACTAGATGATAATTTTCTATGTTTATAGATGTGATTTCATCACGAAGAATCGAAAATATTTAATATATTTTACAACATCAAGTTTATTGCACATCCACATTTGGGTTCCCTGAAGCAGGGATCGAAACGGGGCCACGTCGGGACCCCCCGAATTTAACTTAAAAGTTAAGTGAACTTTAACACACTTTATTAATGCAGTGATGGCATGTTTATGATAAACAGATGATAAGATATTATTTTTCCATATTTGAAAGACTTTGAAAGATTTTTTTAAGAAAAATTTATACAAATATATTGCCTTGGAGCGTGATCATAGGTTTATCAACCTGCAATGACTGGAAGGCAAACTCTTTTTAGGGAGGTCTAACAATCTTCCTTCCAGAGTTTCACATCTCTGAGAGAGTTACATACCTTATTGACCACTCTCCGTAGGCAGTTCTTTATTGGAGTCAGTTTTTTGTTATAGTTAACTGCAGAAGAGCGACTAACTGCCTGCATCAGCGGCGACAGCACCGGAGGACTCTAACGCAGCCGCCAGAAGCTGCATGTCCAAGACAACCACACAAGGGAACTATGCCGAAGCTTAGTGTCCACCACGCCCAGCAGAGGAGGAGCTGAGGGGGCCCAGCCTCGATCTGCCACAGCAGGCATCCTCGAACTGCCACCATGGACCCAGACAGCGGCAACAGGTGGAAGGCCCTTCGACCGTTGGTTAAGAACCAATGGTTGAAATGAAAAATAAGCTTGAATGCCCCAGACCTAAGGAACCAGTTTAAAATTAGGTCAAAATAAGAAAAAAAAGGATAAAATATTAAAAGAAAAGTAAATTAGGTGGAGAAAAACCAGAATAAAATAAATGGTGTAAGAGAAGCACCACAATTGATGACTTAACTGGGCGTCATCTTGGAAAAAATAAATCCTAGTGACATTCATAAGCTTGTGTAGCCCAGCACCTGAAGAGAATCATGGCATCCAGGCTTGAGGAGGAAACTTTACTTCTACTATGCTTCAGAATTAACACCCAGAGAGATATCTGGAAACGTGAATTAGATTGGATTCAATTGACCTTCTATCATCTCTCAGCTTAACCAGCTCTGCAGCTGTGTAATGATGGACATTGATTTTGCAATCTGCTGGAGCTCCAGGGGTCACTTTCACTTTTTCCACATCCTGTGTCCCCCAAGAGCAAACCATGAAGATTCCACACTGCCCTCAGGCATGAATGGCAGTTCCTCTCTCCTTGCTTCCAAGCACAGCCTGCTTTCCACCTATTACCAGCTGTCGTGATGTATAACACCATAAAATCCTTAACCTCATTATAGGAAATTTCTTTTGAATAGCCCCCCGTTGGTGTCCAGTTCTCCCTCCCCCCAGGCGTCCGGTTTCCACCCCTCTGGCCTCCTCGCACTGTTTACCTTCGAGGAACAGCCTGCAAACAAGATCGCGGTGCTAGCGATCTTTGCTTCTGAGCTGTTTCCTCCGCCGCGATCCTGCCTCTGATGTCAGAGGAGGGGCGAGACCGCGGCAGAGCAAACAGCTCCGAAGCAGTACAAAGATCGCTAGCACAGCGATCTTGTTTGCAGGCTGTTCCTCGAAGATAAACAGTGCGGGGAGGCCAGGGGGGAACTGGATACCAGTGGGAGGCCAGGGGAAACATGCAGGCCTTCCAGGGGGGAGGAGGGGAGTGAGCAGTCCTTTGGGGGTGGGGGGGTGGGACAGGCCTTTAGAGGGGACAAGCAGACAGGCCTTCAAGGGGGACAGGCAGGCAGGCCTTCAGGGGTGGGATGCAGGTTTTTAAGGGGGGACAGGCCTTCAAGGGGGGGGAAGGCCTTCAAGGTGGGGGAAAGGTCTTCAAGGGGGAAACAGGCCTTTAGGGATGGTGGCACAGGCTTTTAGGGGTGGGGTGCAGGCCTTCAGTGGTGGGGTGCAGGCCTTCAGGGGGGGACAGACCTTCAGGGGAGGGGGCCCTGGTGTAGAAGTACACGGAGAGAGGGAAGGGAGGGTTCAAAGAAACAGAAAGGGGAGGACAGAGATGGCAGATAGATGGTTAGCATGGAGAAAAAAGAAAGAAGGAGACCCTGGCAAGCAAGTTATCAGAAAACAAGCAGAGCCTGGGACCAACAAAATTTGAATAATGACCTGACAAGAAAAGGTAGAAAAAATAATTTTATTTTCTGTTTTGTGATTACAATGTCAGATTTGAAATGTGTATCCTGCCAGAGCTGGTGTTAGACCGCAAACGTGAGCTAGGATTTAACAGAGAGAGGAAAAGTCTTTTTTGTTTGTTTATTTTGTTTACACCACAGCACGAGTGTGGTTAGGAGAAGCCAAAGGGGGTGAAGAAGCTATAAAATAAACCCACCAGGATGTTTGAAAAACAAAACAAAACACCCAATTAGGCAGAAGAATCGAATCGAAAAACCAATTCAATAGGCTGAAATGAATCGAATCAAATCAAATTTTTTTTTCCTGAATCGGGCAGCATTACTTCAGATCTGTTTTGATACTGACAAACTCTAATTCCAAAGTCCTCTACATCAGAAAAAGGATGCTTTACAGCAGTAGTGTTAATAAGATTCATAGGTTATTAATTTACCATTGTTTTTGACCGCTTCCTTTTAAGTTGAAGCCTAGGGTTTTATGTTCATTTATTTTGTACTAACATCTTTTATTTCTATATATTTGCACTTTATAATTAAAGCTGTGCAGTCTTTATTGTGGTCACACTACATTTAAAAAAAATCATCTTTTCTGAGATTCCTCTTGAGTTATTCATGCGTTACATGTATCAGTGTGATACCTGCATGGTTTTTTGATGAGGGTCAGCACTGCAGTATTTCAACCTGGTTAAATTCCCAATGGTATGAGTAGTAAAACAGGAGATCAAAAAAGGGTTATCAATGATTTTGTTCAATTTAACTGCCAGTTACCATATAAAATAATGTTTGTGTGGTTCTTTTAAATCACACCATTAGCCAAATAAAAGACTCCATTATTTATTAATGTATTTGATGGAATACAATCAAGTTTGCCTACGAAAATATGATTTCCTGAAAGAAATGCATATTGAAAACAAATATATAATAGAAAATATAGCAAGGCTATACTTGAAAAATATATTTCTAGGCACAATTACATTGCCATGATTTTATATTTGGAGTTGATGCAGAGAAATTTACCTTTTCATATATTGTTAGACTATCTCCTTGCTGCTGTACCACTCTATGCTTAAGATAAAAAAGATTATATACAAAATAAGTATCCTATTTGTGCACCTTAGGCACAAGATATATAGCTTACACTGTAATGATTAATAAGGTGTAATAATTAAAGTCTTTCAAATCCACAAAATTTATGTTAAGTATTAACTAATGTGATACATTCACTAGATTACCAGGCACACCTTTTAATAGCAGAGAAAATAATGCAGTTGCCTATTATCCATCTTCATACCCACTCAGTGCCGGGAAAAATAGTATTTTACAATGGATGTATTGATTCCAATATAATAACAGGTGGTAGCCCTGTGATCTTGGCAGATTTCCTTCAGAAAAAAAAGATGTGATTCTTAAAAACCACAGTGCTGGTTTGCAAATCAGTCTGTTTGGCAACAATTTTAATCTTTTGCAGCACATCAAATATATTCCCTACCCCCCCTTATTAAGATGCATTAAAATTTTGCAGTTATTGCACATTAATGGCTAAAATTAGTGCACATGCAAAGCTTTTGCTTGGGACTGTTGAGGGCATGCTCAGTAACTTCCTATACAGTTAATGCATTTATTGATCATTACCAGCATTACAGATAATGTGGATATGCTTAACGCTATGTACAGAGGTAGTACTAACATTTCTGTTTAATCTGCATCATCAATAGTTAACACATGCCAAGTTACTGCATTTTGCCTATTTCCTGCTCCATTCCACATTAAACTTAATGTAAGAATTAGCCCATGCTGTCAAATTGCCAAGCCCTGTGCTAACAGTGCATGCTAATTCCTGTAGTAACTGCTTAATGCACACCTTTTTTAAACTCTTTGATCTTCTTAATACCTAGATGGTCTTGCAAAATGCAATATATATATATATATATATATATAGTAAAATAATTTTGACTCATAAATATCACAAATTCACTACAGTCATTCCTGTGTTTACAATGGACAGGTGCAACTAAATAATGGAAATATACCTCCAACAGCAGCATACTTAAGGATCTTTTTACTAAGGTATGCTAATCAATTTAGTACACACTAGTGAATAGTATGCATTAAAAGCTAAGACACCCATTATATTCCAATGGGCTAAATCAGATAGTACACCTTAGCAAAGGACCCTTAACTTTTAAGATAGCTTTCTTTGGTATTTAGGGCTAGATTCACTAACCTGCCCGATCGTGACCAATCCATGTCCGATCCAGGCAGGTCTGATGGATTCTTCAACCTCTGATATTCAAATGGGGGCGATCAGAGGAACGCCCCCATCTGCTGGCACGGATCGCTAGTGTGCGATCCCGACGCATGCGCAGACCATCTGTAGATGGTCAGCGCATGTGTTTAAGACCCGTCCGAGCCGCAAATTTTTTTTTAAACTTAACTTTTTAGCCCAGCAAGCCTGTAGTTTTAATCCACTTTAAACCCGTGGGTTAAAACCATGGGCTCGCTGTGCGTGGGAGGGCAGGAGAGATCCAGGGACGAGCAGGGCAGCGATTCAGGAGAGAGCAGGGCGGTGATTCAGGCCACAGCAGGCAGGAGAGATCGGGTTAGAGCAGGGCGGCGATTCGGGGCAGAGCAGGCAAGAGAGATCCAGGAAAGAGCACCGGGGTGGCAGGCAGCAGAGAGCAGGGCGTGCAGAGAGCAGGGCAGACAGCAAGGCTTCAATGGAGATGGAGAGTTGGAAATACGTTTGCGACTGGTCCCCAGCAGTCGCTTCTTGGGTTGATCGGCCAGCCCAGTTGGATTGCAAAATTTGTTTTGTGAATCGGGTCCCTGCCTACTATGTATGCCGTTCCCCTCATTTGCATGAGCGGATCGGAAGTGGATCGCAGGAGAGGTTAGTGAATCGGGCCGGAGGGAAATCGGGTTGCAAAGGGGTTGCAAACCGATCGGTACACGATCGATTTGATTAGTGAATCTTGCCTTTAGTTCTGTATCTCTCAGGCAGAAAAGGGAGAGCAAATGTTACTTGTATACTATCTTTATGTAGTTATACAACCACAGGCAAAGCAATTTATATACAGTACTTCAAGCATTTTTCCCTATTTGTCCTGGTGGGCTCGCAATCTATCTAATCAAGTTTCGAGTTTTATTAAAAATTTGATAAAACACATATAAATTAAGTGACTTATCCAGGGTCATAGGAAGCAGCATGGGGTTTGAGGCTGCAGCTCTAACCACTACACCACACTCTCACTGCAGATAAGCTAGACAGTTTTTGGACAGAATACTAGTTACCTTACAACTGGAAAAAGATTATGCAGGGATAAACTATGCACGCCTGACTGCACCACTGCCACAAAGTTAGCTATGATATGATTTATTCCTTCCATAATGTGCACATCTATCCTGACACTTTGATTACTACCAGATGACTCTTTCAAAGTTACTGTTAAACCTTCTAATTTGAAAGGAAGAGAAAGAAGAGGGCAGGAGAGGGTCAAACAAAAATGAAATATTATGAAAAGTAAAATAGGCAGGAAGAAAAATCTCCCACAAATCTGTGTGCAGTTTATTAGAGATGTGCATTTGTGAGTGCACATTTGGTTCATCAGTGTGCCTTAGAAAATGCAGTGTGTGTTTAATCAATTTAATGTAATTCACATTAAAATGAAATTTGTGCCGGCTTGTTAATTTTCTTTCCTTGAACCCAGCTACACCAGTTTAGACTTAAGGTTATGTCCTCTTACCAGAAAATAGAGGCAGAGAACTTGAAGATTCTGATGATGTCACAAACAAAAGGAGTGGTTAAGACAGGAACCTTAAAGTGTGCTAATATCACAGCAACAGAAACAAAGCAAAACAGCCTATGTTCTGATGGAATCGGCCCTATAGCACTAGGAAACAGCTTTCTACATAAATGTAGGCTATTTAATAGCCATCTTAATCCAACACACAATAAGAACATAAAAGCTGCCATACTGGGACAGATCATAGGTCCGTCAAACCCAGTATCCTGTTTCCAACAGCGGCCAACCCAGGTCACAAGTACCTGGCATGATCGCAAGAGTAAAACACATTTTATGTTGATTATCCTAAGAATAGGCAGTGCATTTTCCCAAGTCATTTTAGTAATGGCTTATGGATGTTTGTTATAGCAAATTATCCAGTTTTTTTTTAACCCTGCTAAGTTAACTGCTTTCACCACATTCGCTGGCAATTAATTTCATAGTTTAGCTACATGTTGAATGAAAACATATTTTTCTCCAGTTTGTTTTAAAGCATGTGTGCCTGCATCAGGGGTTTACATACAAACATATATATCCAGTATATACCATATATACTCAAATATAAACCAATCCAAATATAAACCAAGATAACATTTTTCCCCTAAAAAAAGAGGGAAATGTTAACTCAAATATAAACCAAAGGTTTATATTCAAGTGCCACCCAGCTGTATATCCACCTGCCCCTCCCAAACCTAGCACCGGCCTCTCCCTGGGTCCTTCTAAGTCCTTGTGGTCCAGTGGTGTGGTGAGCCAAACCAGAATGGGAGCAATCCCTTTCTCCCCTGAGGTGAAGTGTCAGGTCCTGTCCCAGCTGTCTGTAGAATCACCTTCCTTCCTTCCTCCTGTAGAATCAATGTATGCACTCTCTCGCCCTGCTGTAGAATCACCATGACTCACTCCCTCCTTCCCTCCCTCAGAGAAGCATCGTAGGATTCCCCCTGGGCCTACCTCAATCACTGGTGGTCCAGTGGGATGAGTTGGGGCAGGAGCAATCCTCTTATGCTCCTGCCTGCACACTCACTGAAAAAATGGCTGCTATGAATTCTCAAAGCAATTTGTGGGAACTCGCAGCAGCCATTTTTTCTGCGAGACTGTGCGAGCAGGAGTGTAAGGGGAACGCTCCTACCCCAATTCACCCCACCAGTGAATAAGGTAGGCCCAGAGAAGTCCTAGGCTACTTCTTCAAGGGAGAGGGGGAGGGGGCTCATAGTGATTCTACAGCAAGGAGGGAGGGGATGCCTGTTGATTCTACAGCAGGGAGGAAAGGAGAGAGCACACATTGATTCTACAGCAGGGAAGGAGAGAAAGAAGGGATGCACGGTGATTCTACAGCTGGCTGACAGCCAGGAAAAGACATGATACCTCACATTGGGAGAGGGAGGAATCTTGTCCCTGTTTGACTCCCCACACCACTGGACCACCAGGAATTAAGGTAGACCCAAATATAAACCGAAACCCCCATTTTTGGGCTGGTTTATATTTGAGTATATACAGTATATAATACTTTTTCACTTGTGATTCTTTTTGGATAAAACACATTCCACATTTGTCATTTTCTTTTCTTTTTTTAAATATTTTATTAATTTTAAGATAAATAATCAAAATATACAAATATACATTTGTCATGAGAATCTCGGAGAGGGTGAGATCCAGAAAGCCTGAGCATGCGCAGATGGTCAAGGCTCAACAGCAGACCGGCGGCAGGCACTTTTATCACCGGCGGTGCAGGGGTAAGGACATGGCCAATCGGGGAGGGGGGGGGAAGAGGCGATAGCAGCGCCGGTGGCCTTGGGTGGAGTATGGGAGTCGGGGTGCGTCCGGCAGGAGTGAGCCAGCACTTGAGAGTCCCAGCATAGGGGGTAGTGGCATCCGGGGGGGGGGGTGCAGCGTCTGGGAGCGGCAGAGCCAACAGTGTCCAGTCGGGCTCTGTGGCGGCGGCAGTGGCGGCGTTTGCTTAGCCAGCACCACTCGCAGTGAGAGGCAGCGAACAGCAGCAGAGGAGGAGAATTGGAGGAGTCGCGTGGATGGGTCTGTGGCAGAGGCAGCGGTGGAGGTGTCCCTACTGGTAATTAAGTTTTTGGGGATGTGGAACGAATTGTTCAAGTTTACACTAACTCTTATGGGAAAAATTGCTTTGATATACGAGTGTTTTGATTTAAGAGCATGCTTCTGGAACAAATTATGCTCGTAAACCAAGGTACCACTGTATTTCAAGTTTCAAGTTTATTATAAAATTTGATTAATCACCTATTCCAGGTTCTAGGCGATGTACATCAGTAATTACAAAATTATATATATTTATAACAATTTAAAACACATTAAAATATCCGAAGTATACATAACATAACTGGACAAACTTGAAAACAATAGGTAAGATGAGGAGTAGAAATACATTTCAATATAATAGAAACATTTAAGGATAAAAACAATGGGGAAAGGTAGGGGATTTTAACATGATTGAAGAAGTTAAAATATAAAATATAAAATCAATTAATCACTAAAAGCATTTTTAAAAAGAAATCCTTTAAGATTACTCTTAAATTTATCTAAAATTCTTTCTTCTCTCAAATAGATCGGCAAAGCGTTCCAGGCTAGAGGGGCTGTAACTGAGAAAATAGTCTGTCGTCGTGTGCCTATAACTTTTAACGATTTCCAACTTTACTGCTAAAAAGACATTTCTCAATCTTTGGAAAACACATCCATAAACTTGACTCTAACAGCCTATCTGCAGGACAGCTTCCAAAGGCCGGGAAGGAATTTCCATAATACATCCGATTATCAAAGATCACAAGGGGAAAATGTCAGAACCATCCAACTACCGGCCAATTGCAAACATCCCATTTCTTGTGAAAATAGCAGAAAAAATAGTCTTAACCCAACTCTCAGATTTTGTAGAAAAAACACATGCTCTACACCCCAATCAGACTGGCTTTAGACAACACAATTCCACTGAACTCTTTCTAATAGGATTAACAACTAAAATACTATACCACATAGATCATCACAAATCTGCTTTACTCATTTCCTTAGATATCTCGGTCACCTTTGACATAATTGACCATACCCTATTACTGCAAAGACTCAAATCCATTGGAGTCACTGACCAGGTACTGGAATGGTTTAAATCTTATTTTGCAGATAGGATCTTCAGAGTAAACTATAATAATTCAAAATCAGATAGTCATAGTTCCAATTACAGAATTCACCAAGGCTCTATCCTGCCAACCCTACTATTCAATATCTTCTTGGCCCCCTTACTTATATTATGTCAATCAATAGACTTTACCCCATTTGAGTATGCCAATGATCTCCAGTTACTTCACCCATTGGAAACAAACGACCTAAGTGAAATTATGGACAGCAACCAGCAAATAGAAAAAATAAGCTACTTGCTCCAAACAAATATGTTAGCGCTCAATATCTCAAAATCATCAACAATATTATTCCCATGCAAAGAAGGATTGCAACTACAATCACCTGTCAGTCTCATCTCCACACCTTTGTGCATAGTATCATCTATAAAGCTCCTGGGAGTTATCCTGGACAGTAAACTGACATTTCACCAGCAAAAGTTTTAGGGTATGAGCACTATCAGGTCTTGGACCTGAGGGGCCGACGCGTGAGCGGACTGCCGGGCTCGATGGACCTCCGGTCTGACCCGACAGGGGCAATTCTTATGTTCTTTATGTTCTAAATCAGTACAGTTGTTCAAAAATGCTTTTATAGGCTTTGATTAATATGTTCTCTTTCCAAAGTCCTTGAGTCCTCTGCATTGAACATATTAGTACATTCCTTGGTGATCTCATGTTTAGATTACTGCAACTCACTATATAAAGACATCATGCAGAAAGAAATCAGATGCTTACAAATTATACAAAACATAGCAATAAAACGTATTGGAAATGCGAAAAAATTTGACCATGTCACACCTCTTCTGATAAAAGCTCAGTGGCTCCCTATTCCACATAGAATAACCTATAAATCCATACTTTTAGCATTCAAAACCACTCCATAACAACCAGCCAGAATTCTTAAACAATTTTCTAGTTCCCTACACCCCAGCTAGAACACTGAGATCACAATTACAAAATCTCTTAAGGGTTCCATCTCTCCATATTATTAGCACTACATGAACAATAAACTTCTCCGTCACAGCCCCTTCTCTTTGGAACTCATTACCCCCAGAACTATGGGATGAACCCATGCTAGATCATTTCAAAGGAAAACTAAAAATGTTTCTTTTTAAAGATGCATTCAACCTGTAATGCACTTACCTTATGAAACATTATCTTAATTTCAGCTTTGGTTATCAGATGGGATCCCCATTCCTTTTGTATTTCCCCTATATGGTTTTCTTTCCTATTTTAGAATGTACTTCTTTACCTTAATTCTATCGTTCTAGTAGGTCCTGTATGTTTTAATGCATGTTACCCTAGTTTACTATTTTTATTATGTACAAACCGCTTAGAAGACTGATAGGTGGTATATCAAATTTTTATTAAACTTGAAACTGCTTTGTACATGGATTTTATTATTGGTTGCCAATAAATAGGATTTTGAAGACCAGGCACACTCTGTTCTTTTCTTTTGGACAGTTTGTACAATTATGGCAGAAAAACATCCAAGTGATAAGCCTGTCCTAGCTCTGCCCACGCCACACCTTTGACACGCCCCCTTGAGATTTAGACAAATTGAGAATGAACAGCATAAAAATCACTTTAGAAAATAGTGAACTAGAAGGTTTGGCATGAAAAATGTCCTTCTGCCCCTTTATGCCACTCTTTGGATGTTAGTGCTCTGAATACATTATTTGTATTAAGCTGAATAGTGATTTAAATTTGAATATGAATAATCAGGGGCTGTACTGTGCTAAATCCTACTGAAATAAATACAGTGGTGCCTCGCATAACGGACGCCTCGCACAGCGAACGCTGCGCACAACGAACTTTATGTCTTGATTCGTACAACGAACTTCGTTTCACACAACGAAGTCGCCCGAGCTGCATCCTTCCGCGCAGGCACTGCGCTTAACTGCCCTCTCTCCGCCTGGCTCCCTCTTGCCCCCCCCGACTCCCCGACACGATCGGGGCAAGAGGGAGCCCAAGCCCTCTTGCCCCCCCGACTCCCCGACACGATCGGGGCAAGAGGGAGCCCAAGCCCTCTTGCCCCCCCGACTCCCCGACACGATCGGGGCAAGAGGGAGCTCAAGCCCTCTTGCCCCCCCGACTCCCCGACACGATCGGGGCAAGAGGGAGCCCAAGCCCTCTTGCCCCCCCGACTCCCCGACACGATCGGGCCAGGAGGGAGCCCAAGTCCTCCTGGCCACGGCGACCCCCTAACCCCACCCTGCACTACATTACGGGCAGGAGGGATCCCAGGCCCTCCTGCCCTCGACGCAAACCCCCCCTCCCCCCAACGACCGCCCCCCCCCAAGAACCTCCGACCGCCCCCCAGCCGACCCGCGACCCCCCTGGCCGACCCCCACGACACCCCCAACCCCCTTACCTTTCTGTAGTTGGCCGGACAGACGGGAGCCAAACCCGCCTGTCCGGCAGGCAGCCAACGACGGAATGAGGCCGGATTGGCCCATCCGTCCCAAAGCTCCGCCTACTGGTGGGGCCTAAGGCGCCTGGGCCAATCAGAATAGGCCCGGGAGCCTTAGGTCCCTCCTGGGGGCGGGGCCTGAGGCACATGGGCCCAACCCGACCATGTGCCTCAGGCCCTGCCCCCAGGAGGGACCTAAGGCTCCCGGGCCTATTCTGATTGGCCCAGGCGCCTTAGGCCCCACCAGTAGGCGGAGCTTTGGGACGGATGGGCCAATCCGGCCTCATTCCGTCGTTGGCTGCCTGCCGGACAGGCGGGTTTGGCTCCCGTCTGTCCGGCCAACTACAGAAAGGTACGGGGAAGGGGGTTGGGGGTGTCGTGGGGGTCGGCCAGGGGGGTCGCGGGTCGGCTGGGGGGGCGGTCGGAGGTTCTTGGGGGGGGCGGTCATTGGGGGGAGGGGGGGTTTGCGTCGAGGGCAGGAGGGCCTGGGATCCCTCCTGCCCGTAATGTAGTGCAGGGTGGGGTTAGGGGGTCGCCGTGGCCAGGAGGACTTGGGCTCCCTCCTGGCCCGATATTGTCGGGGAGTTGGGGAATCGGCGGGGCAAGAGGGCTTGGGCTCCCTCTTGCCCCGATCGTGTCGGGGAGTCGGGGGGGCAAGAGGGCTTGGGCTCCCTCTTGCCCCGATCGTGTCGGGGAGTCGGGGGGCAAGAGGGCTTGGGCTCCCTCTTGCCCCGATCGTGTCGGGGAGTCGGGGGGGGGGCAAGAGGGCTTGGGCTCCCTCTTGCCCCGATCGTGTCGGGGAGGCGGGGGGGGCAAGAGGGCTTGGGCTCCCTCTTGCCCCGATCGTGTCGGGGAGTCGGGGGGCAAGAGGGCTTGGGCTCCCTCTTGCCCCGATCGTGTCGGGGAGTCGGGGGGGCAAGAGGGCTTGAGCTCCCTCTTGCCCCGATCGTGTCGGGGGTGCCAGGGACCACACGGAGTCACCCACCGTACCACCCGATTCGGGTAAGCGCAGGTATCGGTGGGTGGCTTATTTGCGGGGGGGTGCCTTATTTTACATTTTTTTCTAAAAAGGGGGGGCTGTCTTATTTGATGGCCCTGCCTTATCATCGGGGAAACACGGTAGAAAAAAAAAAAAATGAACAGTTAAGTCCCAGTTTTTGCCGCTGAGACTCTGCCCTCTCTCACTGTAAAATTAGACTCTACTTAGTCTGTCTTTAAATTTAAAAAATGTGTGTTGTTTTAAAAAACAATTATGTTTTTAGATGTATCTAAATAAAAATAATAACCAAAAATGTATCTTTTTTTATGTCATCTTAGCATATTTTATGCTGCAGAACGAATTATTTTTTTTTACATGTATTCCTATGGGAAAACGCGTTTCACATAACGAACGTTTCACATAACAAACTTGCTCCTGGAACCAATTAAGTTCGTTGTGTGAGGCACCACTGTACTTTTCACACTGCTTATTTTATTATTTGCTATGTTAAAGCTCAATGTCCATTATTCATATTAGATATTAATATCCGGCTGAATAAAATTTTTATTAGTTATATTCAGCTGAATAGTAACCTATGCTATTTAGTACAGCTCTAATGTTATACAACCAAAGTAGTTTACATATTACTTAATATAATGTATCTCAGAAGAGAATTAGCCATGTCCTACAGATGGAAGGGTCAGGGCTCTTTAAGAAGGGATCTGATGGCAATTTCTGTATTCATACAGAGGAGTACAATTTTGCACAGTCCTGTGTACCTGCTTCTACCTAACATATCCCTTTGCCTACAATATCGAAATAATTACTATTTTGATGAAAAAATATTATGAGCTGCTTTCTAAAATCAGGGGTTAAAAAAAACAACACTCTAGTAAGTTAGTTCTAGTCAGTACAACATTCCTCCCACCATACAATGGGGGTACAAGAATGTCCTAGCTCTGTAGGACAGTTGGGCTGATTTTATTTATTTATTTATTTATTTTTTTATCCCGTCCTCCCAGTAGCTCAGAACGGTTTACAAGTAAACATTCACAATGGCGTGAATTGGACATACAAGATTATACAGTAGATTTAAATGTTTGGACATACGAGACTGTGCAGCAGTTTAGATATAGGGACTATACAGCAAATTAAGAACAGTAGTTTAAATATAAGTAGTTTAGTTTAGATACAAGTTATTTGAGTATAGGCTGAGAGTGGACTATACAGAAATTTAGGCAGAAGATTAGAATGGAGAAAGAAGGGTAGAGGTGGGGTTCAAAGGGGTTGGGTGTAGACTGAGGGTGACCTTTAGTTGAAGAGGAGGGTCTTTACCATTTTCCGGAATGTCATTAGTGAGTTCTGTAGTCTGAGTTGAGGGGGAAGTTGGTTCCAGAGTTGGGGAATGAAGTGGCTGTAGGAGCATTTGCGGGCAGTTTCTGAGAGGAGGGACCTTCCGGGGGGAATGCATAGGCGTATCTCCATTTCTGAGCGGAGGGTGCGGGTGCGGATGTAGATGGGTAGCTTGGATTTTATGTAGGAGGGGGTGGTGGCATAAATTATTTTGTGTGCTATTGCCAGGGCCTTGAATGCACAGCGTTGGCTAATTGGGAGCCAGTGTTCAGCGCGGAGTGCTGGAGAGATGGGATCATGGTAGTTGAGGCTGTGTAGGAGGCAGATAGCTTCATTATGGACCCGTTGGAGGCATAAGATACATAAGATCATAAGATACATAAGATCAGCACAGACAACCTGTAAGTTCTGAAGATGCTCATGGTTCCAGCTTTGTACTGTCTACAAAAGCAACATGATGGCTAGAACAAGGTAAGCAGAAAGATGAATCTCCCTCAGGAAGACAAGTAGGTCCTGTTTGGGGGCATTTGGCCAAAAACCCTAGCTCATCCCCGTTCTAAAATCATTACTTCACAAGAAACGTTTCAATTTTTTCTGGAATTACAATTTGTTATAAAAATAACTAATATTTACATGTATGGCAATCCTCTTATTTTGTCTCTGAAAATATTAAGATAAATCTAGTGACATTTTAAAAAAGTCAGGGGTTAATAGTTGTATAGGGGTTTGAATAAAGTACAGACCATGAATAAAGTACAAACTAGAGATCTAAGTATCCTCACGGGACACAGAATGAGTTGATTAATGATGCTGTAACTGTTGTTCAGCTTTTAATCCTTTGTAGAGAAATAATGCAGCTATTGGTACTTCAACAATAGGACTATGGGGCCAGTTTTAAGCTTTTGCTTCTGATGATCTTCTGATTAACTTTTGCAAACAATTAGGATTACCACCTGTGAGCTCCATCCCCAGCTATCATTGTTTATGGTCTTAGGGCATGAACAGACAAATTATGTGCAATTTTAATGCTTCTCTTCAAAAAGAGATATTTCCTTGGGAGCTGTAGACAACAGTGATTAGGCCTGTTCAGAAAAAAAGATCCCTTTATGCTGGTTTAGTCTAGACTTACAGATCTCTCTCCAATATAACATTTTGTGGGAAGATTTAGAAGGCTGAACCTGATTAATTACCGTATTTTCACGCAAATAACGCGCACCCGTATAAAACGCGCACACGGGTATAGCGCGCAGAAATCACGATGATATGTACAAAAACTTTGGTATACCGCGCTCACGGGTATACCGCGCATGCTGCCCGACGCTCCTTTCGCCCGCCCTGACTTTCCGACTCTCCGTTCACCCCCCCTGACTTCCGTGCACTGTCCCCCCTTGAAGGTCTGTCCCCATCCTGAAAGCCTGATGCCCCCCCCCCCGACGTCCGATACATCCCTCCCCCCGAAGGACCGCCGACTCCCCAACAATATCGGGCCAGGAGGGAGCCCAAATCCTCCTGGCCACGGCGACCCCCTAACCCCACCCTGCACTACATTACGGGCAGGAGGGATCCCAGGCCCTCCTGCCCTCGACGCAAACCCCCCTCCCCCCAACGACCGCCCCCCCCAAGAACCTCCGACCGCCCCCCCAGCCGACCCGCGACCCCCCCATCCCCCTTCCCCGTACCTTTGGTAGTTGGGCCAGAAGGGAGCCCAAACCCTCCTGGCCACGGCGACCCCCTAACCCCACCCCGCACTACATTACGGGCAGGAGGGATCCCAGGCCCTCCTGCCCTCGACGCAAACCCCCCTCCCCCCCAATGACCGCCCCCCCCAAGAACCTCCGACCGCTCCCCCAGCCGACCCGCGACCCCCCTGGCGACCCCCACGACCCCCTCACCCCCCTTCCCCGTACCTTTGGTAGTTGGCCGGACAGACGGGAGCCAAACCCGCCTGTCCGGCAGGCAGCCAACGAAGGAATGAGGCCGGATTGGCCCATCCATCCTAAAGCTCCGCCTACTGGTGGGGCCTAAGGCGCGTGGGCCAATCAGAATAGGCCCTGGAGCCTTAGGTCCCACCTGGGGGCGCGGCCTGAGGCACATGGTCGGGTTGGGCCCATGTGCCTCAGGCCGCGCCCCCAGGTGGGACCTAAGGCTCCAGGGCCTATTCTGATTGGCCCACGCGCCTTAGGCCCCACCAGTAGGCGGAGCTTTAGGATGGATGGGCCAATCCGGCCTCATTCCTTCGTTGGCTGCCTGCCGGACAGGCGGGTTTGGCTCCCGTCTGTCCGGCCAACTACCAAAGGTACGGGGAAAGGGGGTGGGGGGGTCGTGGGGGTCGCCAGGGGGATCGCGGGTCGGCTGGGGGGCGGTCGGAGGTTCTTGGGGGGGGGCGGTCGTTGGGGGGAGGGGGGTTTGCGTCGAGGGCGGGAGGGCCTGGGATCCCTCCTGCCCGTAATGTAGTGCGGGGTGGGGTTAGGGGGTCGCCGTGGCCAGGAGGGTTTGGGCTCCCTTCTGGCCCGATATTGTCGGGAAGTCGGCGGTCCTTCGGGGTGGGGGTGCGAGTGGTCCTGCCGGGGGGGGGGATGTATCGGACGTCGGGGAGTCGGCCGGGCAAGAGGGCTTGGGCTCCCTCTTGCTCCGATCGTGGATGCGGGTGCGGGTGGGAGCGCGTGCGAGCGGTCGTTCGGGGTGGGGGTGCGAGCGGTCCTGCTGGGGGGGGATGAATCGGGCGTCGGGCGGGGTGGGAACTATGTTTTAAAACTTTTGTATACCGCGCTCACGCATATAACGCGCGAGGGGTATGCGCGGTAGGTAAAAACGCGTATAACGCGCGCGTTATATGCGTGAAAATACGGTAGATGTGTTTCTAATAATTCTATTTTGAATCTGTTTCAAGCAGCTTTCCAGATGCACCACAGCATAGAAGTCTTTTTGGTTTAACTTCTGGATGACCTTTACTGAGAATTCCACCAGGGTCCTGCAGCAGTATTGGTATTTATTTCTGCTCTTTGTTTTCTTTCCTATTATATTATTGACTCTCTCTTTCCATTTTAATTCTATTTAATGATATTTTTTGATAAAAACGATGTATCGAATTCAATAAACACAACCTGCCTAATATTCAGCCAATGGCAGTCAGCATTTTTAAGTCCACCTGCGGCTGTATTCTCAGATGCTCAATGGTGGGCCATGTCTGAGCAACAGCACTGAATATTCAGTTCTAGGTTGACTGACACAGCTTATGTGATTTAGCCCTTGACTGCATAAACTGAACTACGCAAAGACAGGAGTGCTATGTACACAGTTAGGGCCTGGTTCTGTAAATGGCACCTGCCATGGAAGGTACCTGTAAAATGGGTGCCTACCATGTGTCAATCACTAGTAGGCGTTGTGTCAAGAATTGTGTATTTTCTGTACAGATGCCTTAAATGTAGGCCAGTGTTTTACAGGCCTACTAGTTTGCTTGTAGACCGTTCTGAGCTACTGGGAGGACGGGATAAAAATCTAAATAAATTTAAGGTGTCTGACATAACAACATAAGAATTGCTGCTGCTGGGTCAGACCAGTGGTCCATCGTGTTCAGCAGTCCGCTCCCACGGCGGCCTTTATGTCAAAAACCAGTGCCCTAACTGAGACTAGCCATACCTGGGTACGTTCTGGTTCAACAGGAACTTGTCTAACTTTGTCTTGAATCTCTAGAGGGTGTTTCCCCCTGTAACAGCCTCCAGAAGAGCGTTCCTGTTTTCTACCACTCTCTAGGAACTTATTTTATACCTGGGGCAATGAAGGGTTAACTGACTTGCTCAGAGTCACAAGGAGCTGCAGTGAGAATTGAACCCAGTTCCCCAGGTTCTCAGGGCCCTGCACTAACTACTAGGCTACTCCTCCACACTGATTCAAGTGGGCAGGAGGACAGTTTTGCAGTGTTTTTCATGTTTCATTTCATACAAGAGAGGTCTCAATGTTTCAAGATAATATAGCAGGTTTATAATTCTCTATATTTGTGGATGATATCCAGTTTCTTTTGTGACAATTCAAAAGATATCAAATGCAAATCACTTGCTCACTCTTTCCAAAAATACTACGACTAGGGGACAAAAGATGAAGCTACTAAGTAGTAGATTTAAAACAATCTGCTGAAAATATTTCTTCACACAACATGTAGTTAAACTCTGGAATTCTTTGCCGGAAAATGTAGTGAAATCAGTTAGCTTAGCGAGGTTTAAAAAAAGTTTGGATAATTTCCTAAAACAGAAGTCCATAGACCATTATTGAGATGGCTTGGGGAAATCCACTGCTTATTCCTAGGATATGCAGCATAAAATCTGTTTTACTACTTGTGATCTAGCTAGGTACTTGGGACCTGGGCTGGCCACAGTTGGAAACAGGATACTGGGCTTGATAGACCTTTGGTCTATCCCGGTATGTTCTTATGAAATAGAGCTATTGAAAGTGGAAGATGCTGGTAAATTTTGCAGAAAACTTGATGTTCAGTTTGGTGTTGCTCTGCTCCACTCCCTAAGATCTCCCAGGGCTACCTTAATGATTCCTTGGTTTCTTATGAAGGGGAAGAGTGATTCCCTATAGGAAAGTGGAGGAGGCAGCTCTCGGGGGCTCTGCTCACACAGGAAGTCCTTCAGGGATGACTGTTTTAGGGTTAAGCTGTCAAGTAGGGTCTATTCTTGAGCTGAAAGCTCAGAGGGGGGAGAAACTGTAAGGACCTTAAAAGTTTTGTTTTATATTTGCCTAATTACATGTTAGACAAAACTATTATTTATACCTTGATAATTAACACTAAATTTGAAACAGTGTGTAGTATCTACAATATTTAAAATGTTTTCTTTATTCATTTATTATAATGCTCTACAGCAGTTCAATGAATCAAAGAGGTGACTGCTATTTCCCAAATATGAACATAGCTCATCCTATAATCAAATTTACAGTTGTTGCTAATGCTTATGAAGACTGGTTGCATAACTCCATAAATCTATACCTGACATGTCTGATTAGATCTTAAAACCTTTACAAATAAACAAGATGCTGAAGGAGACATGATCACATTGAGTAGGAAGTTTTAAGCTGTACATGTTCATATTAAAGAACCTGACAGTTTGCCACTTTAGGAGAGCCCGAGAGCTCGTCTTGATGGGCGGCTGTAACACGGGGATGAGGGCCCGCGCGGCCTCCCATCGAGACGAGTGCTCCGCGCGAGGGGAGGGGGAGGGTAGGGTGCAGGAGGCAGCATAGGATAGGCGGGTTTAAAATTCCCGCTGCGGGGCTGCCTCATGATAGGATAGGGGGAGCCGGGCGGAGCTGATAAAGCCGGGACCTCGGAGGACCCGGTCTCTTCCTGGGTCCTCCGAGGCGGCTTTTTCCTGCCCACCCTCCCGCCCTCTCGTTGTCTGGGTTGGTAGGTGACAGAGTTTCGGTAGGCGGTTATCCCGAGCTACGGTATGGTACAGCTCATCAGGAGATGAGCGGGGGGGGGGGGCCGGCAGGGAGTCGTGCCCGGGTTCTGGTTCTATGGTTAAAGGGGCATGTTGGGACATGCCACCCCCCAGAACCTTGCTGGCATGGCAGGATCGGGGGCCGAATATTATTGGGATTGGTTAAGGTGTAGCTCGGGAGAACTGTTTTTGTTATGTAAATGTTAAATTAATGGTTTATTAATAAACAGAGCTGCGGCTGTTTATCCATATACATGAGTTGTGTTGTTATTGGAAGGGAAGTTTAAGTGTGGGTGGGGTGGGGGAGAGAGAGCGGGCTAATACATATCCCGCTGTTAAAACATGTGACAACGAAAGACTTGATCTAAAGAAGGATGAAAAGGATCAGTTTGTTGCATTTTAGAAAATTAAAATTAAGGCCCCCCTTTTATCAAGCTGCATTATGGTTTTTTTATTATGAGTCGCTGCAGTAAAAGCTCCAACATTCATAATTCTATAAGCATTGGAGTTTTTACAACAGTGGCCTGCAATTAAAAAAAAACCCTAACGCAGCTTGATAAAAGGGGACCTAAGTTGCAAGGGCTAGGACAGGAAAACATTTGTTTGTAAAAACCAAAGCAATATATTTGTTAGCTTGTTCCCAAATAACAAGAATGTTTATCTATCTATGTAACGTAATCAAATGCTTGCTATGAGCTCTTTGAAGTTCAAATACTAACATGTCAAAAATATTACAGATTATCACAAAAATCAACCATCAGTAATTGCCAAGACTCTAATTGATCCCAAAGAAATTTGAATTTTCAGGATATTCACTAAACAAATTACATAATTACATCAAATAGTTTGCATAGATTGGAGATGCAAGTTTAAAATTTATGCAGAGGACTCTAGCAGGTCTGCTGCCAGGTAGCAAAATCAAGGTGGAAAAATAATTTTGTCTCTTTTCTCCTGGACTGCTCCAAGACATTCCCTCTTACTAGTGCAATCATACCCCTTCAAACCTCAAGAGTTCAATCTACTGAAAATGAATGTGGGATTGTATTGGTGAATGTAGAGACCAGATCTACACTCACAGGCTCTACCCTTCCATAGAAGACTAGAGGAAGAAGAACCTGTGGGGCACAGGCTTGGCACGGTACCTGCACTTATCTGAGGATGCCATCATTGGAACAATGGTCCAGAGGTCTTAAATATAGAGGTGGCAGTAAGTGTTCGGAATTCTGTCTGGGGGCAGGGGTTAAGGAATGGTATGGTAATGAGTGCCTCCAGGCAGCAACAGCTAAAATCCATCATTATGGAGACCCAGTATATATGAATTTATCTCATGCATATTCATTATGGAGATCCTGAAAATAAAACTAACTGTGGGGTCAAGCGAACAGTTTGGAAACACTGTGGTAAGCAATAATCACTATTATAGCATCCATCAAGGGCAACATATTGCAGTTGCAAGCTACAATGCCAACACTTTTTGTCTGTCGCTCTAGATTTCTTCTATCACAGTGATGAAACTACTCAAGAAATTAATTTTCAACTTAGACCCAGAATTAAAACTAGCAGATTATATTTTATTGCTGATAGGACTGACAAAAGAATCCCTTTTACTTTCCAAAACTGAGAATTACAAAAAGGAAGAACATAGGGGCCAAATAAAAAAATCCTCTACCCCTGTGTATCCCAAATAATATTTTTGGGAGAAAGGGGAAAGTGTGGGGGTTACAATATATAAAGCCTTATTATCCATAGGAATGAGGATATCTAGGTCAAAATAGCCACTTTTCCTCATTATTTTAAAAACGTCTTGCCAAAAGCGAAGTGGCATCACTTGACAGCTTCCATATGTAAGTGGCAGGATTGTGTCCCGATTTCTAATTAACTAGTGAGGCAGCAAGGATTTTTTGTTGTTGTTGTTTTGTTTTTAGTTTTGAGGCAAAAATAAAACAGGACATTAAGAGAAATTGATCTCTTACTAAGCTGCAACAAGCACTAGCACACACAGCTTATAAGGTATCCCACAGTAAGTTCCAAATGTGACTGTGCAAAACATGCACTGAAAAGTGTTTCAATTTTTCACAGAGGTTGCATGGCTGGAGGCAGAGTAGATGATTCTGCATTAATCACTTAGTGCGTCTACATTAGTGTGTGGCCATTAATTTGAAGAATCAGCCATTTTGTGACTGTGGCAAAAAGTGGCCATTGAGCATATGAAAAACCCACATAATGGTGTACTAAGTCACGTTTTACTGCAGTTTTGTAAAAGGAGCCCCAACCCCCTCAATCTCTCATTTAAAATGCTAGCCAAAAGAAGCAAATTTATAAAACATTTTGCTAGTCTGCTGGTCATCTTGTGCTCTTTAAAACTTTTGAACACCTGCACTTTGCTTACAGTTGACATATTTATTTATTTATACTTATTTTAGTATTTATATTCTACTTATAGCCTAAGTGGTTTACATTCAGGCATTCAAGCATATTTGGCTTACCTTTTCTTTATGTATGGTCCTGTTTTATATGCATGGTTCTATATATGCATAATTTCCTAAGTCACGCCTAAAGTTAGGCTCCTAAGTCATGCCTAAAGTAAGGCGTGCTTTAGGCGTCCAATCTAAGTGGAGGAGTGTGTGGCGCGGTGGTTGAAGCTACAGCCTCTGCACCCTGGGGTTGTGAGTTCAAATCCCACGCTGCTGCTTGTGACCCTGGGCAAGTCGCTCAATCCTCCATAGCCCCAGGTACGTTAGATAAATTGTGAGCCCACCGGGACAGATAGGGAAAATGCTTGAGTACCTGATTGTAAAACTGCTTAGATAAGCTTGATAGGCGGTATATAAAATCCTAATAATAATAATAAATAAGTAGCTATTGAGCCAATTAAGTGTCTTAACAAGCGATAATTGGTACTTAGGCGTCCAAAGGACATAGATGCCACTTTGTAGACGCAGCCACAATTTCATGGATGCCCATGTTTAAAACATGCGCCTACCTCAATAGGTGTGGATGTGGAATGGGCGTGGTTTGGGCAATGACTCAATCTTGGCGTCCTTTGATTCATTTACATAACACTGAGCGACCTAAGGCATCCATATGATGCCTATATTGTAGGCAAATGGAAACCAGGTCTACTTTTGAGCTTAGTTTGGGCTTCAAATAAATCTGCGTTCTATGGATGGAGCGTAGACACTCTTTGGACGTTAATGCGATCTGCTAAATAGCTCTCTGGGATTTATTTTTGCTTTATTAAGCTCAAAATACATTTAATAAGGCACCACATAAATGGGGCATATCAAAACAGATATAATACATGCAAAACCTTCTATTTTTGTTGACAAACAGCAATGCTATTTGCTAATTAGAGGAAAAGATCCATTAACTGAAGCACAGAACATGAAAAACAGCTTTAGTTTTCTTGCTAAAAAGCTACCCTTTTTTCTGACTAAACAATGCTCCAATCAGCTCATTCTTGAAAGCAAAGAAAGCACATGGCAAAAATATATAGATTGCATACATAACTTAATTTGGAAAAGGTTAAAACAGAAAAAAAAAACCAGATATAGACTTCTCCTTCATTGCAAATAGCAGTCTGCAGCTGCACAATGGTGACCTTATTGCAAGATTATCAAGGTGCACCTGCAAGGTAGAATGCAACAATTAAAAAGTTAGATGCCTAAACAGTGCTGAACTCCGCTGAGCGTGATTCTACGCATTTTGCAGAATCTGGGCCTAATTGTTTTTATATATCATCTATTCTGTTTTATGTAAACATTCAAAAGTCTTTAACTATTTAAGTATATGATTTATATGATTTTATTGTGATGAATGTTGGTTTGATTTACCTCCATTTTACAAAACCATAGCACAGGGACCAAGGCCCCACCATAACTTTGCCCAACACAGGTTCAGAAACTGGAGAGTTTATAGGAGGGGCTGGAGTTTGGCTCCTCTCACCGAAAAGATATTCCACAGCCCCTGGTCTATACCCCTCCCAGTGTCATGCATAAACCATTTGCTGTAGACCTTCTTTTCCACTGCAAAGTGTTTGTCTTTTACTGTATTTCACTGAGTATTCCTTTGAGGTATTTGACTATCCAATTCGCTCATTTCTTTTAAGATTGGGTTATTGAGATAGCTGCCCCCCCACACACACACACTTTTTTGCATTTTCCCAATCTTCTACTGTTCCATTTTACACCACAAAAAATGAATATTTCTATTGCAGGTATTAAATATATTTAATGTGAGTAGCACATTTGATATAATTAAAGCATGATTTTTAGCTTCAGCCGCAGCGGTAACAGCTCTGATGCTCATAGGAATTATTTGAGCATTGGAGCTGTTACCACCATGGCTGGTGCTAAAAACCGTGCTATGGTTTTCTAAAAAAAAAAAAAAAGGGGGGGTAGTTATTTTATTTGCAGTTTTGCCCCTGACACAGCCATCAGTCAAAACATGGCCATGTCAAGTACATGTCACATTAAATTTCTTTTTGCTCCATATACTCATTTGGTCTGCTCTTTGTTCTACCCCTGCATCATCACAGATCATCTGCCTTTCTTACGTCCCTCAGGTGTAAAATATGCATGTATTCGCATACCCATTAAAAAATGGAAATATATACAAATTTTCAACCTACCTCAACCACGCCCAAAACATGCCCCTTTAAACATATTAACCTAGTAAATGATGGCAGATAAGGATCCGAATGGTTTATCCAGTCTGCCCAACCATATACTCTCTATAAATTAATTATTTAATTTAAATGGTTATTTTTCTTAGATATTTCTCTGCCCCGTACTGTGGTTAGACTCCATCTACTGGAGTCTCCGTCAAAGCTCACTTCAGCTCATCTAAACTGTCTCAGCCGTCGAAGTCCTCCCCAGCCCATCTTCAAATGATTGGCCATATACAGGACACAGACCATGCAAGTCTGCCCAGTACTGGCCTTAGTTCCTCAATATATACCTTATTTTTTGATTAGAGATCCTCTGTGTTCATCCCATGCTTTTTTGAACACTGTCACCGTTTTCCTATCCACCACCTCTCTTGGGAGCGCATTCCGAGAATCTGCACTCTATCCTATACATGTAAATTCTACAATGCCCTCCAACAGTTATTTATTTATTTAAAAATATATATACCGCCTATATTCTATGCGTTTTCCACAAAATAAACATACATAAATTAGAAATCAAAACTTAAGAATTTAGAAACTTCCATTCACTCCAAGATCAAGTAACAAACTCCACTCACTCCCTACAATCAATTTGCCGCATATCAAACCCATCAGATTTTATCAAAGCAATATTTTCCAGCATAAAATTCAAGATACAAAATGATTGCTATGGCCTTTAAGGGGAAAATTCTATAAGAGGCACCTAAAGATAGGCACCTAAATAAATAGGTGCCTAAAGTTATGCATCTAACCCCCCTCTTTTCCAAAACCACATAAGAGGTTTTTAACGCTAGCCAACACACTGAACGCTCTGTCTGCTTTGACAGTCATCGTCAGAGCAGCACAGAGCATTCAGGCACCGGCCGATGCTAAAAATCTCTTGCACGGTTTTTTAAAAGGGGGGTTAATTAGTAAATTGGATGATAGGTGCCTCTTCTTAGGTGTGATTCTACAAAAAATAGGCACCTAACTCCAAAGTAGGCATGTTTAGGGGTGAAGAAGGACTTAGGCACTGCTAGGCATGATTCTCTAAAGGACTTAGGTGCCTATAATATAGGCCTTTAAAACCTTGGCCTATGTTTTAAGTTAGGTACGATTCTGTAATAGGTACCTAAGTATGACTGAGAAGAGATAGGTGCCTATATTATAGGCACCTAACTTTTTAGATGCCATTTGCAGAATTTCTCCCTAAATGTGTGATGCAAATTAATTTTCAATACAAATAGTAAAGGATTTTTGTTCTTATTTTTAAACAAATACCATAATTTTAGAGTTGTTGTATGTCTACAACTAGATTTTATAGTTGTAATTCCCCACAGTTCGGAAGTAACTGTGAAGTTTTGAATATGCAACCTGTCCTGTATGCAGCTGTTTCCTTATTCCCTCAGTTAGTTCCATGCACAAGTAGGAATGCAGGTCTATAGGTCCCATTTACTGAAAATACATCATAGATGAAAAACAATGCCTTTTCTGTTAACAAGACTAAGGGCTTCTTTTACTAAGGTGCATTAGGCCCTTAACGCGCGGAATACTGCACACTAAATTGCTGTGTGCGCTAGACGTTAACACCAGCATTGAGCTGGCATCATTCTAGAAGCGTACCACCTGGTTTAGCGTGCATTAATTTTGTGCATGCGCTAAAAACGCTAGCGCACCTTAGTAAAAGGAGCCCTAAGTCAGGTTACAAAGAGGTGACTTTCAAATTCAGGGTTTCTCCGTTTATCTAGAACAGGGGTAGGCAATTCCAGTCCTCGAGTGCCACAGGTAGGTTAGGTTTTCAGGATATCAACAATGAAAATATATGAGATGGATTTGCATGCACTGCCTCCTTGAGATGCAAATCTGTCTCATGAATATATATTGTGGATGTCCTGAACACAAGACCTGCCTGTCTTTCGAGGACTGGAATTGCCTACCCCTGATCTAGAACATGCCATGCACCTTACTTTTATAGAATTGCACTTAGCCTGAGAGACAAAACATTTTCTCTTATTTGTTTTAAATGTGCCATTACGCAACTTCATTCTGTGTCCTCTAGTCCAGTGTTTCTCAACACACAGTACATGTACCCTTGGGGGTATGCGGGCTGGCCATTGCCAGGGATCCCTGCCTTCCCCCCCTTCCCCACGGCTGAAGCCACTGCCGCAGAGGATCCTTCCATGCCTCCCTATCTACCCGCCCAATGCACCACACCCCAGCCCCGAAGCCGACCTTGCCACCAAGCTGGAGCCGACACACTCCATCCCCCCAGCAGCAACTCTGCACAGGGATGGACCACGGCACATGCAGTGACTCACACTCTGCACGCGGCAGGCTCACAAACCTTCCCCCGATGTCAATTCTGATATCGGAGAGAAGGTTGTGCTAGCCAATCACTGCCTGGCTGGCCCAGAACCTTCTCTCTGACATCAGAATTGACATGGGGGGTGGGGGGAAGGCTTGTGAGCCAGCCACGTGCAGTGTGTGAGTCACTGCATGCGCCATTGTAGCCCATCCCTGCTCAGAGTTGCTGCTGGGGTCAGATGAAGTGTGTCAGATCCGGTGAGGTTGCAGGGTCGGCTTTGGGGGTTGGGGGTGGTGCAGCAGGCGGGCAGACAGGGAGATAGGGAGGGATGCCCAGCGACGGCAGCTTCAGGGGGCAGGCAGGGATCCCGGATGGCGCCTGCAGCTTCTGTGGATGGGTCAGCTTCGGGGGAGGGGGCATGAAGTAGACACAGAAGGAAGGGAAAGGGCTTGAACAAGGGGGCACTAACTTGGGACTTAGGAGGGAGGGAATAGAAAGGGAGAATTGATGGGCATGAGTGTGTGAGTGAGAGATGATGCAAATGGGGAAGGGAAGAAAGGAAAATTGGGTATAGAGAGAGGAGTGAGGTAGAGAGGCAAGGGGAATAGAAGAATGAGAGGGAGAAAATGTTGGATATGGTGGTGGAGAGGGCAGATTGAAGGGGATGCAAGGGAGAGGAACATAGTGATGGAGAGAGAAATGTGGCATTGTGTGGAGAGGGGTGTTAGAAGGAGAAATGAGCATGGGGCTGGTGAGCAGTGGTGAAAAATGTTGCACATGATCCGGGGCATGAGAGAGGGAGAAATGTTGGATGTGGCAGTAGAAGGGGTGGGAGAGATGCCTGGATCTCTCAAGACAGATGGACAATGAGAGAGAGAGAGGAGGACATATTGCCAATAGGGATGGAGGAAAGAGGAAGAAAAGTTGGACTCATGGAGGGACAGAGAGAGAGATGTTGGTTAGGGAAAGAAATGGGGTCCGGAGGAGAGGCAGCGTGCAGGAGGCAGAAATAAATAAATATTGGAAATGCAACCAGAGATCACCAGACAACAAAGGTAGGAAAAATAATTTTATTTTCAATTTAGTGATCAAAATGTGTCAGTTTTGTGAATTTATATCTGCTGTCTTTATTTTGCTCTATAGTTGTCTATTTTTCTATAGTTGTTACTGATTGCATATTTTAAAGTCATCTTTGAACCCCCAAATGTAAATGATAATTAACATTTTCTGTGCATACACTGTGCTTTGTGTTTTTTTAAATTTTGTGGTTACCATTATGTATTAATAAGATTAAATTGTGTGTATATGAAAAATGGATGGAAGAAATTGTGTTACAATTAGTAATATTATTATGGGGGGTGGGTCAGGGCCGGAGCTTGGGTGGGGGTACTTGGTTGGTATTTGTTAGGCTTAGGGGGTACTTGGCTTGAAGAAGTTGAAAAACACTGCTCTACTTTTTGTGCCTTTTGAAAGAATAAACAATCCATTTATGTTTACCCCATTCAACTTCATTCTCCCCCCCCCCACCCGTTGTTTGTTTGTTTTTTTTACAAAGCCACATTAGGATTTTTTATCGTCAGCCATGGTGATATTATGTTCTACACACAAATAATTCCTGAGAGCATTGAAACTAATATCACCACAGTCGGTTTACTTATACGACCTGCCGATCTGATCATCCAAGTCACTAAATTGTCCATCTTTATAACACATTTTCGTTCAACTATTCGTCCCAAAATGCCTAGAACAAGCCATGTTGGACGTGGGAGGGGTTTGCAAAGTGATGGACTGAACACCCAGACATGGCACCTAAATAGTGGGGTACCTTAAAGGGCACTGCTGTGAACTTCATAAAAAGGGTGCCATGTCATCATTTCACTACAGCTCCCTTATAGGTCATTATGAGCCCGTCAAACTACCTCCAGAATCCCCTAGACCCACTTATCTAACACCCCAATAGCCCCTTATGGCTGCAGGAGCCAATTATATGCCAGTACAAAAGGGTTTTGGGGGTGTATAGGGGAGTGCACATGTTTCAGTATCAATGCAGTGATTACAGGGGCTTATGGGCATAGGTCCTCCTCTCCATGAGTCTCTAATCCACCCTCAAGACGGCTTAAGCCGCCTCTGTGCTGGACGACTAGGCTTTCCTATGCCAGGCTGCCAGGTGATGAATGTCTGGGGGGGGGTTCGGTGATCACTGGGGTAGTGTGTAGGGGTCTGTTTTATGTATTTGCGGTGCTTATCTGGTGACTTTAGGTGTTTTTTTGTGACTTTAAGTCACAACGTCCAAGTTCCATCGATCCTGGGTTATATAACTTTCGGTTATACATGCTGTACGACTAAGTCTAAGCCGGCCCATGTCTCGCCCAGCTCCCGCCCTCGACACTCCTCCTGAAACGCCCTGTTTAGCTTTGGTAGTTCAGCGGCACTATGAAGGCCTAGGTCGTTTAGAAATATGCCCAAAACTCGTTTTTATTATCGGCACTTGGACGTATTTGGCTAATGTTCGTCCAAGTGCCGACTTAGGCCGTTTTTTGGATGTTTTTCTTTTTCGATTATGAGCCCCATAGTCTCTGACTGTGGACTAATCCAAACACTAATAACAAGTTAGGCTATGAAGCGAGGACCATGTATTAATTAAACTCTGTAATTCATTATCAGAGAATGTGGTGAAATCAGTTAGCTTAGCGGGGTTTAAAAAAGGTTTGGATAATTTCCTAAAAGAGAAATCCATAGGCTATTATTGAGTTGGCTTGGGGAAATCCACTGCTTATTCCTAGGAGAAGCTGCATAAAATCTGTTTTACTACTTGTGATCTAGCTAGATACTTGGGACCCGGGTTGGCCAGTGTTGGAAACAGGATACTGGGCTTGATGGACCTTCGGTCTGTTTCAGTATGTCAATTCTTATGCTCTTAATGGGAAACCTAGAGTGAAAACTAAATGTTGCTCAAATTCGATGCTTCCAAGATTACCTATTTGAGATTGAATGTAGAAGGAATTCCTTGTGCTGGGCGATTAATGATGTAAATATTTGACATTTGTATGATGGAAGAACTAAGAGATTTTTGAAGGATGAGGCCAATAGAGCAATATGTGGCCAAGATTATGGCTAAAGAATCCTTTACCAGTTAATGTGAACATGGCTAAACGGAACAATAGAGCGGTAGCTTTATGTAATCAGTTTGTTTGCTTCCTAGTTTCAGGCCCTCACTTCATTCCTGTCCTGTACTGCTCTTCTCCCTGGGCCTAAGCTTTCCAGGTATACTACCTTATAGGACATGAATACCCTGTTGCCAGGAAATCCACATATTTATGAGCTCAGAGACCTGTTGAATGCTGGCACTATTGGATGATTCCACCCAATTTGTATGCCTCTTGTTCGTATTTTTCATTTCATTCACTTAACTATGGTTAAATGATCATAATGATAAAAATTTATTTCATTCCCCTTCATGCCAAACTGGATAAATTTTCTGTTAATACAACATAAGCAGAATTCTATCACTGAAATTTTCACTCTAGGTCTCAGCATATATTTTTAAACCTTTTGGGAATCCACTTCAGCAGAAACCTTTTAACGTCTAATCTCTCATGCAAGATTTTTTTTTTTTCTGAGCTAGCTTTGAAGTACATTTTCCCCATTTATGTAACCATTTTAATCACCGTTGGTCTGTCAATTCTCCAACTTTGTTAAACATTTCTGCAGCGGTAAATTTTGTACCTTGTGGAAGCCCGGGGCAATATTACATGCTTCTCACATGTGACAAGCTCAGATGTCTATTTTTTTTAACCGAAGAATATAGAGAAGCATAGTTTAATCAAATAATAATCAGATATGAAAAAAACACTATTTATTGTTTTGTTTTGTTTTTTTTCTTACATGCAGCAGAAGACATCAATTCACTACTAACTTATGATTTTTAAGATCCAAACCCTCTGCAAATTTTTCTGAGACTTAATGGCCTTCATTATTTCCCTGGTTTCCCCTCATATCCTTTACTATGTACAGGGCATGTTTATTAGAGACCTGCTATGACTGAGAATAAAATGCATTTTGCAAAAGTGATAATTCAAACATTGCTCTTTGGATGCCCATCAGATCCCTAAAGGCAACACGTCTCAGTTCTGTCTCCTAGCCTTATCCAGTCAAAAACTCAGAAGTCTGGACCAGATGGTATGCATCCCAGAGTGCTGATAGAATTGAAAAATGAACTTGCAGAGCTATTGTTAGTAATTTGAAATTTTTTCTTAAAATCCAGCATAGAACCGGAAGACTGGAGGGTGGCCAATGTGATGCCAATTTTTAAAAATGGTTTCAGAGGTGATCCAGGAAATTATAGACCAGTGAGTCTGATGTTGGTGCCAGGCCAAATGGCAGAGACTACTATAAAGAACAAAATGACAGAACAAGGATTAAGCATGGATTAATGAGAGAAAGCCAACATGGATTTAGTCAAGGGAAATCTTGCCTCACCAATTTACTGCATTTCTTTGAAGGGGTGAATTAATATGTGGATAAAGGTGTATTTGGATTTTCAAAAGGCATTTGAAAAAGTACCTCATAAAACACTTCTGAGGAAATTAGAAAGTCATGGGATAGGAGAAGTAACATTATGGATTAAGAACTGGTTGAAAGACAGAAAAAAGAGAGTAGGTTTAAATGGTCAATATTCTGAATGGAGAAGAGTAAATAATGGGGTTCCTCAGGGGTCTATGCTGAGACGGCTGCTTTTTAACATATTTATCAATGATGTTCAGATGTAAATAACTAGTGAGATAATTAACCCCCCTTTTACAAAAGGATAGCATGGTTTTTAGTGCCAGCCGCGGCGGTAACAGCTCCAACGCTCATAGAATTCCTATGAGCATGGGAGCTATTACTGCTGCGGCTGGCACTAAAAACCGTGCTATGCTTTTCTAAACGGGGTGGAAATTTTCTGGTGACACAAAGATGCTTTACGGGCTGGGGGTTAGAAAGGGAGGGAAAGAGAGATGCTGTCAGTGGGGGAAGAGAAAAAGAGAATTGCATCCAATCTACACCTATACACCCCTAACCGCCTCCTCCGCTCCAAAGCAGAACAAAGACTCAGCATTCCTGCTGGGAGATCCTTCCGAATGAATACAGCGTACAAAAGATCCTACAGCCATTTCCTACCTCAGCTATGGAACCGACTACCTATGGAAAGTCACTAGCCTCACTAATGACTTTCCACAGAGCAGTAAAGACCTTCCTCTTCCACCAATGGGGCCATTAAAAACTGCCTCCTCAATATACTTCTCCTAGTACTCTTCGCTATGACCAGTCTGGTCTCTAGAATAAGCTCTGTTATTGTCTACTGTAACCTATTTGTTGTCATGATTAGTCTGTTTTCAAACGATTGTGAATGTCTACTTGTAACCTGTCCTGAGCTTCTGGGAGAACAGGATAGAAATCAAAATAAATAAATAAACAAATTGTTGGACATAGGAAAAGAAAAAGAGCAGAGAAAGAGGGAAGAGAAAAAGAGACTTGTTGAACATAGGTGCATGGAGTGGGAGGGAAAGAGAGATGGTATACATGGTGAAAGGAAGAAAGAGGGGAGAATTGTTGGACATGATAGTAGTGGAGAGGGTGGAGGGAGAAATGTTACACTGGGAGGGAGGAAAGATGACTCAAAGAAGGGAAAGATGTCAGATTCCAGAGAAGGGTGATGGAAGGAGGGAGAGAGAGATGTCAGACCATTGGAAAAGGAAGGAGAGAGCGATGCCAGACTAGAGAATGGAAGGGAAGGAAGGGCGAGAGATATGACAGACTGTGAAAAAGAGAGGAGAGAGATACCAGACCACAGGAAAGGGGGAATAGAAGGAGAGAGATATTATACCACAGGAAGAGGGAGGGAAGGAGAGAGATATGCCAGACTATGGAAGAGGAGACAGATGTCAGGCTATGGGAAGGAGAAAGATGGTAGACTATAGGAGGGAGAAGGGGGAAGACATAGATTTCAGACCATGGGAGAGGGAGAGAGAGGGATGAGATGATACACAGGGATGGAGAGGGAGAGGAAGGAGATGGTGCACAGCAATACAAGGGCATTATAACATTTTCATCTTTGTTTTCCATTCCTTTCCTGATAATTCCTAACATTCTATTTAATTTAGTTAGCCGCAGCCACACATTGAGCTGAGGGTTTCAACGTATCCTCAACAATGACACCTAGATCCTTTTCCTGGGCAGTAAATCCTAACATATAACCTAGCATTACATAGCTATAGTTTGGGTTCCTCTTTCCCACATGCATTACATTAAATATCATCTTATTAAATGCTGAAGCTATAATTACCATCAACTTTTTAATTATCAATTATCAGTTCAGATTTGTCTTAATTCTGGTTCAGCCGAATGGTCTTGGAAAGATTTCTCTTTCCCATTGGTTGTCATTCAGCAGTGGTAACAGGAAAGTAGCTTCACAGACTACTGCATAAAAGCAAGACTGCAAATAAAGGCTGTCAAGATCATCAAATTAATTTGTTTTGTACATTCTCTCAGAAGCAACTATAAAGACATCTTTAAGCTTTAGCTTTAGACAATTGAGTGATATAAAGATCATTTTTGGTGGACATTTTATCCATTCAACATTGCTCAAGAACTTGTATGATTGAACATAAGAACATAACAATTGCCGCTGCAGGGTCAGACCAGTGGTCCATCGTGACCAGCAGTCTGCTCACGCGGCGGCCCTTTGGTCAAAGACCAGTGCTCTAAATGAGTCCAGCCTCACCTGCATACATTCCGGTTTAACAGGAACTTCTCCAACTTTGTCTTGAATCCCTAGAGGGTGTTTTCTCTTATAACAGACTCTGGAAGAGTGTTCCAGTTTTCTACCATTCTCTGTGGAAAGAAGAACTTCCTTACGTTTGTACGGAATCTTTCCCCTTTTAACTTTAGAGAGTGCCCTCTCATTCTCCCTACCTTGGAGAGGGTGAACAAACTGTCTTTATCTACTAAGTCTATTCCCTTCAGTAATTTGAATGTTTCGATCATGTCCCCTCTCATTCTCATCTTTTCAAGGGAGAAGAAGCCCAGTTTCTCCAATCTCTCACTGTACAGCAACTCCTCCAGCCCCTTAACCATTTTAGTTGCTCTTCTCTGGACCCTTTTGAGAAGTACCGTGTCCTTCTTCATGTACGGCAACCAGTGCTGGACACGGCATGATAACCTTCTCCGATCTGTTTGTGATCTCCTTCTTAATCATTCCTAGCATTCTGTTTGCCCTTTTCGCCGCTGCAACGTATTGCGTGGATGGCTTCAACGACTTATCAATCAGAGCTCCCAAGTCTCTTTCCTGGGATGTCTCTCCAAGTACTGCCCCGGACATCCTGTATTCGTGTATGAGATTTTTGTTACTGACATGCATCACTTTACACTTATCCATGTTGAACCTCATTTGCCATGTCATTGCCCATTTCTCGAGCTTGATTATGTCACATTGCAGATCTTCGAAATCTCCCTGTGTCTTCACTACTCTGAATAACTTCATATTGTCTGCAAATTTAATCATCTCACTCGTCGTACCAATGTCCAGATTGTTTATAAAGATGTTGAAAAGCACGGGTCTAAGCACCAAGCCCTGTAGCACCCCACTGGTGACACTCTTCCAATTCGAGTATTGTCCATTTACCCCCACTCTCCGTTTCCTATCCTCTAGCTAGTTTTTAATCCACGTGAGTATTTCACCCTCGATTCCATGGCTCACAATTTTCCGAAGTAGTCATTCATGCGGAACCCTGTTGAACGCCTTCTGATTGTTCACTAGGTGGGGTCTGTGTTGGTGAAAATTATTGAAAATTTTAGAAGAAATAATAAGTTTTGTGTTTGTAATATGTTTGATAATTGATTATTAAAAAGTTGATGGTAATTTTAGCTTCAATATTTAATATGATCATTTAATTAATTTTGAAGTATATACAGTATTTCTTAAAGTGTTTCCCAATTTTAATATTGATGTACTGTATATTAAATATCATCTGTCATTTTTATACCCAGTCTCCCAGTCTCACAAGGTTCTCTTGATCACAGACTCTGAGACCGTAGAATGGTGAGAGAGTTGACGAAGGTCATGACCAGGCATTTTCTGTACCTTATATTTCAGTTCAATCCACTTGGAAGCCATGGAGACAGATAGAGGCTTTTGCCAGTTAGTCAGTTGCAGATCTTGCAGGATCTGATGAACTGATAATTAAATAATTTCCTGGAGTCTTATAGGATTGAAGGATTGCTTGAAAATCCTTACAACCTATGGCCGTAGCGGCCTAATTAAGACTTGGAAGAGAAGATACCTTTTGTAAAAAATTAGGATAGGAATACTCTTTTGTTATAACTGGCTGTGAAAAAGGCAGTGAAGGCTGGTCCAGGTTTGGTATAATAACCTCCTCATGTTCTGATCAATCTTTGGGAGAGTCTGTCCCCTGAGCTGGAAAGGAGCATATGGGAGTGCAGGGTCCTTTGGAATGACCAACGGTTGTTCTTCATATCCAGTACACTGTTTGGTCTCTAATAGAGGAATAACAGGAGTAGGAGGAGAAGGAAGCAGTAAAGCAGCACTGTAGGAGTGGTTCCTTATTCACACCTGAAGGTTATGCCTCTCCCTGACATCATAAAGCCTGAACAATCTTTCCAGCATGAACCATTGTCTGCAAGAAATCTTTCCATGCAAGAAGAGAAATAGAATAAATCATCTTTGTTACCTGCTGCCTGCCAGATGCATTCTGGGTATGTTCACCAGAACTATGTGTTTCTCCAGTCAAGGACATCTGACTATGCCTACATGCTCAGCCCATGTGAATTTGGGGGAGGCATTGCTTCTATGCTGTTCTTATCTAACAAAGGCGCCTCTCTTTCAAGGCCTGTATGAGACTTTACACAGAAAGGATATTTATCCAAGTTCTGTTTCTGGATTGGTCATGGGAGGTCACCTGACAAAAACTAAGGAGAAGGTGTCTAATTAATTGATAGTTTATGCTTGGATGTGTGGAAGCTTGGACCTATGCATATCTTCTCTATGCACACCTTCTATAATAATTAAGGACTGGTAAGTACCTCTTATGACATAGCTCTCTGTCTAAGAGTGAAGAAAACAAAGAACTGCTTTTGAAACAGATCTGGTTTTACATCAGTTAAGGAACTTTAGCACATATATCTGACAGCTTGCTACAGTGACAAACTGTCCTATCTAACTCTAAGGAATTTTCACATCTGCTGCGCTGAAGGAAACAGAAGAATTCCATCTCCCTGTTCTGAGGAGGCAAAATCTTAAAGTGGTGAGAATAATGAATTATCTCTCTATCAGCGGGGCTTAGGTAAAATTATATTATTTTGGGATAAAGAGTGTTAAGGTCCCGTGGTGATAAGCTATTTTTAGATTGCTGCTATAATCAGGAATTTATTATTATAAGGAATTACCTAGTGTGTGTAAGAATTAGTTATATTTACTCATTTATTTAGCAAGTATTGTGTGATAATTATGTACTGTGTTTCATATATATATTTGGATATTTTGTGAACAATAATTAGTTATTATTTGCTGCTGGCTTATGAATTATATTTTTATATCTATAATAAAACTCTTTCATAAAGCCCTGGTCTCTATCTTTGTATAAGTAGGCGAAAATTACAGAACCCATGGAGGTATTTATGGATTGCCCTAGCAACTAGTATGCACATGATTTGTTTATGTAGCAATTATTTGTTATACCCATAAATCTACTTACAGTGTAGGGGTGTTTCCTTATTCAGACCTGACGGTTAGGCCTCTCTGACATCATAAAGCCTGAACCATTGTATGCAAGAAATCATTCCAGCCTGAACCAACAAGAAGAGAAAGAAGAAGACATCTTTGCTGTTTATGATGCCTGATGCATTCTGGGTATGTACCAGAACTATATTCTAGTCAAGGACATCCAGCTATGCTGTTCTTATCTACCGAAGGCGAGACTCTATACAGAAAGGCTATTCATCTAAGTCCTGTTTTCTGGATTGGTCCGGAGAGGTCATCTGATGAGAACCAAATAGAAGGTGCCTAATTATTAGTTATTCTGTGTTGAGGTGTGAGGGAGCTTGCACCTCTTCTATAATAATTACGACCTGATAAGTTACCTCTTGTGACTCTCTGCCTGAGAGAAAGAACCAGACTTTTATACATCTGGATTCCATCACATGAAACCTTTGCTGTCAACCTAATTTACAGCTTTTCCAGTGGCAAACAGACTGTTGCTAATCAGAAGAATTTCTATATCTGCTAAGCGGAGGAAAGACACCGATTCCTTCTCCCCGATATTGTGATCTATGTGGTGAGAATAAGGAATTCTATTGTCTTTTCAGCTGGATTAGAGAGATAATTATAGTATCTTTGGGACAAGGAAGTGAAGTACCTGTGGTGATAAGCTATATTTTTAGTTGCTGCTAATCAGGAATTATTATTATAAGGAATTATTTAGAATGTAAGAATTAGTTTTACTCATTTATCTAGCAAGTGTGGTGTGATAATTGTGTACTGAGTTTCATATATGTATTCGGATATTTTGTGAACAATAATTAGTTATTGCTGCTGGCTTATGAATAATATTTTTCTATTTTCATAATAGAAGTATTTCATAAAGCTTGGGTCTCTGTGTCATGTAAGTAGGCAAAGCTTGCTGAACCTGGATGGAGTTTATGGTTTCCCCTAGAAAATTAAGAGACACGTAACTTGTTTATATAACAGAAAAAATCAAATAGAGAATGAAGAGAATCAGAACCCTGAAGAGGAGACTCTGGCATTAAGACAGAAAGAGCAAGGCATTTAGGTGGTACCTGGTCTGGGTCCAACAACTCTGGAGCAGCAAGCTGTTTTGTTTTAGCCTGGGCTTTTGCCTGAAGCAAAAGATAAATCCTGGATAATGATGCAGGTAGAGGACTACGAGGCCAAAATTGGGCCCGCGGGAGCCTTCTCTGAAATATCCAAAGTGAACGGAATAGTCCCCGTATCCTTCTGAGCGGAACGTACCGTTACTGCTGACGCCGGTGGAGGGAGTATCCCACCTCTGCGACACCAGGAGTTTCTTTTTGTGTGCTGCCACCATTGCCAATTTTTTTCTTTTCCATCGGCGGTGGCGGCAGTGAGCTTCCCTCCCCTGCCGGTACTGAGGCAGAGCCCTGAGGGGAGGGAGCTAACAATGAAGTCTGTGGCTTCAAAGTTTTCTTCACCATTGTGGCACAAAGCAGCACGGAGGAAGATGTGATGTCTATGATGTCAGCCGCAAAGAGAAATTTTTGTTTCTTCGTGGTCCTAAAGCCCACAATATTTAAGAATGAAACTAAGAAAACTGTATGGTTTACCATCTCTCACACAGTTCTATGAAGTTTTATTTTATTCCTCTGTTCTTGGTTTTTTTTCCTTGACATACTGACCCGTTTTTCTGTTTTAAAGAAATAATTGTCCTAAGGGCTAGAAAGCCATAGGCTTTCTTTTGCTAAATTGTTCTTTAAGTTTGAAATCTTTTTTTTATTTTTTTTAGATATAAGAGGGGAGAGCTGTGACTGTACAGCTGTAGGTCAATAAAAAATTGACAGGGCGAGGGGATGGTCTCTGGGTGTAGGGCATACCGCACATGCTCAGTAAGCTCAAAGCTAGGGGAGAGCACCGACACACAGGCTCAGTCAGAGGACTTCACCAACAAGTGTGCCTGCATATCCCCTGCTTGTCTCCGGATAAAGGGTATTAAAGATAGAGTGTGTAGTGTAATACAGATATTCGGAGAATTAGTGTTTCTGGTTTCTTCCATTGTGCACACATTCTCCTGATTTCTGATCGTTAAGACAAGAAGTATCAAAACCACATAGCTCAGTAATATTCAGCACAGCACCACTTTTAATATTGTTGGATAAGAAAGCTATGTCAAACAGATTTCAAAATTTAAAAGAAGCAGCCTACATCAGATAACCTTTAGAAAATGCTTTCAATCAGGTTTCATGTCTATTGTAAAACCGAGGTCAACTTTTAAAGGCATTTTGAGAAAAATTTTAAGGGTAGAACAATACCCTTGTTCCAGTTATTAGCTCCTCTGTAACCTACAAAAGAGAACAGGGGAAAATATGGTAAAAGGCATTCAGATACATAAAAGATATTAATAATGGACAAGGAGCAAACATTTTCACTGTTAACCGTAGAAAAAGGTTATGGTTATGATGGGAGGCTCACATGGTTTAGATATATTTTCTAGTATTTGATATACACTTCTCCCTCCGTATTCGTGGTGGATGCAGGCGGAACATAGCTGCAAATATGGAAAAACCGTGAATAACTTTTTGATGTTATTCACGGTTTCGGGGAACAGCCAGAGTTTTTACTATTGAAACCATGAATAACATTTCAATAGTTATTCACGGTTTTTGGAAACAGGCAAGCAGCGATTCACAAAGCCATTAGGGCTTATGGCAGGCAAGCAGCGATTCACAAAGCTGTTAGGGCTTTTTTATCAGGCGATTCCCAAAGATCCATAGTGATTTTCTCCATGCATGCTGGGAAGCAGCGTTTCTCTCTATGGATGCTGGGAAGCAGCGTTTTTCTCTGTGCACACTGGGAAGCTGGGAAGCAGGGATTTTTAGAGTGAATGTTGGTAAGCTAAACTTTTTTTTATCGGTACAGTAAAAGAAAATGAAGAAAATGAATCGTGAAGTAATTTTGGGGGGCAGAGTTAGCATGCGAAAAATCACGAATAAGCGAAACTGTGAGTGCAGAAACCGCAAATACGGAGGGAGAAGTGTACTGTACCTTTCAAACAAAAGTACATCAAAGCGGTTTCTTCAAAAAGTGGCAACTTATTAAGATGTATTTATCTTTCCCATTTTTCCATATCCTCCTGGTATCCTATTTGGGAAGTAATGTGTCAGGCCCACGGATAGGCAGTGAACAAAAAAAGGAGGGGTTAATGCCCTGGGTTCCCTTGGAAATATCTCCCAAAATGAAAAGAATGTTAGAAAGGGGAAGGAAAAGAGGAGAAGCCTACAGCCATGAGACTTGAAAACCTAACCAAGGAAACCCTAAGGACGATGGATGGCCAAGAGCCAAAGATGGGCACAGAAAGAACCTATGAAAGGTACTACTTACCTATAATTGAACATGGAGTTTTAAACAACAACAACAACAAAAAAAAACAGCTGGGAGTGGAGTCAGTTTCATGTTTTGGACACTATTTTAAGGAAAGTAGGAAAGAAAAAAAAACCTCTCCCCCCAGGAGCCTGCTAGAAGAAAGCTAATTTGCATATAAGGTTGCAGTCTGTGAGAGAGACCAAGATCTAATTTGCATAATCAAGGAACACTATTATGCTATTGTTTTGTTTTCCTCTGTCAAAGAAGTCTTAGAAGTACCAAATAATAAAGGGATTATTCTATCTCACAGAAGGAGTACTGTAGAATTTGGTGAAGCAGCTGTTTGACCAGTGATAGGAATATAGCTTGAGTGTGCAAGCTACCAGGACTATGGACTACAGTTACTGATTTTTATTTTATTTTATAACTAGCTGATGCCCCGGCGTTGCACGGGTATTTAATTATAGCAATAACACTGTAAATTGATTCAAATAAAGATACTTTATAGTGGTGAATGAAATTATTTTTTTACAGCTTAATAAAAAGTACAATATTCAAATTATAATGTGAAATATTTGACAAAATGAATACAATACAACTAACGCAAAACGTGATTATAAACAACAATTTTAGTTTCACCTCCTGGAGCAAGAACATATAAATTCTTGGGTGAACCCACCCTTGAGCAAGCAACATAGAGTTGTGGGCCGCGAGACCCCCAGAACATATCACCCCAGGTAGTGAGGGATCTGCATACCAAGGTTTGTTCAAATCGGTCAAGCCGTTTTTGAATTACTGTGAGAATGGCAGCTTTTTACATTTTTTCCCATTGACATGAATGGGTGAAATCTGATTTTCTGTTTGTAGCTCTGCCCACGTGTGCAGGTGGGCCGCAAGACCCCCAGAACATATCATCCCAGGTAGTGAGGGATTTGCATACCAAGTTTCGTTCAAATCGGTCAAGCCGTTTTTGCGTTATCGCAGCACATACACACATACATACACAGATACATACCTCCGATTTTATATATATAAAGATAGATTAGGAGGCAAGGTCCTCTTTTTGGCAATGAATGGTCAGTGTCTAAATCTGTCTCCTAAGTTAAAGGCAGCAGGCCATTAAATTGTTCCCCCGCACATTTCTTTAATGCATATTCATTGAGGATATCCTGACAACCTGACTGGCAAAGGGGTACTCCGGGCCCAAGTTGAAAAACACTGGCATAAAACATAACTCAAATTTCGAACTAAAGTAGTACCTTGGTTTGCAAGCATAATTTGTTCCAGAAGCATGCTCACAAACCAAAGCACTCGTATATAGAAAGCGAGTTTCCCCATAGAAAATAAGAGAAACTTGGATGATTCGTTCCACATCCCCAAAATAGCCCCCCCCGAGGCAACTTACGCCGCTCGCTCCCACCCCAGGAACCGGCTTCACATCCCCATGTCCCACCCCAACCCTTGCTTCGCGCGAACACCGGCTCACACCAACCCACAGGACATATGTGTGCCTGTGCCGAAAGAGTCTGCCGTGCCTGCCGCTGACCTATGCTCAGCTGTTTCAGGGCCTTGAGCATCTGTTCAAGGTAAATGCTTGGGGGTGGGCCACGGGGGATGCGAAGCTGGTTCCTGGGGGAGGGGGGTGGATGCTCGCATATCGATTCAACGCTCGGTTTGCAAGTCAAAGTTTGCAGGAGTGTTTTGCTTGTGTTACTTGCAAACCAAGGTTTGACTGTATTGGTGAAGAGGTCTTTCATACTTTGAGCATGTGCCCCGGGTGAAATGGAAGTTAAAGTGAGCTTTTTACCTTGTGATGAAAACTTCTTTTAGAAAAGTTTGATATTCCAGCAGAATAAAAGAAACACCTATGGTAAGACAGGGTAAACATGTGCATCACTGGAATATGATTGGAAATTGATCTTGCTGAGGTGACCAGAATGGAACCTGTACCCTTTAAAGTATAAAAGCTGTTCAAGTTTTGCTTTGATTCCAAACTCTTTATAGAGGGATTCTCTATTTTTATTCAGTCATGTTTTTGTCCCCACCTCTACTAGGAAGGCATTCCAGGTATTCACCCCCTCTCTTTGAAAAATGTTTTATTTATGATGCTTCTAAATCTACCATCCTGCAATCTCAATTCATGTCCTCTAGGTTTTCCACTTTTTCATCTCTGAAATAAAATTTCTCATCTCTGAAATAATACTTTTAAAGTATTTAAACATCTGTGCCATCTCTCCCCTATTCCTCTTTTCCTCTAGGGTTATATTAAGGTCTTCAAGTCACTACTCATACATCTGGTACCTCACCTTCTTCCGAACCACTTCAAATCTATTTACATTCTTAGCATAGATAGTATACAAAACCAGATGGACCAGATTCACTAACTTCACAATAGACCAGATTCACTAACTTGCCTGATCGGGCCAGATCAGGGCAGGTCCGACAAATTCAGTAAAGACAAATATGCAGATGTGGGCAATCGGAGGAACGCCCCCATCTGCCTGCATGGATCGCTGTTATGCGATCCGTGCGCATGCCTGTCCAAGCCAGGGCCATTTTTTTTTTTTTTTTTTTTAACTTTAACTTTTTTATTGTTTTTAGCCCTGCGAGCCTGTGGTTTTAACCCGCGGGTTAAAACCACAGGCTCACAGGCTGGGGAAGGGCAGGAGAGATTCGGGGAAGATCGGGGCAGAGCAGGACGGCATGCGGGGTGAGCAGGCAGGACAGATTGCAGGGCAGAGAGCAGGACTTCCAGTCGGAAAGGCGTTTTCAACTGGTCCCCAGCAGTTGCTTCTTCAGTTGATCGGCCAGCCTAGACGGATCGGATTGATTGTGTTATGAATTGTGTCCCTGCCTACTTTGCATACGTTTCACCTCATTTGCATGCACGGATTTGAAGCGGATCGCAGGAGAGGTAAGTAAATCAGGCAGGAGGGAAATTTGCTCATAAAGGGTCGCAAACCGATTGGTACGCAATCGATTTGCTTTGTGAAGCTAGCCCAATGTCTTTGTACAGGTTGTTGGTGAGGACCCATTTAGAGTATTAACATATTCTGCCCTATCAAGCACAAAGTGCAAAATGGTACTGGCAACCTCCTAATGTTAATTTTATGGTACTATCACCATTTCCTCAGTTATAAAAACAGATTATAAACTTTTTTGGGCATGGAAAATCTACTATACCTGCATATAAATCATATTGACCTTGGATATAGATAAGTATCAGATTCAAACTATATTACAATGTCTCTCATGGCAGGCATAAAAGTGACACATATTAATTCCAGAAAGTCATTTTTTAAGCCTTATTACTTAGCACTACATAGTTTCATTGCTGGTTTTTATATGGTTATATATACTTTTTGTCTGGAATAATAAATACCAGCACAGATGCATTTATATTCTTGCCTTAATCAAAATTATAGAACTTTTTGTTTCAACAAAAAGGGAAAAAATAAAGAGAAAATTCATGACTCATGTCACCCCTTCATTTCCAGTTTCATTTTCTTCCTTTTCAAATCTCTTCGCCTTCCTGTCATCCAAATAGCCCCCTTTTAGCAATTTATCATCCTCTCATCCCCCTCTTTCTACCATATTCCTCTTCCATTCTCTCACCTATTCTTTCATTGCTCACATTCATCTACGTGAATGTCTGATCTCACTTTTTCCCTTAGCCACCTTGCTCCCTCATCTCTCCCCCATACACCGAGATTTTGATAACCCCTGCTCACTCTCTCTCTCTCTCTCTGCTTCCACTTTCTTTCATCCTTATGGTTTTGTTCCCACAGCATCTCTGCTCTTGCTAAGCTCCTGTACCTTCCGCCCCTCTGCCCCCAACCCCTCCCTCAGCTCTTTCACTCACAAATTCACCCCTCCTGTATGAGTTGGCACCTGAAATTTCAGCAATCCTGGCAGAAACTTGCAGAAAAGTACTTCTGTTTGAAACAGAGTGCACCTTAACTGCATGAAGATGGTTTTCTTCATTAATATTTGAAGTAAATGGTTTCATCACACCACTAAATAAAATGTAAAATCACAGAACAATGGAAAGTAAACTCTAAATGGAAAGTAACAGGTAGCATATTTTGTCATAAATGATGTGTATTAAGAGGCAAAGTGATTTATGCTATCTGGATATAAGTGTTTCACCGGCAAAAAAAATCAATAATAAATGGTAAGGTTGTGCAATTGCTGTTTTATATAAAATGAATATTTAATAGAAATTTCACACTATATTTATTATTATTATTATACTGGCTTAATAGATTTTTTTTTGGTGTATCAAGTTCAGTATATTCTCCCTTGAAGGATATAAGTTTTAATAGCCTCAGACAATATTAAGCATTAAAATATCAACACTATTTATTTATAAACTACTCCATTAATAGTTCAAAGTGAACTATACCCTCTATGTCCATCAATCTTCATTACTTATCTTTCTCTAGTAAAGTAAAATATTTGATGTAATTTTTTTAAACTAAAAACATATATTTTACTATGTTTTACATTCAGAATCATTACATTAGGAATATTACAAAGAACTCATGACACTCCCATGGCGAAGGCCAAACTGAAATTTCCGCCTCAGTTCGGCTCGCCTCCTCTCACTGCCCCCCCCCCCAAGCCTGTACTCCTGTCCCTAATTGGCCCTCTGACCGTGTCTATTCTCTGCCCCTGTTTTCCTTCCCCCACCCTTTCCCTTCCCTCCCTGGGCAATGGCCTCGGCCATTTTGTTGCCGCTGCCCCCTTATAGGGGCGCTTATCCTCAAAATTGGCACTCGGCACTTGTTGCCTCCCCCACCCAACTCTCGCTACCCTGCAAGAATTACATAGACTCGCTGCTTGTCGACAGAAATGTGAATTTTATTAATGACCACAGCCGTAAATGCCCTAATACAAACATCTACAAACAGCAAATGCCAATATACCAAAACGTTAACCACAAACAATTTTAGATACCAATGCATCATATCATTCATTCGCCATGAACAGTTTATATACCACAGCACATCATAATTACTGCATCTCAGTTGTTATAACCATCAACTCATCCGTGTATTGTGGGCTGCCGTTGTTCTCCTGGGAGAGCCGTTCAAGCTGCCCACCTTCTCCCCATCCCGTTCAAGGAAGGGCCATTCACCTGTAGGTTGTTGAAGTCATGCCACACAGCCTCCCCGCCGTCCAAACAGGGAGATAAGCCTCTGAGTGCAAGGCTATATGTTGCCACTTCTTTGCTATCAACAAATGTAACGTAATATTCATTCTTATCAGTATGATGTGCCTATGACCCCACTATGATTTTTCCACCACAACCAGAGATAGCGAAACCTCTCTTAGCTAGGGTTCCCCACTGGGCATATGGCTGCGGCCCCTGCCCCCCCCCCCCCCGTACTTATAAGTATATAATTATCTCCACACCAACATCCTTAAGTATCTCCACACCATCATCCTTACTACTCCATATCCATCACTCCCATATGAGTGCCCCCCCCCCCAGTCACCGGAACCCTTACCCTCTAAGATGCTTCCCTACCTGGTCAAGGTCTCCTATGCCCAGGCAAGGCGCTCTGACACCATGCTGTCTATGGTACCTGGTAAGAATTGGTGAAACTGCAGGAAATAGAGGAAATTATATGGTAAAAACATAGCATATGATAAAGCCTAGGGAAAAAAAACCATCCTATGAGGGCCTCTCTCCATGGCCAGGTTCAAGATCAAGCGACTACAATTGATGTCCTCAGCAACCGAAGATGATCCTGGAAAAGCTACCTGCAGGAAATAGAAAGGTAATCAATAAGTGCAGCACCCCTGCCAGGCAAGTGCCACCGAGTCTGTATTGATGTCCCTGACAAGTGGCAAACTGAAGAAAACGGACGACGAGCATGATCCTGGAAAATCACGTTACATCCAGGAAAAGAAAGGTAATCGATGAGTGTAGCACTCCTGCCAGGTGATTGTCACTGAGTCTGTATTGATGTCCCCAGCAACTGGCAAACCGATGAAAATGATCCTAGCTCAGTACAACGAACATGATCCTGGAATTCAAGTTACCTCCAGGAAATATGAAGGTAATCAATAAGTATAGCACCGCTGCCCGCATTCAAGTTACCTTCTGGAAAGACAAAGGCAATCAATAAGGATAGTACTCCTGTGAGGATGAAATGATGCTATCATGGGAATGTAGCTGACATCGAGGATGAAGAAAGAAAAACCATGCAAGGCAAAGGGAAAACTGTTAATTCCTGACGTATTGGTGAAAGTTGTTGCGGGTGAACTAAACAAATGCAACTTACCAATGGGGGAAGGAAATTGGGCAAATTAGTATCTATAGCTATAGCAAAACTCGCACTCCAGCAAGATGAGTCAGATGAGAAAATGGTTGAGACCTGAATCGCCTGAAACGTGACGAGGTCAAAGACCCAAGGATGAGATCTGAATCGCCTGAAATTAATGTTGAAGGCATCCCAATGCAAATTGTGCATCAGGGTTTGGGCTGGTCTCCGAAAAGGAACGAGAAGAGGCTACAATCCTGCCAACGGCCCGTAGGAAGAAGAAAACCTCTGATACCTGCCTTCACCTGGTATGTGCCATCTTGCAGTGAAGCATGCCATGACCTGCTCTAGTGCCATCTGGCAATGAGGCATAACGGGATGTATATGGTCGCCAGCTGGCCGAAAGGTATGCCGTATCTGTCGAAAAAATGGAAACAGCGACATAGGAATTGGCCCTGAGCTTGCATGTGAAGAACACCTCTATCCCATGTGAACAACACCTCTATCCCCTGTGCTCTCAATGGCTGCTCGTAGTGCAGAACCAGTCTGCAGAATCGCAGTGAAGAACCGTTCCGCAGAATCAAACCCGGCTACTCACCAAAAGCGATCAGAAAAGACACCCCAAACTTGGAAACTGTGTTCCCATGACGATTGGACTGGTGCCCCATATCTTTATTCGTTTGGCCACTCACTGACATGACAGCCTGAAACAAGCCTTATTGCAGGGTACGATCCATGGACTGTCCACAAAAACTGCCAGCTGAACAGCCCCTTGAACTGCCATAAGCCTGGGACCTGGAATCATATGAGCTGCAGAGTAATTGTAAGATTAGCTGCTACAAGCTGTATTGTTTGGGCTTTAGGTAGACTTTCGATCTTCAGCCCAAATTCTTCTCTCTGTTTTGTCACTAAAATACATAAACACTATGAGATCTTCCATTTTTTCTGTGACTGCTCCTTTTCTCTGGAATAGTATCCCAGCTTATTTACGCAAAGAACCGACTCTTAATCAATTCAAGATCAATTAAAGACATTTCTTTTTCTCAATGCCTTTGAGATTTAACTGCCCTTTTAAGGGCGACTTAGAATGATATCTATTTCTATTTATCCTCCTGCTGTTTTTCCGTTAAATTGTTATCTTTTATCTTTAAAATAGTAGTTCTTGCCTATTATCCCCTTATTTCCACCTGCTACGGTCTCCAAAAGTCATTGTCGCCCCTGTCTTCTGAAATTTGTATGTTAACTATTGTTTGCTTTTATGATTTTGTACATCATCTAGAAGGCTGATTAGGCGGTATAAAAAATTTTAATGAAACCTGAAACTTGATGTGGTTTGGGCTTCAGAAAGACGTTAAGCAAATAGATGGGAGTTCTATGGAAGGACCTTTGTGCATAACGAAATACATTCCTATCACAATGGCTTGTTGAGAGCCAATTAATATATCAGATGAGAAGACCAGTATTTAGATTAAGGGAGAAGTTAGTTGTTGGAGGAGACTTTATAAAGGCTATAAAGCTAAAAGAAAAATTCAAATCCTGGTCTTGTGGTTTAGCCTCCTGGTCAGAACCCTTGTCTGTAATGTAAGTCCTTCATGCCTTATGCCTAGCATGCTAGAAATAGCACAGTCAAAATTCAGCCTTTGGTGGTAAATGTTGGGTTGTTTTTTTTTGTTTTTTTTTCGAATGTTGACAGCTGCAGGCAGAATTAGCACCTATATTGGACCATATCTGGACCCAGCATTGAATATATGGGGCTAATTTGGCATATTCTTGCCACTGGAACTAATGCAGAGCTTGGCCGATACTCAGCCAGTACCCACATAAGGGTATCTTGCTAGGTCCTCCCACTCCCCAGTCCTCACCTTCCCTCCTTGAACACCCAAAAGCCCCTCCCCTCAAACACAATACCCTTCCCCCAGGACCCCTTCAGTCTTATCTCCCTGATCCCTTGTGATTTAACAGGGGGAAATGGGCATGAGAAATGTCCAGCCATTCCTGCCCATCATGGCTGCCTCTTCAAAATGGTTGCTGTGACCTTTAGAAGTAGTCTCATGGTAATTTGGTACTACTGCAAAACACTGAGGCAGATTTCAAGAGGGTTACTGATGTTGCAGTAGCTCTAAGAACAGGCTAGAAAATGAATTAAATAAATAAATAATATGATGAAATTTTTCCTTGCAACAAAGGAAAAATTTGTTTGTTCATAGCAAAATTTTATGCAAGAGACTAGCTAATTTGCCAGAGTTCTTTTCATAACTGGTATACCAATCCTATTTGGATCGAAGATGACAAATAGTTGGGTAGACTTCCTCAAAGATACAAGTTGGATATGAATGGTGCTTTATCAAAAATTGGAATGAAGCTTCAGATATAAGATAGGAAGCACTATAACCTCATTAATGTGGAAAGGTGTGACAATCTTTGGTGAAAACTTGAGATGTGTTGTGTGATGGTAGAATTAGTCTGAAATTCACTAAATTATAGCTGAAGAATAATGCTTTCCAAATTAGGAACTTGACACTTTTTTTTTTACAGGCTCAAAAGGAGACTTAATGAGTAAAAGCAAGAACTAAATCTAAGTCCAAGGTACAAAGAGTTTCTGTAGTGTGGACTTTACATGAACCAGGCCTTTTGTGAGATGGGCAACCAGCTGCAATTACAAAACTGGAAGGATGTTCACTGGAGCATGGTATGCCGACAGTGTACTGAGATGTATTGCTTCAGTCAACAATCTCTTCTGTCAGGGTTTGTAATAGGTTCATAGTTGTTTGACTGACTTGTGTGTTTTGTTTTAATGTTTTAGGCACTAAAAAGTTTGAGATACTGAAGAAGTATTGAAACAGGGCACCTCGTCGAGTTCTGAAGCGTCTATATTCTTAATATGTGGTAAAGTGAGGTTTGCTTGCCATCTCAGGTAAGTAGAAATTTTTATAAATTTTGGACCACATGAGAAGATTTGGAGATGAATTAACACTGAGTGAACTATTATTGAACTGGCACAAATAAGATGTGGTGTTTAAACTCTTTCATATATTAAAAAAAAAAACAACCTTTGAGAATCCAGGGATGTTATTGAACTTGCTTGAGACGCTACAAATGCTGTCTTTAGAAGCATGATGATCAAATAACCAAATAATAACTGAGCTAAAATCAGAGTATCAATGACTGAGAATTCTTCAATAACAAAAATTAATATATAATGATAAAATCAATATAAATATTTTTGAGTGTATTTTACCACTATTTGGAGTTTTAAAACATATGTTTTGATTTATCTCTAAACAGAGTGAATTTGTTTGTTTGCTTGTTTAAATCTATTCATTTTTAAACGAAAAACAGTGCCAAACAAATAAAGAACAGCAGGTATTACATGTAATGCACTATTATCTGTATAGGCAACTTATATATCATTCAGGATTTTCAAATTTCATATATTAAATAAAAATACATTTTAACATAATATATGATTTAAATAAGTAATAAAGTTACCTATATTTCACCATCAGTATTTATTTATTTCCCCAAGGACCATATGTTGTCATGATTTTACCACAATACACTTTCTATTTGTCTCAACCAAATAAACTAGTTACTTCACTTGAAAGAAAGCACAGTTACTCACCTGTAGAAGGTGTTATCTAAGGTCAGTAGGCAAATATTTTCACATATGGATGATGTCATTCTCAGAGCCCAGCAAAAATGTACCGTCACTTTAAAAGTTTTGAGACTATGTATACTTTGGCAGGGCAGGATTAATTCTTCGAGGGCCCCTAGGCACCCAAGTACACTGGGCCCCCTGGCCTTGCCCCACCCCTACCCCACCCATACCCTGCCCCTACCCTGCCCATGCCCTGCCCCTACCCCACCCATGTCCCTCCCCCATTTATCTGTTTTCTTATTTACTTATTTATTTCCACTTGTATTTCTTTTTTTTTTTAAATTCAAAACAAACAAAGATTAGCATAGCAGTGCACAGTTTTTCTTCTATGCAACCCCCAAACATTTCTGAACAAATCCCCCTTCCTTCCCTTCCCACCTACTTACCCAAGACTTTAACTCTGAACCCTATCCATGCATATATAAAAGTGTTCAAATATTTGTAAAGCAGTACTACTAATTGAAATATAAGTCTATATTAATAACCAAGTTTACAACGCCTCTCAACTGCCTCACTCTACATCAACCAACTGTAACCCATATGTATAAACAACCAAATCTGTAACTTCTCTAGTACGTTCCACTCCATGTATGTTAACTTGCAACGAAACAAGAAGGCAAGCAGTCCACCAAAGAATCCAACATGAAACAAAAGAAGATTGGCAGAAAATAAGGAGATTCAAATCAGGTTAATTCAAGGTGCTCCCAAGAATCATGCCTGATGCATTTCGCCAAACAAGGCTAGTCAACGCTAACAAAAAAAAACCCATGTCTTTCATACAAACAGAACACAGAAAACACCTTCGCCTAGTATGGAATATGTAATAACAAACTAACCTCTCCCCCTTTTACAAAACTGTAGTATGGTTTTTAGCCATGGCCAGCGCTAAAAAATGCTCTACAGTTTTGTAAAAGGGGGGATATAATAGAAAAACGTAGACAAAGGTTAAATAAAACCACCAAGAAGCTGGACTCTGCATACAATGCAACACCACAGAAACAGTGATACATGTCCCCTAAAGCAAAAAAATAAATAAATTGAATTTTTTTTTCAACCTTTGTCTTCTCTGGTTTCTGCTCTCCTCATCTTCTTGTCACTCTCTTCCTTTCATCTTCTGTCCTTCTGTGTCTCTTTCAGCAATTGTCTGCCTCTCCATTCCATCTCTTCTTCCCCCCCCCCATTGGTTTGGCATCCATCATCTTTCTCTTCCCTCCTCCAATGGTCTGGCATCTCTTTCCTCTCCTCCCCTTCCCTCTCCCACACTCCCATGGTCTCCTCTCCAACCCAATTCCATCCAGGATCCTTCCGCCTTATGTCTCTCTCCCTTTTCCTTGCATCCCAATTCCATCAGCATCTGTCCCCTTTCTTTCCCTCCAATCCAATTCCATCCAGTATCCTTCCCTTTATCTCTCCCCTTCCCCTGCACGCTAATTCCATCAGCCCCTTTCTCTCCTTCCACCACCCCCAGATTAGATTAGTTTAATGCCATTGAAAATATAGTCCTTGAGGAGAGGAAACTTTCGATTATGGTACTTTTTTCCATTGGGTTTTTGGGTACAATGCCTGTATTTCTTTAGCTCTCAATATTGGAGAGTTTACTGAATAGAGTCCTTAGCTCATGTTAATATTATTTAGTGACTATCCCTTTCTTAAAAAACACACTAACCCTCCTCTACTGCACTAATGGCCCTTAAATTTGGTTGGCTGGCTGACGTCCTTCTCCCTGGGCAGGAATCGCACAAAACTTGCAGTCACCCTCACCTTCAAATGAAGACGGATCCGGGCCTGGCAAGGCGACAGCGGCAACCCTTCCCTTGCAAGTGGTGCTGTTGGGGCTCCAAGGCTGCCCTTTGACGCAAACTGCCCAGGCGGAAACAGGAAGCGGCTTGCAGGAACGGTTTCAGAATTTGCCGCCGCTGCCAAGGGGGTGCGGGGAGGGGAGAGGTGATGCCGATGCCAATTTTTACCTGAAGGGGGGCCGAACGCTGACGATCTTTCCGGGGGGAAGGGTGTTGCCAAAAGGAAAAAAATAAAAATAAATCAGAGTCCGTGTTTGTTTCTTCAGCGGGCCCCCCTGACAACTTCAGGGCCTAGGCACGTGCCTCTTGGGCCTATTCATTAATCCGGCCCTGTATGTTGGTGCCATGGAAGGGTTGTGAAAATCTTACCTGCTGCCCTCAAATAACACTTGCTATAGGTGAGTAATTGTGCTTTATCTGAGGATAAGAAGGCAGAATATTTTCACATGTGGATCTCACTAGCTGCCAGGATCATGCCTCTAAGAAGAGGATTATTGACAAATACAATGAGCATGGTGAAACCACAAGGGCTGGAGGGAAGTTGGCATCTAAATAGAGAATAAATTTTGTAGAACTGCTTGGCTGAACCAGCTATCCTGTCTGAAATGATTCTCTAAACAATTGTGGGAGGTGAATGTATGAACTAAGGACCAGATGGCCGCTTTACAAATGTCCTCAATGGGAGTGGAACATAGATGAGCTACTGAAGTCACTATAGCTCAAACTTTGTGTGCCATGATACAGCCTCCAAGCCTCAGCACAGCACATCAAAAGGAGATACAGTCAGCTAGCCATGGTTCTCTTGGTGACAGGAGTTCCAAGTCTGTTTGGATCAAAGACAGAAACAGTTGTGTGGAAGCTCTGTGAGGTTTGATGCGATATAAGTAATAAGCAAGAGAATATTTAGAGCCCAATGAATGGTGTACCACTTAACCAAGGTGGGAATGTAGTTTTGGAAAGAAGACCAGGAGATTTAGATGAAACTCCAAAATGATCATTGGGAGGAACTTGGGATAAGTACAAATAACTACTCCATCATGGTAGAATGTTGTATAAGGTAGACCTGACACAAGAGTTTGCTGACTCGAAATGCAAATGTGATAGCAATAAGGAGGGTCAAGTAAGATGTTTAAGGGATGAAGGCGAGAGTGGTTTTAAAAGAGACTTCATCAGATTGGAAAAGATAACATTAAGGTCCCAAGCTATAGGAGGCAACTTGATTGGAGGTCTGGAATGGAGAAGGCCTTTCATGAATCTAGCAACCAAAGGATGTGCAGATAAGTGGAGTATGAAAAGCACTAATGGCACTGAAATGGATTCTGCCTGAAGTGGTTTTTAATCTAGAGTTAGAAAGGTGTAGAAGATAATCTAGGATCGATGGAAGAGTACAAGTAATCAGATCCAGAAAGTTAACATTACATCAGATGGTGAAATTAGTCCACTTGAAACGATAGCAGCACTGTGTGGAAGGCTTTTTAGAGGCTTCAATGATGGCTGGCACTAGTGCAAAGGCATTTATTAGTTGGGAGAGATACCAAGCTGTGAGAGCTAATGAACATAGATTGAGATGGAGGAGAGAGCTCTCGCTTTGTGTCAGCAAAGCTGGAAACATGGTAGAAAGGAAAAAAAAACTAACTTGTCAGTCACAACAATTCAGCTTTTCAAAGCCAAACAAAAATGGCATCTCACCATTTTTTATAAGTCTCCCTACCAGTCATAAAATGTCACTATTGACAAGCTGCTATTATCCAGTCAATCTTACAATGAAACTGCTACAGCCAAATAAGAACAAAAATTGGAGGGTCATACTCCCTTTCCATTAATTGGACATTTCCAAGTTCAAAACGTTTGGATGAACTTTATAAAATTAAAAATCCAAAACTGCTCTTTCTGTTGCAGATGTTTTCAATGGTCACCTCCTCTTGGCTTGCAGGGTATGTGATCTAAAGTAAGGCATATTAATTCTGTGTAGACATGGTTCTGCTTCTGACAGTGTTCTATGACTGATGCATCTTTCTTATTTCTCTGAAGAGTGATTTTAAACTTCCTTGATGTCTGGCAAACATATTTTGACACAGACATGTGGAGGGGCATAATAAAAAAATGTAACTAAGTCTGAGGTTGAATATTTTGTGCAAAACGTCCATAAGCCCAGCAGGAAAAATGTCAATTTTCAAAGCTGCCATTTTGAAAATGAGCAAGGTATAAGTTTTGGTCCTTAGGATGTCTACCTTGTTTGCCCATTTTCAAAAATAAAACATTCACATGAAAAACTTACAAAAGCAAGTTTTGTAGACGTACCCATCAACTACCTTGTCTGATCGCGGCAGAAGGTATCCCCATCAGTTGAGACAGTTTGGGGGAGATTCCTGGTGGCTCAGCTGACGGTGATTCCCCCTGCCAGGATCAGCTGAGCCACAGAGCCCTACACACCTTCCCCTTACATCCCCCTGACATCCTGATATCTCCAGATATCCCCCACATCCCATCATCCCCCTAATATCCCATACTTTCCCTGATATCTCTGCCCTCCCCACATCCCCCAACATTCCTGGTCCCCCCTTCTACATCCCTGGAAACCCCCCCCCCCCAGTACCTTTGGAAGAGCAAATGGCAGGAGGGAAGCTCCCTCCCTCCTGCTTACAGGGCCACAAGCTGCAATGACTGGGGATTCCCCCTCCCACTGCATCTTCTGATGCAGTGAGAGGGGCCAAAAGCCCTGATTGGTTCATAATGGGGATTTTGAGCCAATCAGGGCCTTTGGCCTCTCCCACTGCATCCCAAGATGCATCTCAAGATGCAGTGGGAGAGGGAATCCCCAGTCATTGCAGCACATGACCCTGTAGGCAGGAAGGAGTGAGCTTCCCTCCTGCCGTTTGCTCATACAAAGATATGGGGAAGTGGGCCTAGGAATGTTGGGGGGGGATGTGCATGTGGGGGGGCGGAGATGTTGAGCAAGGTACGGGATATCAGGAGGATGTTGAAATGTGAGGGAGGATGTAGAGCATATCAGAGGGATGTCGGGATATCAGGGGGATGTCAGGGAAAGGGGTGTAGGGCTCTGTGACTCAGCTGATCCTGGCAGGGTGAATCCCCATCAGCTGAGCTGCAAGGAATCCCCTGTAAACCAGCTCAGCTGATGGGAATTCCTTCTGCTGCAATCAGCTGATGGGAAGCCTATGGGGGGTTGCTCTTTGGATGGTGGGAGGGGGTTGTGACCACGGGGAGTAAGGGGGGGTCATGCCTTAAATCCTCCAGTGGTTCTCTTGTCAGCTTGAGCACCTTTGTGGAGCTTAGACGCAACTCAAACAGGTCTAACTGCCAGCATCTAAGTTCCATCTAGGAAATTTTTGATTATGGCTGGGATGCGTCCAGATTGAAGACCTCCTGATTCCTGCCCATAACATACCTCCCAACACACCCCTTTACTCTCTGGATGCACAGCAACTTAGAAGTGCTGCTGCACGTCCGGAAAGTTGGTTTTGATGACACTTGGACGTCCCTGCTATTAGGACATCCAAGTACTAACTTTGGCTGTTTTTTGGACATTTTAAACTTTTGATTATGAGCCCCATGGCTCCTAAAAAAAATCTGTGCCAAAATTGCACCAAATGCTATTCTATAAATGATGCTCAAAGTTCAGACACATATAAAACAATTTATAGAACAGCACTTAGCATTGGGAACTGCAACTATCTTTAGGAATGACCATTTATACTAACAGAAATGTGGCACAAATCCTTGCACCTCAATTAAGCATGAATCTCCCCTCCTCCCCCTTCTTATTCTGTAACTACAAGCAAAACTTGGAGAAAAACCCCCAATTCACCAATTATCCTTCCATTCCTGCATCCTTTTTAGGCTCATGCATAAAATTTAGGTGTGTACATTTTAAACCAATTAGCACCAATAAATAATAATAACTTTAATAACAACTTTATTTTTCTATACCGCCATAGTCAAATGACTTCTAGGCGGTTCACACTGAAAGAAGGCTGGACAATCAGCGAATTACAGAATGCAAGAAGATAAATGTTACATAAGAAATATGAGATACATGAGAAATTACAGCAGGTTTGCAAAGGGGAAATATCAAAGTGAGTAAAGAACATCTGTTTAGGCGATGAATTTGTCAAATAGAATGGTTTTAATTGATTTTCGAAATGCGCCGTAGGTCTGCCTGACTCTATTTATGTAGTTTCCCAGCCAGGATTGATGTCTGCTTGCTTGGAACATGAAGGTTCTGTCCAGAAAGGATTTGTATTTGCGCCTGAGATCTTTGGGTATGTAAAGATGTTTCGGTTTCTGGTTGTTCCTGTGGGGTTGTGTAGCGTGAAGTGTGGTAGCAGGTAGGAAGGTGCTAGTCCCCAGACCTGTTTGAAACAGATACATGCAAACATGAACAGTATTCGTGCCTCCATTGGCAACCAGTGCAATTTTTTGTAGTAGGGGCTAATATGGTCTTTTTTTCTCAGTCTGAAAATCAAGTGAACTGCAGTGTTCTTCACCAGTAAGTTTGTGTGGTCAGCCATGGTTAAGTGTGTGTCTAGTGTGATACCCAGTATTTTTATGGCTTTGGAAATTGGGTATTCGTGGTCGTTTATTGTTAGCGATGTTCTGGTTGTTTTGTCATTGGGGCTTGCCAAAAAGACTTTTGTCTTTTCCGTGTTTAGTTTCAGTTTGAAGTTGTGTGTGAGATGTTATCTATAATTTCATTTGTGATGTCATTTAAGAGGATTAAGATGGATATATTGTCTGCGTATATGTAATGCTTTAAGTTTAATTTTTATAGTAGATGACCTAAGGAAGCGATGTAGATGTTGAATAGTGTGGGTGATAGTGGGGAGCCTTGGAGCACCCCCGACGGGTTTTTCCATGGGTTGGAGTAATTTCCATTGCTGGCTACTCGGTAGGATCTGTTTGTTAGGAATTTTATTCAATTAAATTGTGCACACAACTTTTAATGCATTTTATAGAATGATAATGCAATCGGGGGGAGGGGGGGGAAATTAATCAATGAGTGACAATCACATTGCACATGCTAATCAGGCCTTAGGCTTAGCGGGGATGGGCCAGAAAGGGGTGGGCCCACTCCATTTCAACAAGGCAGGCCTGCCGGCAAGCCGGTAGCAAGATCTGTCCAGCCAGGCAATGATTAAAGGTTAGTGTGTATGTGTGGGGGGAAGGTTATGGGGGGAATGCAAGGGGGGTGTTAGCGCGGGGAGGGGTCCGGAGGGGGGCATCCTCCAGCAGGAGGGGTTGGGCACATTCCTGCGGGCAATCATGTGGATGGGCAGCCTTCCGTCAGGAGGGGTTGGGCACCCTCCTGCCTGAGATCGGGGGCATCAGGAGACATCTTCCGGCAGGAAGGTTTGGGCATCCTCCTGTCGGCAATCATCGGAGGGGACAGGCAGCCGCTATACTTACTGCGGCAGGGAGATCCCTTGCTACAATAAGTATAGTGGCTGCGTCTACTTACAATGTAGGCCAGCATTTTTCTGGCCTACATTGTAAGCGTCTCCCGGTCTACTAGGGAGACAAGTAGGGCCGTCTAGGCAGTCTTGTGGGCCTCCCTAGGCTCCCGGAGGTGCCTTCAATATAGGCGGCCTGCCTGGGGAGCATTTCTTTTTAAAAAACGTGTGTCCCAATTAACTGTTTAGACAGCTGTAGGACACCTATAGCTGCCTAAAATTGGGATTGTAGAATCTGAGCCTAAAGGTACCCATTATGTTCCTATGGGTGTCTTTAGCATTTAATGCACGCTAACGCAGTAACACCTGTTGGTGAATTTCCCACTAAACTACAAAATCAATATCATAAGTAGTATAATATTTTAAATTATATTGATAGTTATAATTTGGATTCACAAAGCAAGAACAAAATAATGTCATATCACAGATTATTGTTACTTTAATTTTATCCTGCCTTCCTCTTAAGGTGGGACACAACTAGAAATATACACAAAAGTCATACTAAAATGACATATAAGAACTTATATAGACAACCTACTCTAGCGAAGGGGATATAAGAGGCAAAATCAGAATGCTCTAGAAAATGAGCTGTTTGAGACTTAAAAATGATAAACTCAGGAGCAACTTCAAAATGATTCTTTTCCAAGGAAACTGAAAGTGGATGCAATGAATAGCCTCCCATGGAAGTGGCAAAGGTAAAAACGACAAGCATTCAAGAAATCATGGGATAAGCAAAGAAGAGCGCAACAAGATAGTGTCTAAGACAGGGGTCTGCAACCTTTAAGACATAAAGAGCCACTTGGACCCGTTTTCGAAAAGAAAAAAAAACTTGGAGCCGCAAAACCATTATAAAACAAATCTAACACTGCATATATTGTTTCTTATCTTAATGCTATATACAGGATCACTAAATTGAAAATAAAATCATTTTTCCTACCTTTGCTATTTGGTGATTTCACGAGTCTCTGGTTGCACTTTCTTCTTCTGACTGTGTATCCAATCTTTCTTCCTTTCTTTCAGCCTCCTGTATGTTTCCTCTCCTCCAGACCTCATTCTCTCCCCCAACTTTTTCTTTCTGTCTCCCTGTTCCCCCTTCTTTCTGTCTCCCTGTTCCCCCTTCTTTCTGTCTCTGTGCCGTCCCCCAAGCCACTCGGTTTGCTGCCACCGCAATCGGGGAACAGCCCCCAAGCCACCGCCGTCCCAAGCTTTCCCTGCAGAAGTGTTGCGCTGACCAGCATTCCGCTCCCTGACGTCAATTCTGATGTAGGAGAGGAAGTTCCGGGCCAACAAGGCATTTCTCCTCATTCCATCCAGCCTGAGCCCCATCTCTCCTTGATCCAGCATTTCCCTTCTGTGTCTGTCAGAATTACCATTCCACCTATTTTCCAGCATCCCCCTTCTTTGTGTCCATCTCACCTATATCCCTATCTCACCACTTTTTCAGAATCTTCATTTGTCTCTGTCCTTGTCTTTACCCCATGTTCACCATTTGCCCTTTCAATGTCTTTATCTCCCCCCCACACACACACTTTTTCAGTATTACTTCTATGTCTCTATTTCACCTCCTCTTCATGTCCCCTCTGTATCTCTATCCTTATTCAGTAGGTCCTGCTTACCCTTTCTCTTCTTTGTGTCACTATCTCCATTTTCAGCTTTCCCCCCTTTTCCATTGTTAATGCACCCTGTAGCCAGAATCTTTCCACCCTCCCTCCACTCCGGCCCAGCCCAGTATGAAAGATTTCCTTTTGTTTCCCTCCCCTCTCTCTTTCTCTCTCTCTTCTCCTCCCTCACCCACGAGTCCTGCATCTGGCCCTCTCCCTTCTACCTGCACCTGGCAACATCCCCCTGCTCCGCGGCTCTCTTCAGCAACTGGTCAGCAGCGGTGATCAAGACAAGCTGCCGACATCGAGGCCTTCCCTCTACGAGTCCCGCCTTTGTGGAAAAAGGAAGTTGAAACAAGCGGGTCTCGCAGAGGGTAGGCCCCGACGTCAGAAGCTTGTGTCGATCACTGCTGCTGAGTTGCCGAAGAGAGCCGCGGAGCAGGGGATGTGGCCGGAAGCAGGTAGAAGGGAGAGGGAGATAGGAAGGCTGTAGATCTCCGGAGCATGACACCGACCCCGGCCAGGATGATTTCTTTTTCAGGCACCTTACAAGTCCAGCGTCGCGGCGGGAAATAGCCACGCTCAGCACTACGGGGCGGGGCCGCCGGACCAATCAGCAAGCAAGGCTTTCATCTGTGTGTGCTGAGCTCACTGCTCAGCATGGCTATTTCCCGCCGCGACGCCGGACTTGTAAGCTGCATTCCTGCGTGACACACTACCGGAGCCGCAGCAGAGGTGGAAAAGAGCCGCATGCGGCTCTGGAGCCGCGGGTTGCCGACCCCCGGTCTAAGACATTGCACCATAAGTGACCATGGTAAGGTTAAATGGTCCTTGTCTCATATTCCATCTATCAGTATTTAGCATGTTTCAAGGTTTATTAAAATATGATATCCCTCCTTATCCAAATTCAAAGCGGTTTTACAAAAGTAAAATAGCTTGTTTACAGCAATAAATAAAAAATAAAAAAGGGGCAAGAACTGACTCGGACATAGACAGACAATAAACACGAATACTAATTGGAACGAGAAGAGAAAGAGGTAAGAACTACAATATTTGAATAGTAAAGAACAATTAAGGGGAAAAATAAGAAGGATGGGTCACCAGGAGGAGCAGCCTGAAGGCCAGGTCTAATGTTGTCATAGCATGACCTTAAAAGAACAATCAAGTTTTGAAAGCGTCTTTAAAAATAAATGTTTTTAGATTGGATTTAAAGATCTAGAGATGTTGCCTCTCTTAAGTGGGCCGAGTTCCAAAATGTGGGAGTATGTTATGAAGGTATGACTACATCAGTCTTATACCACAGCATACGCCCTTTCGACATACACAGCCAAGACTGCTCTGGATGTGCTACAAAAACAAAACTGTGTAGTTTTCACATTTATTTCATTAACTACAGTGATCACATTAGCAAAATGACAAAATTGATCCACATGGTTAGCTGAATAATGCATTTATTATGAGTTGTCCTTTAACATTAAAGCAAAGAACAGCGATGGTTATATGTTTTACTTTTACAAACACATTTATGGTGCAGCATAACATTTTTTGAAAACTGTACTTCAGGAAAGTTAAAAAAAAGGATAAATTTAGTTTTTCATTGCTGTATAAGATGAAGAATGCTTGAAGAAATACAAAGTAAATTGATAAGAACTTTAGCATATTCTGAACTCAAAACATACTGTATCTGAATTCAAGATAGCATGGGACAGGCATGTGGAATCTCTTAGGGAGAAAAGGAGATAGTGGATGGTGTGGAAGGGTAGACTGGATTTGGCCTTTATCTGCTGTCATGTTTCAATGTTTCTACATAATTAAAAGTAAAGCAACAAATAGACTTATTGTTTTGTCTTTCTCCGTCTTCAACTATCTTACTCTGCATTTGCACCTGAATAAATAACCTGGGATTTGATAAGTTAAACTGTATTAACTGTAACCATAAACATGCATGTAATGAAAAAGGCAGATGGTCTTTATAACCAAACACATTATAGTCTGTCATTTTTTATCAACAGTACTGATTCACTATTAATGAGAGTAAACAGAGACAGATTTTTTTTTTTTTTTAAGGAATGAGCCTGAAAATATCATTATAGAACTACTACTTTCCCTTACTGAGAAAAAGTCTATATTATACATTACTAGTCATTTGGGGTTTATAAACAGCTATCAGCTTAGGAATTTGCCAAGATTACAGTAGTACTGATGTTTGATTATATAGATTAAAGATGGCTCAATTTCCCATTTCCACAAAATACCAAACTGTGTAATGACCTCAATATCAGCTACTATGTAAGAAAGAACATATGATTAAGAATGTCTAAGTGATGGTCTCCTTTTTGACATTTTTTTTTACATATTTGGAGCTCAAAGAAATAACAGGAGGAAACAGAATAATGAACAAAAGAGAAAAGATCAATGGGAGAATATAAAGAGCCCCTTTTACAAAGTCACGGTAGTGATGCGGCCACGGTAAATACGCTGAAGTCCATTCCTATGGGCTTTGGTGCATTTACCTTGGTAGCATTGGTACCACAGCTTTGTAAAAGATCCCCAAAGGTGAGACAATGGGGAAAAATGGAAGATAAAAACAGGTGTTTGGGAATTCTCTATAGTGATGCACCTACTTAGCCGTGCCTCAGTGACCGTGTCATCCAGTACAATGTATCTGTACATTAATTGTAAGTCAACGGTCTGGTCTCAATCATAGGCCACTGGCTATTTGAAATGTTTTAAATATATTTTTTTAGCTTTTTCAAAATTTTTTAAGAAAGGCTGTCTTTGGCTCAATTTGAATGCAAAAAAACATTATTGAGATAGTACAAGACTTAAATGGCTATCTTTAGCTCAATTTAAATGCAAAAAACATTTGTGAGATAGTGCAAAGCTTAAATAGCACTTATCTTTTTTTCTTCTGAAGCACTGTGAATCCCAACGGGGCCACCGTTTCACCCGTTGTGGCTTCGTCAGGGGATCAAGTAACAGTGCCTGAAACGACATAAATTAGTTAGTTTTAAAGTCTTTATACATTCTTAAGTCATTTATATGGCAAAATCAAACTGGCAACTTACGTTTTTACTTTTGTATGTGCTCCTCACATTTATGCTGCTTAAAGCAAATGGCGGCGACCCGTGGGAACGCCAATATTTTTAAACTCATTTGCTCAGCCTATCGGAACGCACGTAATGTGCGTGGACCACGCAAAAAGCGTGATGGACAAATAACTTGTCGTGGATCAGGTGATACTGAAGGGAATCACAAAAAAAATTTTTTTTGTGATTCCCTTCAGTATCACCTGATCCACGACAAGTTATTTGTCCATCACGCTTTTTGCGTGGTCCACGCACATTACGTGCGTTCCGATAGGCTGAGCAAATGAGTTTAAAAATCTTGGCGTTCCCACGGGTCGCCGCCATTTGCTTTAAGCAGCATAAATGTGAGGAGCACATACAAAAGTAAAAACGTAAGTTGCCAGTTTGATTTTGCCATATAAATGACTTAAGAATGTATAAAGACTTTAAAACTAACTAATTTATGTCGTTTCAGGCACTGTTACTTGATCCCCTGACGAAGCCACAACGGGTGAAACGGTGGCCCCGTTGGGATTCACAGTGCTTCAGAAAAAAAAAAAATAGATAAGTGCTATTTAAGCTTTGCACTATCTCACAAATGTTTTTTGCATTTAAATTGAGCTAAAGATAGCCATTTAAGTCTTGTACTATCTCAATAATGTTTTTTTGCATTCAAATTGAGCCAAAGACAGCCTTTCTTAAAAAATTTTGAAAAAGCTAAAAAAATATATTTAAAACATTTCAAATAGCCAGTGGCCTATGATTGAGACCAGACCGTTGACTTACAATTAATGTACAGATACATTGTACTGGATGACACGGTCACTGAGGCACGGCTAAGTAGGTGCATCACTATAGGAAGTAATTCTGTATCTAGTGTATTTATTTGATACTTCCAGCAGTACTTGTTTGTTGTTTGGGAATTCTCCCCATGCATATTCGTTCAGAAAGTCCATCTTTCTGTCATAATGATGCAAAATTTAATTTCAGTTTAAAACTTATCAATGACAGCTCTCAATTTTCAGAGATGTTTATGTCATAATGATATTTTGTCCCTTCAAAATTAATTTAGAGCAGATTCCAAGAACGTATCTTGTCCGCAATGGCAACCATAAAGATTACAAGGCAATTAAGAAATATTCACAGACATACGATAGAAAGGGGGAAAAGGCACAAAACCTCAAATCTTTTATTTTATGTATCTATGACTAAAGGAGAGATTTACTCTTTCCTGATCGTTTCCTTTCCTCGACTACTTCTATACCAGTTCAGACTGGTGGGTTATGTTCTCCTATCAGTAGATGGAGGCAAAGACATGAAAATTCTGACATCATCAGTTTAGCAGGTGATGCAGCCAAGAATATTTCCCAGTATGCTAATGCAAAGGCTAAAAATCAGCTAAAGGAATGTACCATATACGAATATACTCGACTATAAGACAAGATTTTTGAGCCAAAAATATGGCCCAAAAATGGAAGTCTCATCTTATAGTTGGGTCATTGTTCACCCGCCTCCCTCTGGGACTTATTGTAGGCCTCCGCCAGGCTTGCCATATGGCCTGATGAGATGGGCTGAGACAGGAGGGATCCCTCCCATCTCTTGTTCCGGTCAACTCTGCCAAATTTTTTTACCTCTCTCCCGCCTCCCCCTGTGTACCTGTTTGAATTCCTGGTGGTCCAGCAGTATACCACTTTATGCACTCCTGCCCTAAGTTGAGCCCCTCTCTGAATGGCCGCCTCGAGTACTCGCAGCCCGGTGTATCGGGCATGAGTGAGCTTTCACGCTCCTGCCCGGTGCTGAGCCACTCGCAGAATGGCTGCCACGAGTTCTCACAAGTCCTGCAAGAACTTAGGGTCGTCATTCAGCAAGCAGCTCAGCACTGAGCAGGAGCGCAAAAGCTCGATCATGCCCGATACACTGGGCTGCGACAACTCGAGGTGGCCATCCAGCGAGAGAGGCTCAGCACAGGGAGAAGTGCAGAAAGCTTATTCCTGCCCAGTACACCGCTGGCCCACCAGTGATTCAAAAAGGTACGTGGGGGGAGGCAGAAGGGAGGTAAAAAAAATTGACAGAGTTGGCTGGGATAGGAGACAAGAGGAATCCCTCCTGTTCCAGCCCACCAGATCATAAGGCAGGTTCGGTGGAGGCTTGCAGGACATCGGGACAGGGTACAGGGCATAGAGGGAGGCTGGGTGCAGATCCTGACAGGGAGAGAGAGGGGCTGGGTGCAGAGTAGAGGTCTACATGGGAATGGGGATCGCGGGAATCCCCCCTAACCCACAGGACTCCCACGGGAACCCCCCTCTGGCCCACGGGACTCCCACGGGGACCCCCCTCTAGCCAACAGGAATCCCACGGGGTGAAAGGCTTTGGAAGCAGGGTTCGTCCATATAATATAATGGACACATCAGCCTTAGTAAAAGAGGGGATTTATAAGTTAATTACCTGAACAGAAAACAAAAAAAGGGTTCCACCAAAGAGATTCCACAAGGAAAACAGCAGCGTAAACACAAAATAAACTGGAATTGATGATCCTGTCAGAAGTAATTGCTGCTCTTTATGGGGACGGGCGGGGATGGAGGTAATTCCTTGCGGGGATGGGTGGGGACGGAAAGGAGCCTTGCGTGGATGGGCGTGGATGGGTGGGATTTCTGTCCCCGTGCAACTCTCTAGTGCAGAGCCTGGCAGGGAAGAAGGGGGGACAGGGTGGAGAGCCTGGCAGGGAGGGAGGGGGGTTGGGTGCAGAGCCTGGCAGGGAGGGATGGGGGCTGGGTGTAGAGCCTGGCAGGGGAGGGAGGGAGGACAAGGCACAGATCCTGGCAGGGCACATGAATATTAACACCCCCCCCCCCATGTTATAATCGAGCCAACCTGTTTTCCTCCTTTTTAGGGGCTAAAGGGGTACTTTGTCTTATACTCGGATTGAGAAACAATTAACAACAGGAAATCCCCTGCAAATCATTAAACTCCCAAAGAAAACTATGTATAATGAATAGGAAAGGGCAGCCTGACACTGTAAGATACCAGATCTCTGCTGTCTTCCCAGATGGGTCTTGGATTGGTCAAGCAAGATTCAAAGTAAGGAAATGTATCAATTAAACATACATTTCTCTTTTAATCTGCTACAAAAGTCTAACTGATGGACATTTCTGAACTTTATCCCACTGGGCAGAAGACAAGGCTTCCTGTAACAAAGATCTGCTAAAGGCAATATGTCTTCTGACCTGAACATCAATCTTATAATGTTTCACAAAAGATCAGTGAGGACCATATCGCTGCTCTACAGATATCCTCAGGACTGACCGCTCAAACTTCTATCCAAGAAGTCACCTGAGATATAGTTTTGTGAGGTCTGACTAAGAGGTAACTGCTTCTAGAGTCTTCATAATCCAACAGACAAAAGATTTTGAGGTTTCTTTGCCTTTATATGGCCTACAGAAGTAATACAAATAGCCTACCTGACATAAAAATAATTTTTGACATCCAAGTAATGAAAAAAAGACTGTTTACATTTTGCGTATAAAGGGCTCGGAAACCCAACCTGTCTGACTCCAAAAAAACTGGAAGTACAGTACACTCAACTAGTTTAGATTCACCACCTTCAGAGAAAAGCATAATACTGTTGAAATTTAAACAGAATCAGCTGAAAAAGACAGAGAAGGAGGCTGCATTTCGGATCTTTATCACATGAATAAAGGGCTACTAAAAAGGCTCTTTTCAACAACAAATCCTTCAATGAAGAATATTTCAAAGATTCAATGATAGGTTTAGAAAGAATCCTCAGGATCAATTTCAGATCTAAAAGAGGCATCACTACTCAAAATCTAAGACAATATTGCTTAATTGTTCACAAATAATAATCCACATCTAGTCTAGCTGTGCAGCCAGCGAGATAGACACCATCTGAACTAAGGAATTAAGGTCTATGCCCTGATCAAGACACTGTTGCAAAATGGTCAGGATTGATGGCAGATCCACACACATTTAAAATCTTCTCTGTACACCAAAATATAAAAGGCCTGAGGCATGTGGACATATGCCAGAGATGTGGAAGACCAATTTACCCACAGCAATGCTACAAAAAAACAAACACTTGTGTGTATCACCAACTCTGTGGGTTAGCAAAGATGAACTTCATCATTACTCCACTCTTTATACTTATGTAATTTTATATGCCTAACAGTAGAGGCAAAGACCTCAGATGTCTGCAGTGAGCAACTCACTTGTCTGACACCTTACCTTAGACCAGGGCTGCCCAAGTCTGATCCTAGAGATCTACTGACAGGCCAGTTTTTCTGGATATCCACAATGAATATGCATGAGAGAGATTTGCCTGCACTGCCTTCTTGGTATGCAAATCTCTCTCAAGCATGTTCATTGTGGATATCCAGAAAACCTGGCCTGCCAGTAGATCTTGAGGACTGGACTTGGGCAGCCCTGCCTTAGACTCCTGTTGCTACATACACAGACTGGTCCTAAATCATTGGTCAGAAAAATTTGTACTGCAAATTTTTTCCAAAGTGCAATTTTTAAATAACAGTCCATTAAATTAGCAGGGTAACACTTTTTTCTAACTTAACCCCCCTCCCCTTTTACTTTTACAAAAGTGCGGGAGAGGTTTTTAGTGCCGGCTCTGTGCTGCCCCAACGCTCATAGAACTATGACCTTTGGAGCAGCGCAGAGCATTCAACGTGACAGTCAGCGCTAAAACCTCTTTGACACATTTGCAAAATGGGGATGGGGTTAATTTTTTACTTAATTTAATTCAGTCCCATATAATTTTCAAACCATAGTCCTTTAAAATAGAGTACCATTTATCTTTTTGACTTAGTTGGACTCAGTCCCAACAAGTACCAATTTTGCCAACAGCTTCATCCGGGGATTTTCCCTCATCATCGTTCAGCCTTGCATCTCCCCCTGCTAACTTTTCCTAATTACTAGCCATAAGGATAGACATGAATTAATGCTGCAGAACCTATATGTATTTGGGAAATAAAGGACTTTCCTTAGTGAACAGTTAAGATTTTTTTGAAGGTAAACTTAAAGTGACCGAAAAGACTGTCAGCTATTTCAACATCAACCAAGTATTTAAGAACTCATTCTGGAAGACCCAATAAGGACAATAAATTTACTCCATAGCCAGTGTTTTAAGTTTTAACTGCTATTTGTATTAGTAAAATAGCAGTGTAAATCCATCTTTTGCATATACAGTTAAAATAATAAAATGACTGGAACACACAAAAAAGTATTGATTACTGGCACTAGTCCATGGTACCCTGATATTTGCTTTCAAATGTGAGGCTGAACATTAAAATTGCCCAATTATTGGTTCAGTTCAAGGTCGCATACAGTTTAAAACATAAAAACATCACAAATTTAAAAGCACACCTGTAATACAATAAAATCACTAACATATTACTCATCAGTCCACAAGGCTCCACTATGCACTAATTAATTCGCTTATAATTAACAATACAGTGGTGCCTCACACAACGAACTTAATTCGTTCCAGGAGCAAGTTTGTTATGCGAAAAGTTCGTTATGTGAAACGCGTTTTCCCATAACAATACATGTTAAAAAAAATAATTTGTTCTGTAGCATAAAATATGCTAAGATGACATAAAAAAAGATAAATTTTTGGTTATTATTTTTATTTAGATACATCTAAAAACATAATTGTTTTTTAAAACAACACACATTTTTTAAATTTAAAGACAGACTAAGTAGAGTCTAATTTTACAGTGAGAGAGGGCAGAGTCTCAGCGGCAAAAACTGGGACTTAACTGTTCATTTTTTTTTTTTTTTTCTACAGTGTTTCCCCGATGATAAGGCAGGGCCATCAAATAAGACAGCCCCCCCTTTTTAGAAAAAAATGTAAAATAAGGCACCCCCCCGCAAATAAGCCACCCACCGATACCTGCGCTTACCCGAATCGGGTGGTACGGTGGGTGACTCCGTGTGGTCCCTGGCACCCCCGACACGATCGGGGCAAGAGGGAGCTCAAGCCCTCTTGCCCCCCCGACTCCCCGACACGATCGGGGCAAGAGGGAGCTCAAGCCCTCTTGCCCCCCCGACTCCCCGACACGATCGGGGCAAAAGGGAGCTCAAGCCCTCTGGCCCCCCCGACTCCCCGACACGATCGGGGCAAGAGGGAGCTCAAGCCCTCTTGCCCCCCCGACTCCCCGACACGATCGGGGCAAAAGGGAACTCAAGCCCTCTTGCCCCCCCGACTCCCCGACACGATCGGGGCAAAAGGGAGCTCAAGCCCTCTTGCCCCCCCGACTCCCCGACACGATCGGGGCAAGAGGGAGCTCAAGCCCTCTTGCCCCCCCGACTCCCCGACACGATCGGGGCAAGAGGGAGCTCAAGCCCTCTTGCCCCCCCGCCTCCCCGACACGATCGGGGCAAAAGGGAGCTCAAGCCCTCTTGCCCCCCCGACTCCCCGACACGATCGGGGCAAAAGGGAGCCCAAGCCCTCTTGCCCCGCCGATTCCCCAACTCCCCGACAATATCGGGCCAGGAGGGAGCCCAAGTCCTCCTGGCCACGGCGACCCCCTAACCCCACCCTGCACTACATTACGGGCAGGAGGGATCCCAGGCCCTCCTGCCCTCGACGCAAACCCCCCCTCCCCCCAACGACCGCCCCCCCCAAGAACCTCCGACCGCCCCCCCAGCCGACCCGCGACCCCCCTGGCCGACCCCCACGACACCCCCAACCCCCTTCCCCGTACCTTTCTGTAGTTGGCCGGACAGACGGGAGCCAAACCCGCCTGTCCGGCAGGCAGCCAACGACGGAATGAGGCCGGATTGGCCCATCCGTCCCAAAGCTCCGCCTACTGGTGGGGCCTAAGGCGCCTGGGCCAATCAGAATAGGCCCGGGAGCCTTAGGTCCCTCCTGGGGGCAGGGCCTGAGGCACATGGTCGGGTTTGGCCCATGTGCCTCAGGCCCCACCCCCAGGAGGGACCTAAGGCTCCCGGGCCTATTCTGATTGGCCCAGGCGCCTTAGGCCCCACCAGTAGGCGGAGCTTTGGGACAGATGGGCCAATCCGGCCTCATTCCGTCGTTGGCTGCCTGCCGGACAGGCGGGTTTGGCTCCCGTCTGTCCGGCCAACTACAGAAAGGTACGGGGAAGGGGGTTGGGGGTGTCGTGGGGGTCGGCCAGGGGGGTCGCGGGTCGGCTGGGGGGGCGGTCAGTTGGGGGGAGGGGGGGTTTGCGTCGAGGGCAGGAGGGCCTGGGATCCCTCCTGCCCGTAATGTAGTGCAGGGTGGGGTTAGGGGGTCGCCGTGGCCAGGAGGACTTGGGCTCCCTCCTGGCCCGATATTGTCGGGGAGTTGGGGAATCGGCGGGGCAAGAGGGCTTGGGCTCCTTTTTGCCCCGATCGTGTCGGGGAGTCGGGGGGGCAAGAGGGAGCCAGGCGGAGAGAGGGCAGTTAAGCGCAGTGCCTGCGCGGAAGGATGCAGCTCGGGCGACTTCGTTGTGTGAAACGAAGTTCGTTGTACGAATCAAGACATAAAGTTCGTTGTGCGCAGCGTGCGCTGTGCGAGGAGTCCGTTGTGTGAGGCACCACTGTATAGGGAAGGATATTCTGAATAATCAAATTTTTTTTTGCACATTTCTAAACATAAGATATAATTCTGAACCAACGTAACTTCCTCTGAAATGGCATTCCACAATGGGGAGGAAAAGGGGCAACACATGTAAAAACACACCTCAGCTTCTACGGCTGCAGGGAGGTCGGCCGACAAAAAATCCCGAGAAGCTCTTAGATCTTCCCCAGGTCATAAAGCACCAATGTCTCCCAAAGAAAAAGGATCTACCCTGCACTATCCAGGAAACTAAGCAATTTTAAATCTATTTCTATGGAGTATCTATTGCCCTTCTTCACCGAGAGGGTGGTGGATCGATGGAATGGTCTTCCGATACAGGTGATTGAGGCCAGCAGTGTGCCTGATTTTAAAGCTAAATGGGATCGAAAGGTGGGATCTCTTCACAAAGGGAGGTAGGGGAGGTCATTGGTGTGGGCAGACTCGATGGGCCTTGGCCCTTATCTGCCGTCACTTTCTATGTTTCTATATATACTAGAGTGTATTAATGCCAGAAGGACCAGCGATCTCAGTAAATCTGAGAAATCAATATTACCTCCAATAGAATAGGATTCATTTCTGCTATGGAATGTGCAAACCTAACCCATTTGGAGACACTACCTCATAAACCTCTCTTACCTTTAGAAAATAGGATAAAAACGCTCTCCAATTCCAATCCAGAAATATAAAATACAGTTAACTATCATTTTAGTTTGCTAATGTATAATCCTGTCCATTATCAACTACTTGAAGACTATATCAAGAAAATAAATTACTGTTGTGCATCACAGGCATTCAGCTCTCGGTTAGCTTCTGCAATCATGTGTTATTATCAAATAGCTTATCCATTCTCTCAGTGTACAGTCTACAAAAATATGTATATTAGAGCTGCAATGGGCTGCATGCCAAAAAAACAAAACTGCAGACAAAGCCCTTCTGACTTAACAGTTATGCCAATGTGCATGCGGCGGGAAGTCTAAGATGTCTGAACATCAAATAAACCGAGAGTTCCCATTTCAATTTCTCAACTGCCTTGAATTTAAAAGAAGCTTTGCATAATAAAAGGACAGAAAAACAAAACAAAAACAAATTACAACTGCTTGCTACACTAATTTATTTTTTTTTGTCTGTCAAAATAGGAACAAGTCGGAATGCAGGTTGAATATTTAGGGTAGTTAACCATCATTTCAGTCACTAATCTATGCGTAAGGTAACTGTCTCCAGTGAAGACCTTCGGTGTTTGGAAACACTCCAGAAGGGCAGTAGTCTATAATGCCCCAGAGGAGATTGTATGATGAGAAGAACAGTAAACATGTCACTGCTGGTCCCCTGGACAGTTCAACATTTGAAAGCTAAGAATCAATCACTGCTTGATGCATGCCAACAAGCCCCAACATATTATTTTGTTTATACCTCTTTTTCTGGAACTCGGATGATGTTATACATTTCTATTGGACAGACTGAATATACTACTTGGCCAATTTTAAGTCAAAACAATTTGAGCAGGAAATAAGAGATGAAAATTTTGGATACATATTACAGTAGTTCAGAGTCAAGAGATCAATCACAAAGGTGGTAACCATACGGAGTTTCAGAAGAAATCTTTTCTACACTGGGGCCCTGATTATATATATAGCGCTCCCTCCAAAAATGGCACTGACTAGAATAGCACTTAGTACGATTCTACAGGGTTTGCATACCTTTTATAGAATTGCGTTAAGTGTCAGTGTACTGCATAACTTTTAGGCGCACCTATTTATGCCTGCTAAAACCAGGCCTAAATGCCTGCACCTAAGTTGTGCATAGATTGGGCATATTCTATAACAATATGGAAAATTTTTACAAAGCATGTGATCCACCTTTGCCCCTCCCCTGATCTTCCCCCCTCCCACTAGAACTGGCACATACTATTTATGGAATTGCACTTTCCAAGTTCTAGGCGCTACTTATTTAGTTTCATGAAAATACTCCACAAGTTATAGAACCAATATACAGTATATCTAAAAAACACAATATGCTGTGTAATAGTAATAAATATTCATTAGTTCCAATTAGCATCAATTATGAAGTGTTAATAGGCAATTATTAGCACTGATTAGGCCGATTAATTAAGATGTGCATGCAAATCAGCTGTAAGCACAACTTAAGACACTATGGGCAGGATTCACTAAACCTCCAAACCGTGCATGATCCGTTTCCTATTGCATGCCGGCCGACTGATTCAGTAAAGGCCTGCATGCAAATGGGGACGATGGTTAGCATGTCCCCTACACGCCCCCTACCCACAGCCAGAGCGATCCTCGCTCATGTGCACACCCTGACAGTAGTGACAGGAGAAGCAGCCTCTTGTCACTGCTGTCAGGGCCCAGCCCAGATCTCGCTTGCCTGTTTCCGGATTCTCCTGCTCTCTGCTGCCGTTCCTTGCAATGCAAGCCCATGGTTTTAAAACGGCAGCAGAGAGCAGGAGAATCCTGGATCAGGCAAGAGACATATGCCCGACACCCCCCCCAAGGCCCCAATCTCTCCTGTCTGCCCTGCTCTGCCGTGCCCGCCTCCCCTCCCACGGAGAAAAAAGCAGGAGGGATACCAACTCCCTCCTGCCATCGGCATGTTTTTTTTAAATGCTGCATGTATGCAGCACGACCCTCATCCCCCCCCCACATGGCCCTCGCCCTCCCCCCACTCCTCCACCGACCGGCAGTAAAAAGTTGTGAGCAGGAAGGGTGCTCAGTCCCTCCTGCTCCTAGGCCTCCCACCACCCGGCCCGGTCCTGGTCGGGCCAGAAGGTCGGGTCCGGCCCACCCACCCTGGTACCTGTAAAATTGTTGGAAGCAGGAGGGGTGCCAATCAGGAACTTCCTTAGACTCCTCCCTAAGCAAGTCCCTGATTGGCTGAGGTGCCCTGACCCCTCCAAAGGGAGGAGCCTGAGGCACCTCAGTCAATCAGTGCCTTAGGCCTCTCCCTGTGCATCAGATGATGTACCAGGATAGGGGCCTAAGGCTACTATTGGGCAGCTGCGGCGGTGGCAGCAGAGTAGGAGCAGGAAGAGTTTCCTCCTGCTCCCAAAGATTTTGCCCGTGCGTAGGAGCAGGAGGAGGGTCCGGGCACCCCTCCTGCTCCTGAAGATGTTGGGGAGCCTTGCCCAAGGAGCAGGAGGGACCGGGCACCTCTCCTGCTCCCAACAATTTTACAGGTACAGGGGTGGGTGGGCTGGGCCTGACCGCCTGGCCCAACCAGGGGTGGGCCGGAAGGGAGGGAGGCCTAGGAGAAGGAGGGACCGGGCACCTCTCCTGCTCCCAACAATTTTACAGGTACAGGGGTGGGTGGGCCGGGCCTGACCGCCTGGCCCAACCAGGGGTGGGCCGGAAGGGAGGGAGGCCTAGGAGAAGGAGGGACCGAGCACCCTTCCTGCTCCCAACTTTGGTGTCGGGGGTGGGCCGTGCCGGGTAGGGCCCTGCCCAGCCAGGGGGTTAGTCGGCCTATGGAGCAGGAGGGACCGGGCACCCCTCCTGCTCCCAACATTTAAAGGTACAAGAAGGGGGGGGGGTTTCTGGCTAGCTCGGCCAGGGGTGGACCGGTTGGGTGCGGTGGCCCAGTCTGGGGTGGGCCATGCCAGCAGGAGGGAGACCTAAGGAGCAGGAGGGACTGAGCACCCCTCCAGCTCCCAACTTTTACATACCGGAGGGGGGTGTCTGGGTGGGCAGCCACAACTTTTAAAAAAACTTTTCCTTCGCCCGGGCTGGCTCTCCTGCTCCCCCCTTCCAGGCAATCTTGCCGCCCAGACTCTCCTGCTCTCTGCCGCCTTCCGTGCAGTGCGAGCCTGCGGATTTAAAGCAGGGCTGCAGTGCAGCGTGCAGCCCCGCTTTAAACCCGTGGGCTCACACTGCAGGGAAGGCGGCAGAGAGTAGGAACTCGGGGCAGAAAGCAGGGCTGGAAGATCGCGGCGATCAGGCAGGAGACACAGGGCAGAGCAGGGCTTCTATGGAGCTGGAGAGTCGGAAAGACGTTTTTGACTGGTCTCCAGCAATCGCTTCTTGGGTTGAGCGGCCAGCCCAGTCGGATCCAAAATTTTGTGTAGTGAATTGGGTCGCTGTCCAATTTGCACGCGTTTCACCTCATTTGTATGCACGGATTTGAAGCGGATCGCAGGAGAGGTCAGTGAATCAGGCCGGATGGAAATTTAATAGTAAAGGGGTCGCAAACCGATCGCTACACGATCGGTTTGTTTTGTGAATCTAGCCCCAAGGCCCAAATTCACTAAGCAAACCTATCATGTACTGATCGGTTTGCGAGTCCTTTGTGTCCCGATTTCCCTCCTGCACTATTCATTAACCTGTTTAGCGATCCGATTCCAATCCACGCATGCAAATGAGGGGAACTGCATGCAAAGTAGGCAGGGACGCAATTCACTAAAAAAGTTCCCGATCCGACTGGGCTGGCCGATCAACCCAAAAAACGACTGCTGGGGACCAGTCGCAAACGGATTTCCGACTCTCCTGCCGCAGAGCAGCCCAGCTTTAAAACCGTGGGCTCGCACTACAAGAACTACATGCAGAGAGGAGGGCATGACAGTTGGCGAATGGGAAGAGGCTGCTGCCGCCAGGGTGGGGAGAGCAGGAGATTCAGGGCCCGTTCAAACTGTAAGCCTGCTGAGTCTGTGGGGAAAAATGCCGCCCTTCCCCAGAGTGCAGCCCGTAGATTTAAAGCGGGGCTGCACTGCGGGGAAGGGCGGTTATTTGGAGGGGGCTTGGATGTCTAAGCTAAAAGAGCAGTTTTGTCTCCTCACCCCAAGCAACAAAACCCTTCTTAAATACCAGCTATATATTGTATAAATTGACAGCTTACAGCAAGAGAGTCTAGGCGGCAAGAGCAGCTGCAAGGGGAGAGCAGGAGTCGGCGCTACAAAAAAACAAACCAGCAATTAAAAAAAAATAAAAAGCCCGGACCCAAAATGCATGCCCAAACCATCTGCAGGGAAGGTCTGTGCATGCGCCAGAATTGCAAACTTGTGATCCGTGCGGTCGGAGGGGGGCATTCCTACGATCACCTTAATTTGAATTTGTTCATGTTCTGAATCGATCGGGCCTGGTGGAATCGGCCACGGATCGCCCCCGGAAAAAAGGTTAGTGAATCTAGCCCTATGGGCCAGATTCACTAACCTTCTTGATCAGGCCCGATCCGGGTCTGATCTGGGCAGGTCCAACAAATTCTGCACAACTTAATATGCAGATGTGGGCAATTGGAGGAGCGCCCCCATCTGCAGGGCGGGGAAGAGCAGGAGAGATTCGGGAAACGGCAGGAGAACAGTGATGCAGCAGGAGAGATTCAGGGAAGATTGCGGCAGAGTAGGGCGGCATTCGTGGGGAAGACCGGGGCAGAGCAGGGCGGCATGCGGGGCGAGCAGCAGGAGAGATTGCAGAGTAGGGCAGAGAGCGGGGCTTCCAGTCGGAAAGACATTTTTGACTGGTCCCCAGCAGTCGCTTCTTCAGTTGATTGGCCAGCCCAGTCAGATCAGATTGATTGTGTTGTGAATCGTGTTCCTGCCTACTTTGCAAGCGTTTCTCCTCGTTTGCATGCATGGATTCGAAGCGGATCACAGAAGAGATAAGTGAATCAGGCTGGAGGGAAATTTGGTCGTAAAGGGGTTGCAAACCGATTGGTACACGATCGGTTTGCTTTGTGAATCTAGCCCTAAATACAGAATTTGGGGGTGGAAGTACTTGGCCCTCTAATTAAGAAGTCATTTTACTAATCTGTGGCAAAAAAGTGGCGTTAGAATGCTCTTATGTGTGTCTTTCCCACACATTAAGGCCATTTTTACCGCAGTCATAAAATGGCCTTTTTCTAATTTTTGCATTCATAGCCATGCATGTGGCCTTTTTTAAAAGTCATCCAAAAAAACAAAATAATCACTCCATTAAAGAAGAACGTGGCAGTACACAGAGGTATAGTTCTTCAAACAGATAGCCTGGAATTGTGTTAAGGCCCTGAGGCAGTGGCACTTTGCCACAAAACGAATAACAGTGTGGTTATTCCTAGTGTGCTTTATTATAAATAGTGTTTTTTCCCATTGGCTATTTTTTTGTTCAAGCTCCAACCTGCTATTATTAATCACATGCAAAAGCCTATGACGCTTGGGTGGAAGAGTGTGGGTACACCTCTCCTATAGTCTGAGGCTTTTTCTTTTGCTGGTTAATTTTTTTTTGGTGCACAGCGGTTCTTCTTTAATGGAGTGATTTCTTTAATGGAGTGATTTTTTTTTTTTGTTTCTTTTGGATTGCTTATTTCCCTCCATTCCTCAATTTTTGAGTATTGTAAGTTGCATTTTTAAAAGTTTATCACATGAACACTTACTTCCACTCAGTTTGTAGGCAGTAAGGTCTCACACAGTATGTGCCAACCAGTGTGTGGTAATGTAGATGAATTAACTGATTAGTGCAGGAATGCCCTCTCCACAAGGTCCAATAGAAGAGAGCAGAGTTGCCTCATCTTCAAAAAATCCGCTTTATTAGAAACCAAACATTAATACAAACAGCTTATCATAAAAGCATATAGAAGATCAAGGACTTGACACAGACTGTGTTTCGGCTAGATTGCCTGCATCAGGAGTCCAAAGCAGGTAAATGACAAACCACATTCCAGAAGATACAATGCAGTAAGCACTGTGCTGCTTAGCGTGCCTCTAGGTAAGAAACTCTCCACTCATGATACAACCCCTCCACAAATTGGAAAAGTTATTTAATGCATGTACATTTCAGAATTACCACAGGGCACCTGAGTGTGTCCCATGGTACTCCATTTTTAGCTGTTAGATGCACAAAGGTACCTAATGCAGCTTAGAAAAATGGTCCCTAAATAAAAGAAACTCAGCTTTTAGCACATATACAGGACTTATTGCAGAAAAATGAGCCCTCCAGCAAATAAAACATATCAATGGCATTAGAGCATGTTGTTAGTAAATGGCCCCTGTAATTAATCGAGATCCTTGAATAGGTGGTGGAATCACAAACCAGAGACAAACCCCTGTAGGTGTTTCAATGCTCTATCATTGCACTATCTTTATCGGTAGAAAGATTTGTTGAAAAAAAACTTGTGAAATTGTATTAACTTGCAAGGGTGTTTAGGAAGTGGTCTCACTCCAGCAGGCTCTAACGCGTTTCGCCGTTGGCTTCTTCAGAGAACCCCCATAAGCTGGATCAGTAACAGAGTAAAACTTCTTCCTTCCTTCATTACGGGTGAAGAGGAAGGAAGAAGTTTTACTCTGTTACTGATCCAGCTTATGGGGGTTCTCTGAAGAAGCCAATGGCGAAACGCGTTAGAGCCCGCTGGAGTGAGACCACTTCCTAAACACCCTTGCAAGTTAAATTCAATCTTCTCAAGTATTTAAAAAAGTTGAAGATGTCATTGATTATAGTTTTTTGCATCACAGTTAATACAATTTCACAAGTTTTTTCAACAAATCTTTCTACCGATAAAGATGGTGCAATGATAGAGCATTGAAACACCTACAGGGGTTTGTCCCCGGTTTGTGATTTCACCACCTATTCAAGGTTCTGAGCACCACCATGGTTGAAAGTTTTTTCTTACATTTGGAGTTCTTCCTCCTTTTGTTAGTTGTATGGTTCTACACTTTGGGGGACTTTTCTATACATATTTTGACCCAGTAGTTTTGATTGGGAACCCTGTAAATAATCTACTGAAACAAACATATACCTAACTAACCCCCACTTTTGCAAAGCCATGCTAGCAGCTGCCACTGCGGTAACTGCCCCAACTGAGGTAACTGCCCCATAGGGATTTAAAAGGCATTGGGGCTTTTGCCTTGCAGCTTTGAATAAAAAAAAGGGTAAAAAAAAGAATCCTCTGATTTCTATTAATGATTCTCAAGCTGCTTTACCTACAAGGTAACAGAAAATTATGGAACGAATACAAAATAAAATTGCTTCAAAAGCAAATTGAAAATGCATTTTTGCATTATAAAAAGTTATGAATTCATACAACAATATATGCTTGTTTTGCCTTTTACCTTAGATTTTAGTAGATGAGTGAATGCAAAGGGCCTTCCATCTGGTAACCAATGAGCAAATCATCTGGGACTTAACAGTAGATCCAAATCCATTCTTCAGAAACTATAAAAACAAAAAACAAAACAAACAAAAAAAGCAATTAGTGGACTATTTTGTCACTTTTATGGTTTGTAAAATTCCACTATTCATTTAAGGCCAGATTCTATAAACAGCACCTTAATTAGGCATCACCAGGCGCCCTAATCGAGGCCATCTAGCGATGTTTAACTAAAATCTGCGCCTAATCTAAATGACTTCAATTAGCTTTAATGGCACGGCAATTGACCATGCCACCGAAATCAATTGAATAATTTAAAAAAAAAATAAAATGAAAAGTTACACAGAATTCTGCGAAGCGTCTAGCAACACCTAAATCAAGGTGCCTTCCGACACCTAACAATGCCTTCTTGAAAAGTATGTGTGGTTAGGGGCTAATAATAGGCTTGGTTGACTTAGGAGTTGCTAGGTATCCAAGTTAGGTGCCGATATATTAGGCCTGGCCTAATATACCGGCGCCTACCTCCAGGATGCCTAGTGGCACCTAGGAACACCTAGGTACCACTAAGTAGGATTCTATTAATGGTGCCTAGTAGTTGATTGGAACCGTATCAAGCGGTATCTACCAATGTAGGTGCCTCTAAACATTGTTTATAGAATCCAGCCTCTAGGGGCTCTTTTACTAAGATGTACTAACAACTGGGTTTAGTACATTTAATAGGTAACTTTCCCATATGTTAAGTCTATTTTTAATGACCCTTAAATCAAAAGATAGACTCTTCAAGGTAGTGAGCTTTTCTTCCACTGTATAATTCTCTTCAACACTATTGTAGTAGTATTATGTCCATGCGAGTTTTTCTGGGAAAAGGTTACCTCAAGTGCTTGCGGTTGTATGGTTTTAGAACATGTCTTATCATATCAGCCAAATTCAAGCTATCACTAGTTAATTAAGTTTTCCCTTTTAACAATTAGTTTAATTTTTTTAATTTAGTTTAATTTATTATTACTCAATTAATTAAAAGATTTTATCTAACTACTATCAATGTGTTAGTATTTGTAGGGAAGTCAAGCTATATTTATTAAATGTTGACCTTAGCTTTTAACTCCCCAATCAGCTGGGATTGCGCTGAAAACAGCAGCAACTGTTAGAGCATTTATAGAAATGTCATAACAGCTTAAAAGGAAAATAAAAGCTCATAGCATGGGCAAAAAGCTCAATATGCATGTGTGGATGTATTCCTGATGAAGCTCTAGATGGAGTAAAATGGTGACACTCCGCTGAATGTTTAAACACATTGCGATTGAAAAAGAAGACGCAGCAAACAGCAATTTGTCAGCTTTCTGCAAGAGTGGGAACAAGAGAATATTCCCAGCTGATTGGGGAGTTAAAAGCTAAATACAACATTTAGGGCTCCTTTTACAAAAGGTGCGCTAGCGTTTTTAGCGCGCACACAAGATATGCAAGCGCTTTAGCGCATGCTAGCCGAAAAATTACCGCCTGCTTAAAAGGAGGCGGTAGCGGCTAGCACGTACTAAAATCGCCAGCACACCTTTGTAAAAGGAGCCCTTAATAAATATAGCTTGACTACCCTACAAATACTAACACATTGATAGTAGTTAGATAAAATATTTTAATTAATAGAGTAATAATAAATTAAGCAAAATAATTTTTTTTAAAACTAATTGTTAAAAGGAAAAATTTAAGGAGCCAGTGATAGCTTGCATTTGGTTGATATGATAAGACATGTTCTAAAACCATACAGCCTCAAGCACTTGAAGTACTCCATGGTGAGACCCCACCTGGAGTACTGTGTGCAATTCTGGAGGCCGCATCACCGTAAGGATGTGCTGAGACTTGAGTCAGTCCAGAGAATGGCCACCCAGATGGTCTCGGGACTCAAGGAACTCCCGTACAAGGAACGGCTGGATAGATTGCAGCTGTACTCACTCGAGGAACGCAGAGAGAGGGGTGACATGATTGAGACATTCAAGTATCTCACGGGCCGCATCAAGGTGGAAGAAGATATCTTCTTTTTCAAGGGTCCCGCGGCAACAAGGGGGCATCCGTGGAAAATCAGGGGCGGGAAACTGCACGGGGACACCAGGAAATTATTTTTCACTGAAAGGGTGGTTGATCGCTGGAATAGTCTTCCACTAGAGGTTATTGAGGCCAGCAGCGTGCCTGATTTTAAGGCCAAATAGGATAGACACATGGGATCTATTCACAGAAAAAGGTAGAGGGTGGGTCATTGAGGTGGGCAGACTAGATGGGCTGTGGCCCTTATCTGCCGTCTGTTTCTATGTTTCTATGTAACCTTTTCCCAGAAAAACTCGCATGAACATAATATTACTACAATAGTGTTGAAGAGCATTATAAAGTGGAAGAAAAGCTCACTACTTTGTACAATCTATCTATTGATTTAAGGGCGATTAGTCACGGACAATTTTTATAAGAGAATTATAAGTCTATTTTTAATGCATCCCTAAAACAGAGCTTTTCCCTTTTGTTATTTTTGTCGGTTCCATGCTAATTTTTCCAGTAGCGCCTACATTCCCATGTTTACTCTATGTTACTTAGTACATTAGCTGAATAATGCTTTCATACCCAATTCCTGTCCATTACATGCCCTCTTGAAAAAAATTAATAAAAATTAAATAGCACTTTAAAGTGTTTTGTGGTAAGCCTTTTTTCTCTCATTAAGCACATGCTAGTGATTCATACAATTTAGTAAAAGAATCCCTTATTTAAAATGGCAAAAGCAGGAAATCTTCAAAGTAAGTATTTTTTGTTGTTTATTCAAAAGCAAATTATTATTGTTTCAATCAAAAATCACTGATATGGATTACTGGAAAACAGAATAATAAATTAACCCAATTGCCAATATAATTCAAGAAAGCAAAATCCTACAAATTCCTGAGTGGATTAGAACAGGTACAAGTAAATCGATTTTTTACTCTGTCAAAAATTATAAAGCCTAGGGGACACTCGATGAAGTTACAGGGAAATACTTTTAAAACCAATAGGAGGAAATATTTTTTCACTCAGAGACTAGTTAAGCTCTGGAACGTAATGACAGAGGTTGTGGTAAGAGCGGATAGTGTAGCAGGTTTTAAGAAAGTTTTGGACAATTTCCTGTGGGAAAAGTACATAGTCTGTTATTGAGAAAGACATGGGGGAAGCCACTGCTTGCTCTGGATCGGTAGCATTAAATGTTGCTATTCCTTGGGTTTTGGCCAGGTACTAGGGACCTGGATTGGCCACAATGGGAACGGGCTTCTGGGCTTGATGGACCAATATTCTTATGTACAAATTTAATCACCTCACTTGTGACCCAGTTTCCAGGTCATTTATATGTTGAAAATCACAATTCCAGTACAGATCCCTAGGATGTGCTACTATCTATTTTTCTTCATCATGAATACTTTTTTCCCACTGAGAAAAGTGATCATTATTCCAAACCCTGTTTCCTACATTTAACCAACTCCCTATCCGCATTAGGGCAATGGCCACCAGCCCACAGATCTTTCATTTCATTTTCAGAACATTCTCTCCTGAGGGCCATTTCTAAGGCTTCCTGAAAATCTAGATTCACCATGGAAGGATTAGGTGGCATTTATATGCACAAAGCAAATTCAGATAAATTGCACTGTACTGTATGCAGAATATGGCTTCTTGTGGTATAGTTTAATTTTTGTGTACATATTTCTATTTTTAGTTTTTGTTTACCATACTTATTCTATACTTGTTACTTGCATGTGTATATCCACAGCCAATGTAGAAACATTTTCGAAAGAACATCTAAGTCAGAATTGGAAAGTTCAGCTCATAATGCTCCCTCCCTCCCCCCCCTGCAATTAAAAAAACAAGGTCCATCTCACAGCCATTTTCAAACATGAAAACTGTTAGGGTTTCTTGTTTGAAAATATGTGAGAATGTCCACAAGAGGGTGGATTTCATTTAAATCAAATCAATTTAAATCACTACTACAGAAAGACTTGAATTAAATCAAGATTTTCTACAGAAAGAGGAACACCACCTTCGTTATCTAAGAAGCATTGTTTGGAGCGTCATTTTCTCTGTTGAGGAAAACATTTTTAATTATTTTTTGACGCATTGGGATTTGCTGGATTTGCTTAACACATTTTTTTGAATTGTGACACAATTGGACACGAGGGGTCAGGATAGGCCATGAGGAACTGTTAACCTGATGGGAGCTGTGGCTTGCATTTGTTTTTAGAGACACTGGTCCTACTATAAGAAGGAGCGCCACAATCTCCAAGGATAAATCCTTTATCTAAAGATAAGTGTCACTTTCTTGTATATCAGCGATAGATGAAACAAAGTTGCATGTATGTGAAGGAACCTTGGTGGTGCTGTGATGGTTCTTCTTCATATTGGTCTTTATCCTGGTCCAATCCTCTCTTGATCTATATGTTGGAGCACTGAGCACACCACAATTCAACATAAGTGGTACATACAAGGTTTTCACATAAGGGTAGTTGTTTTTAAGAAAAAAAAGTTTTGTTATGTAGGAATCCTGCATTATTATTAGGAGTGTCATATAGGAATGTAGGTGTATAAGTTATTATCCCTATATTTCAATACACATTTCTACAGAAAGACTCATTCTTGCTGGTATAATCTTAATATTTACAAACAGATGGTTTTGTTTTTTTGAAAAATAAGTTTTCAGGTTAGTTTTACAGTTATATATAAAAAATTACTGATTTGGTTATAATATTAGAAATACATAGATATATAATTATGAAAATATTCTGAGGTGAACTATTTCCAGTGGTCACCGACCTCCTCCCACCACCCAAAGCTCTTAAAGAAAACAGTACTATCCAGCTGATCATGGCAGGGGAATCCCAATCAGCTGAGCCCATTGTTTGAAGTCCTGCCGGCTCAGCTGAACCGATAGGGAGAACCTCAATTCCTTTTTTCCTCCTTCCCTCACACCCACAGATATTCTCCAGCCCCCTCCACATAGAGCTGCTGTCCTCAAAGCCCTACCTTTTGATGAAAAATCAGCAGGAGGGAATTCCACTTGCTCCTGCCGATAGGGCCACCTCTTCATGATGCTGAGCCTCCCCCCTCCCAATGCATCTTGGGAAACAGTGGGAGGCGCCTAAGATCCTGATTGGCTCAAATGGAAGGGTTGTGACTTAGGCCCCTCCCACTGTATCCCGAGATGCATTGGGGGGAAGGTCAATCATTCTGAAGAGGTGGTCCTATTGGCAGAAGGGAGTAGGGTGTCGGATGATGTTGGGGTAATTTAGGGGTGATGTTGGGGGGTGTTCAGCAGGACTCCATGAAACTAGCTCAGCTGATCGGGATTCCCCTACTGTGATCAACCGATGGCAAGCCTTTAGTTGGATACCACATGCTATGCTTTTGTGTGTTTTTTATGTGGATCTCTTTATATTAGAGAATTGGCAGAAAAAGAGACGTACTAGGGATCAAAATGCCTAAATATGTCATTCTCAAAAGATAAAGATAGACGTCCTGCTGTTTTGAGGATGGACGTTTTCTGTACTGGATTTCTGGACGTCTTTCCCAAGACAACCAAACTCAAACTTAGACGTCCTATCAAAAATGCCTTTGCACATTCCCTCTAAGCTGAGAACATGAGCAATTGCTCATACATTTTAGGAGTGTCACTCACAGATTTTACATGGTTGCTAACAAAAATACTTGCAAATCTGGGAGGTAGTTGATTTTTATAACTTATAGCATACACGGAAAAAAATTAGAACTTGTCACTCACATGAGAAAAAATTGAACGCACCTGGCCAATCCTTAGAGGGAATATTGAGGTTGCAGGTGTCTTTAATATTTGGGTATAGTAGGTATATCTCTGTTTTTGGAGGGCTCACAATTTAAACATTAAAAAAAAGTTGAAATGGGATTTGAACCTGGGCCCCCCTGGTTTACAGACCACTGCACTGACCACGAGGCTACCCTACACATCTGTTTGCTGCTGTGTTCAGAATGCCCACCACACGGAATTGGTGAAAGCTGTTTGGGGAGGCTAAAGTGATGGAGATAGATGATGTTAGCCAAGGCTTAAGTCAGGGTAAAGGTAATGTGACCATTTATTTTTTTCATCAAAACGGGACATCTATTAATATTCTGTCCCGCCCCCAATCCGTCCTAGCCCCACCCCTAGCCCCACCCTAGTCCCGCCCCCAATTTCTTCCATTCATTTTCATGTACACACAATATCTTAATTCAAAATCTTAATATTGTGACCAGCCAGGTAGTCTCCCTGTCAAGGTCCCAGCTAAGGTAAAAATAAAACCCCGGAAGAAAGATTCCAGGATCTCCCAAGAGTGTATGTTAAGGGATAATGTCACTGTCCACCAGGAGGAGCCTTACTTAGCTGAGGATGAAATGGGTGAATTGTGTGTAAGTCACCACCAGGGGGAGCTCTAGAGGTCCCTGGGCTTCTGCTGACTCACCTAGAACAGGGCACGCCCCTAAGGTAGATAAGCCAGCAGTGGCATTCAGACCAGCAAGCCGGTTAGGGAGAAAGCTTAAGCTTTGTCTCCCTAGGGATCCTACCGAGCCAAACAGGGGCGACTGGCCCCAACCTATGGAGTTGTCTGAGGTTGAACAGACAGAGGATTCGTCTCACCTGGATGAAGAATCTATGGACTTCCAGGAGAGTTGTGCTGACTTTGAGGATAATTGGCCTGAACCAATGCAGGTGAACTTGTCTGTAAGCCACAAACAGTGAATGTGTTTTGAGAACTGTTTGTGTGCTGTGTTTCCTTTTTGAATGCTGTTTTTGTGAGAAAGCTTTGAGAGAGTGGGGAGAGGTTTTGCTTCCAGCTGGGAGGGAATTTGAAGCCTACCTGAAGGCCTGTATTTTTGCAAAACCTGATACTCTCTCTTGTTCCTGGCTACCATGCACTGATTGCCAGAGGCTTTCTTACCTTTTTTTTTTCTTCAATGAACTGAAAATTAAGGTAAAACTGAATGCTGAACTGTTTTATTTGAATTAAGTGAAACAACTGCTTTGCAGCAGGCAGAGTAAGCGCTGCAGTGAGCTAAGGGCTCAGAAATTTGGGAGACTTAAGAAGCAGCAGAAAAAGGAAGTTGAGAGCTAATTTGGACTGCTTTATTTTCTTTGCCTTTTTGGCAGTTTTGGTTTTTGGTACTTGAATGCTGTATGGAATTCTGACTGTTGTGCCTCAATTGTGGAAGGCATTACTTACCTGTTTTGAGGACTTAAGTAAAGCAAACTATTTATTTACCATACCCAATTGTTGAGACTTTATTTTCATGGTTTTTGATACAAATTTCATGACTGCTGAAAACCCCAATCCTGCAGGGTGACTCCAGGCCGGGTCACACGCTGAGGTACTGTTTGTTGTGGTCATCAGGATTTCTTCCAAGCCCTATCCTGGGCTGTACTTGAGGCCACAATATAAACATAAAATATATAAAAAACCCATAAAGCACACTGTGCGCAGAGAAAATGTTAATCATCATTTACGAGTTTCAGGGTTTTTTCAAAGATGTCAAGGCAAATTACTTTAAAATATGCAATGTCACTTCACTAACTATAGAAAAATAGACAAATATAGTGCAAAATATAGACAGCAGATATAAATTCTCAAAACAGACACATTTTGATCACTAATTTGATAATAAAATCATTTTTCCTACCTTTGTTGTCTGGTGATTTCATGAGTCTCTGGTTGCACTTCCTTCTGACTGTGCATCCAATCTTTCTTTCTTTCTTTTGCATTCAACATTTCTTTCACAATCCAGCCCCCATCCCCTTTGGGTCCAGGTCTCTCTCTCTTTTCCCTCTGTTACCCTCACCAGATTTAGTGTCAGTTCTCCTTTCTTTGTTCCAGGTCTCCCTCTCTCTCCCCCTCTGTTTGAACCTCCCATAGAACTGCATCTGCCTCCTGTCTTTCCCCTTTCGTCCAAGCCTTTTTCTCTTTAGCTTTTCTAATGTGCTTACAACCTTCCCCCCTTTCTCTGCCTCTTTCTCTCCTTTTTTCCTTCCTCCCTCCTTCCCTCCCAGCAGTTTTTAGCATATCTCTCTCCTCCTTTTTTTCCCCCCTCAGATCTAGTATCTGCCTCCTTCCTCTTTTCCTCCTCCCAGGTCTGGTATCTGTCTCCTCTCCTTCCCCCCTGCTCTGGCATCTCTCTCTCCGCTCCCTTCCTCCTGTTCTTCCCTGGTCTTCAATCTCAATTTATTTTCTGCCTCTGTCTAAATTCTTTTTTATTATTCAGTCCCCAATTTCCCTCTTTCACTGTGTCTACATATAGCTTGCCACCTCTTTCCCTCACCCCTTCCAGTAACTAACTCTATTTTCTTCCCTCTATCCTGCATGTGCCCTTTTTTCTTTCTCCTCCCCACTTCCTTCCAGCGTCTGCTCACCCTGTCCCTCATACTTCCATTCAGCAGCTGACCCTCTTCTCCCCCACACTTCCATTCAGTGTCTGTTTCCCTCTCTCTACCCCTTCCATCTACTGTTCACTCTCTATCTTGCCCCTTCCATTCACTGCCCTCTCTGTTCTTTCCATCCAGTGTCCGCCCTCTCTCTCTCTCTTTCATATGGCATCTTCCCTCTTTCTATGCTCCTTCTATCTATCCCATGCCCCTTCTCTCCTTTGTACATGATTGATTTCAGCTCTGTCACCTCTCCGTTTTTCTCTCTCTGTCACCACCCCCCTCCCCTATGCTCTGGCATCTCTCTCTTCTCCTTTCTTTCCTTCCCACCCCACGGTCTGGCATCATCCCTTCCCTGATTCCCGGCATCTCCTTTCCTTTTCTTCCATTTCTCCCTCTCCCTCCATGCTCTGACATCTCCTCCTTCCTTTCCCCCTTCCTTTTCCCTTGATCTGGCATACCTTCCTCCTTCCCTCCATGCCCTGGCATCTCTTCTTCCCTTTAAGCCCTGGCATCTCCTTTCATTCCCTCCAGTTAGGTACAGCAACACTCTCCCCAATTCTCTCCCCCTCTGCTCCCTTTCCTCCTTCTGTCACCCAAGGCCTGGTGTCCTGAACTTCTTCGGGCAGCAGCAGCATTCACAATTCACTGCTGTTGTCGGCTTCAGGCCTTCCTCTCTGTCGGGTCCTGTCTTCATGAAAACAGGAAGTAGGCAGGACCTGGCAGAGAAGAAGGCCTGAAGCTGGCAACAGCAGCAAATTGTAAACGCTGCTGCTGCCCGAAGAAGGTAATGGCGCCAGGCCTTGGAGCACTGAGGCAGACCGCTTCTCCCCCCTCCCAGCCGAACCCCTGCTGACCCTCCTATCTTTCCCCCCAAGTGAACCCTTCTGACCCTCCCAGCAAGATGACCAAGCAGCAAACCTCTGTCCAGTAGCATCGGCAGCCGCAGCACGCTAACAGGCTGCTTCGTGGCTTTCTCCTGCCGGTAAGTCCCTCTGCCGCATCACTGATGACATCATCACTGACGCTTCACAGGCAGGAGAAAGCCGCGAAGCACCTTAGGTAGAGGACAGATTGGAACATAGAGCAAGTTAAAATCCCTGGAGTGGGAAACAATTTCTATGTCAGCAGTAAAAGAATAGTGGAGTACTTTTGAACAATTTAAAGAAGAAGTCCTTCACTGTGTGGCTCTGGTGCAGCTGTATCAGCTGTTTCTCCAGTACCTCTGTAATATGCACACTGAATACACTCCAGGAATTATGTGCTAAAAAAAAAAAAAAAAAAAGGAAAATAGTGCACCAAAATAATACAGAACAAGCAGCATTCTGGAAATAAATACAAGTACTTAAATATAGATTCGTAAGCCCTCCAGAGACAGGAAAATACCTACTATATCTTAATATAACTCTCACTGAGCTACAATTGAAAAAGGCCTGAACTAAATCCAAATACAAAATCCCATACCAGGAAATAGGTGAAGTAAAACAAAGCCCTCAAAAATCACTCAGAACCTGTAAAGCAATTCCACCGTGCCATAACGCTAACTTTTAGGGATCACACATGGTCCTTCTTAGGAGAAAAAAAACCCCAATCAATACCATAAGCATTGCAGTGGGCAGAACATCAATTTAGCTACAGAACGCTAAACAAGCTGGATTAGTACCTATCAGCTCTATACGAGATGCTAAAAGAATACCAGATCTTTTTCACACATGAACACAGTTAGACCCTCATCAAGTGTAGAATAAGTATGGTAAAAAAAACTAAAAATAGAAATATGTACACAAAAATTAAACTACACCCCAAGAAGCCACATTCTGCATACAGTACAGTGCAAAACCAATAAAATAAGAAAAATGACACGTCCCTTTCTACTGTGCAAAATATAGAGAGCAGACACCAATTTTAAAAAAAACTGACATATTCCAATTACAACATTAAACAAATGAAGGGCTCCTTTTACTAAACCGTGGTAAAGCTTCTTACCAGGGACAAGCAAAGTAAATGCTCTGATGCTCTTTTACTTCCTATGAGTGTTGGAGCATTCATCTTGCCAGCCTACAGTAAGCTCTACTGTAATTTAGCAAAAACCAGTAAAACTAAAAAAGAAAATAAGGTGATACCTTCTTCCTGGACTTATTACATTTTTTGACTAGGTTTTAGAAACCAAAACTCCTTTTTAAGTCAGCACAAGCATATATTATATCAGTATGCTGTTCTGACCTGAAGAAGTAGGTTTGGGCCTCCAAAAGCTAGTTCAAAAATGTATTTGGTCCAATATAAAAGAGTAACCTTTTTTTTTTTTTTTTGCATTTATTAACTTTTCAAGTTCATCCTAAATTAAAAATAAAATTCTTTTTTTTTCTACTTTTGTTGTCTGGCCATTTAATTTTTCTAATTGTTAGTCCCAGTCTAATTGTTAGTCCCAGTCACAGATTTTACATGGTTGCTAACAAAAATACTTGCAAGTCTGGGACTACTGCTTTCTTGTCTTCTTTCAACTCTCCTTCTAAGGGTCTCCTGTCATTTTGTTCTCTCCTGTCTTCTCCTCTTTTTCTATAACAAATCTCCAAAACTGATGTGTTCCTTTCAACTTTCTTCCATTATTTTCTTCTTATTTCTTCAGATTTCATTCATAGTATCCAAATAAGTTAGCCTGAGAGCAAGTCTTGCTGAGCGCATATAACACAGGGCTGGGCTGGAAGGCTCTCGTGTCGACCGTCAGGATTGGCTCTTGATGGGGAGGGAGGAGGGGCAAAGGGAAGAGGGGGGTGTTGGAATAGGAGGGAGCGTGTTCTACTACGGCTAGAGTCAAGAATTGGTTGGCGGCAGGATGCGGGGCGAGCCTATTTATAGCCAGCAGCCGCCGAGTGTCTGGTCTCTTCCAGTCTTTGGCAGCAGCTTTTGGCGGTTTTGGAGGCTGTGAGGTTCGTGGGTGATGGCGGAAGAGGAGGCATGGTGCTCGGAGGAGGATCAGGCTGGTGATTCTTTTGATGAGGACCCAGCATCGAACACGGTAAGCTCTCTTGCACCTGACACTGGGGCTCAGACTTGGACCATGCGGTCGTCAAAAATGGCAGCCTTGTCTGCCTTGGCGGCCGTGTTCCTTGATGCGGGTTGTTGGAGTGAGAGGGGTGGACCTTCCAGGGTGGTTGGGGCAGATCTCTGGGGCTGGGCCTGGGCAGATCTGGGGAGGGAAGTGCTCCTTCTGCTTCAGGGGAGGCAAGTGGTGCCTCGGTGGTTCCCTAGGTTCCCTATGGTGAGGGAGGTGGTCCTTCTAGGGAGGGAATTGGCTTAGACGGGGTTTCTATATGTCCCGGGTCCTCTTGTCTTCCCGGATCCCCGGGCTTGTTGCTCTCTCAGGGGGTGGGTTCCTTTGCTGCTCCTAGTTTTCCTTTTGTTTGAGGTGAGAGTAGTGCTTCAGGGGCTTGCTGGTCTTTGTCATTTGTCAGTCAACTCCTGGCTTTTCCTTTGCAGGATTCAAGCACTGGTCCTAGTGTTCTGGAGGGTTCCCTTCCATTGTCCCAGGGGGCAGGTCAGTCCATTCCCTTCCCCTTTGTCGGTTTGGCCTTCGGGTCAGTGGTCTCAGGGTTGGGGTATGGGTTTATGGCCTCCTTTTCCTTCTCCTTTGGTAGTGGCAGGGTCTCCCTCAGGGAGGGCATTTCCTGTGGCAGGGTGGGGCCCAAGTCATCAGCCACATGGCGGGGGAGATCGCAGGGTTTTGCCACTTCTGTTGCGTTTAGTGCTCATTCTTCTGGTTCGGTTGCTGCTCCCTTTTCTCTTTCTGCTTTGCAGGATCCGAGTTCGAGACCTGAGACGCCGTCAAGTGGTAGAGCGGTTGGAGTATCCCAGGCATTGATTGTGGCGTCAATGTCAGCTGCTGCAGATCGTGATCCTGGTTCGCTGGTGGAGGATGTGGTGGCTGCTGCTGGAGACATCACTGGCGCAGAGAATTTTGGAGTGGCAGGGCTTCATGGTGCTGCTGGACTGGATAACGGGGCAAAGGAGGGGATGTGGGGGGTTAAAGGGTCTAGGAGATGTCATAGGAAGAAGGAGAGGGGTAAGTTGCATATGTTGTCATCTTCTTCCTCATCACCTTCTGTTTCGGAGTCGGAGGGTCATGCGGGTTCTTCTCTTGGTATGGAGGTTAGGTCTCGGGGTGCCCCTGCATTAGTGGCACTATCAGAATTATTTGAAAAAGTATCGAAGGCGTGGCGTGAGAAAATTTGCAAACGTAAGGTGTGTTGATATTTTCTGGCCTGCTATGAGGGTCGTGTCCATAAGAAATCGAAAAGGAAAGTTAAAAAGGATGGTGTTCCTGAATTTGGTTATTTTTGTAGTTAGCCAATGTCTGGGGTAGAGCGCATCAGGCTGATACTGTTGTCCTACGCTGATTCTGTCTTGGATGTGTATCGTTTTGGTGGTTGGGCTTGGCTCAACTATGATGAAGCCTTTAGTGACAAGATGAAAGAGAACTATCCCATGTCCTGGGGCATCCAGGACATTAACCTATGATTAACTCATATGGCATCCAAGGTGGGGGGGAAGGGTTCAGCGCAGCCTGGGACTGCTGGGATAAGCACCGAGTTGCCCTTTTGGGCTTCTGTCAGCTCCTCGGGGGCTGCGGGGGGCCAGGTGTCAGATGAGTGTTGGAAGTTTAATTAGTCATCGTGTCTGTTTCTGGACTGTCGGTTCAAGCATGTCTGCATGCTTTGTGGGCAGGGGCATCCATCTATTAAGTGCTTAAAGAAGGGACCAGCTGGGGGCGCAGGCCCCAGCAAGTAATCCTTCAACCGAGCTTCCCATTCCAGTGTGGGTGGACGCCATGTGGTCTTGGCTTCTGAAGTATCCTCTCACTAAGGCTGCTTCGCTATTATTGAAGGGTTTCTCTGATGGGTTCATCATTCCATTTCAGGGACCTAGAGGCAATATTTTGTCTCGCAATTCTTCCTCAATTGGTCGGTTAGCGTCGATGGTACGAGTTAAGTTGGAAGAGAAGCTTTCCCAGGGCCGTATTACAGGTCCTTTTGTCGAGAAACCTTTTTCTATCATGCATTTATCGCCATTGGTGGTTATTCCCAAGAAGGTTTCTGGGCATTTTTGTTTGATACATAATTTGTCATCTCCTTCAGGTTAATCTGTGAATGACAGTATTATGCACAATTTATGTACAGTGAGATATGTGTCTTTCGAAAGCACATTAACAATCATTCAGTGTTTTGACCCAGGCACTCTTTTAGCCAAGGTGGAGAAAGAAGCTGATTTTTGGTTACTCCCCGTGCATCCTGACTCTTATTCATTGTTGGGGTTTTATTTTGAGGGCTGTTTTTATTTTGACAAGTGTTTGTCGATGGGTTGTTCCATCTCGTGTGCCTATTTTGAGACTTTTAGTACATTTTTTTGCATTGGGTGGCTACGAAGCGGGCAGGTCTTGACTCATTGGTCCATTATTTGGATGATTTCTTGTTCATCGGTTCTTTGAGTTCTGAGGAGTGTTGTATGTTAAAGGAGACATTTGAGATCCTGGCCGAGGATTTTGGGGTGCCATCAGCTGCGGATAAGTTGGAGGGGCTAGTCACCTCTCTTATCTTTTTAGGCATTGCATTGGACAATGTAGCTATGGTGACAAGATTTTCGGAAATTAAGATTCGCAAGTTGATGGTCCAGATTTGGCAAGTGTTGGGTGTTAAGAAGGCCACCTTACAGGAAATACAGTCCTTGCTTGGTTCTTTGAATTTTGCATGCAGGGTGTTTCTAGGCAGCTGGCGTATGCGATGGCTGGAGTGCGTCATGCCCGGCATTTTGTACAGATTTCTGCTGGGATCAGGGCAGACCTGCAGGTCTGGTCACGTTTTCTGTTGTCTTTTAATGGCACTCTTCCTATTCAGTCTGAGGAGGTGTCCAATTTCGAGAGCAGCTGCTAGTAGATTCATGACATAGCAATCTTCAACCAGAAAAATTACTTCATGCTGATTTGGAAAGACAGCCTTAAAAAGTTGTTCTGTGAGATTTTTGGAGTCCATATTCAATTAGATAATGTTATTTATTTATGTTTTTGAATGAACTTGCAGACCTGATAGTTAGTCAAAACTGATCTAAATGGTGAACAGAAATAAATTCATAATAAAATCAATGAAGACAGCAAAAAACAATCCCTAGAAAAAAATTAACACAGCTATAGCTTTCAACCCTGCTTTAGTAGAGTCCTCTCATAACCAAATGCCAGCATAAACAAATATCTTCAATTGTCTGTAAAAACTCAGGTGTTTTTTTCCTGCTTTCTCTGCCAGAAAAAGTTGCAATCTGAGTCACACTCAGCTTTCTTTTCCTCAAGGACAGGGCCATCAACAGGCCTATCCCCATCAACTAGAGATGTAAGGAAATAAGATTTTGCTCAGACAGGATTGAGTGGAATGCTTATCACAGCTATGCAGATATGAAGATTGCAGCAATGAAATGGGCACCGTTTGCGTACAATATGTCAGCACTAACACTAGCCTTGTTATTGGTGGAGATTTATAATAATAAATCCATCCATTGAATAATAATCTTTAACACCAGAGAATGTGGGAACAGCAGCTAATATAGTAGAGTTTAAAAAAAAAAAGATTTAGATGAGTTCCTAGAGGAAAAGTCCATAGTCTGAAACTGAAACTGGCATAGGGGAAGCTACTGCTTGCCCTGGGGATCAGTAGCATGGAATGCTGCTATTTGAGTTTCTGCCAGGTACTTGTGACCTGGAATGGCCATTGCTGGAAACAGAATGGATCATTGGTCTGACCCAGTACGGCTGACCCAGTACGGTCTGACCCAGTTTTTATTATGTTTTTATGATCTTATTATATTGAGCTATGTATTTAAAAAAAAGTTTCAACACAGATTTTTCCATGCAATAAAACATGCCCAGGCAATAACATGAATAATAATATAAAAAAGTGGCACATCACTAGTTCAACAGTTAGGTACACAGTAATCTGTTCAACATTTAACTCTAGAAAGTTCTAAAATTGACTCTTGTGTATGTGACATACATGTCATCTATTCTAGTGTATATTTATGAAGGGAATTTTAAAAAAGAAACTAAAATTCTGGAATCTCTTGTGGCACACCCAGAATCTCTTCAGGGGCACAGTTTGAGAGACACTGGTCTAAACTCAAAAAATTTTTAGGCACTTTAGCCATTGCTCTGACTTCTGGACATTAATGCAAAAAATAATAGTGTCCTGAACTAAATCCAGTACTTTTAACATCCATAGCCTGCTAAGCATATCTGAAATGTGACACCCCGCCCCCCAAACAAACAAAAAAAGAAATGATTTTGCCCTAGCCACATTTATATTTATTATCAGATTTGATTTACTTCTTTTCATAGCATATAAAGCGACTTTCAGTATGATATACATACAGTATACTCAGGGGGAAAAGACATGTGCCCTATTTACCTAAACCTTATCCTGCCCTGTCTCAAAATGTTCTGTTGCCTCCAGGGCCGGATTTTCCTATAGGCTAACTAGGCTTCAGCCTAGGGCCTCAAGATCAAGAGGGGCCTACATTCAAATTGTTAGCAAAATTAAAATTACACTATTCTAAAAACAGTGAACACTAAAACTCTGAACCGAAAATAAGGAGAAATTATATGCTTCAGGATCGGAACCGGCTCCGGCCGCAACGGGACACCGACTCGGCTTCTCCCTTTCTTTTTCTCGCCCTGGGAGGAGGATCGGGGAGGGAAAGACGTCAGTCCGGAAACAGCTGGGCAAAGCCCAGCCCCGCGGGGAGAGAGGCAAAACGTGGATCCGTCAGGACATGGCGGCCCAGACTGGCATCAGTGGGGGGGGGGGGGGGGTTTTCAGTGAAGGGGGATGGGAGGCAGGCAGGCTGGCATTGGAAGGGGGGGTGGGGGAGTTTAATGGAAGGCAGGCAGGCAGGATGGCATGGGGGAGGTGTTCAATGGAAGGGGGATGGGAGGCAGGCGGGCATCGTAGGGGGGTGAAGTGAGGAAGGACGCACTGGGGGCACTATGGACATAGGAAGGGGCAATGTTGTGTGTTAAGTTTGATTAGTTATTGTTACAAGTACTATATATGGTGCTGAGAATAAATGTCCAAATAAGTGTTCTCAACTTTTTTTTTTTTATTATCCGTGTCACATTTTTTATAAAGGTTAGTACCAATAACAACATTTCATTTAACATATTGATATATATCACAGTAATGATGTATTTTATTATCTCTCATGTAATTTACAAACTTAAAAACGGGAGGTGAAAGGGCCTCATAAATGGAATAGCCTAGGGCCTCTTTTCATCTAAATCCGGCCCTGATTGCCTCTTTATATGGTATTATTTGGGGGGTTGTTATAACTGTGATCTCCAAATCACTAAGTACCCTAGTGTTAAACAGTATATGGTGATTTCTCCTATGTCTAAATAAATACTCCAAAATCAGTGTTTCTCAATTTGGTGCTGGAGTACCCCCTTGCCAGTTAGGTTTTCAGGATAACCACAATGAATATGCATGAAAGAAATTTGCATATAATAGAGGTAGTATATGCAAAGCAAGCTTATACATATTCATTATGGATATCCTGAAAACCTGACTGGCAAGGGGGTACACCAGGACCGAATTGAGAAACATTGTCCTAAACAGACTTGCTTTCTGAAATAGGCTGTGAAAACTGTAAAGCTGTTTATAGCTATTCTGCATGCTGTTTTGGATTCTTTAATTTGTAGTTTTTCAATTTCGATTTCTAATCTTTTCATTTTTAAAAAATTTTAGGGCTGCATTTTGCTTAAAAATGGAAATTGCAATTAAGGATGCAATTAAAGGTATGTAGCCCCACCACCACTTCAATCCTACATCTAAACCATTTCAAACAGAGAAACCTTTTGTCCTACCCATATAAAGTTTTTTTGTGATAGTTTGCCCCCTTATTTAGTACCTCTCATTGTTTCTTATATCCCAGTGAGATTGTACCAGTCACTTTCAATTCAGAAGATGGTGGTCCTAGCTCTATCTTGAATTTGCCTAGTGTCCACTTGGGCCCATGCATTTTTCTGGCTCAGTCCAATGTTCTGAAAATTCATCTTTTTAGATCCATGTTTGGGGATTGGGCTAGGGGCTACGTTAGAGACAGCTTAGGATACCTTGAATGAGCGTGTATTTGGATTGGTTGCCCAAGTTCTAGTGTGTGATCTTATTCTTTTCTATCAGACAATAAAGTTCCTTCTTTGTATTTGTTCATTTATGATGCTGTGAACACTGCCAGGAACTATTTTGGATTGTGCAGTATATGAAATTCTGATAAACATATAAATAAGTAATTAGAAAGCCATCTATAAAATTCTAAAAGGGAGTTTTGGAACAAAAGTGTTTCCTAGCTTCTTTCCGCCAAACCAACCTTAAGGGTTAAAGGCCATCTTTCGTCAGTGGGATTCAGGTATTAATCAAGCCCTAGGACAACAGTAAATTGGGATCCTGTTACTCTACTGATGAAAACTATCCCCCAGCCCAAGTACTGTATATGAAGTTCTATCTTTTGAGAAGCTAAGGTTTAAGAAGTAGAAGCTAACAGTACTTCTGAAGATGAAATCTTTCCAAGACAAACTGGCTGAAGGAAAATAGGAAACAGGGAAGCCGGAGCTGAAATAGGGTTTAATTCTCCCTACCCCCTTGTTTTCAAACCTTGTACCTGCTAGAAAGAATTTTATCTGTCAGCACAAATATATTGTCCCCCCTTTTATGAAGTCACATTAGGGTTTAAAAAAAAAAAAAAATCACAGGTCGCAGCAGTAAAAGCTCCAATGCCCATAAAATTCCTATGAGCGTCGGAGTTTTTACCGCCGTGGCCAGTGATAAAAAATTCCTACTACGGCTTCATAAAGAGGGGAGGGGTGTATGAGTGTCTTGATACAGCTGACAGAGATAAGGTATGCAGAAAGAAGGCATGCAGTCCAGATACTAAAAGCTAAGTGACACTTGCTCATTTGTAGGTGACATTGTAGGTGACAGAAGCCAAGCTTGTGCTCCTAGGGTTACAGGAACCAACTAACATGAAAGAGGGAGTGGAGTATCTGAAACCTCCTAATCTATTAAAAAAAAAAAAAAAGTAGATTTTAGCAGTTAAATGGAGAAGTAAGGAGATTACAATGGACAAGATAACCCAGGAGTAAAATTTTCTATTTTATTTTTCATGTCCTGCCTGTGAGCTAACATGAATATTCAGAGGTACCATCTGGATAGTACCTCTGAATATCCTTACTAACCACCTCTACACTACTCAGATAGTGCCAGGGAGAGTGTGGGCAGAGTCTGGGTGGTCCAGAAACTTATCCAGATAGTGGCAATACTCGGTCTGCTAGCAGAATTACTTATCCAGATAAACGTAGGACATAAAGAAGGCTGGCTTATGTTATTCAGAAGATATCCAGAGAGCAGAATGGATATTGCCAAATACTGACCACCTTATTGAGATATTCAATGCTGGCCACTAGTGCTGCCCAATTCACATCGATTCACCGATTCAAATTGATTCAATTTAAAAAAAATAAATAAATAAATAAAAAAATAAAAAAAAAATCAGCCTCCCGATTCAATGGCCAACCCTTCCCCCGTGCCTTCCTAAAGCAGGAGCTGCAGCACTGCCTCTTGCTGGCCATTCACTGCTGCTCCTGCTTGAGGGGGAGGGTCGGTCAGAAAGGTCTCCCCCAGTTTGCCCGCTCTTACCTCCCCCAGCTTCCCTGCTCTTACCTCTTTATGCTAATAGGGCAGCTTGCAGGCGTTATAGCGATCCCTGCAGCTGCCCGTGGTTCTCAGCGGCCCATTCTCTCTGCTGCAATCCTGCCCCTTGCTCTGACGTCAGGGGCAGGATCGCGGCAGAGAAAACGTGCCGCTGAGGACCATGGGCAGCTGCAGGGATCGCTATAACACCAGCAAGCCTGCAACCTGCCTTATTAGCGCTAAGGAGGTAAGAGCAGGGAAGGTGCAGGCTGCAGGGGGAGCAGGCATTCGTTCGTGGTGGTGGGGGAGCAGGCCTCGTGGAGGGAGCAGGCCTTTGCGCGGGGAGGAAGAGAGAAAGTGCCTTCCTGGGGGGGAGCAGGCCTTCGTGGGAGGAACAGGTCTTCGTGGCGGGGAGCAGGCCTTCAGGGCAGGGAAGCAGGCCTGTGCAGAGGGAGGAGGAGGAAGAGTTCCTTTGGCGGTTCTTAGTCTTAAGCGTGCAAGACAGACGCGGGCCAACAATTCAGTGCAAGACTTCAGCGCGCCGCAGAAAAACTTTCTTTTAAAGGGCTCCGACGGGGGTGTTGGTGGGAACCCTCCACTTTACTTAATAGTGATCACACTGGAGTTGGGGGCGGGGTTGGGAGGTTGTAACCCCACATTATACTGGAGACAACTTTTTCTCTTTTTTTAGGGAAAAATTTAAGTTTTCAGTATAATGTGGGGGGTTACACCCCCCAACATGACAGTGTGATCCCTATTAAATAGAGTGTGGGGTTTCCTCCCACACTCTCCCGTCGGAGCCCTTTATAAGTAGGTTTTTCTGCGGCGCGCTGAAGTCTTGTGCTGAATTGTTGGCACGCGTCTATCTCGTGCGCTTAAGACCCGCCACTCCTTTGGCGGTGGGGAGGCAGGCCTGTGCAGAGGGAGGAGGAGGAAGGAGTAAGAGAGGGGAGGGGAGATGCCAGACCTGGGGTGAAGTGAAGTGAAGAGAGAGACCAAAAATAGGGGGAGGAAAGCAGAGGAGAGGTGCTGGACTAATGGAGAGAGGGAGAGGGAGAGAGAAATGCAAGACCACAAGGGAAGGGTACAAGAGGGACAGATACTGCTCCAAAGTAGGTGGGCAAGGTGCAGGATGGCAGGAGCGATAGTAGGAGAAAGCCTGTACCTGGGGAAGGGGATACAGGAAGTAAGGAAGAGAGAAAGAAGAAGCTGGATATTGGGAGAGATAAGATGCTGGGCATGGAGGGAGCATAGGAACAGTGACACAGAAGAGAGATGCTGGATGAAAGGGTAGATGAGAAAAGTTGAGATGGTGTATCTGTGGATGGTGGGGTCCATCGCTGCAGCTGCGGGGGGATGGAAATGAAAAAAAAAAGGAAAGATGCCAGACCTCCGGGAGAGGAAAGGGAAACAGAAGGGGAGGACAGAGATGGAAGATGGATGGTTAGCACGGAGAAAGAAGAAAGAAGGAGAGCCTGATCAGAAGACAACCAGACCAACATGGGACCAACAAGATTTGAAAAATGACCAGACAACAAAAGGTAGGAAAAATAATTTTATTTTCTGTTTTGTGATTACAATATGTCAGACTTGAAATGTGTATCCTTCCAGAGCTGGTGTTGGACCGCAAACATGAGCTAGGATTTAATAGAGAGAGGAAAAGTATTTTTTGTTTGTTTATTTTGTTTACACCACAGGACCAGTGTGGGTAGGAGAGGGTGAAGAGGCTATAAAATAAACCCACCAGGATGTTTGTAAAAAAACACCCAATTGGGCAGGAAAATCTAATTGAAAAATTGATTCAATAGGCTGAATTGTATCGAATCAAATTTTTTTTCCTGAATCGGGCAGCACTACTGGCCACTATCTAGATAACAGTGATGAATATCTAAATATTTTTTTTTTGCCACTGAAGATGGCAGGAAAAAAACAAACAACTAACCACAGTAGCTGATTATTGACTTGTATATTATTATATTCATTGAGGTGATTTGCCTTTTTATGGAAGTAGATTGTAGGATGAGTAAGAAAATATTACAGAGATAAGAATTTACCACCATACATATGGCCTCAAGAGTAATCTCTCCCAAAACATTTCTCATTACCCCCAAAACTAGCATTTACTATAACCCCTGGAGTTGTCACCAACTACATGTAATGATCATCCACATTTCATTATACACCTCACTTTACTGCATGAAAAAGCAAATCAATGTTTGGAAAAAGTCACACATGACATTCAAAACATGCTCAGAGAAGGTAGTTATATCCCTAAACCTTAAATAATTACAACTGTGAGCACATTCTTTCCAGTTCATGCAGACACATATAGCATTTTTTTTTTTGCCAGTAGGCGTCTATCTAGTCAGTACTAAGAAATGTAAAAAAAATGCCTTAAAAGCAATCACTTTCATTGTTACCAGGTCAGTGATTCAGATTTTATAACTCAATCTCCAAGCAGAGAATAGTAAGGATTTTTTAGGTCATAAGGTCCTCCCACATGGCACCTCTCAGAAGCAGAATATAAAATCATGAAACTAGCAATAAACACAACTATCTGAATTTGTTCTGCAGGATTCTTATACGTAGCCTCTAAGCAGCTCTGCAAACATTAACAAGACCATTTACCACATGTTCAGGATTCTCCCATTTTATGCATACATCTGACAGAACCTTTTGAGGGGTATATCCTCTGTATGACTATGATAGCAGCACTTGTCCTTCCATTATATCCTGCCAGAGTCGCTATGCTCATATCACCCCTCTCCTCAAGTCACTTCATTGGCTCCCTATCCATTTCTGTATACAGTTCAAACTCCTCTTATTGACTTACAAGTGCATTCACTCTGCGGTTCCTCAATATCTTTCCTCTCTTATCCGTTCCTCCCTGGGAATTCCATTCATTGGGCAAGTCTCTCCCATCTGTACCCTTCTCCTCTATTACCAAATTTATTACCAAAATTATGAATGTCTTTCTATTCCACATTAAGGGCTTCTTTTACAAAGCCGCGCTAGCGGTTTTATCGCATGCACCAGATTAGCACATGCTATAGTGCGCGCTACCCAGAAATCTATATTCCGGGTCATCTTCCAGTGGAGCTCGACCCGGTTCACATATAATTAAGACTAGAGTACATAGCAAAAGAAGCATGAGAAAAATAAGAACTATAGTATTATCATTTCGTTGAGACTGTAGTTAAACCATTTAAAAATTGCGAGAACAACAAACTTTTCAGGGATTTACGAAATAATTGCAGCTGGCCTATAAGCCTAATAGAGTCAAGGAGTTCATTCCAGATCTCTGCAAACTTGAAAACAAAAGATCGACTAAGCTTCCAAGCAGATTTAATTCCCTTAAAGGAAGAGAAGGATAGCTTAGATGTAGCAAACCTGTCATTCAAAAATGACACAAATTCCTATGTAGCAAGAACTCTTTAATAAGCAACACTACAATTACACAGAGCTCTAGAACACCAATACACCTACTGCAGGTAAAACCGAACAAGTGGGTCTGCTATGAATTTATATACTAGTTCAGCTCAGTCCTGATGACACACCAAGCCAGTCTGGTTTTCAGGATACCCAAAATGAATAATCACAATAAACAGGCAAGAAATCTACTAGGTCCTAAAGAAAGAAAATTGTGGAGGCAGACATGATGACAGATAGAATCTTAAAAATCTTTATTAATAGTAGATTAAACCAATTTCCGACACAGCCATGTTTCACCTTACATGGGTTGCTTCAGAGCTTAACCTTTGTTGTAAAACACAATCTAATATACCCCATCAATAGTGGGTTACAAACATACGCAAATCATAAAAACATTAAAACTTCATACATGCAAAACAAATCATATTAACACTAAAATAAAAAGAACATGATACGACACCCTTACCTGCATCCTCTGCTACATAGCTCCAGGAAAATGGAACACCACAAAACACGATCTTGAAGATTTCATCTTCCGGAACTCATTAACCTCAACATACAACCTGCTCCTCGGAGACATAAATCTCGACCTAGAAGACACCTCCTCCAAACAAGCTTCTGGCATAATTTCATACCTCAACGCACTCTCTTACCAAATTCTATATCCTCAACCCACACATGAAAAAGGCCACCAACTTGATATTGCAGCCTACATGTCACAACACCCCCACACACCGAACATTCATATCTCCAATGGGGCCTGGCACCCCTCCCTCTGGTCTGACCTCTTCAAATTCACCTTCAACATCAACTGGACTCAAAGCACAAACAAGCACGAAACCCACAAAACCTCCTTCAAAACCCGACCAAAAATCGACCCTTCTACATTCTGGACCACAGTAGACCCATTAATCGTCTCCATAGACCACGATGTATTCATTCACCAGTGGCGCTCGCTGAGCGAAACAACCTTGAACGGTCTAGCCCCAGAAAAGACAAAACAGAAACTCTGCAGATCTTCAGACAAATGGTTTGACACAGAACTTCAACTAAAGAGACACTGCAGACAACTTGAAAGAGCATGGCAAAAAAAGAACCAAGAACCAACCAAAGTAGCTTGGAGAAACCTAATAAAACAATACAAGATCAAACTTAAGGAAAAATGAAGAGCTTATTACTCCAAACTAATAGGCACAGAATCCTTAGACACAAAGAAACTCTTCCAACTTGTGAAGAACCTCACCGACACTCAACCATTCCTAACCACTCAAGGAATCCACCCTCCAACGGCCACCCAACTAGCGGACCATTTCAAGAATAAGATCGCCAATATTAGAGCCTCCTTCAACAACTCACCGTCCCTCCTAGACGAGATCATAATAAACCCTACAACAGATGAAGCCACTGCAGTTGACAGGCACTGGTCCAACTTTACAAAGGTGCAATGGCTGGACATGAACAGACTCTACAGAAAATACAGTCGAGCGTCATGCGACCTGAACAACTGCCCGTCATATCTACTGACAAACGCATCCCCCAAATTTAGAGCTTGCCTCTTGCAATGGATCCAAACAACTTTCACGGAAGGCCAATTCCCACAAGACCTAGGGGAAATCATAATCACCCCAATACTGAAAGATCCCAAAGGACCAATAGACACCCCCTCCAACTACAGACCCATCGCCTCAATTCCATTATATGTTAAACTAATAGAAGGTCTGGTTGCCAAATACCTCACCAACTACCTTGAAGACCACAACCTACTCCACCCAACTCAATCGGGGTTCAGATCTAACCACAGCACCGAGACACTGCTAGCTTCCCTTCTAGATATAGCCAGACAGCACCTTAACAAAGGAGTCATGGTTCCACTGGGAACGAGTGATCACAATGTAATCAACTTTAAACTTGACATCGGGAAAGGGAAACATGCCAAAACCTTAACCACCACCTTGAACTTTAAAAAGGGTAAATACGATAGCATGAGAGCCATGGTAGAAAAACGACTCGAGAAGATGGTGGACAAACTTGAAACGGTTGATCAGGCATGGACCCTACTGAAAAATACAATCATAGAAGCACAAGATCTCTACATTCCGAGGATTTCCAAAGATCGGAGAACAAAGAGCAAAAGAGAACCGGCATGGCTTACCATACAGGTGAAGGAAGCCATAAAAGAAAAGAAGGACTCTTTCAAAAAATGGAAATGCATAAAGACAACCGAAGCCTGGAACAAACATAAAGATGATCAGAAGAAATGTCACAAGGCGGTGAGGGATGCAAAACAGGAATATGAGGAAAAAATAGCCCAGGAGGCCAAAAACTTCAAGCCCTTCTTTAGATACGTGAAAGGGAAAAAAACCTGCAAAAGAGGCAGTGGGACCCCTGGACGACCAGGGAAGAAAAGGGTACATCAAGGAAGATAAACAAATCGCAGACAAACTAAATTCCTTCTTTGCGTCCGTCTTTACGAAGGAGGACACCTCAACAATACCTGAAGCGGAGAAAGTGTTTGCAGGAGAAATAGAAGACAGCCTCACCACAGTTGAAGTGGACTTAGACCAGATATACTATCAGATCGACAAACTTAAAAGTGACAAATCCCCTGGACCGGATGGGATTCATCCGAGAGTCTTAAAGGAATTGAAGGTTGAAATCGGAGAGTTATTGCAAAAACTTGCAAACCTGACAATCAGAACTGGACAGATACCGGACGACTGGAGGATAGCGAACGTCACCCCAATTTTCAAAAAAGGATCGAGAGGGGAACCGGGCAACTATAGACCTGTGAGTCTTACGTCTGTCCCTGGCAAGATGGTTGAAGCACTGATCAAGGATAGCATAGTCCGGCACTTGGACGCACATGACTTGATGAAACCCAGTCAACATGGATTCAGGAAAGGGAAATCATGTTTGACGAATTTACTCCAATTTTTTGAGACCGTGAACGAGCAAATTGATAGTGGGAAGCCGGTGGACATAATATACTTGGACTTCCAGAAAGCGTTCGACAAAGTTCCACACGAAAGACTTCTCAGGAAACTACAAAGCCATGGCATAGAGGGGGATATACAAAGGTGGATAGGCAAATGGCTGGAAAACCGAAAGCAGAGAGTGGGCATAAATGGGAAGTTCTCCGACTGGGAGAAAGTGACTACCGTAGTGGTGTACCCCAGGGCTCGGTACTTGGGCCAATCCTTTTTAATATTTATATCAATGACCTGGAGGAAGGAACATCCAGTGAAATCATCAAGTTTGCAGACGATACAAAACTATGCCGGGCAATCAGATCGCAGGATGATAGAGAGAAACTCCAGAGCGACTTGTGTCGGTTAGAAACATGGGCGGAGAAATGGCAGATGAAGTTCAATGTGGAGAAATGCAAGGTAATGCATTTAGGCAATAAAAATAAGGAATACGAGTATACAATGTCAGGTGCAACTCTGGGGAAGAGTGAACAAGAAAAGGACCTGGGTGTACTGATAGATAGGACCCTGAAGCCGTCGGCACAATGCGCGGCAGCGGCAAAGAAGGCAAATAGAATGTTGGGCATGATAAAGAAAGGAATCTCGAGTAGATCGGAGAAAGTTATAATGCCGCTTTATAGGGCAATGGTCAGACCACACTTGGAATACTGCGTCCAACATTGGTCTCCCTACCTAAAGAAGGATATAAAACTGCTGGAGAGGGTGCAGAGACGAGCAACAAAACTGGTGAAGGGTATGGAGAAACTGGAATACGAGGACAGACTTATAACACTAGGATTGTTCTCCCTTGAGAAAAGGAGACTGCGTGGGGATATGATCGAGACCTTCAAAATACTGAAAGGAATCGACAAAATAGAGCAGAGAAGATTATTTACATTGTCCAATTTGACACGGACTAGAGGACATGTAATGAAGCTAAGGGGGGACAGGTTCAGGACTAATGTCAGGAAGTTCTGCTTCACTCAGAGAGTGGTTGACACCTGGAATGCCCTCCCAGAGGAGATTATGACGGAATCGACCGTCCTAGGCTTCAAGAGCAAACTAGATGCATATCTCCTTAAGAGAGGCATATAAGGATATGGTGGACTATAAATTAAGCCAGGTGTACACCTGGCAGGGCCTCCGCGTGTGCGGATCGCCGGACTTGATAGACCGAAGGTCTGATCCGGAGAAGGCAGTTCTTATGTTCTTTATGTTCTAAGAAGGATGCTGATAATTCAACTCGACCTCTCTGCCGCATTCGACCTGGTCGACCACACCATACTTCTTCAGATATTAGAAGCAATAGGGATCTCAGGCGAAGTATACAACTGGTTTCAAGGATTCCTTAAAACAAGAACATACAGAGTAAAAACAAAGGATCTTATATCGGAGCCTTGGACCAACCCCTGCGGAGTACCCCAAGGTTCCCCACTGTCACCCATGCTCTTCAATCTTTACATTTCCTCCCTCGGTACCCTGTTAGACAAACTCAAAGTAACTTCATTCAGCTATGCAGACGATATCACCATACTCCTCCCCTTTGACACACAAGACCCCACCAAATCAGGCACCCTGGAAAAAACTCTAGAAGCAGTGGAAAAATGGATGATAGAACATAAACTGAAGCTCAACCCAGATAAAACTAAATTTCTACTGCTTGAAAAGGACAAAACCCCTTCTATAACTGAGCTAGAAATAAAAACCACCAAATATCCCCTACAACCCACTCTCAAACTCCTTGGAGTAACAGTAGACAGAGGTTGCACTCTTCAGGTGCAAATCAACAAAATCACACAAAAAGCTTTCTTCACCATGCACAACCTTCGCAAAATCAGAAAATTATTTGAAAAAGAACAATTCAGACTCATAGTTCAATACCTAGTCCTAAGTCTATTGGATTACTGCAATATCCTCTACCTTTCTTGTCCTACCTACCTAATAAAACAACTACAAACCGTGCAGAACACTGCCCTCAGAATGATCTATTCCCTTGGAAAATTTGACCACATCACCAACGCCTTCCTAAACTCACACTGGCTTCCAATACAAGCCCGCATCCAATTCAAACTATACTGTATGTTATTCAAAACCTTAAACGGAACGGCACCCACCCACCTAAACAACCGTCTAAACAGGAACCTCTCAACCAGACAGAGGAGAACCCAATCCCCTTTCTCCTTCCCCCCTTTTAAAGGAACTAAACGCAAAAAGATGTACGACAACTTACTTGCAACACATGCAGCTAAATTGGACCCCTCCATCACCAACCTACTGACAGCATCAACTGACCTCAAGGCTTTCCGCAAAGAAATCAAGACCCTACTATTCAAGAAATTCACCCAAACGTCCTAATCCCTTCCTTTTCCCCTCTCTCCCCCTCTTAGAATCTACTCATCAAAATTGCTTTAGACCTTACGCCTTAATTGTAATTTGTATTTCTCTTCCTGGAAATGTCCAGTTATCGTTCTGATGTAATCCGCTTAGAACTGAAAGGTACAGGCGGAATATAAGCCAGTAATGTAATGTAATGTAATAATCAAGCAAATGCATAAGAAAACTCAAACACAAATATTAACTCATAAAACACATAAGAAATGCAGGGGCATATAAAACACGTGGGAACAGGAATGGATTGTGTTACATACTTTATGATGTGAGGGTTTCACATCACCATAAGATATTACAATGGGTTACAGAAAAGGAAACTAAGTAGGTAAATCCTTGATTATATATTTAATAGTTCATTAAAAGGTAAGATTTGTTTAAAAAGTCTGGATGATTTACCAAGACCTCCTAATTCCAAAGAGTATTCATAAGTTTTCCGTTACCTTCTCTGCTCATGTCTGGCTGTTTGTCTGAAAGTAGAAAAAAAACAGCGAAGGAAGACTCTGGTGTTCAATATCTTTTATTATAAATCACAACTTGACACGATCGTGTTTCGGCCCAACCAGGCCTGCCTCAGGAGTCTAAATAGATACATATAAAATTCACGTATAAAAATTACATATAAACCAATGATTAATATAGTTCATGGGATCTTTAATCAAATGAATATTCAAACAATTAAAATCATTTTAATAAAATTTACATAAAAACAATGGGATAAAATCAAGGAAACTGGACTAAAAAGAAGCTTAAGTGTGCAACCCATGAATGCATACTTGTTATAAAATATAAAGTATGAAGCATATCATGTTGGTTGTACTTCTCTATATAATCTCTAGATTCATATTTGTTATATGCACCATGAAGTGAAATTATAAATAAAACTATATATAAATAACTCAAATGGACATTGCGTTTGAAAATAAATAACATGATTTTGTAAATATGAAATGACTAATGAATACAGAGATATTGAAGATTATGATGGCTAGACTAGCAGCCTAAAACTAAGATTGTATGTAAATAGACTTATGACATAAAAATCCATCTATAAAATACATAGATAAATGGAGTAAAATTCTGTGGTATAAATTTTTTAAAAAGATTTTTATACATAAAACATAAGCAAACAAACTTAAAACAGTGAATAATGGATAAGAGCATGGATATAGAGAAGTAAATGAATATCTAAAATTATATTTTTTTATTTGCGTGATATATAAATATGCATACATTGTGATAAGAGCCACACCTCTAAAAAAACAGACCTATAGGTGAAGTAATGTGGAATTTAGTATCTTCTGAGAAGAAATGCATAAATATCACTGAAAATCAGCATTGTGATTGGCTCCTATGGAGAGAGAGAGGTGGAATATAGAAAAAGGGGGGGGGGGGGGGGAGACAAGAATGCAAACCAAGAAACAGAAGAAATAAACATGAAAAAAAGATCTTAGTAATGAGAGAAGAATCTATGTTATTACAATTGATGAAAGAAAGAACACAAACTAAAAAACGGGTGTCCTAATATTGTAAGGCCACTTTGCCGGTAGTTGTATGTGGAAAACTGAGGATAACTCTGCAAACTATCAAGTGCTTATATTAAGCAGGCACTACCTGTCTTGACATAAAAACAAAGGAACAAATCTGTCCGACAAACGACTTTTTGGAGCACATTCAAGCTATCAATATAATTTAAAATGATCGCTGCAATGAAGCGCCGGTATTATGAATATGAGAAGACACACATCATAAATGCAAAGGCAGCTGAGTTGATATTAAAGGCTTTCTTTGCCGATAGTTGTGTGTGTGTGTGTATAAGAAAAGTGTCACTCAGCAGCTAGCAAATGCTGATTTGGAAATGGCACAGCGTGTTTTAACATAAGAAACAAAAAATAAATAAATGTACTGACATTTGACCTTTGATATAGGAGGGTACCATAAATCAATTACTTCAATTCACAGACTAGTTAAATACATGCGATAGCAACATCAGATTCATGTTGAATTACTCTGTTTATTTATTTATTTATTCAATTTTCTATATCGTTCTCCCAAGGGAGCTCAGAATGGTTTGTTTATTTATTCAGGTACTCAAGCATTTTCCCTGTCTGTCCCGAAGGGCTCACAATCTTTCTAATATACCTGGAGCAATGGGGGTATTAAGGGCTCCTTTTACAAAGGTGCGCTGGCGGTTTTAGCACAATTAGGAGGCGGTAGCAGCTAGCATGCGCAACATTTTAGCGCGTGTGCTAAAACCGCCAGCACACCTTTGTAAAAGGAGCCCTTAATACCCCCATTGCTCCAGGTATATTAGAAAGATTGTGAGCCCTTCGGGACAGACAGGGAAAATGCTTGAGTACCTGAATACATTTGTGTAAACCATTCTGAGCTCCCTTGGGAGAACGATATAGAAAATTGAATAAATAAATAAATAAATAAACAGAGTAATTCAACATGAATCTGATGTTGCTAAAAACGCTAGCACACCTTCGTAAAAGGAGCCTTAAGTGACTTGCCCAGGGTCACAAGGAGCAGCATGGGTTTGAACCCATATCCTCAGGGTGCTGAGGCTGTAGCATTAACCACTGTGCCACATTCTTTTTAGACACTTGGGTAACCATCGAATAAGGAACTTTTAAATCTGCCATTGGCACAGTTTTTGAGAATCTGCGAAGGTGCTGGCAAAGAATTTGAAACAGCGAGGCTATGCTAGACAAGTTGTCCATAAGTCTTATAAAAGAGCCAAGTACAACCACCGTGAATGGTTGTTATACCCCCATCATCACAAACAACAGTGGCCCATGCATCAAGGTTATCACAAAATGATGACCCTGAAGAGCGATATACCTGTGTGTTACAATTCAAAACGGCATCTCAAGAGATTGATATAATTAAAAAAAAAAACACTGGCAGATAGTAAGAATGTCTCCTTGTTTTCAAGACTCTAAAATACGGGTGGCTTACTCTAGGATGCGCAACTTGAAGGAATACTTGGGAATAAAACCTGATGGGAAAAGATCAAGTGGGCAATATAGTGGACAGCATGTTACTTGTGGGAAGTGTCAAATCTGCCCTATGTCTATGATGGGAAATTCTTTTGTTAATCCGTCTGACCATAAAACATATTTGCTACAATATCACACTAACTGTAAAAGTGAGTTTGTGGTTTATTTGATCAAGTGTCCCTGTTCAACGATTTACATAGAGAAATTCACGAGACAATTTAAAACTCGTATGATCAAATATAAATCTGGCCTTCATTTGCAACACAAGGACAAGAAGACCATATCATTAGTATCAGCCTTTGTGGGCCAAGATAACAATAAGAATGCATTAGAAGATCAGCTCCTGGAGCCACAAGGAAACAATTCTGGAGACCTTCAAAAATATATAACCAGGATGGAGCTGGTCCAGAGGACAGCTATTAAAATAGTCAGTGGTCTTCATCAGAAAGCATATGGGGCAGACTTCAAGATAACAATATGCAGTACTCCCCTGATAGTCACGGGGGTTCCGTTCCAGGAAGCCCCGCGAATATCGCAGGAGAGGGAAGCTGGAGAGCCAGTGAGTGACAGAAATCACTTGCGGTATGTTCTGACCACTTCTTCCTGTACTAAAGTCGGGCCTCACCAATCAGGAGCTGCTTTGACACGCAGCTCCTGATTGGTAAGGCCCGACTTTAGTACAGGAAGAGGCGGACGGAGCATACCGCGAGTGATTTCCTTCACTCGCCGGCACTCCAGCTGCCCTCTCCTGCTTCCCCTTCACGGTTGGAAAATACCGTGAATGACCGAGACCGTGAATTTGCAGGGGAACACTGTATATACTTTGAAGGAAATACAGAAGGGGCAATATGATAGAGATGTGTAAATACCTGCATGGTCTAAATTCACATATATCGAGTCTCTTTCAGTTGAAAGGGAAATTTAGAATGAAGGGGCTTAGGATAAAGGTGAAAGGGAATACACTCAGAAGTAACCTCAAAAAATACTTTTTCACAGAAAAGGTGGTGAATGCATGGTGGATAGGCAGACTAGATAGGTCATATCTGCTTTCATTTTCCTACATTTCTACATATAAAATAGTCCAGATCCAGAAGTGTACTTGATTCAGTTTTGACTCCTAGTGGCCACAAAGTGAGGGTCACCACCCCCTACCCTAACCAACCTTCTTCTGTTTGTCTTGCCATGATACAGGAGTAGTTTTCCTTTGTTTTTTTCCCTTTGTTTTTTTCCTAACAGGATGGAAGGCAGGAAAGAGATGAAATAGGTTAACCTTATATAGGGAAAAGGTGATTACTGCCTTATGTTGTATTCCTATGAATACTATACACCAACAAATGTTAAATCTGCACCTTACACCAATACCTTTTTATGTAGTGCAAGTTGAAATATATTATGCAGGGACAGTTACAGTACAACATTTTGTACTTGGGTAATTTGCCAAATAAAATGTGCAGAATTTTAGGATAGTGTACACAGAATTATTTGGCAGAGAATACCTCCAGGAACAGTAATACAGTCCATTCTCATTACTCATCGTAGTACAGTTCCCATAAAATGTTCATAAACTACAAATCGCAAATAACAAAATGTTGAGTCGATAGGAAAATAAAGGTTAGGTTCCAGCAGTACACATTGTACCTCAAAATCTAAGAAAGTGAACAGTGGATCCTATTAAGAAAATAAGGTTAGGTCTCTGCATGGGACAGCACTGTAGATGTTCTCTCAGGGTTTCCGCAGAAGGCATCATGCTTGTTGCAGGTTTCTGGGTCTTGCCACATCTTGTCAAGTAGAATCGATGTTTCAACCATCATGCTTTGGCTTTCTTCAGGGTATGCTGCGAGGTCTGCAGTTTTTCTTTATATAGTAGGTTCTCAAACCCTATTGGTTGGGGCTTGAGGTAAATGAAACAGGAAAGTCAGTTGGTCACAAATTTGAATTTTGATGGGAAAAAAATTGGTGGTGTCTTTTTCCCAAAGAATGAAAAAGTCTCTGGTGAGTTTAAAGATGTTCTCCCTGCAAAGCTGGGTTATATGTTCCCTCAGAGTTTCCACAGCTGACATCATGCTTGTTGCAGGTTTCCGAGTCTCGCTGTGTCTTGTCAGGTAGAACTATTTCAGCCATCATGCTGTGGCTTTCTTCAGGGTATGTTATGTGGTCCGCAGTTTGTCTTTATATAGTAGGCTCTCAAACCTACTTGAAGTGAATGGGCTTGAAGTAAATGGGAAAGAGAGACCAACTGATTTTCCACCAAAATTCAAATTTGTGACCAATGGACTTTACTACCTCATTCACCTCCTACTACTATTAGGCTTTAAGAGTCCCTTTTATCAAAACATGGTAGAGTTTTTTACCACGAGCTGGTGAGGTAAATGCTCCAACGCTCATTACATTCCTATGAGTGTTGGAGCATTTACCTTGATAAAAAGCTCTACTGCAGTTTGATAAAAGAGGGGCTAAATATTTTGTTCTGAATCTAAAGTACAGGTTCACAATCCTTTATCCTAAATGCTTGGGACCAGAGACATTTTGGATTTTAGAATCTTGGGGGTTTTGGAATGGATGTGTCATCAGTGGCCTTAGCTGACATCACCGCTTAAAAATGGCACAAGTACCATGTGCTCAGGAGCCACCTTGTAACAGCAGGCTCAGTGCATGCTTCCCACACACTAAAAACATACATTTTATATTTTAGCATGGGGGCATGCCCTGCACTAATCGGTTAGAACATGGGCATTGGCATGAGGACTGCTTAGCACAGGAGCCTTTAACATCTACTAAATAGGTGGCATTGAGGGCTCATTCATTAATGGCCATGCACTACCCCCCCCTTTACAAAAGCACATAAAAGGTTTATAGGGCTGGCCGGTGTGCTGAATGCTCTTTGCAGCTCCGACAATCACAAAGTCAGAGCAGCGCAGAGTTGGAGCAGTGCAGACCATTCAGTGCACCAGGCGGTGCTAAAAACTTCTTACAAACTTTTGTAAAGGGGGGGGTGTAATTTTGCAATTTGCACTTGACCATTAATAGGAAAACAGCAATGTTACCCATTTTAGAACTGTGCTAAAAAAAATGGCCTCAGCACTTGGTAACAGTATAGGCCATATTTTTTAGTGCAGCTTAGTAAAAGGACCCTTAGTAAAAGGACCCTAAAGTATTATTGTAATACGATATGTAGCTATATTCTAATATATTTTTTAGTGTATTTATACTGCAATTCATTTTACATTGTGACCCTTACTTCCAGGTGATGCAACATGTTTTTATGGTGTTATGGATATTGCTTATTTTACCCCTAATACAAGCATAAACCAACACATGACCATGGTAGATTTTTATTCATGACAACTAATTTTTAATTTGTTCATTACTCAAAGCGATTTAAGCAAGCAGGAGAGGTTTCTGCACACTTAAATTGCACTTACTGGGCTAGCTGCCAATATTCAGCGGCACTTAACCAGGCACTGCTGCTGAAAATTGGCACCAGTCAACCTGGAACGGAGCAGAAGAGGGGCATTACAAGGACAAAGTTGGAGAGAAGCTGACAGCTATGTGTGTGGTAGTGATACCCCATACCAGTGATTGCAGATCTAGTCAGGCAAGCAAGACTTCATAAAAAAAGTAGTCCTGTCTTTGCCTGGTTTCCTGTCCAGGCATCAGCCATGAATATCAGCCAGTGCTCAGCTAAATTCCTCCTCCTTTCCTTCTTCCTTTCTACCCCCACCCCCTCAAGTGATTCCCCTCTCCTTCCCAAGAGCATTACCACAGAACTAGGACCCCCACAACCTCTGTAAAGACCTACCTTTACATATCTAGTGTTCTATGGTAATAGTTGGGGTAGAATCAATCCCCACTCAGTCCTGTTGCAGCCCCTGTAGCAAAATGGCTGCCACAAATGATTGTTTTCTCTGTATAAGCAGCTGTCATACTTGAAGATGAGAAATTCAACAACACTGGCATTTAACTGTTCCAACATAGATCCTTTTACTTGTATCTGGTTGGCAACAGACACTTTCATATATATTATATATGACTAGTCTTTATGCCCGTTATATTAACGGGTGCTAGAATAGATGTGTGTGTATGTCTTTCTTTCTTTATCTCTCTCTATCCTTAGCCACTTTCTGTCTGTCTATCTTTCTTTCTGTCTCTCTCTTTCCTCGGCTGTCCACCATCACCCCTTCCCTGCTCCCCCTGTCCAGCAGTAGCCCTTCTCCCTTCCTTTTACCTCCCCCGTGTCCAGCAGCACTCCTTACCTGCTCCCCCTGTCCCTCTTCCCTGCTCCCCCTGTCTAGCGGCACCTCTTTCCTGTTCCCCCTGTCCAGCATGCAGCTTCCTTGTCGTTTGCATCTGCCCTCCTCTTCTTTAAAGCAGCCTACTGCACCGCGGTAGCAGTGATCCTCTGTAGGCTGCTTTGAAGAGGAGCAGTGCCGTCAGCAGTGGTTGGTGAGTGAAGGTGGGAGGGGAGAGTTGCCGGCGTGTTCCCTTCCTCCATATTAAAAAATGGAATTCAGCACGGAAGGATACAGCACGGTGGCAGCAATCAGAAAACCCTAAGTACACATGCACGCTTAGGGTTTTATTATAGAGGATGTCTCATCTTACATGGACCATTGAGATCAGAACACCCTTAATTCTGCCAATATTTAACAAAAGGTTATGCTGAACACAGAGCCTTTTGTAAAATATATTTAAGAATGTGCAGCCATTTTGCAAATACTGTATGTACAGTTTGTAGTGAAAGAGCTATAACTGTATAGTCTCAGCAACTTCCAAGTATAGTGGGCTCATTTTACAAACCTATAAGAATACATGCTAAGAATTAAGTACGGAGGCTGAATTTTTTATTTTCCTTTTGGAAGCAGAAACAGACAAATGAGAGATTAAGAGCTATTCACCCCTGGCTAAAATGAGCATCTTTTCAAGATCTGTGTAAGTCTCTGAGTTGATTCAAGGCCTGATGGGGAAATTTTTCCCAAATACCTGTACTCCTATTATAAAATGGGAAAACATATGGGGGATATTTCTTGTCTACACAAGCCATGCCTCCTGAGATCACCATTTATATGTATATTCCCCTAATTCTATATATTTGCAGCACATTTTGATAATCAGCATGCAAAGTTGCATGTACTATTTGTGTGTCAGTTATGCACATAACTTAATTGACAAACTAGTTAGTTGAGCTTAATGATCAGTTGGTTAAAATTGGTCATAATTGGCACTAATTAACATTAATTTGCAGTTACACATATCATATAACTGCCTCTAGTTGGTATTCTACAAATTCAGCATGCAAAACCCATAGCACACAACCACAAGGGGATGTGAACGTGGGAGGGGCATAGAGAGACCAAGGGAGTGACTAGCTCTTAGGCAAACAGGTTATAGAATACTATCAGTTACATGCCTAACTGACAGCATTCAGGCAAAAACATCTCACCAGCCATTGCGCTAGCGTAAATGCTTGTGTTTATAGTGAGGTGAGTAACTGTGAATTTATGCTAGCATTCTATAACAGAAATCACTACAGGCTTAGCCCATAGCATCATAACAGGAACTCTATTAGGATTGAGAGGCAAAAGATCTGGGAGGAGGTTCTATGAGATTTAGTCCCGTCAAGGTAGTATGCAAAAGTAAGCTTGAACTCTAAGGTGTGAAGTGCTGCTTCTCCTGGATGGGAATATGGTTTTGAGAAGAAAATAGGGAGAACAATGGACTGGTTGAGATGGAATTCCAAGAATACTTTAGGGAAGAATTTAGGATACGTTCAAAGGACTACTCTGTCATGCAGACATGAGGGCTATGAGAACAACCATCTTCCAAGTGAGAAGTTTGAGAAAGCAAGTTGAGAGTGGCTCAAAACGAGACTTCATAAGAACAGACAGAATAGGTTAAGATTCCAGGCAAACCGATGGAGGCTTGATAGGTAGCTTCATGTGGTAAAGGCCTTTCATAAACTTGGATACCAAAGGATGAACTGATAGAGGTTTTTTTGTCCAAGGGAGCAATAAATGCACTGTGATGTACTTAAACAGAGTTGGTATTTACGCCAGTATTAGAGATGAAGAAAGTAGTCCAGAATGGATGAGCGTGGACATGTGTCAAGTTCAAGAGAATATAGTATACACCAGGCAGAAAATCTTTGCGGAGTGGATGTTTTTCTAGATGTTTGAATTATATCAGAGACAGCAGTGGAGAGGTTAAAAGCAGTAGCTTGTTCAGTAAGAGAAACCATGATGTGAGTGCTAACAAGTGAGGATTTGAAAGAAGGAGAGAGCCATCGTTGTTAGCAGGATTGGGAACGTCTGCAAGTGGCAGAGTTCTTGAATCGGCAGCTTTAGAAGCAGAGGGAACCAAGGCTGACATGGCTAACAAGGTGCTAAGAGTATTGTGGTTCTTCAATCCTGGCAAAGTTTGAGTAAAGTCTTCTCCATGGGAGGTATTGGAGGGAAAGTGTAAAGAAATCTGGTCCACCAATAGAGGAAGGAAGGCATTGGATTTCAGTTGATTGAGGGTATACAATTTGGAACAGAAAGAGAGGAAATTTGTAGCTGTGTGTGGTGGTGGGGGAAGGAGGGAAAACAAAGAGATCTATATCTGGAGGTTCTCCATTTTGAGAAAATCTGATGCAAGACCATCATGCTGAAAGACCATTATGAGGCTGGAGGAGTTTGCCGAGTATGTCTGCTAACAGATTTTGCTTCCCCACTAGGTAAACTGTTCTGAGAAGAATTCTTTCTGTGAGCAGGTAGGATGGATATAGGAATAAGCTTTCTTAAGATCTAGACAGCAAAGCCAATCATCCTTTTCCAATAGGGGCAGAAAGGTACCCAGACAGACCATGCAAAATTTCTCTTTCATTAGGGCACAGGTGTCAAACTCAAGGCCCGTGGGCCAAATCCGGCCCACCTGATCATTTTATGCAGCCCGCGGTCCGATATCCCCAGCGTTACTTTGTGGCCGGCTCCTTCCTCCTCACAGCTGTAGTGTGCACGGAGCCACGTGCAGCGGCTCCTCGAGTGCCCCACACCTCATCCAGAAGCATTCCCTCTGATGTTGGGACATCAGAGAGAAGGCTTCCAGTTCAGGTGCAGGATGCACGAGGAGCCGTTGCACACGGCTCCGTGCACACTATGGCTGTGAGGAGGGAGCCAGCCCATGGGTCGGATAAAACGGTCAGGTTGGAGCCGGCCAGAAGGTTAGACACCCGCTGGAGAGAGGCACAGCATGGAGTAAGGGAGACAAAGGTAGGGGGAATCATTTCATTTTCAAGTTAGTGTTTGAATTGTGTCAATTTTGAGCATTTTAATCTGCTCTGAAATCTTTTGCACTGCTCTGAAAGAAATACCATATTTTTCGCTCCATAAGACACACCCTAGATTTAGAGAAGAAAAACAAGAAAAAAACATTCTGAACCAAATTATCCCCGCCAGGCTCTGCACCCAACTCCACACTCCTTTCCAGGCTCTGCACCTTGTCCCCCTCCCTGCCAGGCTCTGTACCCTGTCCCCCCTTTGGTGGACTAGTGGCAGGCAGGGACAGGGCACAGGGTGGGCAGGGACAGGGCACAGAGCAGGCAGGCCTAGTGACAGGCAGGCAGGCAAACCTCATACCCCCCACACACACCCCAGTACCTTACATCATCCCCCCATGTACTCCCAGTACCTTTTTTAATCATCCCCCTGTACCTTTACTCATACCCCTTGTACCTTTTTTAATCATAGCCCCCTTTTAATCATATCTCCCCCTTTGTACCTTTTTAATCATATCTCCCCCTTTGTACCTTTTTAATCATACCCCCCTTTGTACCTTTTTAATCATACCCCCCTTTGTTCCTTTTTTATCATACCCCCCTTTGTTCCTTTTTTATCATACCCCCCTTTGTTCCTTTTTTATCATACCCCCCTTTGTTCCTTTTTTATCATACCCCCCTTTGTTCCTTTTTTATCATACCCCCCTTTGTTCCTTTTTTATCATACCCCCCTTTGTTCCTTTTTTATCATACCCCCCTTTGTTCCTTTTTTATCATACCCCCCTTTGTTCCTTTTTTATCATAGCTCCCTTTGTACCTTTATATCATAACCCCCCTTGTTCCTTTTTAATCATATCCCCCCCTTGTACCTTTTTTAAAAAAACCAAAAACAATCAGTACCTTTTTAAATTTTTCCCTCCCTCTCTCCATGGCTTCGTACTGCAGCTTGCATGCGAGTCAGGAGCCCAGAGGTCGGGTGCGAGCTTTCCGCATTCCCGCCTCGCCCTGCGCCATTTTCTAAATGACTGCCAGCAGTTCTCACGAGTCCCACGAGAACTGCCGCCAGCCATTCATAAAGCGGCACGGGCCCAAGCTTGAGCGTGTAAAGCTTGGGTCTGACTGCTGTGCTCTTGACTCATGCGCCTGCTGCTGGAAAATAATACAAAGCCATGGAGGGAGATACTGGACCACCAGGTTTGAAAAAGGTATGGCGGTGAATACAGCGGCGGCAACAGCGGCAGCGGGGGGGGTTTGTTTTTAAAAAGTGTGTGCTGAAAGGTGGTGCAGCTGTGGCGAAGGGGGAAGTTTACAATTCTAAGTGGGGCAGCGAGGCGGTGTTTAAGAAGGTGGTGCAGCCGCGGGGGAGGTGTTGCAATTGTACGGCGGGAGAGCAGCAGGCGGTGTTTAAAAAGCTGGTGCGCGGGGGGGGGGGGGTTTACAGCCATGAGGGGGATTCAAATTTTTCACCTTCACTTCATAAGATACACTGAGATTTCTACTGACTTTTGGGTGGGAAAAAAGTGTCTTATGAAGCGAAAAATACGGTACATTTGTTTCTTTTTCTTTGGGGGTTGTACTGCATGCAGAATCTTGAATCTTAGGGTGTTTTAAAAAATATATTAGTACTTTTAGTTTTTGGTCCCATATTTGCATAGGGGTTATCTGTGTTCTGGTAGGAATGAATGAATGAGTGTTTCATGTAGTTTAATTTTGTGGTTAACCATTACCATTATATGTTAATAAGACTATATTGTGTGTGTATATATGAAAAATGAATAGAAAAAAGGGGTTATAGCTGAACTGCATCAACTAAAAAACAATCTGTCGATCAAATCGGGAAGGATTCCGGAAGACTGGAAAGTGGCGAATGTTATGCCCATCTTCAAGAAAGGTTTGAGGGGAGATCCGGGAAACTACAGACCGGTGAGTCTGACCTCAGTACCGGGAAAGATGGTAGAGGCGCTGATAAAGGACCGCATCGACGGACACGATCTGATGAGGACCAGCCAGCACAGCTTCAGTAAAGGAAGATCTTGCTTGATGAACTTGCTGCACTTCTTCGAGGGAGTAAACAGACAGACAAGGGTGACCCGGTCGACATTGTATATCTGGATTTTCAGAAGGCGTTCGACAAGGTCCCACATGAACGACTGCTTCTAAAAATTGCGACCCATGGAATCGAGGGTGAAATACTCAAGTGGATTAAAAACTGGTTGGCGGATAGGAAACAGAGAGTGGGAGTAAATGGACAATACTAAGACTGGAAAAGTGTCACAAGTGGCGTGCTGCAGGGTTCGGTGCTTGGACCTGTGCTCTTCAACATATTTATAAACGACCTGGAAATTGGAACGGCGAGCGAGGTGATTAAATTTGCAGATGATACAAAGTTATTCAGAGTAGTGAAGACAAAGAAGGATTGTGAAGACCTGCAATGCGATATAAACACGCTTGAGAAATGGGCTGCGACATGGCAAATGAGGTTTAACGTGGATAAGTGTAAGGTGATGCATGTCGGTAACAATAATCTTATACACGAATACAGGATGTCCGGTGCAGTACTTGGTGAGACTCCCCAGGAAAGAGACTTGGGAGTACTGGTCGACAGGTTGATGAAGCCATTCGCGCAATGTGCGGCGGCGGCAAAAAGGGCAAACAGAATGCTAGGAATTATTAAGAAGGGGATCACGAACAGATCGGTGAAGGTTATCATGCCACTGTACCGGGCCATGGTATGCCCCCACCTGGAATACTGCGTCCAGCACTGGACGCCGTACTTTAAGAAGGACTTGGTATTACTCAAAAGTGTCCAGAGAAGAGTGACTAAAATGGTTAAGGGGCTGGAGGAGATGCCGTACAGTGAGAGATTAGAGACACTGGGCCTCTTCTCCCTTGAAAAGAGGAGACTGAGAAGTGATATGATTGAAACATTCAAGATAACAAAGGGAATAGACTTAGTAGATAAATACAGGTTGTTCACCCTCCCCAAGGTAGATAGAACGAGAGGGCACTCTCTAAAGTTGAAAGGGGATAGATTCCGTACTGTCACCGTGTATCACCAGGCCAGGCCATGCCCAAGCGAGAGTGGCCAAAAGAGCCCAGAGCACATGGTGCTGACCGAGCGGATTATCAGTACTGATTGGAGTTGGTGGATCAAGTAACAAATGCCCAGTTTTGCTTCCAGCACAAAATTCTTTATTCCCTTAGGAAATTCTGCTTTCAAAACCCACAACTGCATTCACAGTTCAAAGGAAAATAAACTGGTCTTTCCCAGATATAGTCCAAAATGACTCTTCTTTACATCAATGCAATAATCCATAGATTCCAAACTACTTTCAAAATACTTTCACGCAGTTGGATACAGTCTCTGGCTGGCAATCACTCCTGGCAGCTCTAGACTGGATCCACCTCTGAACTCTTTGGATGCAGAGCTCAGGGCAGAAGGGACCTCCTCCCACAATGACCGTTGGCTGTGGTCCCTCCCAACTAGGGCCCACAATCCAGTCTAAGGGAAAACCCCAAAAGGAAAAGGTCTCCAAACTACTGCCAAGGCTGTGCAGTGCTAATTGCTCCAGCCTAGAAACACTAGGGTTCTTGCCCAAAAGGAATGCAAGGAAGCCTCGCTAAGGCTTTCAGTAACCCTTTCTTTTGCCTTACTGTTACAGAGACAACCAGCCCCTTAACTAGCACAACTGTCTCAGTCTTTGCCTAACTTCCTTTAAACCCCATTGGTTTCCATAGCCCACTGGTCAGCATCAACATTTCCCTCTTTAAAGTCCATGGATTCTTCCTGGTCTAAAAAGTCTTCACTATCTGAAGCTTCCCCTGATGCATTCATCTAACAGTTCAGCTTCCATAAAGTTAACTCTGACCTGGGGGTTAGGCTGAGGTATGCTGCTGCATGCTCTTGGAACTGATCTCCTGTCTCCATTCTGTCTCCTCTGCTCCAGTGTGGGTTGGTTCAGTGGCTGCCTCCTTTTTGAGCACTGCTGCTAGTCCCTATAAGCCTCAGGATAATGAGCAACAGGTGTGCCTTGTTCCTGCCTAAATTGAGGACTAGAATGTTCCTGGTGTTGCCTGGAATTGTGTCCCCCATGAATGTTAGGAGATGTGTGGTGCATTCTCCCCCTAGGAACAATATCCTGAGTACTTTTAGTTCCCCTTACTCATTGTTCTCCCTTCTCTAATTCTGGCACAAACAAATAGGTTTTTCCTTGCTCTTCACTGAACCTTCCTTGCCTAGCTGTAGTTCTGGGCTGAGGTGTTAGTGTGGGTAGTGTTTTATCTCTTTGGGAGGGTATTTTCCCCAGCCTAGCCCTAGGCATAGGCGTCCTTTCACTACTCTGCTCAGTCGCAGGACCTACCCTGTGACAGTACAAACATAAGGAAGTTCTTCTTCACCCAGAGAGTGGTAGAAAACTGGAACGCTCTTCCGGTGGCTATTATAGGAGAAAACACCCTCCATGGATTCAAGACAAAGTTAGACAAGTTCCTGCTGAACCAGAAAGTACGCAGGTAAGGCTAGACTCAGTCAGGTCCCTGGTCTTTGACCTACGGGCCGCCGCAGGAGCGGACTGCTGGGCAGGATGAACCATTGGTCTGACTCAGCAAAAGCAATTCTTATGTTCTTATTATTATGGGGGCGGGGTCTGGCCAAAGACGTAGCCTGTGTTTTGGATTTGATTGGATGTGATTTGGATGTGATTGAGTTTGACACCCCTGCATTAGGGTATTAACACAAAAAGAATAAACTCCTAAAGGAAATTCCAGAGCAATTGATCATATGATAGTTCGAGAGGGTCAACTCAGGTGTATCATGATGAAACATTTTCATGAAAAAAATGATGGGTGCATGCAATGCCCTCCCAGAGATGATAGTGAAGGATAAAGCAGTAATAGTCTTCAAAAAATCATGGGATAAAGTGATGAATATCTTTGGGTGCAACAAAATGAGGGCAAAGACAAAAAATGACTTGATGATATGTTTAAATGTGCCCTACTTGAACAATTCAACAAGTAGTGTTGAAGCTGTCACAATGAAAGGCAAATAGATCAAATGAAATGTTAAAAGGTGTAGCAAAAATGCAGGCAGCCAAACAGCTGAGTTTGTCTGTCTGGCATTTATTGTATAATTTTAGCACTGTTTTTTTAGTATATTGCATTTTTATTCATTGATTGTATAATTTTAGCACTGTATGTGAACCGCCTAGGACTATGTGGTAGGGCGGTGTATAAAAATAAAATTATTATTATTGCTAGAAAATAATAGCTAGTCTTAAAGGAAATGAGGGTGTCATATTTGCTCTCCAGCCTAGACAGAGGAGAAAGAAGGACAGATGTATGGATAACAGGTACGCTAGAATCAGTAATTGTGAATTAATGAACATCTCTTTGGTTGTTTCAGGCACCTTACAGACTGTAGTTTGTGCAAACTCAATTTTACATGCACAGATCTACAAATTAACCCTACCCCCCCCCCCCCCCCCCCCACCAACACACACACTTTTACTAAGCTGTGGTAGAAAGGTCTGGAGCGCTAAATGTGCCGATGCTACTCCAACACTCATAGAATTCTATGAGCGTCTGAGCAGCATCGGAGCATTTAGAGTTCCGAGCCGCAGTAGAAACCTCTACTGCGGCTTAGTAAAAAAGGGGAGGGAGGGAGAGAATACACATAGAAATGATGTGTGTTTTATTGTGTGAACAAGGAAAAATTATTACAATGAATATGTGAAACAAACCTAGTACCAACCCAAAATTTGGCAAAAGGTTCAGTAAACTCCAAAAATAAATCACCTAATAGTTTAGGGGCCCATTATTCAGCCAGCAGCAATCAGTGTTTTGCTGAGCACTGTCAGGCCTTATCCCTGGAAATGCAATGCTGGGCCATGCTTGGGCTTCAGCATTGAATTCCTGGGTATACAGAGTCAGTGAAAACATAGGCAGTTAAGTGTGATATTTAGCACTTAAGCAGGCATGCCGAACCACAAATAGATAGGACTGAATTTTATAGCAGCTCTATTTATGCAGTTACCTTGACACTGTACTGAATATCTGCACTTAACCGGCCAAGTACTAACCCCCACCCCCTTAATGCTCCCAAAACGGCCAGTTTTGAGTTGGGCAGTAACCAAACATTTTCAGCATGCTGTATACAATTAAGTGTCGCCTCGAACAAGCAATTTTAAATCCAGCCAGGAACCATTTTCTGGCTAGTTAAATCACTTTGAATATCAAACCCCCTAGACTATTGAAAAGATTTGTTGTTAATGAACAGAAGGAAAGAATGCAAAACACTGAACTAAAACAGTTAAAAACTGAAGGAATAAACTGTCTTGGATAAGAATGTCATAATTTTATATGTCAGTTATGTTCTACGGCTGGCAGCAAAGATACATTTTTAGCAGTATGGAAAGCAATAATTAGTCAGATTTGGGTGGGTCAATTCATCTTGTACTGATGTCATTCAGCTATACTATGATTTCCAAGGTTATTCTGCTAAAAGTCTGGGAGGCAGATCTCAGTATTAAGGTAAATGAAAATAATTAGAATGACGCATTGACTTTATGAAAAGACCATGCTAGAGACGCCGATTCTAGATATGATTTCTATATAAACATATTTCACAGATCTATTTATGCCTTCTCAAGCTGATTAAGATTAATGCTTAAATCTCTGACCTTTGTGTTAGAAGATACTAGAGAGGAAACTGTCCATCTGTAAATGCATTCTGGCATATGTTATTAGAGTTTATGGTGGTGTTACAAGAAGCCAGGAGAGTTCCTTTGTCCTCCTGATGTGTGTTATTAGAAGTCTCCTTAAGAACTTCATGAACAAGGAGTACGTGAAAAACAAGAGTTGCACTGGTATAGTGTCAAAGATAAAAAAAGCAATTTGGCATGGGCCAGATTCTACAAACTGTGCCAGTATTGTCAGCCACCTAAAAGATGGCTGCCTGTCATGTGTCAATTATGCACCAACATGCAAAAACCAAAGTGGAATTGTCCAGATAAGAATGATGTGCACTAAAAAATGTCCTCCAATTCGTCTGGTAGTATGAAGATCTTTATTGTTCAAACATCAAAATCACACATGCAATGACTCAATGACTCGGACATGATGCGCATGTTTCGGCCAACAGGCCTGCCTCAGGAGTCTATAAATACATATGTGACATATAAAAAGAACATAAATAACTTCATATTGAAAAGAAACAAAATGCATGTAAAAACCAAATGAGTTGTGAATAGTAAAGACCATGAAGACACATATATATCATAAAAACATCAGTTAAACATTACTTACTTTAATGACAATATAAAACCTATCGAACAGTACAATAAATATTGATTAATAATATCATTAACAATTAATTAAATAATAAATTTAATGAAGCAAATCAAATAGAACTAATAGATCTAAAAAGACAGAAAAACAATACAATACAATAAATATTAACTGATAAAATCATGAACATTAGTTTATATAGTAAATTTAATGAAACAAATCTAATAAAGCTAGTACATCTTAAAAAAACTAGTAAAACTAGTACATCTTAAAAAAACAAGAAACAGAAGGGAGTAGGAAAAAGCTACATGAATCCCATAGAGCACTAGCACAAGGGTTTAATTAAAGACTAAACCGTACAGAAACACACAATTGCTTTAAAAGTATTGAAAAAAATAAATAAATACATTAAACCATACCTTAAAAGTCGCAAATGAAGATATATTGTGGCACTCACGAGGATTTGAACACTAATCAATCAAAGAAGAGTGTCATCTAATCACGGGGCAAAAAAGGATTAAAACAACTGAAGGCCCGTATATAAACTTAGGAATTACATGCTCTAATAAATGAAGTTGTCATCAGCTTAAAGTTTAAAAGTAATTATGGTAATAAACAGCCTCCCCCATGGTAATACAATATAACACAAAAAGAACACCTAAAAAACAATATTATTAATACAAGATATGGAATCCCTTCTATTACAAAATGAATAAATACTAAAACCAGTGATCCGAAGTAGAATTGTGGTTTTGCGACAGGTAGGTGCCAGAAATATAGGCCAGGATTTTCAAGGCCTACATTTCCAGTGCCTCACCTTTCACATCAACGGCGGCATATTGGAGGCGCTTTACATGCACTAACGCCGACTTCTGGCATTATGCCATGCCTACAATGGCATAAGGCATCGTAAAGCACCTCTGGTGGCTTGTGATTGTAGCTGCCTACATTTTAAATAAAAATACTATTATTTTTTTAAACAGTATTTTGCACTTAAGTTAGTTACTGGTAGGGTGCATACTGGCACCTACCTTAAGATGCCGTTTATAGCATACAGGCCTTAATGTATAGCATAGCAATTAAAAATAATAGTATTATATAATAAATGTAAGAATAACCACAATACTAGCAGCTAAATTCTAAAATAAAAACAAAAGTATGACAATTAATAACAAATAAATTAATAGATCCAATAATAAATCCAATAATAAACTCAATAATATAAAAAAAGTCCACACAGAGTAAATATGCATATCATTAAGTGAAAAGTTAAATAAATTAATTGATAAATTAATTTTAAAAAAATAGAGGTCATGCCATGTTAACAATGAATGAGTTGACCATGTCTATGTCGGCAATACCATACCATTAACCAGTAAAAGATGAATAAATGCACGATGACTAAAAAGATACCAACTGATTGTATGAAGAAATAAAAACATAGTTGGGACTGAGATCCATAGCAGACATAATGAATTTTCTGTCCACTACCTCCCTACCCTCTAACCAGCACTTCTATTCCCACCACCCCATGGTACTTCAGTCCTACCACCTCCCCACCCAATGGCCAGCCCATCTGATCTCCCTCCCACCTCCCACAACTGGCCGGCATTGCTCTTACTGGTGCTGTTTTTTTCTTGCCTGAAGCCAATGCTGTGTGCTGGGCCAGTGCGGGACCTTGAGCATCTGGGTATGCTCAAGGCCTGCTGGCTCCCGCCCTCTCATATAATCTCAAAAACGCAGAGGCCTTGAGCATGGTGCAGATGCTTGAGGCCCCGCACCAGCCCAACACACAGCATTAGTGTAAGCATCAGGAGCAAAAGAACAGTACTGGTAAGAGTGACCTTTCTGTTCAGCAGAAAATGACAGACTGCTGGCCCCTCACTACAGCATTGGGCAGGATAGACACTCGACCATGTGTGGTAGAGGCGCTGTCTTGAAGATTTAAAGTGAGGATATACTATGGCAGTGTCCGAACCAGGCTTGATGAATAACATCAACCACATGAGAATATTATTCCTGCTTGTCCTCAGAGAACTCACATTTTTACTACCATAGGCATCGGAATGGGGAGGGGACACAGGTGCCGTGGCATCCCCCAAATTTTGCACTGGCTCTGCTCCCTGCCCTGCCATATCTCCTTTGACAATTCCTGGTGGTCCAGAGGTACAGCGTGCAGGAGCGAGCTTAATGCTCTCCTGTCCCGCTGCTAACCCGGTTGGTTGCGGCTGTTGCAGGATTGAGTTTCTTCTGCTGCTGAGCAGCAATGAGCAGGAGCATGCTTTGGTGCTCCTGCTCAGTGCTGAGCAGCTTCTTGACTGGCTCCTGCAAATTCTCAAAATTTCTCGTGGGGTCTGGTGCGGGCCCCCCAAACAACAAAGCGTTCTGTTGCCTATGTTCACTACTACTTCAGACTACCCAGATTTACAGCTATATGAGGAAGCTCCTGTAAAATTCCTGCACCCAGTACAGGGACAACAATTATTCCAGTTTATCCAGGGTAGTTGAACATTCTGTTTAGAAGCTCAGAGTAACTGTAATGGCAGAGGGACAGACTCGCCTCCACCTGTGACAGCAATGTTCCAGCATTTATGCTATAATTGAACATTCTTTAGAGGAGATGAAAATATTGCAGTGCTGTTGTAAAGTTGATAAAGTAAAGTTTCACCAAGACCAAAAGATGTGTTGCTGTAATTTGGTGAGTTTTTTTTTTTGGTCCCTGAATTATTACTGATACACTTTCAAAGGTTTCATGCTTTATTTTTTTTACATTTTAAAAGAAAAGTTATAGGATTAAAAACCTCTCTCATATCTTCAAAGAAAGACACAAAGAAAGACTATAAAACTTTGAAGGGCACTTGTCGTCTTTCAATGTCACTTACAATTATATAACCCCTTTCTTCATTACACTGGCTCTCCATTCACTTTCACATATAAGTATGCTCACAGTTTTGGCTGTGACCACATAACACCATCTGAACAAGTTCATTCGGGAAGGGGTAGTTAAGGGTTAAAATTTGGCGGGTACTGTTAGAGTAGGGAGGGGGGTGAGTAGGGAAGTTGTGGGATAGGTAATCGCGGTGGAGAGTTTAGTGGGATTGGTAGGTGAGGAGAGAAGTAGGAGGGATTTGGTTGTGGAGAAGAGAGGTGGGAGGTTGGTGTAAGGATTGAGGATTTAGGAAGAAGGTTTTTGCGGGTCCGCATTATTTTCGGTTTGGGGAGAAAGGTCGGTAGGGTGAGGGTTCTGAAGGGGAAAATAGTTTCCCGCCCATTCTCTCACCCTCTTTTTGTTGTCGTTGGGGGGGGGGCTTGGGCTGGGTTGGATGGTTTGTTTCTAGTGGGGTGGGTGGTTAGGTCGGTCACAGTTTTGCGGTAATATTGATGTTTTGGGGAAAATGTGGACCATTGTAGCCACAAAAATAATGGGGGACTTGTTTTTTGGAGCTGCTCATGTATGACACCGCCATGGGTGGCGGCAGGACTCTGTGGAACTGCAAGATCTGCTGGAATGGGGTATTGGGATTGCGGGGACTTTTTTGTGTGTGGAGTTAGTTTGTCACCAAATAGCTCCAGGGGTTGTGATGGTTATGCTACACTGTTTTTAATGTATTGTTATCACAGATGGATTTATTGTATTTTTGGGAATTAATAAAGCTGCGGTCCAAATTTTGACATTAATTGACTGGTGCCACTATTGTTGAGGGAAGTCTTTGCAGAGATGTTGCGAATGACAGTTTTATTCAATCTTCCCTTATTCATGTGGAGGGGCATAATCAAAAGCAATGTCTAAGTCCGTTTTGGGCCTCTGTCGCAAGTCGCCCATGGGAAAAGGTCCATTTTCAAAAAATACGTCCAACATATTTTTTTTTTAAATCATCCAACTGTATGTCCAGCCGACTGATCGCTCAGACCGCTAAGTTGTCCATCTTTATACTCCATTTTTGCCCAAAAAATTAATCCAAGTCACAAAATGTCTCGAAAAAGACCTTTTGGGCGTGGAGGGGGCCAGAAAAGTGATGTACTGGACACCCAGACATGGCAACGAATAGTGGAGTACCTTACAGGGCACTGCTGTGAACTTCACAAAAAGGGTCCCACATAAACATCTCACTACAGCTCCCTTATAAGTCATGGTGAGCCCCCCAAAACACCCCCAGAATCTACTAGACCACCTATCTACCACCCTAATAGCTTTTATGGCTGCAGGAACCACTTATATGGTAATACGAAAGGGTTAGGGTTGTTTTGTTTTTTTTGGTGGGTACACATTTTTTACCATGAATGCAGTGATTAGAGTGGCTTATGGGCCTGGCTCCTCCTCTTCATGGTTCACTAACCCACCCCCAAGACAACTTAAGCCACATCTGTGCAGCTCTACTAGGCTTTCCTATGCCAGGCTGCCAGGTGATGATGTTCTGGAGGCAGATATATAAAGTTGTTATTACGATTTTTAGGGGGGGGTCAGTGATCACTGGGGCAGTGTGGTGGGGGTCCTGTACTTTGTGTACTGCAGTGTTTATCTGGTCACTTTGGATACCTTCTGTGGACTTAGACCTGGTTTTAGATGGTCTAAGTCACAATGTCCTGGTTCTGTCTAGGCAGTGTTGTTAAACTTTTAGATATACATGCAGTACAACTAAGTCTAGGAGGGCCCATGTCCCACCCAAATCCTGCCCTCGACACTCCTCCTGACACAACCCTTTTAGCTCTGGTTGTTCAGCTGCACTGTGAAGGCCTAGGTCATTTTTAAATACGTTTAAAACCCGGTTCGATTATCGGCACTTGGATGACTTGTCTCACCGATTTGCTCTAAACTCAGCTTTTTGCGGCTGCCTTTTTGCTTTTCAACTAGTTGGACTTGATTTGTAAGTGGATTGTGAGGTTTGCACAGTGATATTTAACTTGTCTTACTGTAATGCATTGCTTTTATTATGTATGTTTTCTTGTAAACCGCCTAGGCTTAGGCAGTGTATACATTTTTACAATAAAATAAATAAATATTATGTTTTGGCTCTTCTGGTCATATTTAAATGTTGGAAAACACACATTTTTGAGGATGGTTTTAAATTGTGATCACTTCTTTATAATACAAGTTCATAGTAGAGATCGTCTCTTATGTGTATCTGTGTAGCACAGTGTACTGTAATACTAGTATCTCAGAAGGGGGAATAGTACAAGAAACAATTTCTGGTCCATTCCTTTGAGACAAGCAACAGACAAATGAAGTTATTAGTGCAAAACTCAATGGGAAAGGTGATAAGAATTTTGGTCTTTTGCACCAACAGCTATTCTGAGTTTATTAATTCCTATCCCATATAAACTCAACATATAATGCACAATGAGGTTGAGAAGAAAAGGCTATGCACGGCTCATTATTATGTTGCACAGCACTCACCTTATAAAAATAATGTTTTCACTTGCATTTACAGGTCAAGCAGAAAATAAGGAGGTCACTCTTCCTAATGATGCCAGCATTTTAAATCTTAAGTCCTAGTAATTATGGACTTAAAAGTTGCTCTGATGCAAGGCAAGAGTCTTGGGATGCAAGGAGCACATGTCAGGAAGCTATTGTTTTTCATGCGCCTTAGGTCAAATGTGGAAAACTTTACACTTTCAACTGGAAGTGTTTGTAATAGATTGAATGAAACAGGTCTACAAAAGAATCAATAAATGTAAAGACTGGAAAGAATTAAGAGAGGTTTGCAGACATGTACTTATTGTCTGGGGGAATTAGATGTCAGTTTCAGTATTATAACTCTGACAAAGGTTTCCTAGCTTTAATTTACTAGAACACATAATGGGAGACAGGAAAGTTGGGAAATTCTAGTCAGTCTGAATGCACTATTTAACAAACAGTTCAATGGCTCAAATATATATATTTTTATAGCTCCCACACACTCTACTCATTCATGTTTGCTTTAAACATCTGCATAGAAATGAAGCAAAGGTGGAATTTCTGAGGAGAAAGACTTGCATTGTTTTTACAGTGTCCTATTGGTTTATTACTAAATTTGACATGCCATCTTCTTAAGTGATCCCAAGGCAATTTATATTAAAAATCTTTTACAATAATAAACACACTGGGAGTAATTTTATAATAAAACACCCACATGAAAAGTCCAGAAATACACCTTAAGGCAGCATACCCAATAAGCTCATAGATTCAGCCCCAATAGCACATGCATGCCAACACAAAAATATATACCTTCTCCAAAGGAGATAGAAATTTATGCAAGTACAAGAATATTTTATAAAATGCACATGAACAATGCAAATTCTACTCTGATCCTCCCAAACTACACCTCAAAGTACCTATATACAGATCACACATAAGGCAGCATACTTTTTATGTGTATGCAAATGGTCAATTTTATAAAAGATTTTTCTGCATATAAAATAGGCTTTATAAATGAAAAATATTACAAAATTACACTCTTTATGCTTATAGTTCAATCTTCAACAAGGTTAAGTCCAACTACAGCAAAGTATAGTGTAATTTGTTCTTACATATTACACAGTACTATAGAAAATAATGACAGATAAAGACCAGCATGGCCCATCCAATCTGCCCATAAAGGCAGCCAGGATTGTACCTGTGACTCTGTGCAATTTATACTCCCTTTGTCTTTAAGATTGTTAGCTGATGCTTGGGACTGTTTACTACCTCCCAATGTCTCTTCTTAGTTTTACAGTGTGGAAATGCTATCTACATTTATTCCATTTCCTTACTATAAAGGGAACCTCTATGTTTATCCTATACTTGTTAATTCCTTCATAGGCCAGTCCAGAGGAGCAAGTTAGGCTCACCAATCAACAGATGGAGGCAGAGAATACTGATAATTTCAGTGGCATCATCACCGGTGTAAGGGGTGTAGATATTGCCAGTATACTACTGGCAAAGCAGATCGTTTCAACAATATTAGATATCAACAATATTAGATATCAACTATCGGTATATAGCATAACCATATAGATCAACATCACACATCAACATTATAGATCTAGATCCACTGCCCCAAGACTGCAAAGTTTTTTTTTCCAGATCCACCAACAGGATAAATTCTGAAATCCCACCTCAGATACCAATGTTACAGAGAAAAAATATATCCAGCTGTTGTCTTTCTGGTTGGGTCCTAGAGAAGTCTAAGAACTGAAGAAAAGTAAAGTAACAGGTAAGATCAAAATTTTATCTTCTTTTTTATCCTGCTAGACCAGAAGAACAAGACATGCCGAATCTTTAATGACCCTATATAAGAAAAAAAGAGCAGTCCTTTGACACACACCATCTTCATAAGGAGACATCACACCCTCACCTCAAACCTCTCTTTTATGATGTACAATCACAAGAATGGCCATGCCTAATATGACACTCTCCTCATAGTCACTCAATAACAAAACACATCAAATATTATTCACAGCACTATGTATTAAAAATTGGAGAAAATACCCCAGTGTCTAATAGGAGTTGAAAAAAACCAATCTCTCCACATAGACTTTCCTGCTTCAATATTATACAGATTTTGAAGCAGGGAGACATATCCTTGGTCTGAAAAACTCCAAAGGGCAACTATCTAAGAAAGGCATTTAATCATATAAAGTGTAGTTTTCCACATTAAATTCTGACAAATGCCCCCCAAAACATGCCCACTTATCTTTTTTGAAGTTTCCTAGTGCTGGACTTATTTTGAAGCAGAAAAAAATCACCAAAATGAAACCAATGCTTAATAGAGAAAAGTGGTTAAACTAGAACTGCAATGTCTTCTCAAATGTCCATTTCCAACAGAGCCCCCTGTTTCGCTGTCCGCTTCTTCAGGATCAATCGATGTTCATTTCCTTGAAGAAGCGGACAGCGAAACAGGGCACCCTGTTGGAAATGGACATTTGAGAAGACGTTGCGGTTCTAGTTTAACCTCCTGCCCTCAACATACACCCCCGCCGACCCCTCGATCCCCCCACCCCCAATCCCCCCGTACCTTTAAATCGTTGGCCAGACGGACGGGTGCCAAGCCCATCAGTCTGGCAGACCAGCCATCCATTGAATGGCTGGCCTTAGGGCCTGATTGGCTCAGGCAGCTCAAACCCCACCCACAGGTGGGGCATGAGGTGCCTGGGCCAACCGGAATATAAGCCCAGTAGGTGTAGGCCCCCTCCTGTGGGTGGGGCCTTAGGCACATGACCCCACAGGAGGGGTCTAAGCCTACTGGGCCTATTCCAGTTGGCCCAGGCACCTCAGGCCCCACATGTGGGCAGGGTTTGAGCCGCCTAGGCCAATCAGGCCCTAAGGCCAGCCATTCAACGGATGGCTGGCCTGCCGGACGGACAGGCTTGGCACCCGTCCGTACAGCCAATGATTTAAAGGTACTGGGGGAGATTGGGGGTGGGGGGATCGAGGGGTCGGCGGGGGGTGTTGAGGGCAGGAGGACCTAGGATGTGTTTTCTTATTGAATGACTATTTATTAGCATCCTTACTTGAGTGTTTTGTAAAAGTACACTCCCCATAGCGTCTTGTACATGTGCTTTGACTTGCCTGAAGACAATGTATACAGTGGTGCCTCACACAACGAACTTAATCCGTTCCAGGAGCAAGTTTGTTATGTGAAACGTTCGTTGTGTGAAACGCGTTTTCCCATAACAATACATGTTTAAAAAAATAATTCGTTCTGTAGCATAAAATATGCTAAGATGACATAAAAAAAGATAAATTTTTGGTTATTATTTTTATTTAGATACATCTAAAAACATAATTGTTTTTTAAAACAACACACATTTTTTAAATTTAAAGACAGACTAAGTAGAGTCTAATTTTACAGTGAGAGGGCAGAGTCTCAGCGGCAAAAACTGGGACTTAACTGTTCATTTTTTTTTTTTTTCTACCGTGTTTCCCCGATGATAAGGCAGGGCCATCAAATAAGACAGCCCCCCTTTTTCGAAAAAAATGTAAAATAAGGCACCCCCCCGCAAATAAGCCACCCACCGATACCTGCGCTTACCCGAATCGGGTGGTACGGTGGGTGACTCCGTGTGGTCCCTGGCACCCCCGACACGATCGGGGCAAGAGGGAGCTCAAGCCCTCTTGCCCCCCCCGACTCCCCGACACGATCGGGGCAAGAGGGAGCTCAAGCCCTCTTGCCCCCCCCCCACTCCCCGACACGATCGGGGCAAGAGGGAGCCCAAGCCCCCTTGCCCCCCCCCCCGACTCCCCGACACGATCGGGGCAAGAGGGAGCTCAAGCCCTCTTGCCCCCCCGACTCCCCGACACGACCGGGGCAAGAGGGAGCTCAAGCCCTCTTGCCCCCCCGACTCCCCGACACGATCGGGGCAAAAGGGAGCCCAAGCCCTCTTGCCCCGCCGATTCCCCAACTCCCCGACAATATCGGGCCAGGAGGGAGCCCAAGTCCTCCTGGCCACGGCGACCCCCTAACCCCACCCTGCACTACATTACGGGCAGGAGGGATCCCAGGCCCTCCTGCCCTCGACGCAAACCCCCCCTCCCCCCAACGACCGCCCCCCCCCCAAGAACCTCCGATCGCCCCCCCAGCCGACCCGCGACCCCCCTGGCCGACCCCCACGACACCCCCAACCCCCTTCCCCGTACCTTTCTGTAGTTGGCCGGACAGACGGGAGCCAAACCCGCCTGTCCGGCAGGCAGCCATCGACGGACTGAGGCCGGATTGGCCCATCCGTCCCAAAGCTCCGCCTACTGGTGGGGCCTAAGGCGCCTGGGCCAATCAGAATAGGCCCGGGAGCCTTAGGTCCCTCCTGGGGGCAGTGCCTGAGGCACATGGTCGGGTTGGGCCCATGTGCCTCAGGCCCCGCCCCCAGGAGGGACCTAAGGCTCCCGGGCCTATTCTGATTGGCCCAGGCGCCTTAGGCCCCACCAGTAGGCGGAGCTTTGGGACGGATGGGCCAATCCGGCCTCATTCCGTCGTTGGCTGCCTGCCGGACAGGCGGGTTTGGCTCCCGTCTGTCCGGCCAACTACAGAAAGGTACGGGGAAGGGGGTTGGGGGTGTCGTGGGGGTCGGCCAGGGGGGTCGCGGGTCGGCTGGGGGGGCGGTCGGAGGTTCTTGGGGGGGGGCGGTCGTTGGGGGGAGGGGGGGTTTGCGTCGAGGGCAGGAGGGCCTGGGATCCCTCCTTCCCGTAATGTAGTGCAGGGTGGGGTTAGGGGGTCGCCGTGGCCAGGAGGACTTGGGCTCCCTCCTGGCCCGATATTGTGTGGGGAGTTGGGGAATCGGCGGGGCAAGAGGGCTTGGGCTCCTTTTTGCCCCGATCGTGTCGGGGAGTCGGGGGGGGGGCAAGAGGGAACCAGGCGGAGAGAGGGCAGTTAAGCGCAGTGCCTGCGCGGAAGGATGCAGCTCGGGCGACTTCGTTGTGTGAAACGAAGTTCGTTGTACGGATCAAGACATAAAGTTCGTTGTGCGCAGCGTTCGCTGTGCGAGGCGTCCGTTATGCGAGGCACCACTGTACAGTATTTTGAAAGCAAGCCTAGAACTGCTGATCCACCTCCTGAACACCTCCTAAAGACTCCTGAAGTCCACCAGTCCAATGATATTGTCATGGTGTCACATTTCCACTGCATATCGAGAAGGACAAACTTGTACAGGTTGAGTAAAGAGGGCAGAAGAGACCATACAGGAACCTAGGACAACCCAAGACAAGATGAGCAGGCTTAAAATTACACCAAAAATGCCAAAGCACAAGCCCCATCAAAAATGATTCCGAAATGCTGAGGAACTCTGGCTTGAGCAAGTTGACACCAGAATAGTACCCTTTAATGGACCATAATTGTCTACTTCAAATGCAGGGAGACCCACCAGTTATTATCCATCCATGGACAGGCTGGAGAAGAATGGGCTAGTCGGAACATTTAACTGCTAAAAAGGTAAGACTCTTATCCTTTTCTTTTCCTATTTTATTTTACAATACATAATACCAGCCTAGTCAGCCTTAAGATATTCTGGGGAAGATTTGCTCAAGTACAGGAGAAGAAAGCTGGTCCTGCTCGCTGTTCTCATTAAAGCACCCATCTAACCTTAGGGGAAAGGACAAGGAGGGCTCTGAAAGCCTAGCAAGGCTGCAAATGCTGCATCTAAAGCTGTACCAGCCCTGCCTTGCCTGAAGGGAGATATAGCATCCCAAATTGCCCCATTAAACTATCACAGTAAAGGAGATGGAAGGGCCCTACACTGTGCAAACGTATATTAGTGGTACAAGACAAGCTTAAAAGACGCAGTGGACTCCACCACTTGACAAACACTAACCAGAATTTTTTCCATCCCCTTTTAAGCAATCAGCAAAGGATTGAGCTGAGAGAGGCTAGGCAACCTGCCCAGGAGAAGGGAGACCCAGAGCATAATGCAGGGTTTGAACCTGCTCCCACTGGATCAGCACTCATGCCCCTTAAAAAGGCATGCCTCCTAAACCTCACCAAATCCACCCAAGGACAGCATGCACTGTCCAGAACTTAGACTAACATGGCCATCATTCCATTGCTTGCCCAGGATGATGCAGCATTGAGCTAAATCTGCCATCCACTAGCACTATGGTTTTCTTACCCTGACTATAGAAATGCCATAACTTGACACCCTGGTTAGGAAGTCACCACAGCAGGAATTTGTTGGCTTCACCTATTAATGCTGTCCAAGAGCCCACAGAGATTAGAAAGCACACCCAGGCAGAAGATAAAACTCCACTGGGATAAATTCTTCCAACACCGGGATTGGAGACAGCACAGTTACTTACCGTAACAGGTGTTATCCAGGGACAGCAGGCAGATATTCTTAACGTATGGGTGACGTCACCGACGGAGCCCCGGTACGGACCTTTTTAACTAGAAAGTTCTAGTTGGCCGCACCGCGCATGCGCGAGTGCCTTCCCGCCCGACGGAGGAGTGCATGGTCTCCAGTTAGGATAAGCCAGCTAAGAAGCCAACCCGGGGAGGTGGGTGGGTCGTAAGAATATCTGCCTGCTGTCCCTGGATAACACCTGTTACGGTAAGTAACTGTGCTTTATCCCAGGACAAGCAGGCAGCATATTCTTAACGTATGGGTGACCTCTAAGCTAACAGAAAGGGAGGAGGGATGGTTGGCCATTAGGAAAATAAATTTTGTAACACAGATTGACCAAAGTGTCCATCCCGTCTGGAGAAGGCATCCAGACAGTAGTGAGTAGTGAATGTGTGAACTGAAGACCAAGTGGCCGCCTTGCAGATTTCCTCAATAGGCGTGGAGCAGAGGAAAGCCACAGAAGCAGCCATAGCTCTGACTCTATGGGCCGTGACAGCTCCTTCCAGTGACAGGCCGGCCCGAGCATAGCAGAACGCAATACAGGCAGCAAGCCAATTGGACAGCGTTCGTTTAGAGACAGGGTGACCTAGACGGTTAGGGTCGAAGGTCAGGAAGAGTTGAGGAGAGGAGCGGTGGGCCCTGGTACGGTCAAGGTAGTACGCAAGGGCACGCTTACAATCCAGCGTGTGTAGCGCCTGTTCCCCAGGATGAGAATGGGGTTTTGGAAAGAAGACAGGTAGCACGATGGACTGATTGAGGTGAAAGGCTGAAACCACCTTGGGAAGGAATTTAGGATGGGTGCGCAGAACCACCTTGTCATGGTGAAAAACAGTGAACGGTGGATCGGCGACCAGTGCATGCAGCTCACTGACCCTCCTGGCAGAGGTGATGGCAATGAGGAAAAGCACCTTCCATGTGAGAAGTTTGAGCGAGGTAGTAGCAAGAGGCTCAAAGGGAGGTTTCATGAGGGCCGACAAAACCACATTGAGGTCCCAGACGACCGGGGGAGGCTGAAGAGGTGGTTTGATATTGAAGAGGCCTCTCATGAACCGGGAAACCAGAGGATGAGCCGTGAGGGGTTTTCCGAGGATAGGCTCATGAAAAGCAGTGATGGCACTGAGGTGGACTCTGATCGAGGTAGACTTGAGACCAGCGTTAGACAGAGAGAGCAAATAGTCCAGTACGGTCTCCACCGCCAATGAGGTGGGATTGTGTTGATGCAGGAGGCACCAAGAGGAGAACCGGGTCCACTTCTGATGGTAACATTGGAGTGTGGAGGGTTTCCTGGAGGCATCCAAAATGCGACGGACAGGCTGAGACAGGTTTTCTGGAGAGGTCAGCCCGAGAGAAACCAAGCTGTCAGGTGGAGGGAAGACAGATTGGGATGTAGCAGAGACTGATGCTGCTGCGTAAGCAGAGTAGGAAACACAGGAAGAGGAATGGGCTCCCTGGAGCTGAGCTGAAGCAGGAGGGAGAACCAGTGTTGTCTGGGCCACCGAGGGGCGATGAGAATCATGGTGGCGCTGTCCCTGCGGAGTTTGGACAGGGTCCGCAACATCAGAGGAAGTGGAGGGAAGGCATAGAGGAACCGATCCGTCCAGTCGAGTAGGAATGCATCCGGGGCCAGACGGTGTGGAGAGAAGAGTCTGGAACAGAACTGGGGCAGCTGATGGTTGTGAGGAGCAGCAAATAGGTCCACCTGTGGAGTGCCCCAGCGAGCAAAGATGGAGTGAAGAGTGGGAGGGTGTAGGGTCCACTCGTGAGGTTGAAGGATGCGGCTGAGCTGGTCGGCCAGGGAGTTCTGTTCGCCCTGGATATAGACAGCTTTGAGGTAAAGGTTGTGGGCTGTGGCCCATGTCCAGATTCGGAGGGCCTCCTGACAAAGGGGGCGAGATCCGGTGCCGCCCTGCTTGTTGATGTAATACATGGCGACCTGGTTGTCCGTGCACAGGAGAAGAACCTGAGGATAGAGAAGGTGCTGGAAAGCCTTGAGAGCATAAAACATGGCTCTGAGTTCCAGGAAATTGATGTGATGTTGACGCTCCTGAGGGGTCCAGAGTCCCTGGGTGCGTAGATCCCCTATGTGAGCCCCCCATGCATAGGGGGAGGCATCTGTGGTGATGATCATGGAATGAGGGGGTGGATGGAAAAGGAGGCCCCTGGAAAGATTTGAAGAGTTCAACCACCATTGAAGAGATCGCTGAAGAGACGATGTCACAGAGATGGGATGAGAAAGAGGATCCCTGGTCTGTGACCATTGGTTGGCGAGGGTCCATTGCGGTATCCTCAGGTGGAGTCGCGCCAGAGGAACCACATGGACTGTGGAGGCCATGTGGCCCAGAAGAATCATCATCTGGCGAGCAGGGGTGGATGGTTGGAGGAGCACCTGTCGACAGAGGTGAAGCAGTGTCCGGTGCCGGTCGGCAGGAAGGAACGCTCTCATTAAGTTGGTATCGAGAAGTGCTCCGATGAACTTAAGGCGCTGCGTGGGAAGCAGATGCGACTTGGGATAGTTGATCTCGAACCCCAAGAGATTGAGGAAAGAGATGGTGTGGTGAGTTGATTGCAGCACAAGTGGAGATGTTGTTGCTTTCACCAACCAATCGTCCAAGTAGGGGAACACTTGTAGGTTGTGGGACCTGAGACAGGCCGCTACCACAATCAGGCACTTGGTGAACACCCTGGGTGATGATGCGAGACCAAAGGGTAGCACTTTGTACTGATAGTGGTGATTCAGTATCTGGAATCGGAGGTAGCGACGTGAAGCCTGATGGATTGGGATGTGAGTGTAGGCCTCCTTGAGGTCCAGGGAACATAGCCAGTCGTGTTGAGACAGAAGAGGATAAAGCGTGGCAAGGGAGAGCATCCTGAACTTTTCCTTGACCAAACACTTGTTGAGGTTCCTGAGGTCCAGGATAGGACGAAGATCCCCTGTTTTTTTGGGTACCAGGAAGTAGCGGGAGTAAAATCCCTGACCTCTTTGGTCTGGTGGAACTTCTTCGATGGCATTGAGAAGGAGGAGGGATTGGACCTCCCTGAGGAGGAGAGGAGTTTGGGAGGAGTGAGAAGCAGACTCTACGGGAGGATGGTCTGCAGGAAGAGTCTGGAACCGTAGTGAGTATCCGTGACGGATGATGTTTAAAACCCACAGGTCTGATGTGATGGCCTCCCAGCGTCGTAGAAAGATGGTGAGGCGGCCTCCGATAGGTTGAGGAAGAGGCAGCGAGGGTTGGAGACTGGCTATGCCCTGGAGAAACGAGTCAAAAGGGCTGAGGAGGTTTAGACTGAGGGAGAGTCTTGGCCGCCTGGTGAGACTGAGAGCGGGCCTGAGAGTGTTGTTGTTGTTGTTGTTGGCGAGGCCGACGAGATTGCTGTTGAGGAGGATTAAGTGGCCTAGCAGAGAAACGACGTTGGTAAGAGGACTGAGGTCTGTATGGTCGTGTCGGTGGAGTCTTCTTTTTAGGCTTAATGAGGGTGTCCCATCTCGTCTCATGAGCCGAAAGGTTTTGAGTCGTAGTATCCAGAGACTCCCCAAAAAGTTCATCACCAAGACAGGGCGCGTTGGCAAGGCGGTCTTGGTGGTTCACATCAAGGTCAGACACCCTCAGCCAGGCAAGGCGTTGCATGGCTACTGCCAGAGCAGAGGCTCGGGAGGAGAGCTCGAAAGAGTCAGATTGAGCGTACCATGAATTTCCTAAGCTGAAGGAGGGTGGAAATTTGTTGCTGAAACAATGGTACCTTGCGTTCAGGGATATATTTTTGCAGAGCAGAAAGTTGTTGTACCAGATATTTCATGTAAAAAGAAAAATGAAATGAGTAATTGTTGGCTCTGCTAGCCAGCATGGCATTCTGGTACAGGCGTTTTCCAAATTTGTCCATTGTTTTTCCCTCTCTGCCAGGAGGGGTGGAGGCATAGACACTGGAACCATGAGATTTTTTGAGAGTGGATTCTACCAGGAGGCTCTCATGGGGCAATTGGGGTTTGTCAAATCCCGGAATAGGGATGACCCGGTATAAGCTGTCCAGTTTCTTAGGGGCACCTGGGACAGTAAGGGGATTCTCCAAATTCTTATAAAATGTTTCCCGTAGAATATCATGGACGGGCAGTTTGAGAAACTCCTTGGGGGGTTGATCGAAATCCAAGGCTTCTAGAAAAGCCTGGGACTTCTTGGAGTCGGACTCAAGTGGAATGGAGAGAGCCCCAGACATTTCCCGAAGGAATTTCGTAAATGAGGACTGCTCGGGTTTGGAGGTGGATTCAGCCATGGAGGGTTCCTCATCAGTGGAAGAGGCATCCTCCTCGGTACCGAGCGGGGATTGTTCCCATAAGTCAGGGTCCCTGATGGCCGGCTCAGTATGGCGGGTTTTAGAAAGGGACTTGCCAGATCTCATGGATACGGTACCGGGAGATGAAGAGCGGTGCCGATCTCTGTCCCGGGAGGAGTGGTGCCGATCCCGGTCCCGAGACGATCGGTGTCGATCTTGGGGCCGGGAGGGGTCCTCTGCCGCTGCAAGTCTGAAGTACAGGCTGGGCAGAATAAGACCGGCATGGAGGTGTTCATCGGTACGAGGGGGTGGCCACTGGCGTAGTGGTGCGAGGCTCGGGCGGACCGGTACCGGAAGGAGCGGTGCCAACAGGGTCGGGAGCAAGTTCCTGAAGCTGTGTGCTGCAGCTGCTCTTGTAATTTGTTCTGGAGAATGGCCGAGATACGGTCCTCCAATGGGGGCACCGGTACCGTTTTACTTTTCTTCGGGTACCATCGGTGCTGCTCTACGCTCCGGCGATGAGGAGGGCCGATGTGAAGAGGCACTCACCGTTATCGGAGCGGAAGCGCTTTGCGGATTTGCGTAGACGTCGGAAGGATCGGTGTCACTGCCGTGGCTGGAGGGCGCTCGAGGGAAGTGGAAGGCTTCTTAGCCGGCTTACCTGGCGCTATCGACCCCGCAGAAGGATCAGGTGGTGTCGATGTTGACCGGTGCCGATTTCGGCGGTGCCGTCGACGTCGGGGTCGGATCCATAGCAGAACCGGTGCCGAAGAGGAGATTCTGCTGGATTTGTCTATTTTTAAGTGTGCGTTTCTGGAGAGTCGCGCAGCGGGTGCAGGTGTCAGCCCGATGTTCCGGACCCAAGCACTGTAGGCACCAGTTGTGTGGGTCCGAAAGGGAAATCGGGCGTGCACACCGCTGGCACTTCTTAAAACCCGGCTGGGGGGGCATGAAGGGAAATACGGCCTCCGCGAAATCAAAGCCGGAGGCTTGTATGGTGGCAACAGGCCCCGCCGGGGCGGTTGAAAAAGAAGGGAAAAAAAACAAAGTTTTTGTTGTTTTATTTACCAATTAGAGAAAACAGAACAAACCCGCAGGGAAAAAGAGAAAATCAGAAAACATTACGCGAGCGGGAAGGCAAAAACGGAGTGTTCAACGGCCGTTGAAACCACATGCGTCTTCTTCGCTCCGCGGAAACGAAGAAGAAACTGGAGACCACGCACTCCTCCGTCGGGCCGGGAAGGCACTCGCGCATGCGCGGTGCGGCCAACTAGAACTTTCTAGTTAAAAGGTCCGTACCGGGGCTCCGTCGGTGACGTCACCCATACGTTAAGAATATCTGCCTGCTTGTCCTGGGATAATACCAGCTACAGTTCTAAAATAAGCTTCAGAGATTAAGAGGGGGGGGGGGGAGATGAAAGCAACAAGACAACTTACACTTGATGGCTGAAGCCCCAACTTCCACCTTCTTCATAGAAAGGGATACCTAGAAAAAACTCCCACCCCCACAGACCCCTGCCACTCAGCCACACCGAGTGAAAGCCCATAGGCTATGGTTTGGGGCTATGGAGGACTTGAATACCTCTGGACTCTGCCAGGCAAAGGTCTATGGACTGATCCCTAGGATTCAACACCAGTCAAAAAACTTAACCTGATGAGTACAAGCCATGGAGAGTCATAAGAACAGCCTTATTGGGTCACACCAAAGGTCCTTCAAGCCCAGTTGCCCATTCTCATGGTGGACAATCCAGGTCACTAGTACCTGGCCAAAGTCCAAAGAGTAGCAACATTCCATGCTACCAATCCAGGGCAAGCAGTGGCTTGCCCCATGTCTTTCTCAATAACAGACTATGGACTTTTCCTCAAGGAAATTACCCAAACCTTCTTAAAACCAGCTACACTATCTGCTCCTACCACAACCTCTGGCAATGCATTCCAGAGCTTAACTATTCTCTGAGTAAAAAAATATTTACTCCTATTGATTTTAAAAGTATTTCCCTGTAACTTCATTGAGTGTCCCCTAGTCTTTGTAATTTTTGACAGAGTGAAAAATCGATTCACTAGTACCCGTTCACTCAGGACTTTGTAGACTTCAATCATATCTCCCCTCAGCCATCTCTTTTTCAAGCTGAAAACCTTTTTAGTCTTTCCTTATACGAGAGGAGTTCCATCCCCTTTAACATCTTGGTCACACTTCTTTGAACCTTTTCTAGTGCTGCTATATCTTTCTTGAGATAAGGAGACCAGAATTGAATGTAATACTCTAGGTGAGGTCGCACCATGGAGCGATACAGAGGCATTATAACATTCTTAGTCTTGTTAACCATCCGTTTTTTAAATAATTATTAGTATCTTTATTTGCTTTTTTGGCTGCCGCTGCACATTGTGTGGAAGGTTTCATCGTATTGTCTATAATGACACCCAGATCATTTTCTTGGGCGTTAAACCCTAGCATCCGATAACTGTGATTTGGATTATGTATCACTTTGCATTTGTTCACATTAAATTTCATCTGCTACTTGGATATCCAGTCTTCTAATTTCCTAAGGTCTACATGCAATTTTTCAAAATCTGCATGCATCTTAACAGCTTTGAACAGTTTAGTGTCATTTGCAAATTTAATCAGACCAATGGTCCATCTAGCCCAGTATCCTGTTTTCACAGTGACCAATCTAGGTCACAAGTACCTGGTAAAAACCCAACTAGTAGCAACATTCCATGCTACTGATCCTCTGGCAATGCATTCCAGAGCTTAACTATTTTCCAAGCATAGTGGCATAGTAAAGGGGAGAGGTGGAGGGATGGACCACTCCAGGTGCCGTCACTTCTCTGTCCCCCCATGACACATTTGCACCCTCTCTGCCCCCATATGTCTTTAAAATCTTTGCCAGTGGGAGCAACAACTCTAGCCTGCTACTCATGCTGGTCTGGCCTCTGAAATCACTTCCGGGTTGTGAAGCCAGGAACTGATGTCAGAGGGAAAGCCAGCACGAGCAGCAAGCCGGAGAAGCTGCTTACACTGCCGAAGATTTCAAGAGGTATTGGGGTGGGAAGGGAGGGTGCATGTGTAGTGCAGAAGGAGCAGGGGGAGGCAAAGAGGGCATGGGTAGGGGGATTGGTGCGGAAGAAGCATGGGGACGGAGAGCAGAGTGCAGGTGGGATGATTGGCTTGGAAGGAGCGGGGGTGCCACCGCCCCATACATCTCCTACCCTTGCTACGTCACTGTCTCTTCGTGAAAAAATATTTTCTCCTATTGGTTTTAGAAGTATTTTCCTGTAACTTCATCAAGTGTCCTCTAGTCTAGTAATTTTTGAAACCTGCCTTGAAAAGTTCTGTTTCTCTAGAACATCTGCACTAGCTGCTAGACAGAGAAATACTGGAAAGCTACGGAGCTGTATCACCCCTATACTGATGACATTATCACTAAGGGCTCCTTTTACTAAGGCGCGCTAGCGTTTTTAGCGCATGCAGGATATTACCGCGCGCTACACGACTAGAATGAATGCCAGTTCAATATTGGCATTAACGTCTAGCGCACACGGCAATTCAGCGTGCGCTATTCCACACGTTAATGCCCTAACGCAGCTTAGTTAAAGGAGCCCTAAATTATGAATATTCTCTGCCTTCATCTGTTGGCTATGGAACATAATTCACTCATCTGGATTGGAATAACTCACTTATCCTATATCACTTAAATTTCTTCATTCACAATATATAAAATCAGCTTTACAGCACCTCTCTTCTCGAGGTGTTTATGTGATTATGCTTAATTTTACAGTATACAATAATGCATGTTCAATATGCAAAACATGTTTTATAGATGGAAAAGGATACTTTTATGTAACCACTAAATAAGCTTTCCCAAGTGCATCGTTTCGAAGGAACTGGGACTGAGTTACAATGCATGCATGTATTTTGTTAAAATAAGCAAACATATGCACAAATTTACACCTTCTTCATAGTAAAAATAAAGTTATTAGATTACTCCTGAGCCTATCGCCTCTTCACTTCATCCTCTGCCATCTCATTCCAGAGCTTCCTTTCAAATGAAAGATTCAACTCATGCGCATTTACATCACTTAGATATTTAAACATCTCTATCATATCTCCCCTCTTCTGCCTTTCCAGTCTAAAGTATACATATTGAGATCTTTAAGTCTGTCCCCATACGTCTTATGACGAACACCATGCACCATTTTAGTAGCCTTCTTCTGAATCTACTCAATCCTTTTTATATGTTTTTAAAGGTGTGGTCTCCAGAATTGTACACAATATTCTAAATGAGGTCGCACCAGAGTTTTATACCTGAAATAGGTCTAGTCTTAAACCTGAAATAGGTCTAGATATGAACATTTCTTCCTATTTCAAAATTGCTGTTCTATGGCCTACTTTTAGACTCGCCCAAAACATGCCACAACATACCCCCTTGCTATTTGGATGAACTGCAGTATGAAAAATCCAAATTCTGACTTTCCCCAAAGTTAAGATTTGGATGTTTTTAGCAGATGAACCTTTTTATTTTGGAAATTTGGAGGTATAAATCTGCTTTGAAAATGAGCACCATTTGTTTATAAAGAAGGTAATACTTCACATACTACCGTATACGCAAACCTATGTCTAGAAATAGTTTGAATTATAACAGATTTAATCCACTTGATTTAAAGGTATTTTTACCTGTGGATCAATTTTTGCATCCAAGATGCACATGTTCAAGCATTTAATGATCAGGTGCATGACTTAATAGAAAGATTTACTGCCAGAGCATATCCACCACAGCTCATTCATACAGCTTATAAATAAGCATAATTTGTCCATAGATCTCAATTATAGTTGGATAAACCCAAGGTGGAGATTGATAAACTTGTTTTCCCTGTGCATTTTTCTTATATGGATATCTTAGACAACATATGTGTGTATTTGCTGTACATCCTATTTTTACCCAGCCCTCATATTGTTTTTCCATGGCACCCTAAACTGAATATAGGTCTCCATTGATATTCATGGGGGTTAGGGGTGCAGCCCCCTAGCAAATACTATAATTCATGAATAACTTTAGTTCTTCTCCAGATCTTCCTGTCCCCTGCAGCAGCTCCCCGAGCCCAGCAGTTGGTGTGGCTGGTTTTCACATGGGGAAGCCTGCAGACTGCCAGTGCTACTCCCTCCTCTATTGCCACTACTGTGTGCAACTGGCTCAGCTGAAGATGTGAAGGCAGCAGCCAGACATCCTCAAAAGGCAGCACGGGACTTTTCCAGCCGCATGCATGCTGATGAATCTACAGCGGCCCGCCTCTTAGGACACAAACTTCCTGTTTCCCTGAGGTCAAGATGCTATAGTTTCATCAGCATGCATGCAGCTATAAAGATCTCGCGCTGCCTTCTGAGAATTACTGGCTACTGTCTCCATGTCGTCAGTTGATCTGTTACAAACAAATCTTGCGAATAACCAAAGTTGCCAATTCCATAACCCATGAATAAGGAAGGAAACCTATACTAAGTTGATGCCTTCGCTTCCCTATCCTGAATAACTGTTCTTTCAGGCCATCATCCCATATGGTGAGTGTATTTTTTCTGTTTTTAACAAAACATGGCTAGATTCAGATTCTAAGAAGATTTATTGGCTACAGGGCTCTACAACTTGCAATTATACCTTTGTGTTTTATGGGATCCAATGTCCCTGCCATAAACTTTACATTGGGTGTACTACCACAGCTATCAGATTAGCTGAACAAAAAAGCCAACTCCATGCTCAAGTCCTTTCTGTATCCCTAGTGTCACATTTCATATATAGTAGTTCCATCACACTTTTAGTGATTTAAGTTTGTGATTGAACAAGTAGCAATTCCTTCTTGTGGTTGAGATCAGGTAACTATCCCTGCAAGCAGAAAACATTGCATTCTCAAAGCAAATACGTTGATGCCCCTAGGGCTTAATGACTGTATCCTACGGAATACTTTTGTCTATTATTATTCTACTCTTTGAAAACTACTGCCCTGTTAAAATAAAGCACTATATTGTGTGTGTGTATATTTGTGTGGGGGTGAGGGGCGTGGGGGTGGAGAGACAACAACTTTCTGACACTGTATAGATTCCTGTGTGATGTTTTGATACAATGAGCAATAAAAAGAATAACAAAGGTATAAACAAAAAAGGTGCTGGCAAACATGCCTTTATCATATTACTCTGCAATACTGTGAAAATATATTTCATGAAATATATTTTGCTCATGACCACACTACTGTGTTCAGATCTATTACAAAGGCTACCATTCAAGTTTATTATTATTATCAAGTTTATTAGGATTTTATATACCGCCTATCAAGGTTATCTAAGCGGTTTTTACAATCAGGTACTCAAACATTTTCCCTATCTGTCCCGGTAGGCTCACAATCTATCTAATGTACCTGGGGCTACGGAGGACTGAGTGACTTGCCCAAGGTCACAAGGAGCAGCGCGGGGTTTGAACCCACAACCCAGGGTGCTGAGGCTGAAGATCCAACCACTGCACCACACACTCCACACTCTCAGGTATTTAGTGTAGTGGGTCCGCTTTTCTGGAATTCCCTGCCAGATAATGTTTGTCAGATCTCTTCCTTTTTAACTTTTCATAAGATTTTGAAGGCCTACTATTTTCAGGAGGCCTCTGGTAAATTGTGATGCCAGAAAGTTATTATTTTTGCATCAGAAGTTTCTTGAAGTTATGATCATTTTAGTGTATTAGGTTGTTTCTCTATGCTTATGTGGGTAATCTGTAACCCACAGAGATTATTGTAATTATGTAGGACTAGCCCTACCTGCCTACATTCTGGTTCAGCAGGAACTTGTCTAACTTTGTCTTGAAACACCCTCCAGGGATTCAAGACAGAGTTAGACAAGTTCCTGCTGAACCAGAATGTACGCAGGTAGGGCTAGTCTCAGTTAGGGCGCTGGTCTTTGACCAGAGGGCCGCCGTGTGTGCGGACTGCTGGGCACGATGGACCCCGGGTCTGACCCAGCAGCAGCAATTCTTATGTTCTTATGCTTAACACACACATGATGGCAGATAAAGACCAAATGACCCCTCCAATCTGTCCATCCGCAGCATCCACTATCTCTTCTCCCACATGCCTGTCTCATGCATTCCTGAATTCAGGCATAGTGTTTGTCGCTCTCCACCGGGAGACTATTCCACACATCTCCCACACTTTTTGTAAAAAGTATTTCCTTAGAGTACTTCATCCTATGCCTTCTCATTCTGGAGCTTCCTTTCAAAAGATACTTAGCTCATGTGCATTTATGCCATGTAGGCATTTAAACATCTGTCATATCTCCTTTCCACCTTTCCTCCAAAGTATATATATTGTGATCTTTAAGTCTGTTCCCATATACCTTATGATAAAGACCATTGACTATTTTAGTAGCCTTCCTCTGGACTGACTCCACCCTGTTTATATCTTTTGGGAGGCATGGTCTCCAGAATTGTACACAATATTCTAAATGAGGTCTCACCAGAGTCTTATACAGGGGCATCAATACTTTCTTTTTCCTACTGACCATACCTCTACCTATGCACCATAGCATCCTTCTAGGTTTTGACATCGCCTTTACAACCTGTTTGGCCACCTTTAGATCATCACATACTATAACACTCAAGTTCCGCTACTCCTTTATACACAAAGTTCTTCCCCACCAAAACTGTACCATTTCCTCAGGTTTTGCAGCCCAAATGCATGACCTTGCATTTCTTAGCATTAAATCTTAACAGCCAAATTTCAGACCATTCTTCAAGCTTCATTAGGTCTTTCCTCATGTTATCCACAAGCCAAAATAAAGAAAAATCCAACGGGTCTGCAGTAAAAGGCGAACACCAAAAACAAAGAAAGGACTGCAGAGTAAAACATACAAGGTGCAGGAATCTTTATTAAAAGTCTATATAAAATTGTAATCCATAAAAAATGGCTCTCTTATACATGGAGTGCAGATCCATGTTATCCACACCATCACAGTGTGTACTCTATTGCAGATTTTAGTTTCATTCACAAGGAGGAAAATCTTATTTGACAGCACTTGAGCAATATCGCTTTCAAAAATGTTAAAAAGATCAGGCCCAAGAACCGCAAGAACCGACCCTTATGAAACACCACAGGTAACATCCGTTTCCACAGAGCGATCTCCATTGATCACTACCCTCTGTCATCTTCCACTCCACCAGTTCCTGACCCAGTCCATCACTTTGGGGCCCATACCGAGGGTACTCAGTTTATTTATTAGACACCTGTGTGGAACACTGTCAAAGGCTTTGCTAAAATCTAAATACAGCACATATAGCACACTCCCTCTATCCAATTCTCCGGTTATCAGATCTGTCTAACAAGACCTGCCTCTAGTGAATCCATGTTGCCTTGTGTCCTGTAATTCACTGGATTCCAGAAACTGCACTATTCTCTGTTTTAAAAGTGTTTCCATTAATTTACTTACAACAGAAGTCAGAGTTACCAGCTTGTAGTTTCCTAATTCTTTCTTACTTCCACTTTTGTGGAGAGGGACCATATCCACCCTTCTCCAGTCCTCTGGTACCACTCCTGAATCTACATAAACATTGAAAAGATCAGCCAGCAGAGCTGCCAGAACTTCCCTAACTTCCTTCAGTACCCTCAGATGTACACCATCTGGCCCCATCGCTTTGTCCACCTTTAGTTTAGCTAGCTCCTCACAAACACAATCCTCTGAAAATTGATCAGGGTCTACCACACCTGCAGACCTGTTTGTGTTTGTCTTCTGTGGTCCTGTTCCTGGCGGTTCAGCTATAAACACAGAACAGAAATATCTGTTAAGCAATTCAGCATTATCATTATCAACTTCACATATTTCTCTCATTATCAACTTCTACATATTTCTCCCCTTCACCTTTGAATCTCACAATGCCACTTTTGCACTTCTTCCTATCACTAATAAATCTAAAAAATGTCTTGTCTCCCCATTTTACCAAATCAGCTATTTTTTCTTCCATTTGAATCTTTGCTTTCCTGACTACTTGACTAGCCTGTCTTAACTTTTCCAGATATTTTTGCCTGTCTTCCTCTCTCTATGATCTTTTGTTTACCTTCTCACCTTTTCTACTTCTTCCAGATGTTCCCACCCAGACAGTTCCTCGACATAATCCTCCATCTGAACAAAGTTAGTTCTTTTAAAGTCTAGAACCTTCACTTTCAAATGAGCCCTCTCTACACGTCTTAATATTAAACCACACCATACTGTGATCACTGGATGTCAGATGATCACCCACTATAACATCAGAAACACTTTCCATGTGGACAACTATAAAACATAACGTGGTGTATATTATAATATGCCCCTGTAAATTGTTATATATGGGGAAAATGAGTCGTCCGTTGAACATCAGGATCAATGAACATAAATCCAGAATTCTCAATGAGGTACTAAAGGCACCATTGGCTCAATACTGGCAGCGACATGCTCATCAAGTTGAGGATATTCAATGGCATTATAGATCATGTAAAAGAAGGGTGGGAGGGAGGTCATTATGAACGGAGATTGAATTATGTTGAACAACGACGGATCTTTTGTTTTAAACACAGTAGAAACTTTCAGGTTAAACCAGGAAATAGAGTGGATGTCCTTAGCTGTTTTGTATCTCTGATATCAATAAAGTGGGAGGGTTAAATACAATACAAGTGAACGCAGCGGCCATCTTTGTTCTAAACTGACAGATCGGGATGGTGCAGATTCATGTGATAAGGAGTAATTATTCTTTTAGTTATAGATTTTGAATGATATATCCCTAAAAAATTATGCGTTTACATATATAGTTTGATTTTAGTTTGCTTATATTGTAGGGGACAGTTCTTAATACAGCCTATTGGCGAAACATGTCGAATGACAGGTCCCTTCCCGTTATGAACAACAAAATAAACAGAAAAAACAAAAAAGATAAGTTTCTAGCTCTTCGAGCTTTTAAAACTGATTAAGTTATTGAATATAGCACTTTAACAAATAAGCACTTTTTTGGTATATAAAGAACTTTATAGAAAAGCACTTTACAAAAAAATTAAAACATTAAAAGAACTCACAGTGGGCCCAATGAGGAGGCCAGTGCCGAAAGTACTGTAGCCATTGAAAACACTTGGCTGATACTGACACTTCTGAGGACCTTGCTATAATGAATGTTTATGATACTATTGTGATTTGAACACTCATCTGAAAATAAAACATGCCACCAAAAATCTGGACTCTTCTTTATGTACTTCTTGGCAAAGTTTAGTCTCAGGTACCCATGTCATTGTGTCAACAGGAGTTTTCAAGGAGTAATTCTAGATATTAACTCCATCTACATCAGGTAACGTCTGATGGTGCTGGATCCTACTTCTAAATCATACTGTTGCCATTTCTTGTTTCATTTTTTAACTGGATTTGATCATTAATCTACGCATTGCAATCTCTATGGTACAAAACTAGTACATAATTGCCTTTTTATGCCACCCACAATTGGACCTATCCGAAGATACCGACCCCGTTTCATGGTGTTTCTAAAAAACAAATCATTCCAAAATATTGAAAAGCATTTATAAACATATTAGGAAGTAAAATTAGGAAAATAAATAGAACCCAGTCCAGTCCAAGAAAAAACTGTTGCCCTTCTTTCATAATGGATGATACAGCTCTGACTAAAACGCCCATCTGATGTGACACCTGATGGAAAGATACTCTGGCTTGCATACTACAGACAATGGCATGCTTCAGATCTTCTGAAATGTCTTTTCAGGCAGGCACAGGCATGTTTTTCAAGAGGAAACTATTTTATTTTAATATTTTTACTAATTAATGAAAAAATATTTTAAACACCAAAATATCTTAATATCTTTCCAACAAGCCAACATATAATGCTTTAGAAATCAACAACAAAAGAACCCGGATTATGTATTATGGAAGATGAGTCAAAACCATTTAGTAAGTGTCTTTTTTTTATTTAGCACAACTTTATTCTGACTTAACAGATTCCATTAAAAGTTCAAATAAGATCACATAAAGACATAAAAACAACTCCAAACAACCCCAAACGGTGTTAGCCATTTTCAAGGACAATGTTTTCATTTATTTACTGTTTTTAAAGGCTATAGGTTATAATCAAAAGATAATGAAGCAAGCAAAATCAAATATTCTCAAAAAAAACAACAACAATATTCATAATTTTTTGAGCAGTGGTGTAACTAAACAGTTACAATCTTTTCAAGTAGTAAGCTGTGCTTGTATCATGGAAGCACTATATCATTGGCCAGATACACATCACCCTGAAAAATAAGAGGTTTTTGAAACACAAACTGCAGTTATTACTACTTCAGCTGCTCACAAGGGAGCTCCAGCAGAAATCTCAATCAAATTTCTGGAAGCAAGCATTACTTGTCCTTTTGAAAAGAAATTTGACATGCTATTTTTCAAAAACATTTTGGATAACTTCAGAACATTGTGCTGCACAGTTGGAAAATATTCAATGCATAAACTTTACCTAGAGAAAACTCATTCTTTGAATGTGCTCACTTTTAACAAATATACCTAGTGAAGTATTCATATGCCAGTTTGTATTGTATCATTTATGTATAGATAATCAAGATCTAGGAAGTGGGAAAAATGAAAGAAACTGAAGAGGAATAAATCATGAGAAAGAAAATATAAGTCTTGAGAGCTAAAAGTGGAAGGACAAGAAAGATTTGATTATGTATTCATCTGAACTCTATTTTGGAGCTTCTTTCAGTGACAGAATGCATCAATTCAAAAAAGATCTAACAAAGTGCTGATTCTATATTTTAAAAAATGGTGTTAGATCTTAATTTCCACCTTTGACCAACAGTACTTATTTTAAAAGCATCTAAACATTCTAACAGTGGAAAAAAAAGTTACTTTAAAAATGCATAATGATGGGAAAATCAGTTTTTCTCTCTTTTTTTCAATTTGGTAGATCACAGAGAGAAGGTAGACTTTTAAATAATCTCTCTCTTTCTCTCTCTCTACCAGTATTTAAGCCCGTTACATTAATGGGTGCTAGAATAGATGTGTAGACTTTTAGCACAATGGGTCGCTGAGGCGTTTCTTTCTTTCTTACTTTATGTTTTTTATCTCTCTCCCTGCCCCCCTTACTTTCTGTCTCTGTCCTCCTGTGTGTCTCTGTCTCTTCCCTGGCCCCCTGTCTTACTGTCTCTCTCCCTGGCTGTCTGTCAGTCTTTCTTTGTTTCTGTATCTTCTCCCTTCGCGAGTGTGGGGCAGTTGTAGGCGCGCAAGCGCACTCCTTCCGGCCACGGACATATGGAACATGCAGGTAGGAGTGCAAATGCGCCGCTTAGGGATTTATTATCTAGTCATTAAGCCCGTTATATTAACGGGTGCTAAAATATATGTCTGTCGGTCTCCCTCCTGCTGACTCTCTCTCTCTCCCTGGCCCCCTTTCTCTGTCTGTCTTTCTGTCCCTCTCCCTGCCCCTGTGTCTTTCTTTCTTTCTGTCTCCCTCCCTCCCGCTGTCTGTCTGTAATTTTTTCCCATTTCCCTGTGCAGGAGCATTTCCATCCCACTTCCCTATGCAGCAGCAACACATTTCCCTCCTATCCCCCCCCCTTTCCTGTGCAGAAGCAGCAGCGGTATTTCCCTTCCCCTCAAAGTTCCTGTATAGCAGTAGCAGCATTTTCTCCCACCCCCCTTTCCCTTCTCTTACCGCGATCTGGCCTGCTCCGTTCGGCCCCTCCCCCTTCTTTTACTGCCGTTGTTCTGCTGATCTGGCCTGCTCCTGACCCTCCCACCGCCGACTAACCTCCGGGCTTCAGCCGCATAGGCAGCACTTTAAACACGCTGCTTCGCAGCCTTCTACTGCCGATTTCCTCTCCCGCATCTGTCTCCGATGATGTCATCAGAGATGCGGCAGAGGAAATCGGCAGAAGGGCGCGAAGCAGCGTGTTTATAGTGCTGCCTACGCCGCTGGAGCCGGGAGGTTTGTGGAAGGTCAACGGGCGGAGCGGGGCTGCTCTCCACCACTCAGTTGCTGCCACTGCCCTACAGGGCCGCGAGTGTGGGGCAGTTGTAGTTATGCATGCACACTTCTTCAGGCCACGGACATACGGAACACGCAAGTGGAAGTGCGCATGCATGGCTTAGGGTTTTATTATAGATAGATATACATACAAATTGTGTATATATATATATATACAAATTGAGATTTTTTAAAAGTCTACTTTCTCTCTCTCTATATATTTTTTTTGGTGTGGGGGGGTAGAGACAGCTGGGGCTGAGAACTGGTGCTAAAGACAGCTATCTAGGCATTTCATCACCTCTCTATCTCACCTACCATGTCACTAGCATCCTTGGGCAAGAACCATACATCAAGGCTTCTTCCAGAATCCTGCAAAGGTCCTGAATCTCATAAAAATATATTTCCACTGCATGATGACTGGAACTTTGTCCCCAATGGACTGTGAAAGACACCATTTATAGTATCTGCAGCCCCAGCTCCCCAGGGAGTACAGAACCTGCCACTGCCATCAGGCCAGTCACTTCAGTAATTTTCTATGTAACTGACAACCTTTCAGGATTTTTTTCTTTCAAGTACTAGACCTTTGGTTTCATCCTCTAACATAAAAAGCAGTTTTGATACCTTGAACAGTTTTATTGTATCCATCATTTATCTTAGTGTTTTCCAACCTGTATGCCCTAAGACCTGATCAGATGCTCCACAGAAGTCTCCCCTGTCTATCACTCTGATTTAGAACAGCACTTGCGTACTGCTCTCACCACTTTGTAGTAAGAAGGAACACTATTGTACAGAGCTCATTTCTGAGAATGTGTATAATCGCACATCTCACCTTCCTTCCTACAAATTGAGCCCTGGAATGTGGAAATAGGGAACATGCAAGGCATGAATAGCTAGGCCCCAATTTATATAGAGCACCTCTTTTCCTTCCAAAGCTTCCCCTCATTTGAGTCATTTTAGAATTTGTCTCATCCTAGATTGAATAAGATGGATCTAGAGCATATACTGAGCATTGGATTTGACCAGAGCCATAACTAAGAGGGTGAGAAAAGCAGTTGCTTAGATCATAAAAATGATAAATTTACATGGGCAATTAGTAGCTCCTGACAAAGCTTATATGAAATGGAAGCTCTGTTGAGCATTTAAATTCCACTGGTGCCACCGCTGAAAACTCACAGATAATTTATAGTCATACATTATGCACTGTTATAGCATACAGACAAAAACTGAAAATATTATTTAAAAAATGAGGTTTTTCTGATTGCTGATTTGCTGCAACCATGTGCTTCTACAGGCCATGCGCTCAACTAGGCCATGCAGTCTCTTCTCCATTTTAAGGACTTCAGCAATTGTGAGTGATTTTAATCATTTGGCCTTAGCAATATCTTGTCTTGTGGCACAATTTTCCCTAGCTTAAACGATCCTATCTGTATCTTGTTCTACCAGCCTGATTTTATAACTAATTCTGCTCTGTTCTAAATACATTTTCAATTTACTTGTGTTCAGAGTCTTAGGGCCTCTTCTATTAAACTGCACTAGCAATTTTTAGCACGGTGAGCCGCTTTGAATGGCCCACGCTGCTCCTGACATTCAGAGTTCATATGAGCATTGGGAGCAGCGCGGACCATTCAGCACGGCCCTCTGCGTTACAAACTGCTAGCACAGTTTAATAGAATAGGGGGTTAATTCTTGAATAAATATTCACATATATTATACTTAATACATATTATAGGGCTAAGATAGAAACAGGCAAAACTATATATATTCTTACCCCAAATTAAAGTTCTTTATAAAATATATTTCTGTAAGTCAGAGGGTGATATATTTTATTGGTGGAGATTTATCCTAATAAATCCATCCATTTAATAATAATTATAACATTCCTTCCCTTCCGCCATCCAAAACCCGAAGGACATCTCTGTACCTACCTTAAAATCTCCTGGTGGTCTAGTGAGTGTTCAGGACCAAGAGCGATCCCCAGTTTAGCAAGGCTGCCCCAAAAGGTCCTGGCAGCCATTTTTAGATTAGAAACAGCATAAGCAGGAGTGCCTGAAGATTGCGCCTGCTTTTGCAGTTTCCAATCCCAAGATGACCACTGGGACTTCCTGTGATAGTCTTACAAGGCTGTTGTGGGATGTCCCAGCAGCCATTTTGGTTGTGGAACCCACAGGGTAAGAGAGACTGGTGATCACTCTTGCCCTGAAGACCCGCTAGATCACCAAGAGGTTTAAAGGTAGGCCCAAGGAAGGCTTTTAGTGCCGGAAAGGGGAAACTGCTGGGTGGAAAGTGAACATAGCAAGGGAGACACATGGCAGAAAGTTATCACAGGTTCTGTTTCCACCGAAAATGCACTTGCATTTTTGGCAAAACCCAAACCCAGATTGTGGGTCAGTTTCAGTGCTGAAACTAAAATTCAGTCATGCTCTAATCTGATACATTAATAAATAATTTTTTTAATTCAGGAACTCAGGCCTTTATAAGGTTTTCCCTTCTTTCCCTATTTAAAACAAAGATACTTGCCTGTAGCAAATATTCTCTGAAGACAGCAGGCATAAATTCTCACATGTGGGTAACATCATTCACAGAACCTGGAATGGACACTGCCATATGCACTTTAAATCTTTAAGTATTGCTGCACTGTGTGTGTGCAGGTGCCTTCCCACCTGACATCGGCAAGTGGGACTGACAGTTCAGTAAAAATAAAAACTAAGAAGTCAACTAGGGGAGGTGGGCGGGTTGTAAGAATTTATGCCTGCTGTCCTCAAAGAACACCTGCTACAGGTAAGTATATTTGAGTTCTCCGAGGATAAGCAGGCATAATATTCTCACATTCCCAAGCAACCAGGACTGGAAGAGGTTAAACATTGAATAAACAGGAGCCTGGTGAAATCCAATAGGGATGGAGGGAAAGTTGGCTTTAGGCAGAGAAAAGATTCTGCAGAACTGCTTGCCAAAACTGACTGTCTCTTCTGGAGTTGTGTTCTAAAGAGTAATGAGATGCAGAGCTTGAATGGGCTACTGAGGCAGCAACGGCTTGCACACACAGGCGCCAGCTCTGTGGGTGCTAAAGTGGGGTTACCAGATATCCAGATTTACCTGGACATGTCCTCTTTTCAGAGGACTGTCTGGACGTCCGGATGGCTTTTCAAAACCCATCACTTTTGTCTGTGTTTTGAAAAGCAGGTAAGATCAGGGCCAAGTCTGGCGCTCATCTGCGCATGTGTGGATGCAACACGGTGATGTCACATGCATTCACGTATGTGTGCAACGTCATCACATCGCATCTGAGGAAACCCCAAAGGGCACTTGCACCCAGGCCCATCCTACATTGCATTACTTTAAACACAAGACAAGTTAGGAACAAGACTTCTAAAATGTCCTCAGTATAAAATTAGAGGAGCATTTCAATAGATACATATCAAAACAAGACATAGAATAGAAACATAGAATATGACGGCAGAATTAGCCTTCGGCCCAACAAGTCTGCCCACTCAAATAACCTTCACCTCTAAGTTCTTCTTTGAAGTGAGCCCACATGTTGATCCCATTTGTTCTTAAAGTCAGTCACGTTACTGGCCTCAACTACCTGAAGTGGAAGATCATTCCAACGGTCAAACACCCTTTCGGTGAAGAAGTACTTCCTAGTGTCATTATGGAATTTCCCGCCCCTGATTTTTAGCGGATGCCCTCTTGTTGCCGTAGGGCCTGTAAGGAAGAAAATGTCTTTTTCCACCTCAATACGGCCAGTAACGTATTTGAATGTCTCTATCATGCCACCCCTCTCTCTGCATTCCCCGAGAGAATAAAGGTGTAACTTACCGAGACGTTCTTCATATGGGATATCCTTGAGCCCTGAGACCATCTTGGTGGCCAATCGTTGAACCGATTCCATTCTTAGCACATCCTTCCGATAGTGTGGCCTCCAAAATTGTACACAGTATTCCAGATGTGATCTCATCATGGACCTATACAGCGACATTACCACCTCGGGCTTTCGGCTGACAAAGCTTCTCCGGATGCAACCCAGCATTTGTCTAACCTTGGATGAGGCTTTCTCTACTTGATTGGCTACCTTCATATCTTCACTAATGATTACTCCCAAGTCCCGTTCTGCCACAGTTCTGGTTAAGGTCTCACAATTCAGAGTGTAGTTTCTGCATGGGTTTCTGCTACCAAAGTGCATAACTTTACACTTCTTGGCATTAAAATTCAGCTGCCAAGTAGTAGACCAGTGCTCCAGAAAAAGTATGTCCTGTGTCATAGCGTCGGGCATGATACCTCCGCCCACTATGTTGCATAATTTAGCATCATCGGCAAATAATGCAATTTTACCCCAAAGTCCCTGAGGCAGATCTTGTATGAAGATATTTAAATAGGATTGGACCCAGGACTGAGCCCTGTGGTACAGATGTTTATCAGTTGTGAAGTTTAATGCTGCTGAAGTTTGTCATACTGAAATATGTTATGACCCCCCAAAAACATATTTAGCTTTGATAAGAATTTCAGCAATGTTGCTGGCATCAATCATAACCAATATTTAATCCTCATAATCATGCCTCATTCTTAAAATAGTATAATTACTTGTTTATATCAAGGTGTTCATTAAACTGAGAGGGTGATTGCAGTAAACTATACTGATTTCTAACATAAACAGAATTAGGACATGTTTGCCAGGTGTGCTGAACCCACTGGAGCAAACACACCAGCATTTGATGTTCTTGCTTTGTAAATTGTTACAAAAAAAATGTGCCCATTTTAAACTAGCATTTATTTAGAACAGTGTCAGTGGTGACCAAAATATAGGAGCTTTAAGCTTGGTTCATTTCCGTTTTTATCAGTTAAATACAGCTCATTCAGAGAAGTCCTGCTTAAAAACAGCTTGGTTCACAGGTGTACCAATTTTAGTAAGCTTCTTGTTTCAACTAATTTGTTACCGTTTACCAGAAGAATAATGAATGAATTGTGCCTGGGGTAACCTGAAATGTGGTGCTGTGTTACAAGTTCGTCGCAAGTTTAATTACCAGTTTTAACATGATATCTTATTTTTCCCCTTTTTATTTTCATTTGATTTTCCACCTTTTTCCTCTAGTGTCAAAAATGACTTACAGGTTTTTTTTTTTTTTTAAAAAGCAAGCAATCTTAAGCAACAGCATTTAATTTACAAAATATAGCCTATACCAGTATACCACAATACACATGGGGGTAAATTCTATATATGGCACCTAAAAAAAAAATAAAATCAGTGCCGAAAAATAATGCTGATATTCTATAAGCTACGCCAAAAGTTAGGTGCAGGTCCCAGATGTAACCGCTGTTTTATTAATTGTGCCTAATTTTAAGCAAGTCCATTTGTACCAGCAGAAATGTGGTATAAATCCTCATACCAACTGAGGTGTGAATGCCATTTATTCTCTAATTACACACATAAATTTAGAAACGCCCCTGATCTGTCCATAATCCTGCTGCTTCCATGCTCCCTTTTCTGGTGCTGTGCATAAATTTAAATTAAATCCAATTAACACTAATAATTGCTACTACAGTACTATTTTATTATTTCTATAGCACTACCATGTGCACACAGTGCTGTATATTAAACAAGCAAGCGACAGTCCCTACTTGAAAGAGCTTACAATCTAATTATGACAAACGGAAGGGTGAATCTATACACGCTGCTCAGGTAGAGAATTACAAAGGGAATGATGAGGGAGATAGGGTAGAAGACTCTAGAGGCAGTGACAGATAAGGGTGCTTTATAAGCGGGTTGGGATTAGGACTTAAACTAGAGAATGACATGGGGACAAATTATTCCCCGTCCCCAAGGGAACTCATTTTCCCATCCCGGCAAGTTCTTTATCTGTCCCTGCCCCATTCATGCAAGCTCTGTCCTCATGTGCACAAGCCTCAAACACTTTAGAATCATAAGTGGCAACATTCTAGAGCTCAGATTGTGATATCATAATGCCTCATTCCACCAATGCCTAAGCTCTGTCCTCATCTGCACAAGCCTCAAACACTTTAAAATCATAAGTGTTCGAGGCTTGTGTGGCTAAGGCAGAGCTTACAGGAATGGGTCAGGGACAGCGACAAAACTTGCGGGGACAAGGGCATTGAGTTCTTGTGGGAACGAGGACAAATTTGTCCTCATGTCATTCTCTAACTTAAACACAGCTTCAAACAAGTAGGCTTTCAGCCTGGAGTTGGCAGTAGAGGAGAAGGTTACAGATAGAGAATGACACGGTGGCGGTTACCCGAGGCTAGCCACGTTTAGCCGCGGGTAACCCGCCAAAACGGTGACCAAAAAAAATGGTCACCGCAAGTTCGGGGACAAGGCAATTCACCGCCCCGTGGGGGCGCACGGTGAACAAGCGGCAGCCCACTCTCTCCCGCCGGCCAGCCAACCATGCATCTCCCTCCCTCCCTTCTTTTCCCTTACCTTTTCTTGTTAAAAAGCGCGTTTTCTATAAGGCTAGGAGCTGTATTACAGCCGGAGCCTTGAAGTCAAGTCGCGTTGCACACTGGAAAAAGTCTCCTCTGACGCAACTTCCTGTTTCCGGTTGTATCGGAGGAGACTTTTCTAGCCGGCAACCCAACGCGACTTCAAGGCTCCGGCTGTAATACAGCTCCTAGCCTTATAGAAAACGTGCGTTTTAACAAGAAAAGGTAAGGTAGGGAGGGAAATGCACGGCTGGCCGGTGGGAGGGAGCTGCTGGACCGCGTGAAGGGTGCTGAGGGTGGGGGAATGGAGAGAAGACGCTGAAGACAGGGATGGGGCCGGGGCGGTGAAAGAGACAACGGGGTGGTGACGGGGACGGCAGGGACAGGGCGGTGAAAGGGACAACGGAGACGGGGCGGTGCAGAGGATGGTGGTCCGGGGACGGGGCGGCGACATAATTTTTCCCCTTGTCATTCTCTAGTTATAGACAAGAGAGACCTTTCCGATAAACAGAATTCCTGGGACGGAGTATAGGGAGAGAGAAGAGAGGTAGTCAGGAGCTGCAGAGTAGGTCAATAAGAGGGGTTTGAACTGTATGCAGAAATGGGACAGGGAGCCAGTGAAGTGATTTGGAGAAGAAGGGCAATGTGAGCATAACAACACTGAAAGAATATGAAGCATTCAGCAACATTCTTAACAGACTGAAGGGGAGAAGAAATGGCTTAGTGGAAGACCTGTGAGACACAAGTTGCAGTAGTATGGGCGAGAAGTGATGACAGTCTTGGCAATGTGCTCAGAAAGGAAAGGCCGGATTTTAGTGATGTTGTAGAGAAAGAAACAGCAGGTTTTGGTGACCCGTTGGATATGAGAAGAAAAGAGATGAGTCAAAGACGAACCTGAGTTTGCAAGCTGACAAGACAGGGAGGGTAAGAACATTGTCCACAGAAACAGAGAATGGAGGAAGAGGAGAGGCGTGTTTAGGAGAAAAGATAAGGAGTTCAGTCTTTGCCTTGTTTAATTTTAGATAGCAATGAGACATTCAGGTAGCAAGGGCAACAAAAACAATAAAAGGTTTGGGATGACTTCCCTATTGAGGAGAGCCTAAAGTGGCTAGGGCTCTTCAGTTTGGAGAAGAGACAGCTCAGGGGTGATATGATAGAGGTCTATAAAATACTGAGTGGAGTAGAGAGGGTAGATGTGAATCACTTGTTCACTCTTTCCAAAAATACTAGGACCAAGGGACATGTGATGAAGCTACTAAGTAGTAGATTTATAACAAACCAGAGAGAATATTTCTTCAGACAATGTGTAATTAAACTCTGAAATTTTGTTGCCGGGGGAATGTGGTGAAATCAGATGACTTAGCGGGATTTAACCCTTTATTTGTTATTGTTGCTCAGAAGTGACATGTGTTTTCTATGGCTCTTATGGGACCTCTGCATCTTCAAATGCCTGTTACTTTGCACTGTTGCTCTCATTCAACATCGTTACGTGACGCAACTGTTTCACCATCTGCCAATTAAAGGGTTAAAAAATGCTTAGATAATTTCCTAAAAGAGAAGTCCATAGGCCATTATTAAGATGGCTTGGAGCAGCGGTCTCAAACACGCAGCCCGCGGGCCACATGTGGCTCTCCAGATTTTATTTGCGGCCCGCGGTCTGGACTGGATCATTATCTTCCTTTTGGAGCAGCAGCATGTCTGGCCGGCTCGTTCCATTTAAAGCTGCGGGTTGGCGGCTCCTTGCGCTATCCACGGAAGAGCCAGCCAGACACGCTGCTGCTCAAGTGGCGTACCAAGGGGGGGCGGTCCACTGTTCTCCCTAGAGTGTGGCTCGTCTAGAGCAGTGGTGCCCAACCTGCTTCCCTTCTCAGGCCGGCACCGTGTTATTTGATCTCCCTGCTTCTCTTCGGGGCCAACCAACTCTCGCCGCCCGACGTCAATTCTGACGTCGAGAGGACATTCTGGCTAGCCAATCGCTGCCTGGCTGCCCGGAACGTCCTTTCCGACATTAGAATTGACGTCGGGCAGCGAGAGTTGGTTGGCCCCGTGGAGAAGAGAAAGAGGGAGATCTCAGCCTGTTCCCGAAGGCGGTAGCGGCAGCAGCCTATTCCCCGGTGGCGGTGGCATGGGGAGGGCAGGAAGGAAGAAAGAAAAAAAGAAAGAAGGGGGGGACAGGGAGCCAGAAACAAAGCAAAAAATGGGACACAGAATCAAAGAAAGACAGACAGAGAAAGAAAGAAAAAGTTGGGGGAGGGAATGAGGTCTGGAGGAGAGGAAGCATACAGGAGGATGAAAGAAGAGAAGAAATATTGGATGCATAGTCAGAGACTGATGAAATTAGCAAATAAAGGTAGGAAAATGATTTTATTTTCAATTTAGTGATTGAAATGTGCCAGTTTTGAGAAATAAAAGATATTAAACTTTAAATGTGAGGACTGCAGAAAAAAATAGAGCACTTGGAGGGCCGCAGAAAAAATAGTTGTCTTATTAAAGAAATGATAATTTTGCATGAGGTAAAACTCTTTATTGTTTATATATCTTTCCTTTTAACTGTTAAAGGAAAGTTTTATAAACTATAAAGAGTTTAACCTCATGCAAAATTGTCATTTCTTTAATAAGACATTAACTATTTTTTCTGCGGCCCTCCAAGTACCTACAAATCCAAAATGTGGCCCCGCAAAGGGTTTGAGTTTGAGACCACTGGCTTGGAGAAATCCACAGCTTATGCCTAGGAAAAGCAGCATAAAATCTGTTTTACTACTTGGGATCTAGCGAGGTACTTGGGACCTGGGTTGGCCACTGGGCATGATAGACCTTCGGTCTGACCCAGTATGGCAATTTTTATGTTCTTAGTGTCAGACAAGCAGGCTAAGAATCGGGCCTGGATTCCTATAGAAATTTCAGGTGTAGAGAGGTTGATCTGTGAGTCATCAGCATAGAAGTGATACTAGAAGCCATGGGAGGAGATTAAACCACCAAGAGGTGAAGTACAGATGAAGAAAAGAAGAGGTGTCAGGACAGAGCCCTGAGGTACACTAACTAGTAGTAGAATAGTGGCAGAGGAAAATCCTCCAGTGCTTATACTAAAAGTGCAATGGGAAAGATAAGAAGAAAAACCATAAGATAACCCAAGCAAGGATAGCAAATTGACGAATTGACGATGATCTATAGTGTCAAATGCCACAGATAGATTAAGGAGGATGAGGATAGAATTGAGGATTTGGATTTGGCCAGGAACAGGACACTGGAGAGACTCTAGCAAGGGTAGTTTCTGTAGAATGAAGAGGGTGAAAGCCCGATTGAAGCAGGTCGAGGATAGCTTGAGAAGAAAAAAAGTCAAGACAACAACGGTGAAGAGCATGTTCAAGTAACTTGGATAAGAAGGTGAAGAGGGAGACAGGGTGATAGTTGAAGGGGCAAGTAGGGTCCAGCATGGGTTTTTTGAGGAGCAGCATAACTATGGCATGTTTGAAGGCATTGGGTACAGTCGCCATGTAGAGCGATAGTTTGAGGATTTGGCAATAGGAGAGATAGTGATCAGTAAATGGGTGGGGATGAGATTGGTAAGTAAATTTGCAGTTTTCTCTTTGATGATTTCAAAGATAGAAGAAAAGGTGACAGGAGATGATGGAGAGTCGGAAGAGCAGACTGGAGGAAGAAGAGGTGGTGGCGATTTAGTTAAGAACTCAAAAGGTTAATCTTATGAACCTTGTTGTGGAAGTACTAAGCCATAGCCTGGGGAGAAAGTGAAGGAGGGGCCGGAAGAGAAGGCACTTTGAGTAGAGAATTGAGTGTGGCAAAGAGATGGCAAGTGGGTTGTATTCAGAGAATTAGTTAAATGGGCATAGTAATTTGGTTTTGCAAGTAATAGGGTGGATTGGACCATGGTCAGCAGGAATTTGAAGTGCACAAAGTCAGCATGAGTGACATTCTGAAGATCAAGCACCGGAATGTAAGTAGCAGATCTTAGAGTTCAGCCAGGGCTGGGGTTTGGCACACCTTACAGAATATGACATGGAAGGAGCAAGGGTATCAAGAGCAGAGGAGAGAATAGTATTATAGGAAGAGATTGCCTCACTTGTTTAAGAGGAGAGGGAGATAGTGGTTCTATGGGGGAGGGTGATGAGTCATGAAGGTTATGAGATGATGGTCAGAAAGGAAGTATTGAGGTAGAGAAGTTAGCAATTGAGCAGCTGGAGAAGAGGACAAGATTAAGGCAGTTGACATCAGCATGAATGTTAAAATCAGCAAGGATGAGGGAAGGAGATGAAGGTGCAAGAAAGACAGAGAGCCAGGAGAAAAGGTCAGTGAGAAAGGAAGGTAGGGATTTATTAGGGGGTCAATAAATGACCGCTATTGGGAGAGATAGGGGAGTGAATAGACAGATGAGTGGACTTCAAAGGAGAAGCAGTGAGACTGAGGTATGAGAAGAGGTTGGAATCTACAGGAGGGTGAGAGTAACAGCCCAACCACCGATAAAAGGGATGGTGAGGTGATGAAATCAAAAAGCAAACAATGTGGACTTGTGTAATGCAGTGGTTTGGGGGTGGAGGGGGAGATTCTGTAAGGTATCAAGAGAAGGTGTAATAGAGCCATAGACTAGAAGAGGGAAATGACACCTGGAGTGAGGTTGATTAGGGTGAGCTGGGGGGGGGGGGACACCCTGGGGAGTTCAGGGAGGAGTCTGCAGGTGGATTGCAAGGCCTCCTTTAATAGACAGGTTTCCTTGTATTAATGGTAATAACTAATGCAGCAGAAAACTGTGGGTTTGCTTATAAGAATGATTCAGTGATAGTTAAGAGGGCCACCTGGTGAAGGTCTGGACATAGGAGCCTCAATTAGTGATGCTTTCCTTTGTCAGAATAACCTGGAGAATTATTAAGGGTAGTTAAGTGGAATATAAAGGTAATGTGAGTTTAGGGAAGGGTGGAATGAGGGGCAGGGTGGGAGGACCTAAAGGGACCTACGTAACCAGGGATGTGTGGACAAACCAGAGACTTTTCCATTCTTTGGAAAAAAAAAAGAAACCAACTGATTTTCTCAAAATTAAAATTGGTGACCAACGGACTGCCCTGTTCTCAATCAGGTCAGTGGTCCCACTATTTACAAAGACAAACTGCAGACCTCACAGCACACCCTGAAGAAAGCCACAGCATGATGGATGAAACATCGATTTCTACTTGACAAGATGCAGTGAGAACTGGAAACCTGCAACAATCTTCAAAGATGTCCCCACAAACAAGCAGATCGGAAATAGAGAGAGATCTAAAGGTGTTGGAAAGTACATACAAGTTTCTATCATGTGATAAGTGGAGTGATTCAAAGAGGTTTGCAGACTGACAAAATCCTGCTTCAGGAACACCAACTCTAGCCTTCCATAGTGATTTAGAAAAATATAGGATTTTTAGTGCTGGGAGCAACATTCTATCATGTGATAAGTGGGATGATTAGGAGTTTGCAGTGATTAGGAGTTTACAGTAGTGCTGCCCGATTCACCGATTCACTTCAGTGAATCGATGTGAATTAATTCACTTTCAAAAACAATTGGACTCACTGATTTAGTGAGTGGTAGACAGTAAGAACGAAATAGAAATGTTGGATATTGCAATAGCAGTGGAAGGGAAGGGACAGAGATAGAAGACGAATGGTGAGCACGGAGAAAGAAGAAAATGTCAAATGGACAGGAGAATCTGGCAAGCAGGTTAACAGAAGACCCAAAGAAACCAGAGCCTGGGACCAACATAATTTGAATAATAAAATGACTAGATAACAAAGGGCAAAAAAAATAATTTTATTTTCTGTTTTGTGATTACAATATGTCAGATTTGAAATGTGCAGCCTGCCAGAGCTGGTGTTAGACAGCGAGCTTGAGCTAGGAACTAACAGAGAGAGAACATAAGAACTGCCATCACCGGATCAGACCCTAGGTCCATCAAGTCCGGTGAAACGCTCACACGGATGCCCAGCCAGGTGCGACCTGGCAAAAACATTAGTCACCGGTATCCCTCTATTTGCCTTCCGAGGAGATGTGCATCTAACTTGCCCTTAAATCCTAGAATGGTGTGTTCCACAGCAATCTCCACCGGGAGAGCATTTCAGGTGTCCACCACCTGTTGTGTGAAACAGAACTTCCTGGCATTTGTCCTGGGCTTGTCTCCCCTCAGCTTCAGTCCATGACTTCTTGTCCTAGTCACATTTGACATCGTAAATAACTTTTTGTCCTGCTCTATCTTGTTGATTCCTTTTATTATTTTAAAAGTCTCAATCATATCCCCTCGCAGTGTCCTTTTCTCAAGGAAGAACAGTCCCAGTTTCCCAAACTGTTCTTTGTAGCTCAAGTTCTCCATATCTTTTACCAGCTTTGTTGCTCGTCTCTGCACCCTCTCGAGCAGTTTTATATCCTTCTTTAGATAGGGAGACCAGTGTTGGACACAGTATTCCAAGTATGGTCTGACCAATGCTCTATAAAGCGGCATTATAGCACCCTCCGATCTACTCGGAAAAGTCTTTTGTTTTGTTTACACCACAGCACCAGTGTGAGGTTGAAGAGGGCAAAGGGGCCTGGGTAAGTGACAAGGCAATAAAAATAAACCTGCCAGGCAGTTTGAAAAAAATGCCTGATTGGGCGGGAAAAGTGAATCAAATCGAAAAATCAAATCAAATTGAAAATGTTTTCCCTGAATCGCAGACACACAAAATCCTGCTTTAGGGATACCAACTCCAACCTTCCATAGTGATTTAGAAAAACAGGGAAGATTTTTAGTGCTTGAAGCCTTAACCCAAACAAGTAATTGCTGGTTAAGAAGCCAATCAGAGATAATTGGCTTGTTATTCAATTAAGTTGCATACATAAATTGGGCATGTGCCCAAATGTGTTTGCAACTTAAAGCGCCATATATAGAATTAGGAGGCAGCCTACATAAAACATTCTTCCTAAAATAAATGTGATTGATTAGTGTCACATTTTCATTATCTTTCTAAAGCTCAGATAAGCTTTGTCTACAGAAAAGCTAACAGTAAATGACTGCATAAGAGTATAGATTGCAAAGGTTTATGCACTTGGCTTTAGGCCAATGCTAATTTCCTAATTTTTATTGGTGTCATGTAATAATAATTTGCTAATTTGCTAATTTTTAAGTGAGGGCCATTTTGGATCCAAAAGGGGCAAAGGAGAGCCGAAAAATATGTTCTTACTCAGGACCATGACGCCAATAAACCTTGACATTCATTCCTACCAGGACACCTGGCCTTGATCACACATGCAAAACACAGATAAACCCTATGAGGGGCATAATAAAAAAAAAACACAGATAAGTCCCCTTTTGGCCTAAGGCCCTAAACGCTGAAAGTAGAAGCAGGGAAAATTTCCATTCTCAAAAAAACAGTCCAAAATGAGGTTTTTTTTGTTGAGAATGGCCTACCTCTACGTTCAGCTGTTTAAACACCCAGACTACCACTACATCTACACTTACAACACATTATCAATCAAAAAACAGCCTAAGTCCCTAACGCCCAAAACAAGGCCTTTTAGGCAAAGGAGGGGCCAGTCTATTTGGGCGATGGCGGGCCTGCCGGGCGGACGGGCTTGGGACCTGTCCGTACGTCCAACTAATTGTACACGAGGGGGGTAAAGGGGTAAGGGGAGGTGTTGAGGGTGAGGGGGGTATCATGGGGTCGCAGTTTTGGGGGGGATCGGGGGTTCGGGGGCGGTCATGGGGGGATGCATCATGGGCAGGAAGGGTTGGGCTCCCTCTTGCCTGTATCTTAGGGGGTGGGGGATGGGGGTCACCAGGGAGGAGGGGTTGGGCTCCCTCCTGCCCGTGTTGGTAGTAGAGAGTTGCGCGGGGACAGAAATCCCACGCGTCCCCACCCGTCCCCGCCAAAGTCCCACCCGTCCCCGTGAGGAATCCCACCCGTCCCCGCGAGGAATCCCCTCCGTCCCCACCCATCCCCGCGAGGAATCCCCTCCGTCACCGCCCGTCCCTATAAACTTCAGAAATAGTTATTTCATTTAATTATGCTACTGAATTAAAGGCTCTGGTAGAAACCCATTTACAAATAAGCAAAAAGACTTTATTAATTTGAAAATATTAATTGGGAAGAATACATACTTTGCAAACGGGTTTCTACCAGAGCCTCTAATGTTTATAAATTTTTATCAACACAACTAATATACTATTTTATCCTGAAGCAAAATAAAAAAAAATATATATAATTCTTTTCCTACCTTTGTTGCCTGGTTTCTGCTTTCCTCATGTTCTCATTCAATTCCTTCCATCCACTGTCTCTCTTCCTTCTGCATCTTCCATTTGCTCTGTTACTGTGCCTCTCCCTTTCTTCTCCCTTCCAAATTGGTCTGGCACCCATCTTCTTCTCTCTGCTCCCCCCATAGTCTGGCATCTGTCTTCTTCCCTGCCAGCGTCTTCTCCCTACTCTCTCTTCCCCATTTCCTTTCAGCGTCCTTCTCCCCCCTCTGTCTTCCCCATGTCCTGTCAGCGTCCTTCTCCCCCCTCTGTCTTCCCCATGTCCTTTCAGCGTCCTTCTCCCTCTCTGTCTTCCCCATGGCCTTTCAGCGTCCTTCTCCACCCCCCCTCCGTCTTCCCCATGTCCTTTCAGCGTCCTTCTCCACCCCTTTGTCTTCCCCATGTGCTTTCAGCATCCTTCTCCCCCCTCTGTCTTCCACAAGTGCTTTCAGAGTCCTTCCCCCCCTTCCCATGGCCTTTCAGCGTCCTTCTCCACCCCTTTGTATTCCCCATGTGCTTTCAGCGTCCTTCTCCCTCCTCTGTCTTCAAGTGCTTTCAGAGTCCTTCCCCCCCTCCCGTCTTCCCCATGGCCTTTCAGCGTCCTTCTCCCCCCTCCTTCTCTACCGCCCCGGGTGCAGCACAGCCGGCCAGGTCCCCTTACTTTTGTGGCACTTCCCCGACCGACCGACAACAGCCCCGGTCCGACAAACCTCACTGCCCTTAACCGCGAATCTAAATTACCTTATTACAGCTGCTGTAAGAAGATAATTTAGATTCGCGGCTACAGGGTAGGGAGGATTGTCGGACCGGGGCTGTTGTCGGTCGGTCGGGGAAGTGCCACAAAAGTAAGGGGACCTGGCCGGCTGTGCTGCAACCGGGGCGGGGTGTGGTGTGGCGGGGCGGACCGCCCCCTCCTTTGGTAGCCACTCGAACCGCGAGGCTACTCTCCTCCTTACCTGCACTGCCTGCAGCACAGAGCCAAACGAAAATCTTCCCGACGTCAGCGCTGACGTCGGGAAGACTTCCGTTCGGCTCTGTGCTGCAAGCAGAGAAGGTAGGGAGAAGAAGAGCCGCGCGACTGAGTACATCCAGCCCCGCAGGAACCCCGCGACCCTCGGAGGCGTCCCCACGGGATCCCCGCGACCCTAGGGGGCGTCCCCACGGGATCCCCGCGACCCTAGGGGCGTCCCCACGGCAGCCACAATCAGCTCAGCGGCCTTTTTGAGAACTTGTACATTTTTTGACTTTGTCTAAGTCAAAACGTATAAATTACGACTAGGTAACCTGTTCAAGGTTTTGATTATACTTGCTGTACGACTAGGTCTAGGTTGGCCCACCTCCCACCCACCTCCCGCTCTTTCCCCTCCTCTAAAAATGCCTCTTTTCCTCCTAAACATTTAGTGGCAGGGGAAAGGCCTAAGCTGGTTTTAGATACATCTAAAACCAACTTTGATTATCGGTTCTTGGACAATCTGGCTTTTTGATCGTCCAAGTACCGATTTAGGCCCTTTTTTGGACATTTTTTAAAAAATTATTATTATGAGCCCCTATGCAAATACAAGACCACAGACTAAAAGTCCTAATATACACAATCAAAACCCTAAGATGTCACACTCTACATGCAGTACAACACCAGACAAAGAGAAAGAAATGCATTTCTTCCCGAACAGTGCAAAATATAAACAGCAGATGTAAATTCTCAAAACTGACACATTTCAATCACTAAATTGAAAACAAAATCATTTCCCCTACCTTTGTTGTCTGGTGATTTTATTTTTCTAATCATCTTTTCCCAGTCTTTGGTTGCACTTCTTTCAGTCTGTGCTCTTAACTCTCCAACCCTGTGAAACATCTCCTCCCTTTCTCTCCCCCTCTGGCGGTCTGATATCTTTCTCCTCTCCTTCCAACAGTCTGGCATCTCTACCCCTCCTTCCCTCCTCTTCCTTTGTGATCTGGCATCTTTCTATTCTTCTCTTTCCCCTCTCCCCCACCTTAGTCTGGAATCTCGCTCTCCTCCTTCCCTGGTCTGGCTTCTCTCACTCCTTCCCTCCCTCTCCATTAGTCCAATATCTCTCTCCTTCACTTTCTACTTACTGTGGTCTGCTATCTTTCTCTTCTTCTTCACTTCCCTCCTCCTTACTGTGGTCTGGCATCTCTGTCTTACTCTTCCCTTTATCTTCTATCTCCAGAAGTTTGGCACCTCTTTCTTTCCTCACCATCCCCGCGGTCCAGCATCTCTTCAGTAACCATCCCCCATGATCCTCCCACCCCATGATCTGGTGCTTGCTCACCATTCTCCTTCCTGGCAACCATTCTTTCAGTCTTCGGGCTGCCAGCAGCATTAATGAAGTAAACATACTGCCTTCGGTTGCCTGGAAGCTTTCCCTCTGCTACTGCTTCCCGCCTATGCAGGGACAGGAAGTAGTAACAGATGAAAAGCTTCCAGGCTGCCGAAGGCAGCATGCTAATTTCGTTCAGGCTGTCGGAAGCCCAAAGAGTGAAAAAGTGTCTGCCTGGAAGGAGAGGCATTGGATCCCGGATTGCAGCATGGGCCGCCCAGAAGGTCTATGCGGGCCACCATTAGCTTGTGGGCCTTTCAATGAAGACCACTGCTTTAGACTAACAGTGGACTAAACACAGAGGCATATGTGCATTAAAACTTTCAAAAATAGGATACATATATTTTTGCACTTTCAGACTATTTTTGTGAGTGAGCATTCACAGGCTCCCACAACCAGAAAATGATTCACAGCTTAGAGTGTGACAAACCAAGCACCCGTACTAGTTTTGCACCTAAAACTGTTAAAAGGATCCTGTGCAGAAGAGCTGACCAGATTAGTTCTGGTGACCGACTTGAGGCTGACCTCTCTTGTCCATGTGATAAAAGCAGTGGTGATCAGGATCAGGGGCAGGCAGACTTACAGCATTGGCACCCTGTCACTACATCAGTGAGGGCAAACTAAAGACAAGCTAGCTGAGCCTAGGAAACCAAGGCATAGCAGACAGGGAAAGCCTGCAGTAGAACCAAAGCCAACCCCCCTCTACAGGCTGGAGGGGAGTGGCTTTGAGCTGTTTAAAGACAGGCTGAAGCAAGCAGTAGGGCAAGGGTGTCAAAGTCCCTCCTTGAGGGCCGCAATCCAGTCGGGTTTTCAGGATTTCCTCAATGAATATGCATGAGATCTAATAGCATACAATGAAAGTAGTGCATGCAAATAGATCTCATGCATATTCATTGGGGAAATCCTGAAAACCCGACTGGATTGTGGCCCTCGAGGAGGGACTTTGACATCCCTGCAGTAGGGGAAGAGAGAGTGACAAGGCTGAAACTCCCCAGCAGCACAGAACAAGGCAGGAGCCTTGGAAGGAGGAAGCAGACTCTGAGGTCCCAGATTGGACAATGCAAGAAGTGGAAGAAAGTCTCCCCACTTCTGACTTCCAGATTCCAGAGTGTGTTAAGGGAATGGAAGTTCAGGAAGCTGGCCCTATTCCAGAAAGCCAGGCAGAGCTTATGGACATTAACTAAAAAAACAAACAAACAGTGAGTAGCTGGGAAGCAGCTGATGTTTTTTTTTTTTCTGAGCAATAAATGCTTTATGTTTTTGCTGCTTGCCTTTGGGCTAAACATTACCTTGACTAAGAAGTTTACTTACCTGAGGGTTGGTAGCCTGCTACCTTTATGTGAAGTTTGGGCTAAAGAACATGGGAGCTGTGTGAATGGTTTGCAGTTTTAAACCCTTACTGTGTATGACGTTACTGGTAGTACAATTACAGGATCTCTCTCAGCTGTGCTGCCTTCCAAGAGGTAGCTACAACATTAATGAGCCCTAAACAAAGCTGATCTGTTGTCCGTTGCCATGAGATATCTTGGCTTTATATAAATGCTGTGAATATCTCTTTCATGCCTCTAAAACAACTGCCGCAGAGAGAAAGTTTTTGTTTTTGTTTTTGAATACAAGTATGATTTCATTGCTTAGCCAGAGTGGATGAACTCTGGCAGGACAAACTGTATGTGTTTTCTTTTGAACCGTTATTTTTTTTGAAGCTGATTTTTATGAAAAGCTGCAGATATTTGCCTATGTGCTATATCTTTTGACCACAGAGGTCAGAATAAAACTATTATTTGTTTTTTTGAAGAATTCTGTATGAGGTTGATATTTTGAAGCCAGTACTTACCCTTTCCAAAGACCTAGTAGTAGGGGACACGCCAGAGCAGAGTTTTATCACTGTTTAGCTCCACTCTGAGGAGTGTTTGTGACAAGGGCTAGATTCACTAACAATAGTGACTCAATCGCTGTTGGCTGATTCTCTGGCTAATTTTCCAACAACGATTGATTCACTATTAAGTTTGTATGCAAATGATTTGCATGCAGGTGCAAATCATTTGCATGCAAACCCGCCGACTCATTTGCTCAGTGAGTGATTGACACCAAGCAGAGCCCTAACAGAAGTGACAGGGGAAGCAGCCTCCTGTCACTGCAGTCAGAGCTGCTGATTATTTTTAATGGGACAGATGTTCTGTGTGCCATCCATCCCATTAAAAAAGCACCCCCCCCCCCCACTAGCAATCCAGAGCCAACGTCCTCCCTCCCCCCTGAACACCAAAAAGATGTCAGGAGGGATGCCCACTACCTCCTGCCATGAAGGACCTCCCCCTCCACCACAAAGAAAAAGGCAGGAGGAATGCCCACTCCCTACTTCCCCCAAAGGCGCCTGCCCGCTACCTGAAAAAAAATGTCAGGAAGGATGCCCACTCCCTCCTGCCCGCAAATACCTCCCCCTACCACCCCTGAAGAAAAAGGCAGGAGGGATGCTCACTCCTTCCTAACACTGGATGCCTTCCTCTCCAGTCCCCCGTCCCTGGAAATTGGGAGCAGGAGGTACTAAAAACACCACCTGCTCCTGCTCTTCCTGCGACGACACTGATCCTTAGGCCCCTCCTCAGTGCATCTCATGGGAGGGGCCTGAGGCATCTGAGCCAATCACAGACTTCCTTAGGAAGGAGCCTAAGGAGTCCCTGATTGGCCAAATCATCCCTCCTGCTGTTTTTTTATTGGGGGGGAGTGGGCGGCCAGGTGCCTTAGGGGCAGGAGGGAGTGGGCATCCCTCCTGCCATCTTTTTGGGGTTCAGCATCTGTCCTGTTAAAAAAAGAAGAAGCTCTGACAGCAGTGACAGGAGGCTGCTTTCCCTGCCACTATTGTTAAGGCTCTGCATTGTGTCAATCGCTCACTGAGCAATTGAGTAGGTGGATTTACATGGAAATGATTTGCACCTCCTGCGTTTTTTTTTTTTTGGGGGAAAGGTTCGGGTGGGTCGCTCTAATTGTCATGGGAGGGAGGCGTGTGATTGTCGTGGGTCGTTGGGGAGGGCCAGCGGTAGGGGACTTTTATTTTATGGGACATATATTTTGCGTGTGTAATACTTCCTCACTCTTCAAACCTTTGTAACTGCTTGTTACTGTGTAATATTTCTTCAATAGCAATAGAAAACAATACTCTCATACCAGGAGCATTACTTTTCTAGAGATGATAGAATTAATAAAACGGGAATGACTGTTTGTAACCACTTTCCAGCAAAACTAATAAATTGACATTTACATACTAGAAACATACTGTAGTATTAGTGTAGTTTAGCTACAAAAGAAACGATAAACATAGTCATAGAGTAACATACCAAAACTCAAACTTTTTTAGAACATTACATTACATTAGAGACTTCTATTCCGCCTGTACCTTGCAGTTCTGAGCGGATTGCAATTGAAGATGGCTGGACATTTCCAGGAAGTTACAATTTTAGGGTTAGATACATAGAGAGGCTAGGTTTCGAATTAGGGCTGGATACATAGTAGTTAGTCAAAAAACCAAAACTACAGTAAAGCTAAAGTAAGGAAATATCAAGATACATTTATATTATACCAATTCCAATGGAGTCCTTGTAGGTCTTTAAATTATTTCTCCAATAATCAGATTGTACTAAAAATGTATTTCTGTTATAAGTTTGACTATTTTATAATATTCATGATCAGTAAACTATTAATTTGTGGTGTTATTGTCTTAATTCCTCTAAAAGCAAAAGTTCTATTTTCCACCATAAAAGAAACTGTTGACAACGGAGCATAGGATAACTCCCCCTCCCCCCCAAATAAATCACAAATGGGGTAGCATCTCTATGCCAATTTAGATCTCTGTGCTCTTAAGGCAAAAAGTACAGACCATGCCAATTGACGATGATTCACAAGATTCTGGTTAACGTAGATGTCTCTCTTGAGACTCCAGAATTTATTTCATAAAGAAACATTTAGACGTATTTACATATTCTAAAACGTTAAACATAAAAACTCTACTAACCAGACTAACAAATATCCACAAAGAAATATACTGATGGGTTTAAATTAATTGCATGTAAAGGGAATATGAATAAATACAAGCAAAAATAATTTATTTATTTAACGAAGACAACAATCTTCACTGCAGAATTTAAAAAAAACAACCAAAAAACTCCTTTATACAAACTTATGTTAATAGTCACTTTAATTGCCATGCAGGAAAAATGTTTCCCGCTTTTGTATTCCACGGATCAGAAGCAAGGGTCTAGAAATTCCTTCTGTGTTCAATTCATGCTGTGAGGTAGTGAGAAATGTTTTAATTTAATTCAATAGAATCACCAGGCCATGCACCACTAACCTGCAGATGATTTGGTTCAACTTGGCTGTACATTCCAAGAGTGTGTGAATGAACAGGCATTATGTAAATGGACAGCCTTAAATAAAGGACAGCTATCCTGTATTAATCTACATCCTGGAGTGCTTTCAGGGAAAGCTGGACACAATCCCAGACACCTGGCTTTTGAAAGACCACCAAGGGAATTTAAGGGACGTCCTTAACCCCCCCCCAAAAAAAAAAAAAAAAAAAAAATTAAACAATATTAAGACTAATCTTTAAAAGTTTTCATGCAGAAGTATTCAAGAAGTTTATGTTAGTTTTTTTCTACTGCTTTTGAGGTGAAAGAGCAAGACAACAAAAATGTGGCTATGTACCGTATATTTATTTATTTACTACTTGGTTGATAATGCATGCTTTTAACCATAGCTCTGTGATGCACATTCCACTGCTAAGTTGTATTTCCTTCTTTAATTTCCTCTAATTCTACCTGTAAGTTCCAACACATTATTTTTCTTCTTGGTATATTTTAAACACAGATATAACAAAGAATAAAAGGGCCCCTTTTACAAAATTGTGATAGCAATGATGCCATAGTAAATGCACCAAAGCCCATAGGAATTGAATGGGCTTTGGTGTATTTACCACAGCAGCATTGCTACCATTGTAAAAGGGGCCCTAAATGTTTCAGAATAGTTATGCTATTTTCTTATGAACGTGTAAAAATTAACTACCTTAAAAAAAAAAAAAAAACACAGCCCAATTTAGTATTAAATCTGCTTATTTTATACACACAAAATTATGTTGGGGAGACGGAACTGTGGGCTCCTTTTACAAAGCTGCAGTATCGGTTCTCCTGTGGCAAATGTACCGATGCCCAAAGGATGGGCTTTGTTCATTAATTTTATCTTTTTAAAGGAGATTTGTTTTATTTTTTTAGGGTCGGTTGGGTTTTTTTTTTAGATAAGAGTTGTGCTAAGTTGGGTGATAGTATTTTAGAGAAATATGGGTAGAATGGAAAGATCTAGAAAGCAAAGTACCTAGGGTAAAATTAAAAAGAGATATTATAAGGGCAAGATTATATTTAGGGCCTGTTTTACAAAGCCGCACAGTAACGGCCCCAAAGCCCATAGAGATTTGGGGCTGTTGCTACACAGCAGCCGCTAACGCGGCTTTGTAAAACAAGCTGTTAGTTAGTTAGTTTTATATCTTGTTTTCCCCCAAAGAGCTCAGAACAGGTTATTACATGAGGGGTGGCAATAGTCTGGGTAAGGTGGTTGCGTAGACATTCCCTACTTTAATTATTGAATCACTGGGGCTGGGTGGTGCTGCACAGGCAACATTCACAGCCCTCTAAGAAAGAATGAATTTGCAAACACTGCTTAAAAGGTGACACTAAGGGGGTGATTCACTAAAGTCAGCGATCGTCGCTAAACCTGTTTTTACATGTTTAGTAACGATTGGTGCTAACCGACCCAATTCACAAAACGGCCCACCGTGTGTTTTTCCCCTCGATCGCCCATTTTCTGATCCGCCCATAAAAATTAGTAAAACCCCATACAAAATAGCTAATCGATTGATTCACTTACATTGTTTGGCTATTTAACATCGGGTTTTACCAATCCTAAACCCCAATTGCTGTAGACCTGATGGTAACTCCCTTGGGAGGGGCCTGAGGCGTCTGAGCCAATCAGGGACTTCCTTAAGAAGGAGCCTAAGGAAGTCCCTGATTGAGGCCAGATTGGCCAATCAGGGACTTTCTTAGACTCCTTCCTAAGGAAGTCCCTGATCGGCTCAGATGTCTCAGGCCCCTCCCAAGGAAGAAGCCAGATTTGTCTGAACCAATCAGGGCCTTAGGACCCTCCCCGTGCTTCACATGATGCACCGGGGAGGGGCCGAAATTCCAGTGTCATCACAAAGAGAGAAGGAGCAGGAGGTGTTTTCAGTACCTCTTCCTCCCAACTTTAAGCTATGGGGCATAGGGGCTGGAGAGGGATGGGACCTCTGATGGCAGGAGGGAGTGGGCATCCCTCCTGCCTTTTTCTTTGGGGAAGGTCTTTCCTGGCAGGAGAGAGTGGGCATCCCTACTGCCATTTTTTTTGTGGGAGGGGGAGGGAGTGGGCATCCCTATTGCCAACTTTTTGGGGATTTTTTTGGGGGGCGGTGGCTCACGGGTGCTAGCGTAGGGGGGTACTTTTTTAATGGGACAGATGGTGCATGTTTAAGTCACGCAGAACATCTGTTCCATTTTTAAAAAAGCAGAAGCCCTGACAGCAGTGACAGGAAGCTGCTTCCCCTGTCACTACTGTTAGGGCTCTGCGCATATGTCAATCACTCACTAAGCGATTGAGTCGCTGAGTTTGCATGGAAATGATTTGCACTTGTTGGAAAATCAGCCAGAGAATGGGCCAACAGAGATTGAGTTGCTATCTTTAGTTAATCTAGCCCTAAGTAGCCACATTCTGGTTCCGGAAGGAAGATTCCTAGGCATGGCTGCTGCACAGGATGTTTGCTTACAATGACCACACTAGGGCCAAGATTCTCAAAAAACTGTGTTAAAAAGCGACGGTCTGCTAACACAGATGTTTTGATAGCGAATCAAAAAAAGCGAGACATTCTCAAAAAAATTATGCATGCAAAAGAGGTCAGCGTAGACAGCAGTGAAGATTTACTAAATTTGCATGTGCCCATCGCTGGTGATAGTGATGGACATATGTGCAGAAAAAACACAAAAAGTAACAAAAAAAGCACAATAGCAAGAGAGATTGATGTTCATTCTCTCCCGCTGCCAACCAACAAACCCCCCTCTCCCAGCAGCGGAAGAGATGCTCTCTCCCACTGCCACACAACCCCCACCCCCACCCCTGCAGTGGGAGAGATGCCAATTCTCTCCCGCTGCCAACCAACAACCCCCCCTACAGCGGTGGCAATCCCCCCTTTGCAGCGAGAGAGATGCCCACTGTTTTCCGCTGCCATACAACATTCCCTATCTCCGATTCCCCCCCTTACCTCCATATAGATCTATGACTTGAGAGATGCGGATTCCCTTCACCCAGTTGGCCCGCGTCTTCCAAAATGGGCCTTCCCCTCCTTGGTGCATCCTGGGATGCACTGGGGAGGGACCTAAAGCTCTGATCCCTCCACGAAAGCGAGTCATGGCCAGATAGGCCTATACACATGTGCGAACGTCAACGCACTGACCTCGACGACCATGCACTTCCGGGTGTCTTCTGGCCAGGGCACTAGGTTTAGTGTGCCACCCGCCAGAAAGTTTACGAGAAACTTGTTTAGAGGGTAAAGAACTTTTATGCACAAAAGAGGAGTGGGGCTTGGGTGTGATAGTATGTGATGATCTTAGGGTGACCAAATAGATTGAAAAGGTGATAGTGAAAACTAGAAGGATGCTTGAGTACACAGAGAGTTTAGGCCAGTAGGAAAAAGAGGTATTGACACTGGTTAGACCTCATTGAGTACACAGAGAGTTTAGGCCAGTAGGAAAAAGAGGTATTGACACTGGTTAGACCTCATTTAGAATATTATGTACAATTCTGGAGACCACACCTTCAAAAAGATAAACAGGATGGAGTTAGCCCAGGGTAAGGCCACTAAAATGGTCAGTGGTCATCATAAAAAGTATGAGGACAGCCTTAAATATCTCAGCATGTATACTTTGGAGGAAAGGCAGGAGAGGGGAGATGATATGCATAATGCGCATGAGGCGAGTCTTTTTCAACTGAAAGAAACCTCTGGAATGAGGGAGGCAGAGGATGAAGGTGAAAGAGGACAGACTAATAAGTAACTTCAGAAAATACTTTTTCACAGTAAAGATGGTGAATGCGTGAAATGGCCTCCCAGTGGATGTGGTAGAGACAAAAAATGTATCTGAATTCAATAAAGCTTGGTATAGGTTTATTGAATCTCTGAGGGAGAGGAGGGGGATAGATGACATGGATAGGCAGACTAGCTAGGCCATATGGTCTTCATCTGCCTTCATTTTCTGTGTGTCAGTAGCCATTAGTAGCTGAATCTGTACAGCTCCATGAGTCCCTGAAACAGAGTGGCAAAATGCTGGTCAACAGACTTGGAAGCCTACAGCTTCTTTGTTTTAGAGATGCTTAAAAAAAACCCATTATGGACACTGTTTAAAATATTTTTTAAAAATATATATAAATTTTGGGAGGCTTTATTACCTATGATTGTTATGCATCAAAATAGGCTACTTGCCTGGGTGTTCTGAGGCTTATCATCCTATAATTCAGTTGTTTTATCAATATGAAGTTTGTTAGTTATACACTTTGAAAAATAAATCAGATAGATAGATCACAAAATGTATTTTCACAAATTGCTCATCTTTTTATCCAAGAAGAATGTTTTATTCAGAAATCAGTATTTTTACACACCTCTTCCAAACTGCTTCTCTTTTACACTGTAAAACTCACCTTGACTTAAGAGTTCTTCCCATACCAGGGTTATATCAGCAGCAGTAGAAAAACAACTGCTTTTACATACAAGCAGCAGCGAGACCTACCGCAACCACAGACCCGATCCTGCCAGGAGTGTGAACTCCTCCCCCTGCAGTCCATTGGAGAGATCAATCTGCCTGCTTTTAAATATCAGCAGCAGTGGAGATCAACTGCTATTACACCTAAGCAGCAACGAGACCAGCCACAACCACCGAGAGCACACAGACCCGATACTACCAAGAGTGTTAACTATTCCCCCCTGCAATCCGCTAAGAAGATCGACTGTCGGCTCCGGGCGGCTTTCCCGCAGAGGAGAGAATCCTGCATTCACCGTGGGCCTCATCTGGGGCAGCCTCCTTGGAGCGGCTGGGGCACGGGCAGTGTGTCTGGGAGGGAATGCATGGATGGGAGAACATCTCAGGGGAGGAGACATAGGCATCCTGGGACTGTCGGCCAAGTCTCTTCCCTGAAGAAGCCCTTTCTGGAAACGTCAATCGCTCCTCCTAAACTTACTTGCTCCACTTCATCACTTCATCATGCTTCTATTCTTTTCTCTCCTCTCTTCTACCTTCCAAAGTATTTAGATCAATGCTGTCTTGTTAAAATGTTTATTTTATTTTTATTTTTCCTCTAACTCTACTTTTCACTTCTCTATTACCCTCCAGGTACTTTAGTTAGATTGTGAGCCTTCGGGACAGTAAGGGAATTTTTCAAGTACCTTTCTTATTTCTAATCTTAATGTATATTTTCTGTAAACCGCTTAGAACCTAACGGATGTAGCGGTATATAAGAAATAAATTACATTACATTACATTATATATGTATAGCATTGACTCTACAAAACAAGTTTAGTACAGCCAGATTATCTACCTTGCTATAGCACAGATGAGAATGTCTCATACTTCAAAATTTCACATGAGGAGTAATTTACTGGCCTCACTTTCCCCACTCCAGGAAAATCCTAATGCCAAGAAAGTTTCTGCTGCAGCTGTTCTGCATCCAATGGTGGGTTTGCTGCCTCATGAGAGACTGAAAGAGCTCCAACCAGGCTGCCTCAAAGAAAGAGTGTATGTTCCTGTAACTCCCTGGTGAGAAGCATCATGTAGTCTGCCAACTCTATTACTGGCCTATATTTCATGAAGACAGATTGTTCTCAACACAGATCTTACCAGACCTCGTACTCAGTCTGTTAAGAAGGTATGAGCACTATGTAACCAATAATATTAGAATACACCTTGGTGATTTATGTTAAGTTTGGGGTAATGCTTATGACTTTTAAAGTGTATGATTAAAACTTTGTTTTAAGACTACAGCTGTATTCTTAGACTCGATCACCACAAACAGGTGTAATCATTTGTGCTAAGAGGTGTAGATGAAAATATACTGTGAGTTAAAACCTCAAAAACTATGGAATATTACTAATTTCTATAGTGCTACTAGGCTTACACAGCACTGTACATTAAACATATAACATACAGTCCTGCTTGAAAGAGTTTACAATCTAGTTATGAACATAAGAACGTAAGCAATGCCTCTACTGGGTCAGACCTGAGGTCCATCGTGCCCAGCAGTCCACTCTCGCGGCGGCCCAACAAGTCCTGGACCTGTGTAGTAATCCTCTATCTATACCCCTGTATCCCCTTCTCCAGCAAGAAATTGTCCAATCCTTTCTTAAACCCCATTACCGTACTCTGCCCTATTACGTCCTCTGGAAGTGCATTCCAGGTGTCTACCACACATTGGGTAAAGAACTTCCTAGCATTCGTTTTGAATCTGTCCCCTTTCAACTTTTCCGAATGCCCTCTTGTTCTTTTATTTTTTGAAAGTTTGAAGAATCTGTCCCTCTCCACTTTCTCTATGCCCTTCATATGCCTATCATATCCCCTCTAAGTCTCCTCTTCTCCAGAGAAGAGACCCAATTTCTCCAATCTCTCAGCGTATGAAAGGTTTTCCATACCTTTTATCAGACGTGTCGCTCTCCTCTGAACCCTTTCGAGTAAATCCATATCCTTCTTAAGGTACGGCAACCAAAAGTACTCCAGATGTGGACGCACCATCGCCCGATACAACGGCAGGATAACTTCTTTCATTCTGGTCGCAATATCTTTCTTGATTATACCGAGCATTCTATTTGCTCTCTTAGAGGCCGCTGCGCACTGTGCCATCTGCTTCATTGTCATGTCCACCATTACCCCCAAGTCCCTTTCCTGTGTACTCTCATTCAATAATATCCCTCCCATCGTATAGTTGTACCTCAAGTTTCTGATTCCCATATGTAATACTTTACATTTCTCAACGTTGAACTTCATCTGCCATTTTGTCGCCCATTCCCCTAGCTTGTTCAAGTCCCTTTGCAATTCTTTGCAGTCCTCTATAGTCCGAGCACCACTAAATAGTTTGGTGTCGTCTGCAAATTTTATTATCTCACACTTTGTCCCTGTTTCTAGATCATTTATGAATATATTAAATAGCAGCGGCCCGAGCACCAAGCCCTGCGGGACACCATTCGTGACCCTCCTCCAGTCCGAGTAGTGGCCCTTTACTCCTACCCTCTGCTTCCTACCCTCCAACCAGTTTCTGATCCATCTATGTACGTCTCCTTCCACCCCATGGCAAACTGGACAAAAAGGTGCATCTATACACAGTGATCAGATGGGGAACTACAGAGGAAATGCAAGACAGATGGGTGCTAGCAGATGGGTAAGAGTTAGGAATTGAAAGCAGCTTCAAAGAAGTGGGCCTTGAGCATGGATTCGAATGCTGCCAGAGACGGAGCTTGATGTACCAAGTCCGGCAATTTGTTCCAGGTCATTGGAGACTTTAGTAATGGCCGTTTCTGTAGAATGGAGAGGGCAAAAACCCAATTGAAGCAGGTCAAGCTTAGCTTGAAACAAGAGACGGTCAAGACAACGGCTGTGAACAGCACGTTCAAGTAGCTTGGATAAGAAGGGGAGGAGGGAGATGGGGTGATAGAAGGGCAGGTAGGGTCCAGCAAGGGTTTTTTTTTTTTTTTTTTAAGGAATGGTATAACAGCATGTTTGAAGGCACCGGGTACAGTTGTAGTGCAGAATGATAGGTTGAGGATATGTCAGATAGAGGGGACAATAGTGGGAATGATAGTGATAAAGAGATGGGTGGAGATGGGATCAGAGGAACAAGTGGTGAATTTGAAGGAGGATAGAAAATGAGCAGTTTCCTCCTTGGTTATTTCAGGAAAGGAAGAGAAGGCAACAAGGGCTAGGGGGAGGGGCCGATGGAGCAGGTTGGGAGAGGTGGCTTGGTTGAGAACTCAAGGTTAATTTTGTGAGCCTTGTCATAGAAGTACTCAGCCATAGTCTGAGGGGAGAGTGACAGAGGGGTTGGAGGTGGGGGGGGGGGACCTTGAGTAAGGAGTTCAGTGTAGCAAAAAGACGGCAAGGTTGAGCCATGAGAGTCAGTCAAATGGGTGTAGTGAATTTGTTTGACAAGTGAGAGAGCAGATTGGAAGGAGATCAGGAGGAATTTGAAGTGAATGACGTCAACTTGAGTGTGGGATTTAAGTCAGAGACATTCAGCAGGCCTGGCACAGCAACATAGGTATCAAATTTTAGAGTTTAGCCAGGGCTGGGGTTTGGCACTCCTTACAGAGCATGAGGTGGGGGGAGCAAGGGTATTTAGAACTACTACTACTTATCATTTCTATAGCGCTGAAAGCCCTATGCAGCGCTGTACATTTAACAGACAGTCCCTTTTCAGAAGAGTTTACAATCTAATTTGGGCAGATAAGCAGACACCTCGGAGTTGCAGTGTTTCTAACAGAAGGAATGATATGATAGGTAAAGGTAAAGGTAAATGACAATGAGTGAGTTAAGAGTTGTAAACAGCTTTTAAAAATGGGCTTTTAGCTTGGGTTTGAATACCGCTAGAAAAGGAGCATGATGGAGAACAGAGGACAGAGTGGTATTATAGAAGGAGAGTGATTCATTTACTGACTTGTGTAGCATGGTGGTAGACAAGAAGGGCGAAACAGCAATGGCGAGAGTGCAGGGGTCAATGGCATGAAGATTCCTACATGTAAATCATCCAGGTTTGGGGGGAGGGTTATGGATTGTGAAAGTTAACAAATGATGGTCAGAGAGGTGAAGGATTCTGGTGAAGAAATTTGTGATAAAGCAGTTGAAGAAGAGGACGAGATCAAGGCAATTGTCATTCTGGTGAGTAAGGCTGATGGAGCACAGCTGAAGATTGAATGAGGATGTTAGGGCTATAAACCTAGAAGCATAAGAGTCAGAAGAGTTGTTAGCATGAATGTTAAAATCACTGAGAATGAGGGAGGGAGATGAATGTTCAAGGAAGAAGGAAACCCAGGATCAAAGTCAATGAGGAAGGAATAGAGGGATTTATCAGAGGGTCAGTAAATAACAGCTACGCAAAGAGGATGGATGGAGTGGATTTTGAAGGAAAAAAGTGGTTGAAATCTACAGGAGGGCAAGAGTAGCAGCCCAACACCATTTTCATGCCCAAAAAGGTGTATGAGAGAAAAGGTAGCCTCCATGACACAGATCCAGGTCTCAGATAGTGCGAGCAAATGGAGAGATTGAGAGATGAAGAGATCATGGATGTAGGCAAGCTTGTTGGAGACAAGGAGGGTATTTCACAGGGCACATGAGAAAAGCAGGTGAGGGGGGAGAGGAAATAAATGATTTGTGATATTGCAGTGTGACCTGCATGAGTAGGGTGGGAGTTGGTTGGGAGGACCAGGGTTGGGGTTTGATAGCATGGAATATTGCTACTCTTTGAGTTTTGGCCAGGTTCTAGTGACCTGGATTGGCCACCGTGAGAATGGGCTACTGGGCTTGATGGACCATTGGTCTGGCCCAGTAAGGCTATTCTAATGTTCTTATGATATCCCCAGCAGAGAGCAAGAGAAGGAGTAAGAAGATATAGGCGAGAGTGGGGGGACACATGGAGGCCTGCTGCACCACAGATGAGATGCACAGAGGGAGAGTGGGGATGGCTGAATGAGAGGGAGAAAACACTGAATCTTTAGAGCTGAGAAGAGGGTAGTGGACAAAATGGAAGGTGAAATAATGGATTAAAAAATGGTTAGCATGGTGCTGAGGAGTTCAGTGGCTTGGGGTTATGGGAGAGATTGGAGAAAGTCGGTATCAGTGGGAGGAGCCATAGTGGTAGAAGGAGAGAGGAGAATAGTGGGAGGAAACTGACTGTGTGCTAGTTTTTGAGTATAAAGATGAGGTAACTTACCAGGAGGGGATCATGCACAAAAGGCATAGTTATGTCAATGTAAGAGGAAGACTGCCCCATTTTTTAGATGATTTGCTTCTTACTCCAACTAAAGGTTCTACACAAATATCTCTATGGTTGAACCCTGCAATTACCATTAACGACTCCATGATTCTTTGGAAAACCTTGCAGGATGTGATGTGTCAAGGACTACTGGTGACCTTTCAGACTTTACAACAGAAATTTGAATTGCCATTCTCTCAATGTTTTAAATGGCTGCAACTCTAGCATGCTATTACAGCCGGCTTCTTATTGCTTATTGCTCTGAAGGAGCAGCCAAGTTTACCTGTTATATGTTTTACTGTGGAGTTTCAAGGGCAAGAGGCTTTTAGCTGGTATACACTTTTATGCTCATATGTACTTAAGAAACCTCTCTCTGGACTTCAATTTGTTTGGTCTAGAGAATTGCAATGTACTGTTTCATCTGAGAGTTGGAAGAAGATAAGGTCTCAAAGAATACAATGTACGGCTTCAACATCTCTGCGACAAACCCTTTATTTTGTGCTTCAAAGAACACTGTGGACACCAGTTAAATTACAAAAATTGGATGCTACTAGATCTAATGCATGTTGGAGTTGTAAGGAGGTGGGTACACTGGACCATCTTTTTTTTTATTGCCCACTAGTTCAAACATTTTGGCAAGAAGTTTGGAATAAAATACAATGTATATTGAAGGTTCGTATACCTTTCTCATATGGCACGGTGATATGTGAAACGCGTTTTGCTTCAGTAACCTTATTGACGGTTAAAAAAAAAAATCTATTCCTCATATTGTCAGGAGTGGCATTACAGTTAACAGTCAAAAACTGGAAAGATATCACTCTTTTGAACTTTCATTTTTGGTGGGAAATAGTATACCTTTATAATTGATGATATGAAGCTAATTTAGCTGAAAGATCTGGGAATATGGCCCCCTTTGCAGAAGTATGGGGCCCTTTAGAGGGTTTTGTTAAGCAATGTGTGTGATTATATGAATGACCTGCCAGACAAATGGGAGGGAGGGAGGGTGAGGGGTTTGGGTAAGGGAGGGATGGGTAGATGAGATGTTAATGTGTTTTTGATAAGATTCTCTAAATGTATGTATACATATGTTATGATCTATTTCTGAATTGTATTATTCTGTAAAGATGTTAAAATTTAATAAAAATTGAACTACATAAAAAAAGGAAGACATAATTTATTCCTCAGTTAGAATACACATATTTGTGGATATTTTTTGTTTCATGAGTAAATCAAGGAAAATTTTGTTGTTTACCTGCAATTACATCACTTCCTTTTCCAGAGATAAATTTAAAAAAAAAAGATATGACATATATATATATATATATATATATAAAAAAGATATGACATATATATATATATATATATATATATATATATATATATATATATATATATATATATGTATGTAATGCCAGTCTACAGAAATGACCCAGCATTGAATATCCTCAGTTAGGAATTAACCGGCCTGAGTCCCGCAATTTGAATATCAGATGGAATATCGTCTAACAGGGACCTTACTGCAGGTGTATTAACTGCAGGCACTTACATTTATTTATTTATTGTAAAAGTTTCTATACCATCTAATTCCTAGGCGGTTTACAAATATGCACATATATAATAGCTAAAACTGCACAAAAAAGGAACAAAACTATCTAAAATTTAAATGCACAGTAATTCCTTAAACAAGACAAATAAGATCCTATAAAAAAATCATTGACAATTATGTTTTGAAGAGCTTCCTAAACAGGACAAATCAGACCCTATAAAAAAGCATTGACATCAATTGTGTTTTGAGGAGCTTCCTAAAAGTTCCTCTATCAGCGCATGCCCTACCAGTGAATTTCATGGAACCCCTAGGGATCAGAAAGAAACAAAAATGGAAGACCCAATGTTCCACCGTTAAAAATAATCTGAATGATAGAAACAGAAAACTGTGGAAAATGATGTTCAAAAAGATGATTTATTAATCACTTCTTCCAAAATATATACACGAGTAAACACAAATATATTAGTCCACATATGTAGTCCTATCAGACCCTACATGATCTGTGTTTTGGCAAACACACCTTCGTCAGAGGTCCAGTTGGGTACACAGATCTCAGAAAACAAATGTAGACTAAAAACAGAATGATTGTCTTTAAACAACTCTCCAAATAAAGCATGATTCGAAACAAAAAGGTGCCAAAAAAACACTAATGCAAACCATGCCCACGGCTAGCCTTAGGCAAACTTAGGTGGGCATGCAGGCCTCCCTAGGCTGCCGGAGGTGCCTCCAATGTAGGCGGCCTGCCTGGGGAGCATTTTTTTTTTTTAAACGTGCATCCCGAATGGCTGGTTAGACAGCTGTAGGATGCCTACAGCTGCCAACAATCAGGACGCAGTTTACAGAATCCGGGTCTGGGTGTCTAGATGGATTTATAGAATAGGTTCTCACTACATGGCACTGAGGAACCTAACAGAAGGTGTCCATTCATAGAATTACCCTCATAGAGTTGCATGAAAGAGACAATTAATAACAGACAGAGAAGCTTGCCTAATTCATCCAGAATACTATTTAAAGACAGCTAGAGGACCTTACAGGACTAGCACAAAACCAATTTATTTTTAGCTATTCATCAAGTCGCTAGGACTTACACATGAGTCGATGGCACCTAACTATTTATGTATTAATTCATTGGATTCAGGAAATGGTATTATAAGAACATAAGAAATGCCTCTGCTGGGTCAGACCCGAGGTCCATCGTGCCCAGCAGTCCGCTCACGCGGCGGCCCAACAGGTCCAGGACCTGTGCAGTAATCTTCTATCTGTACCCCTCTATTCCCATTTCCAGTAGGAATTTGTCCAATCCTTTCTTGAACCCCAGTACCGTACTCTGCCTTATAACGTCCTCTGGAAGCGCATGCCAGGTGTCCACCACACGTTGGGTAAAGAAGAACTTCCTAGCATTTGTTTTGAATCTGTCCCCTTTCAACTTTTCCGAATGCCCTCTTGTTCTCTTATTTTTCGAAAGTTTGAAGAATCTGTCCCTCTCTACTCTCTCTATGCCCTTCATGATCTTGTAAGTCTCTATCATATCCCCTCTAAGTCTCCTCTTCTCCAGGGAAAAGAGACCCAGCTTCTCCAATCTCTCAGAATATGTCAGGTTTTCCATACCTATTATCAGACGTGTTGCTCTCCTTTGAACTCTCTCGACTAATGCCATATCCCTCTTAAGATACGGCGACCAATATTGGACGCAGTACTCCAAATGCGGGCGCACCATCGCCCGATACAACGGCAGGATAACTTCTTTCGTTCTGGCTGTAATACCCTTTTTGATTATACCAAGCATTCTATTCGCTCTCTTAGCGGCCGCTGCACACTGTGCCGACGGCTTCAGTGTGCAGCGGCCGCTAAGAGAGCGAATTGTGCACTATGTAGCAGTCACCTGTGATGTGGGAAAGTGAGCTTCTCATAAATAGCCAATGAATCTCGTCATGCTTCTTTTTGAGAGATTTTAGGCACAAATATTTTTCAACATAAGCTGACTACTAAATCAAGTTTATGAACCTCTAAATAGCTATCAAAAATAGCATTCCAAATCTTCCCCAGCCCAGCTTTATTGTCTGGAGAAATGTAGAATCATAGAAAAATAAATATCTAAAAGACCAGAAGGCAGACAATAGCTCAGAGCATATTTTTTTTTCTTTTGTAATGTTTCTAATATTGGCACTTTAATTTGTTTCAATGAATCCCTACGTGAAAAGAAGTTGACACAACCTCAGATGACATTCTTCTGTAGTTTTTAATGTAAACTCACTATTGAGCCACGGGGTGGTAGGGGACGTGCACAGATGGATCAGGAACTGGCTGGCGGACAGGAAGCAGAGGGTAGGAGTTAAGGGACACTATTCTGACTGGAAAGGTGTCACAAGTGGTGTCCCACAGGGGTCAGTGTTGGGACTGCTGCTGTTCAATATATTCATAAATGACCTGGAAATAGGGATTAAGTGCGAAGTTATAAAATTTGTGGATGACACAAAACTCTCCAGTAGGGTCAAAACTGTTGAGGAATGCCAATGAACTGCAAAGAGACCTAACAAACTGAGTGAGTGGGCAAAGAGATGGCAGATGAGCTTCAATGTAGAGAAATGTAAAGTCTTGCATATAGGGAAAGGGAACCTGATGTACGATGGGAGGGAGGGTACTGGGGGAAGGCAACCTAGAAAAAGACTTGGGGGTATTGGTGGATAAAACAATGAAGCTGGCGGCGCAATGTGCAGCAGCCTCAAAGAAAGCAAACAAAATGTTGGGCATTATCAAAAAGGGTATCACTACCAGAACGAAGGAAGTTATTCTACCACTATATCGAGCGATCGTGCACCCGCATCTGGAGTACTACATCCAAAACTGGTCGCCATACCTTAAGAAGGATATGGCGATACTCAAGAGGGTCCAGAGAAGAGCGACAAGAATGATAAAGGGCATGGAAAACCTTTCATATGCTGAAAGGCTGGAGAAGTTGGGGCTCTTCACCCTGGAAAAGCGGAGACTTAGAGGCAACATGATAGAGACTTATAAAATCATGAAAGGCATAGAGAAGGTGGAAAGGGACAGATTCTTCAGACTAGCGGGGACAACAAAAACAAGAGGGCATTCAGAAAACTTGAAATGAGACAGATTCAAAACGAATGCTAGGAAGCTCTTCTTTACTCATAGGGTGGTGAACACCTGGAATGGGCTCCCAGAGGGGGTGATAGGACAGAATACAATATTGGGTTTCAAAAAGGGATTGGATGACTTCCTAAAGGAGAAGGGGATTGAAGGGTACAGATAGAGGGTAACTATACAGGATAGTAAATGAATAGGGAATAAACGATTTAGGTGAAGGATCACTTGCAGCTCATGGACCTGGGGGGCCGCCGCGGGAGCAGACTGCTGGGCACGATGGACCCCCTGGTCTGACCTGGCAGAGGCAATGCTTATATTCTTATTTGTTGATTTTAACATTTTAGAAATAGAACAAAAGTGAATGTGTGCATTTGGACACCCTTGAAGTTGATTCATTACTACTTTAAGATGTTTGTAAAACAAACCCCCAGATTCTGTATATAGAAACATAGAAACATGATGGCAGATTCAATTTGATTCAACTTATTGAATCGATTTTTCGATTCGATCTTCCTGCCCAATTGGGTGTCTTATTCAAACGTCCTGGCAGATTTATTTTATAGCCTTTTACCCACCCCACCCTCTTTGCCCTATCCTACACTCGCTGGCGCTGTGGTGTAAACAAAATAAACACACAAAAAATAATTTTCCTCTCTCTGTTGGGTCCTAACTCACATTATTTTTTCTACCTTTTGTTGTCTGGTCATTATTCTAATCATGTTGATCCCAGGCTCTGGTTCCCCAAACCCAAAATGTCCTGTCTAAATTAGATTGTAAGTTCTTCTGAGCAGGGACCGTCTATTGTGTGTTAAAATGTACAGCACTGCGTACGCTTTTCAGTGCTTTAGAAATAATAAATAGTAGTAGTAGTAGTTTGCCAGGGTCTCCTATCCATTTGATGTTTTCTTCTTTCTCCATGTTCACCATCCGTCTTCCATCTCTGTCCTCCCCTTCCATTTCCATGCCCTCCCCCAGAGGTCTGGCATCTCTCCTTTTTTTATCTCCGTCCCCACAGTCCAGCATTTCTCTAATGACCACTCCCCCATCCAGAATTTCTATCCCCATACCTCCACACCATCCCTTGGGTTTACCTTCTTTTCCTTTCTTGTCCCTCCCTCCCTCTCTCCATTCCATTGTCCACCATCTTTCTACCTCTCCTGCTTTAAGTCTCATTATTTCTTCCCCTTCCTCCTCCCACCCTCAGTCTGGCATATACCCCTCTCTTTGGACCCCCTCCCTCTAAAGGCCGGCATGTTTCTCCCTTCTCTCCACCATCGTCTGGCTTCCCCCTGGCCTCCCGGTCTCACTTTCAAAACTAATTACGGCCTACGCAGGATCACCAGTGATAAAGCAATTCTAGCAGGCTGCCGTTGGCCTCTGCTGCACGTTCCCTCTGCTGCGGTCCTGCTCCTTCTCTGATGTCATGTCCTGTTTTGTTCTGGGATGGACCACGGCAGAGGGAACATGCAACGGAGGCTGACGGCAGTCTGCTAGAATCAATACATCACCATAATTAGTTTTGAAAGTAAGACCAGGAGGCCAGGGGGAAACCGGACAATGGTGGGGAGAAGGGGAAAACATTTTGGTCTTCAGGGAACCCCCTAAAGCCGCAGACCTGAGGGTACCCACAGCGCTGGCACCTATGCAGCACTTCCCAACTGACACCCCCACCCCAGTGAGCTCTGACATCGGGCCTCCTAAAGCAGGAGCAGCAGTGGCAGTAGACAGCCAGCAAAAAGCAGCACTTAGGACAGGCTTTTCGCTGCCAAAGCACTGCTGCTCTTGCTTTTGGAGGCCTGAAGGTATGCAGGGAGGAGTGTTGGTCAATCGGAAAGCCCAATTAAAAAAAATAAAATAATGAATTGATTCACTAATGTGAATCGGTGAATCAATCTGAATCGGTAAATCGGACAGCACAAGTCTCCACCACTTCTTCTGGGAGACTGTTCCACACAGCTACCACCCTTTCTGTAAAAAAGTATTTCCCTAGATTTCTCCTGAGCCTATCACCTCTTAAGTTTATCCTTTGCTCTCTCATTGCAGAGCTTCTTTTCAAATGAAAGAGACTCGACTCATGTGCATTTACACCACTTATCTATTTAAACATCTCTATCATATCTCCCCTCTATCGCCTTTCCTCGAAAGCATACATATATATGGTGCTCAAAGCTGCATGGTGAAATTTGTGTGTTTATAGCCCTATTTACTGAATTTAGCCCAAAGTTTTGACTGACTTATTAGGCCTTCAATAATCAGGCAAAGACAATTCTACTGTAGAACAAATACTCTGACTTCTACCCCTAAGTGCGTGAGTGCATTTTCTACATTTGTTTTTATTTGTTTCAAATTTATTCTGACTTGATATACCGCTTTTATATACCAAAGCGGTTTACATCTTTACAATATTACAGACAAAGAAACCAATACTGACAATTAAGAAAAAAATTGAAACAAAAGGACAAAGGGTAAGGGTACAATATTAAAAATAAAAGGAAAGGATTCAGGAAAAAAAATGACGGGGAGAGGGAATGTCGGGAACAGACGTCTTCGCATTTTTCTCTCTTTTTTTTTTTTCCATTATCAATCGTAGATCTCATAAGCGTCTTTGAAAAGTTTTAAGATTGATTTTTAAATTGTTTGTACTTCTAAAATGTGCTCAATGCTTCTGTCACTTCCTGATTGACCAAACATTTTGCACTCTGATAGGTCAGCCTCTGCTTGCATTAGTGCTATTAGTTAAATGTGCTATACTTTATATTTCAGGCTCTGATCCTATTGATGCCTTCCACCTCCCATCTTCCTGCAAGCCAAAAATCTCTATTTTGGTTCAGATCTTACAGTACCGTATTTTCACGCAGATAACGCGCACCCGTGTAAAACGCGCACACGGGTATAGCGCGCAGAAACCACGATTTTATGTACAAAAACTTTTGTATACCGCGCTCACGGGTATACCACGCATGCTGCCCGACTGTCCTTTCGCCCGCCCCGACTCTCCTCTGGCCACCCCGACTCTCCTTTCGCCCTCCCCGACTCTCCGTGCGCTGTCCCGACTCTCCGTTTACCCGCCCTGCCCTGCCCTCCCCCCCCCCCGGCAGGACCACTCGCACCCCCACCCCGAAGGACCGCCGACTCCCCGACAATATCGGGCCAGAAGGGAGCCCAAACCCTCCTGGCCACGGCGACCCCCTACCCCCACCCCGCACTACATTACGGGCAGGAGGGATCCCAGGCCCTCCTGCCCTCGACGCAAACCCCCCCCCCTCCAACGACCGCCCCCCCCCCAAGAACCTCCGACCGCCCCCTCATAAATGCTTTTATTAGAAGCTTATGGCTTGCCCACTAAATATCCTCCCTTCTGGAAGACACAGCAGAGAGTCTAATAAGAGCCCACGAGAAGAGACTGTGCAGCGAACTCAAATGAGTTACTGTGTTCAGGTTTCAGCTGTGTCAGCGGCACGGAAAGTTACTGCCATCACTTATCTGTATTGATTGCTTCAGGGAAGGGCTGAATTGGGCTGTTGTGATGACAATATCTCATTCCGGCGCGTGTACACACACGCACGCAAAAATGGACACACGGGTAACCCTGAGTTAGGCATGAGCACTATAAAGACATGAGCACTATAAAGACAATGAGTTAGGCATGAGCACTATAAAGACCCACGACCCCCCTGGCCGACCCCCATGACACCCCCACCCGCCTTCCCCGTACCTTTGTGAAGTTGGGACAGATGGGAGCCAAACCCGCCTGTCCGGCAGGCAGCCAACGACGGAATGAGGCCGGATTGGCCCATCCGTCCCAAAGCTCCGCCTACTGGTGGGGCCTAAGGCGCATGGGCCAATCAGAATAGGCCCTGGAGCCTTAGGTCCCACCTGGGGGCGTGGCCTGAGGCACATGGTTGGGTTGGGCACATGTGCCTCAGGCCGCACCCCCAGGTGGGACCTAAGACTCCAGGGCCTATTCTGATTGGCCCATGCACCTTAGGCCCTACCAGTAGGCGGAGCTTTGGGACGGATGGGCCAATCCGGCCTCATTCCGTCGTTGGCTGCCTGCCGGACAGGCGGGTTTGGCTCCCGTCTGTCCGGCCAACTACCAAAGGTACGGGGAAGGGGGGTGGGGGTGTCGTGGGGGTCGGCCAGGGGGGTCGCGGGTCGGCTGGGGGGGCGGTCGGAGGTTCTTGGGGGGGGGGCGGTCGTTGGAGGGAGGGGGGTTTGCGTCGAGGGCAGGAGGGCCTGGGATCCCTCCTGCCCGTAATGTAGTGCGGGGTGGGGGTAGGGGGTCGCCGTGGCCAGGAGGGTTTGGGCTCCCTCCTGGCCCGATATTGTCGGGGAGTTGGGGAGTCGGCCGGGCAAGAGGGCTTGGGCTCCCTCTTGCTCCGATCGTGGATGCGGGTGCAGGTGGGAGCGCGTGCGAGCGGTCGTTCGGGGTGGGGGTGCGAGCGGTCCTGCTGGGGGGGGTGAATCGGGCGTCGGGCGGGGTGGGAACTATGTAAAAAAATTTTTGTATACCGCGCTCACGCGTATACCGCGCGAGGGGTATGCGCGGTAGGTAAAAACGCGTATAACGCGCGCATTATATGCGTGAAAATACGGTACTGTTCTATCTTTCTCCTCTCTTGGAAAGCAGACTATCTTTCCACCAATCACTTTTTACCCGATTCCTTTATATCTAACTTTTCAACTTCTTTAGTTTATTCCTAACAGAGCTCCACATATACAATAAGTCAAACCATTTTTCATGCACTTCACATCCAACTCTCTGTAACATAGCTCATCAGCAACAGTAAATATCCAGCTCAAAGACTTCTTGACCAGTGGCAAAAAAAGCTTTCAGTTTCAGCTTCTGAATACAGTAAAACCTCCTACTTATTTTATAATTAACAGTTGAAATTCAAGAAAAACACAGTCTTCTCTGTGGATGCTGGTCTGCTGGTTGAACAGTCTGGATAGGAATGCATGTGTATGTGCCTGTGGATAGGGATAGTGAAGCCTGGTATATCCTTAAGCTGGCATGGGGGTGGGTGGGGAGTTTCTCTTAAATGCATTCTCCCAACCCTTACCTCTTCTAGTTGTCACTGGCAACAAACAAGGTCTTCTACCCACTGCTCATACTAGCTGAGGCTGCCCACTGACATCACTTCCTGGTCCCGCATATAGGAAATTATGTCAGAGGGAGGGATAAGGCCAATATGAACAGAAGGGTAAACCCTGCTTGCTGCTGGTAACAACTAGAAGAGGTAAGTTTCAAGTTTATTAGGATTTTATATACCGCCTATCAAGGTTATCTAAGTGGTTTTTACAATCAGGTACTTAAGCATGTTCCCTATCTGTCCAGGTGGGCTCACAATCTATCTAATGTACCTGGGGCTATGGAGGACTGAGTGACTTGCCCAGGGTCAAAAGGAGCAGCGCGGGGCTTGAACCCACAATCCCAGGGTGCTGAGGCTGTAGATCCAACCACTGTGCCACACACTCATCCATATGGGAGGTATGGGTAGAAGACTGCATTTAAAGGACCCTCTCCCTCATGCCAGAGGAGGAGAAGAGATGCCAGTGCCCCACTAAGTCAGCACCTGGAATGTTCCAGACCCCACTCCCTCCTACCACACCTCTGTGTACGCTTTCTGAGACAAGAATACTGAGGGCCCGATGCTCAAAAGTCCCCGTTAAAATCCTGTGAGCCGTTGTAGTGCTGGTAAATTTTCTGATATCTAAACAATGAGCGATGCACACAAAACTTTGCATGGAAATGAGGACCATGAGAATTCCATCCAATCAGTTGACTGACACATGCACAGAATAGTTAATGGAAAAAGGCATAAATGTGTGCATGCACCAGGAAAAGCTACAATGTAAGCATGCATATCATATGTGTGTCTTAGGTGCATCAGAGGTGCATGTGATAAGCGCCATTGGGGGTAGGCAGAGACCTACCAGCAAACCATGCAAATGTGGGTTTTTTTCTTTTTGAACTTGTACCTCATGTAAATCGTCAGCCCCAGACCTGCCGGTATACAAGCACCTGAGATACATTTTTAACACACGCGCACGAGATGCACTTTTAACATGTGCATATAGCAAGATATATGCTTTTTGGGGTAACCCCCAACCCTATAAAAGTATAATGAATGCATATTTTTTTAACTTTCACCTTGCATGCAGTTGACAGCCCCAGACCTGCCAGTATATGCTTTTTAACATACATGCACCTACAGACCTGCCGATAATTTTAGAGCAGGGGTGCCCACACTTTTTTGGCTTGCAAGCTACTTTTAAATTGACCAAGTCAAAAAATGATCTACCATAAATAAAAGTTTAAAAAACACAAAGCACATTCTACTCAGAGAAACTGTTAATTATCATTTGTATCCCAAGTTCTCTAAATATTCTTCATACTTCGTCCTCTAACCCTTTATTGTAGTTCCTTCCTATCTTATCTCCTGTAAACCGTGCCGAGCTCTACAAACGTGGAGAAGATGCGGTATACAAACCTAAGGATTAGATTAGATTAGATTAGGTCAAGGCAGATGACTTTAAAATATGCAATATCACCTCAGTAACAACTATACAAAAATAGACAAATATACTCCCTCCCCTTTTACTAAACCGCAATAGTGGTTTTTAGCGCAGGAACATAGAAACATAGAAATAGACGGCAGATAAGGGCCACGGCCACGGCCCATCTATTCTGCCCACCCCAATGACCCTGAATGCCCTGCGCTCCTCTCGATGCTCATAGGCTCCCTGCGCTAAAAACCGCTATTGTGGTTTAGTAAAAGGGGGCCATAGTGCAAAATATAGACAGCAGATATAAATTCTCAAAACGGACACATTTTGATCACTAAATTGAAAAAATCATTTTTTCTACCTTTTTGTCATGAGTCTCTGGTTCCACTTTCTTCTTCTGTAAAGCCAATATTTCTTTCTTTCTGCCTTTCTTTCTCTCTCCCCCTGGCCCCCTCTTTCTTTCTGCCTTTCTTTCTCTCTCCCCCTGCCCCCCCAAGCCATCGTGCTGATTTCTGCACTTCACCGATTCTTTCCCTACCCCCACCCCCAAGCCACCAACGCTTCACCAAACCTGGTTTCACCAGCACAGGATTTGTGCGGTAATAAAAGGACTCTGCCTTTCAGATTCAGGAAGATTGTGAGTACAGCTGTTTTGTATGGTCATGGCGGCAGAAGCGGTTAAGCGCTGTTCACGGTGTGGTAAGTGCTGCACGCCGTCGGGAGTGTGTTCTGCCACTTGCTCAGGGGATGTGGCGACGGCTTTGTTGGCTCCAGAGTGTGCGCCAGCTCCCTGTGTGAAAGACGCGCTTGAGGATAAGAAGGCGGTGCTTTCGTAGGAGCGGGCCTCAGTGGGTGGTAGAGGTGCGTCCTTCTAGTTCGGCAGGGGCTGTTGGTGAGTTAAAGATGCAGGGAGAGGCAGATGTGGAGAATATGCTGGCAGGCATGCTGCCTTTCTCTCCGGAGTTTGTCCTTTTGCTGCTGCTTCCCCGAGCCAGGCCTGGCGCATACAAGCCCACAAGACTTCACTTCCAACGTCAATTCTAACATCGGGGAGGAAGTTCCAGGCCAGCCAGGCAGCAATTGGCTGGCCCAGAACTTAATCTCCAATGTCAGAATTGATGTTGGAGGTGAAGTTTTGTAAGTCTGGCGCTTGTACGCGCCAGGCCTGGCTTGGGGAAGCAGCAGGGAGAAAAAGATTGCAAAGGCAACACGATCGACTTGCGTTGCCTTTGCAATCTACTAGTCGATCGCGATAGACCATTTGGGCACCCCTATTTTAGAGTATTAAAGATTGGTGCTTCATTTTGTGCATCACCTGGAAATGTCTGGGCATCACCTGGAGTGCTTATTTTAATATTAATGAGCTTGTTGTATTTCATTTCCATACTGTTCTCAGAGGCTGCTATGGGGCACGGAAAAGCAAGCGCAGAAACATTTTTTGCATCAAAAGCTAAAATGCTTTAATGCTAAACCAGTTGGAACTGGTTTAGCAATGAAGATTACAGGCATGGTAGGTTTTGAGCATTGGGGGACGGACTCTAAATCTCAGTTTGTGATTGTTCTGTGTACTTCCAACAACCATGGTCTGCTCTAAACATTTGAATATTATTCTTATAAAGCAGAGGAAGGCCATAAGAAAAATCTGCATTATTCCAGCTAGTATTCAACTATCAAAATCATCATTAAGAAATGGAAGTTCAATGGTACTGAAAACAAGGCAAAATTTGGAAGAACAGGAAAAAATCTGATAGAGCAATGCAAAAAAAAAAAAAGGTTAGACTTGCAGAACAGAACCCACAGATCACTGCAAATAGCCTCCTGCATTTTTAGCCCATCTTTCCCAATGATTTAAATAACTCAGGAACAATAATTCTCAACTCAAAAGAGCTTACAGTATAATCTCATTCAGAGGACACCTAAGGAAATGGGAGATAAGTGACTCTCTCAAAGTTACAAGGCAAGTCAGTAGAGGATGTAGGCTTGAAATGTTGATATTAATCATTCTCAGCCCATTACACAAAAACACTAGACCACTCTAGTTTTTGAATAGCATCAGAACATAAGATACTTTTTTTTTTCTAAATGAAAAGTACAGCTTATTATGAAACAGATCTATAGAGAGGAAATGATCTGGTTCTTCAATGATAACTCATTCCATATACTAATTCATAGACACATAGGTGACATAAACATGAACATCCTGTCTCACTGAGATAGAAGAGCTAAATAATATTTAATGCTCAGGCACAGTAATACTGTATATCTAATTTGCCTCATCTAGACAGTTCAGTTCTGACCACTGAATTTATATTTTGATTTTTCAGTTGTTTTAAAAACAGAATTATATTTAGTTTTCATCTTACCCAAGTTATTTCCACACAGACAAAATGCTAAATTTCAGACCAGCGCATATATCTCAATCTAGCCACACCTAGCCATTCACCAGCACAATATTTCTGAATACTTTTATTGCATAAATACAATTCTCATTAAAATCAGTGACATCAAAATTAGTGACATTAAAATTAAAACCTTTTGACTTACTATTCCCTATTTAAAGAAGGGAAGCACAGACATTATAAAACATATTTTTCTTATTAGTTTAATTTGGCATAAGCCCAGCAACAGAAAGCTGCCATATTCACTTAAAGATCTATGCAATTATTTTAATGCACTTATCCAATAACATTTTAATACTAGTTTTGATGGTAGGAATCAGTAGTACAGTACTTTAAAAATAAAAAATAAAAACACAACAACTTTGGAACAAAATCAAGATGACTACAGATTACTATTACACATAATTATGTGTTAAACTAATTACAACTGCAGCAAAATAGCTATTTACAACTAATTAAATTTTACTATATCAACATGAAAAAAAGCTTCAGATATTTCATTTAATGGGGGGAGGGGAAAACTGTTGAAAATATATGAAGCAACCAATCAGTTTATATCTATTTCAAATAAAAATGTTTAGGTCAGTAATTGAAACCTGGTATACAGCAGTTTCAGAAACTGCTGAATCAAAGATCTGTAAGACCAAAAATGCCCACCAGGGTGGCGCTTACAAAGCTTGCACAGTCAACTGGCCCGATTGGAAATCTGCAGATGTGTCATCTGTATAATAAAGCACAATCCTTTCAACTCTTCTCATGGGGAGTGTAACAGAAAAAAAAAAAAAAAAGTAATTTAGTAGCATAAAAGAGAGGAGGTGGAGGGTAAGGCTTCCCCTATGATGCTTTCAAGGAATGCAGAACATGAGGACAAAGGAAATGTAAACTGCTTTATTTCCATGACCATTTTGACTGCTTCTGGCAATGTCTATAAGAGTCCCTTCAGACTTATTTTTACAAACAAGCTTTATTTTTTAATAAGTATGTCTGTCAGGTTGAAAATGTGCCAATTTTACTTTTAGAGCTTTAATTTTTTTTTAAATGTTTACTTTCTTCCAGATGGTGAAATGAAATTACACAAACAATGTCAGCAAGTTCAATCCTCGAATGTATCCATTGCTATCACAGACGCTTCAAAAGCTGTCTTATAATTTGTTACTGATGTTTGGAAACAGCTGCAGATGACGACGACTGCACTCTGGATATGTCAGCGTTAAAGGATTTAAAACATCCTTAACCCTCAATTGAAGGGATAATCTGAAAGGACTGCCAGAATTTGTCTCGTAATGTAACTGATTAAAAAAAAAAAGTCAAAGCAGCAGCATCTAGTTTCCATGCATTATTTTCCACAATGAATGGATGCCAAAGAAGCATTGCATTCAACTCATAACCAGATTCATATATTTTAAAACAGGGTTCCCTAGTTCTAAAACTGCAAAACAAAACTCAGGGGGAGGGGGGGGAAATTATTTCATAATAGGGTGCAAAATGTCAAAAAGGAACTTATTTTATACATGCTTTATTAAGGTTCTCAGCTAGTTCCCCAAAGTGTATGATCTTAAACACACACACACAAAAAAAATCAAAATATCTTTATATTAAATATGCAGAGGGGCATTTCCAATAGGACATCTAAGTCCAACTTTGGACGTTTTGAAAAAAATGCCCTAAAATCAGGTGAAAAAATGCCCATTTTTGAATCTGCAACATGTCTTTTTTTTTTCTTTTTTTTGCAAAAATTGCTTAGCCATATGTTTTATCCATCTAATTTTTTTTTGTCATTATTGAAAAAACAAAAGTTCAAATTAGACCATCCAAAACAAGCCATTTGCATGTATGAAGGGCCAACATTTTTAATGGACTGGCCATACAGACATACCAGCAGAGCAGTGGGGCCCTAAGGGGTACTGCTGTGAACTTTTAACTTCACATTAAGGGTGCCAAGTACACATCTCACCATAATCCCCGTACATTATATAGTGAGCCCTCTAAAACTCCCCCAAATCCTACTGTATCTACCTACCACCCCAATAACATTTATGTCTGCAGGTGTCACATCCAGCAGGACAGTGAGTTTTTGGTGGGCTCACACTTTCTACCACAAGTGTACTCGTTAGGATGGTATATGGGCCTGGGTCTCCTTCTATGCAGTCCACTTCACTGCCCACCAGGCTACTACAGACACCTGCTTGCAGCTCTAATCTAATCTAATCTGCAATTTCTGGGTCATTCTATGCCTAACAAGGTTCAAGGTGATTTACAATTCACAGGATTAACAATGTGTTTAGGAGTACACAGTAAATATAAAGCAAATATACAGAGTAAAGATCAATGGAGAACTGTGGAGTGGGTTATTACAAGGAAATAAAGAGAGTACATAGAACAAGGCCTACATTTACAATTTCATGTAGACAAGTAAAGGCAGAAAAATAGGTCTGTTCTGTGTTACGCTTAATGTTAATTGTCTATGGAGTACATTTAAGAACATAAAAATTGCCACTGCTGGGTCAGACTAGTGGTCTATCGTGCCCAGTAGTCCGTTCCTGCAGTGGCCCTTAGGTCAATGATCAGTGCCCTAACTGAGACTAGCCTTACCTGCGTACGTTCTGGTTCAGCAGGAACCTGTCTAACTTTGTCTTGAATCCTTGGAGGGTGTTTTCCCCTATAACAGCCTCCAGAAGAGTGATCCAGTTTTCTACCACTCTCTGGGTGAAGAAGAACTTCCTTACATTTGTATGGAATCTATCTCCTTTTAACTTTAGGGAGTGCCCTCTCATTCTCTTTACCTGGAGAGGGTGACCAACCTGTCTTTATCTACTAAGTCTATTCCATTCATTATCTTGAATGTTTCGACATGGTCGAAACATTCAAGCCCTCTCAGTCTCCTCCTTCCAAATCAGCGTCGGGCCGGCAGCACTCTAGAACAGGCTGCTTCGGCCTTCTCCACTAGTGAATTCTCTCTGCTGCATTACTGATGACATCATCAGTGACACGGCAGAGGGAATTCACTGATGGACAAGGATGAAGCAGCCTGTTTAGAGTGCTGCCAGCCCGATGCCGATTTGGAAGGAGGTACCAGTATGTAGGGCTCGCTTGCGGTCGAAGATTAGGATGGGAGGGAAGGATGGCTGTGTGGGGAGAAGCACTGGCTGTGAATCCCGACTAGGGCTTATTTTGGGGGTAGGGCTTATATTAAGACTTACCCTGAAAATAATGCTAGGGCTTATTTTCAGGGAAACATTGGCAGATAGTCACTGAAAACTGCAGTAGTATGGTGTGATGGGTTTGAATTTCCTCAGTTTGAATATTAGCCTTATTGCCATGTTTTGAATTAGCAGTAGTTTGTGGATGAGAGTGATGTTTATCCCTGCATAAAGGGAGTTGCAGGTCTAGTTGAGATACCACCTGCATTTGTGCAAGTACAGCGAAGTGCTGGTCATGGAAGAACGGTCTTAATTCAAAGGATAATGGAGTTGAAATTGGAAGAATAGTACGTATAATTTTCCATATCAAGGCCCAAAACAGTTGAATAATAGGACAGTCATAAATCATGTGTTTAAGGTCACCCAGCTGACTATTATAATGCCAGCATTTATTAGAATCAGATAAACGAGCTTTATGAAGCTTACTTGGGAGTCCAGTAAATTTTATAAAAGAGGAAATATAAGGATTGCATGAGACTAGTGGACATGGTTGGACATAGAGAATAATATAACCATTGGTCATCAGTACCCTTCCAGTTGGATTCAGAAGACCAGAGTCGTTTAGTACATTGTGATAGGGTCGAAGAGGAGTTCATAAAGAATCAATAAAATAAGGAGGTGGAGTATGACCTATTATAAAACCAAGATGGCAAAGTTCCAATTTCAACTCCATTATCCTTTAATATAATCCTTTTTAGATCACTTGCCCTGCTTGGTGTCCTGGATGTTTGGCAATCCAAATTGTTGGATGTGCTTATAGCTATCCCCTTACAAATGATCCTATCACATTGGAAATCTGCTCACTTGTTAAATACGACCTTCTGGTGGGCCACTGCATTGATGATACATAACCTTAAATGCAAAGCTAACTCCCTCATGAATAAGAGATATATATTCACAAAAATGTGGTCTCCTTTATCAACCATCTCGAATCTCAGCTAAAACTCATAGTAAAAAACAAAACATCCAAAAAGCGGCCTAAGTTGGTACTTGGACGATCAAAAAGACAGATTGTTCAAGTACCGATAACCAAAACTGGTTTTAGAAGTATCTAAAACCAGCATAGGACTTTCAACTGATTCTGTACACCCAGAGTGTAAAAGAGCTTTTTTGTAGGAGTGGACAGGGTGGGAGGTGGGCCAACCTAGACTTAGTCATCTGGCAACCACAACCAAAAAGGTTTGATAGGTTGCCAGATGAAACTTATACGTTTTGACTTAGACCAAGTCAAAACAGGTATAAGTTCCGAATCAGGCTGCTGAGCTGATCGCAGCAACCCATCCCCCGCACCAGTAACGATTGCGGCAGGACAGATGCCTAATCTCTCCTACTGCAATCCCCCCGAACCTCCCCGGCAGGAGGGTGCCAATCCCTCCTTCCGGACACAACCCCCACTCCACTGGAAGCATCGGCAGGAGAGATGCCCAATCTCTCCTGCTGGACAACCCCCCACAATGCGAGCATCAGCAGTAAAGATGACCAGTCTCTCCTGCTGGACAACCCCCACTGTGATACCCAATCTCTCCTGCTGGACAACCAGTTCTCCCCCCCACTATGAGCATTGGCAGGAGGGTGCCCAATCCCTCCTGCCAGACAACCACCCTCTGAACCCCCTTCCCCCGACCGTGTACCCACCCCCAGACCCCCCCTCCACACACCCAGACCCTCCTAACCCCCCCAACCCCTTCTAATCTTAATAGATGGCCGGCAGGATGGGTCCTCCCTCCGGCCAGCCAGCAGGCCCACCTTCCTCTGAATGGTGGGCCTGCCCCTTCCTGGTGCATTGTGGAAGCGAGAACCAGAAGGCTTTGAGCATGCACAGATGTTCAAGGCCCAGGCAAGAGGCAGGAACTTCTTTCACCGGCACCGGCACGTCCTATTGGCTGCGTGTCAGTGCCAGATGGGGTAAAGCTGAATGCTGTTCAGGCGGGGGGTGCCGGTTCCAGCGGGGGGGGGGGACGATGCTGGTTCCCAGGGGGGGCTCGCAATTCGAGTCAACACTCGGTTTGCGAGACAAGATTTGCGAGAATGTTTTGTTCGTCTTGCAAAACACTCGCAAACCGAGGTTTGACTGTATAATATTTTACATCGAAATGCACAGTCATGTGACTTAATCTAGAGAAGCACCAAACTTCACTGCTAGCCTGCCCTAATTGCTGGATTAGTATGATGTACCTCATCATTCATCATGAATTAGCAAAAAAAAAAGCATGTGTGAAGATTGTAATATGAAAGCTCTGCTTAGCACCAAAATGCTCTACCATAGTATTTTAAGTGTCTTATAATGTGGTTTATTCACACAAATAGAATTAAGAAAGTGCAAATGTATCATCAAGAACCACTGCATCAATATACTTTATTTCTTAAAACCCAATGACCTAATTTTAAGAAGTTATATGCCTACAAAGCACTTTCTCTTTCCTAATGCAACGTTGCCAGTTTATGTAACATCTACCAAAAGTAATTCAAAAAGGCATAGGATAAATAGAGAGGATCCCTACCTAGCAAGAGGATGAAATCGAAGCAAATTTTAAATTACATTCACAGTTCAAAAAAAAGGCAAAGAGAGGTTCTTACCTGGCAGACTAGATGAACCATACTGGTTTTTGCTGTCATTTACTATGGGCTCCTTTTACAAAGCCATGGTAGAAGCTACTGCCGCTCTGTACTTCTGTATCCGGCTGTAATCATTGGTTGCTTGCTGCATACATCTCGTATTCTCATTGCACGTATCTTCTTGCAAACTGCTCTGAACTTATGAATCTTGCTGTAAACCGCTCTAAACTTATGTATCTTGTTCTAAACATATGCTTCTTGTTGTAATCACCGCATACTCTCATTGCATGATTCTTGTTGTAAACCGCTTTGAACTTATGGTATAGCGGTATATAAGAAATAAAATTATTATTATTATTATTATTATTATTATTAATTGCTCCGATGCCCATAGGGATTTAATGGGTGTTGGAGCATTTGCTGCACAACAGCCACTATCACAGCTTTGTAAAAGGGAAGGGGGTTATATTACTTATTTGTAAGGTTTTATTTTCTATAGATTAATCAGACACACACATTTAGTAGGTATGTCACTGCAAAAATAATTTTGCCCAAAGCTCAGTACTTAAAGTACTGATCAGTATCCAGCTCAGTTTCATAGATAAAATATTAATTTAACTCTTGAGGAGGTTGAAGGGTTCAGGTATTATTTGATTGATCAATCTTGCTGTCTATGGAAAACATATGTTACAGGTGAGCAGCAATTCTTTTCCACTGCAGGACCCAGTCAGGCACACAAGGTGATTCCCAAGCTCAAGACAGCTCAAAAGTCATCATTTACTGTCTTTTGTGAAGAAGCTGCCTGCATACAGAAGCTGATAAAGGCTGAATTGCTTAACAAATATTTCTGTTCTGTGTTCACAGCTGAAGCGATGGGAACAGGACCACATAAGACAAACACAAATAGTGATAAGAGATGTGGTAGACCCTGATCGATTTTCAGAGGATTGTGCTCATGAGGAGTTAGTTAAAGTGAAGGTAGACAAAGGAATGGGGCCAGATGGTGTACATCCGAGGATACTGAAGGAGCTTAGGGAAGGTTCTGGCGACTCTACTGGCTGACCTTTTCAATGTTTCTCTAGAATCAGGAGTGGTACCAGAGGACTGGAGAAGGGCAGATGTGGTCCCTCTCCACAATAGCAGAAGTAAGGAAGAAGGAGGGAATTACAGGCCGGTGTCTAACTTATGGGGTAAGTAAATTAATGGAACCACTTTTAAAACAGAGAACAGTGAATTTTCTGGAATCCATTGGATTACAGGACCCGAGGCAACATGGATTTACTAGAGGCAGGTCTTGTCAGACAAATCTGATCAATTTATTTGACTGGGTGACCAGATAATTAGACAGAAGGAATGCGTTAGATGTGTGTAATTAGATTTTAGCAAAGCTTCTGACAGTGTTCCACACAGGCATCTAATAAATAAACAGGGTGCCCTTGTGTCAGGGTGACAACCTAGGTCAGGAACTGATTGAGTGGAAGGTGACAGAGGGTAGTGGTCAATAGAGATCTCTCTGAGGAAAGGGATGTTACCAGTGGTATATATCAAGATTCGGTTCTTGGCCTGTTCTTTTTAACATTTATGTAAGCGATATTGCTGGAGGACTGTCAGGTAAGATTTGCCTCTTTGCGGATGATACCAAAATCTGCAATAGAGTAGAAACCCCTGCTAGTGTGAATAACATAAGGAAGGACCTAGCAAAGTTTGAAAAATGGTCTGAAATTGTTTGCAGCTAAGATTAAATGCTAAGAGATATAAGGTCATGCATTTGGGCTGCAAAAACCTTTAGGGAATGAAGAACTTTTATGCACGAAAGAGGATCAAGACTTGGGAGTGACAGTATGTGATGATCTTAAGGTACTACTACCCCTTCTAAAATAATAAATATGTATGAAATCTCTAAATAATTTTTTTTTGTTTTTAATTTTTTGATTTTTGATTTTTTTATATCATTTTTCATTTTAAACTTCAACTGCTTTTGAAAGAAAGTTACTGAGTACTAAGAAAGCTGAAGAATATAAGGGCACTTGAGGGTGGTCACGTGACCGGCATCGAGATGGCTGCTTAGTTTGCTCACTCGCTCCAGCCCGATCGTAATTATCAGCATCCTGCCTGTCTCACCGCTCTATTCAGGTCAAAAATTTTCTCTTCCGTTACCCCGATGGCCGCGAAATCCCCTAAGTCTGACGGGGCGACTGCGTCTGGCTCCCACACCACTACAAACGCCTCTAAAAGATCCAAGCACGAGCCCCCGTCTCCGGATAAGGCCTCATCCAAACTCCTCGTGGCAGACGCTTCCCTGTCCCACGATTTACAAATACTGCAGGGTCTCATGCATGAAAATTTGGCAGCGACAGCTGATATCAAATCTGAGCTAAGTAATATTACTCTCCGATTTAAGCAATTTGAAGCTCGTTTAGACCTCTCAGAAGAACGACTAACAGCCCATGATGCTCAGTTCTTAGATATACAACGTGGTCTCCGCAAAATGGATCTTATGCAGAGGGACCTGGATGATATGTCTAATCGCATGAGACGAAGTAATGTGCGTATCATTGGTTTACCGGAGTCTGTTGAGGGTAATGATACCATCTCCTATTTACACTCTCTCCTTCCATCTCTCTTAAACATACAATTTTCACCAGCTCTAGAAATAGAAAGAGCCCACCGGGTACCCTCCGGCCCTCCTTTACCATCTAAATCTCCAAGACCTGTGGTTTTGAAACTCCTTAGATACTCTCATGCCTTACAAATACTGCAAGCAGCAAAAATCAAACAACCTCTTTTGATAGATGGGAAAAAAATTTTGCTTGTACCTGATCTTTCTAAGAACACTGCTCAAAGAAGAAAAGCTTTCTTAGCCATGCGGCCTCAGCTCAAGACCATTGGAGCACAATATGGATTATTTTATCCAGCAAAAATGAGGGTTACCTATCATAATTCCACCAAGAATTTTGAGGATCCTGCTGAATTACAGAAATATCTAGATGAAAATATTGGAGCCATGACCTGAATTTCAGAGCTAATTTCAATGTTACATTTCAAAATGGATGCATTCTGATCTGGACTATCTGCTGATGGCTGGAGTTTTTGTATGCATACTGAGTGCCTCTTGACTTCACGGGTCCCCATCTATAGTATCTACATCTCCTGTTTTATGCATTGCAGCACATTCTTGTTCTTATTCTTCATGGCTGCACCTTATATTTTATTTTTCCCTTCTGGAGCTTAGTATTACCTTTTGTTTTCTTTTTATCATCATCATGATTCTTCTCTCTTGTTGTCCGATGTTCCATTCTTTCTGGATTACAGCCATTATTGTTGCTCATTTGGACGCCTCTTTCTAAAGGGATTATTGACATTTTATAGAGTTCCAATATTAGCTTCTGTTCACTTAACTCCATGGTCTCATTAAAGATTGTATCCCTTAATGTTAAGGGCCTGTCTAGCCCCATGAAGCGCAAGAAAATACTACAATACTTCAAACACTTAGGGGCTGATATATGTCTCTTACAGGAGACGCACATAAACCTTGCTGAAGCGCAAAAACTCACCGGCGGTTGGATTCAACATTGTTACGCCGCCCCTGCCATGGGAAAGAAGAATGGGGTTATAACTCTCATCCGCAAGTCACTCAACTATCAATCAACCACTCATTCTTTTGATCCCATGGGCAGATGGTCCTATATTGAGGGTGTCATAGATGGCAAACCGCTGAATCTACTAAACCTGTATGCACCTAATTCAGATGATCCCTCTTTCTTTCAGGATCTTCATACCATCTGCCATTCCTCATTCTCAGAACATACTATCGTCGCTGGAGACTTCAATTTTCCGTTGGACCCTTTCATTGACCGATCCTCTCTTTGCCGCCCTGCAAAACTGAGGGTCCGTTCAACCCTTTCCAATATGATGCAAACATACGGATGGACTGATTTGTGGAGAATTTTTCATCCAACAACCAAGAACTTTACATTTTATTCACCGCCCCACAAATCATATTCCAGGATCGACTATTTTCTGACATCTAAAGACATCTTGAACATCACTACCGCAACTACTATTCACGATATATCTATTTCAGACCATGCTGCCATATCCTGCTCTCTCAACTGGTCCCTTTACAAGCCACCTCATTCTTGGAGATTAAATAACCTGCTTCTTAGCAATGAAGAGTTTCTATCTCACATTACTGCTGAATCTAATGCCTTTTTTGCCCGGAATGAATCTTCTGTATCCAACTTTACCACGGTCTGGGAATCTTATAAAGTCTGGTTGAGAGGGGAATGTATTAGCTACACAGCTTATCAACTCAAAACTAAGAAATCTAACCTTCAACGTATGGAACAGGAAATACATGCCTTGGAATCACAATTATATGGTTCTTTTGACTCCACTCTTTATAAATCCCTACAACAACTTAAGTTCCAATACAACGAGATTTTTAGTTCATCTGCTTCTGTCTCACTATTCCGCCAATCAGCCTCATATTATGCTACCTCCAATAAGGCGGGCCATCATCTGGCTTCCTATCTTAAAGGGCAAAGATCCAAACATCGGATTTCTCACATCAAGTCAGCCTCTGGTTCAATCCACAATACCACTTCTGACATTCTCAAAGAATTTCATTCCTTCTACGCCTCTCTGTACACTTCAGAATCTACCTGTCCAGAAGATGTGATTTCCGAATTTCTGAAGTCTGCACATTTGCCATCTGTTACCCCGTCTCAGCGTGAATCTCTGCATCATCCTATCTCTACTGATGAAATCCAACGTGCTATTTCTTCTATGGCTTCTTCAAAAGCACCAGGACCTGATGGTCTTCCTGCGGAATTCTTCAAAACTCTCTCGGACTCCTTGACTCCACATCTTTTGTCATATTATCGGTCTATTATTGCTTCTCCTAATTGTTTATCCCGCTTCCATGAAGCCAGTATTATTGTTCTGCCAAAGCCCAACAGGGATACCCAATATGTCAAAAATTATAGACCTATCTCTTTGCTGAATTTGGACTATAAGATTTTTGCAAAAATTTTAGTTAATAGAATAGACTCTGTTATGTCTTCTCTTATACATAGAGATCAAGTTGGTTTTTTAAAGGGCCGTTACGGAGCAGACAATACCAGATTATTATGCCACATTCTCCATTCCACTCTGTCAAGAGACCAACCCCTCTTAGTGGCTTCTCTTGATGCTGAAAAGGCCTTTGACAGAGTGGAATGGAAATACTTATTTTGTGTCCTTCGCCACTTTGGATTCCCTGCTGAATTTATTCATATGATTTCTTTATTATACACCAACCCTACTGCTAAGATTATAGTTAATGATGCTCTCTCTGAATCTTTTACCCTCCAACGGGGCACACGTCAAGGTTGTCCTTTATCCCCCTTATTGTTTAACCTAGCTTTAGAACCCCTCCTGGCTCATATCAGATTATCTACCTCTATTAAAGGAATCTCTATTGCTGATTTGGAATTTAAGCTGTCTGTTTATGCTGATGACATTCTCCTATATATCTCTGACCCTGAACAGTCTTTGCATTCTCTCATTGATCTTATTTCTCAATTCTCCTCTATGTCTGGGTATAAGGTCAATTGGGACAAAACTGAGCTCATGCCCCTCAACGATGCCTGCACACCCTTCACTCTTCCCTCATATCCGTTCACTTGGATATCCACAGGGATGAAATATTTAGGTGTCCCATTTGACAAAGACCTCAAGATAACAATGGACCTTATCATGTCTAAGACTGTCTCCTCTGTGAAATCCGCTTTGTCCAACTGGTCTCCTCTACATTTATCTTGGTGGGGGAGATTAGATACCCTTAAGATGATGGTCATTCCAAAAATTACATATATGTTTATTATGTTTCCTCTTCTATTTCCTAACTCCTTCTACAAACATTTAGAAAAACTACTTCTTGATTTCCTATGGAACAATAAACCACACAGAATCTCGCAACGTAAACTCAAATCTCCCAAATCGGCTGGAGGTGTTAACTTCCCTGATTTATTTCTTTATCACCAAGCCTTCTTGTTGAGACAGGGATCCGAATGGTTACATTCTTCGGATTCATGTACTAACACAATGGCCCCCAATTGGCTTCGACTTGAAATGGCCCTTCTACATCCTATTCTTACATTACGACTTCTTGGGTCCACACACTTACAACTTAAAACTCGTAACCCTATACTTCTCACTTCCCTCCGCACACTTCAGGACATAGACCGCTTATTAGTTTGTCCTTGGTCTCAATCCACACTATGCCCCTTATGGAGAAACCCTAAACTACTAATAGAGAAAAAACCAGTATTCTGGCCATCCTGGACTACTTATCATATTTGGGATATCTCTGCACTATGTCATCCTGATGGTTCATGGCTCACTTTTTACGAGCTTCAATATAAATCTGGCCTTCCTGACTCTTACTTCTATCAATGGTTGCAATTACGTTCAGCTTTACGTAAACTTGATGGTGACCTGAAAACTAATCGCCAATCCCCAACTTTGTTAACTCTTTCCACTCAATTCCGTAATCTGGGCCATTCAGCTTCCAAGTTCTATAACCTTCTTAAGGAACTTCGATTCCCACTTCTTTCCTCTGTTAAAAAATCCTGGGAGGAAGATATTGGCTGCCCTATTTCTGATTGTGATTGGTCCTCTTATCTTCGGTCTATTTTTCATTCCTCTAGGTCGGCTTCCATTACTCAAAGCCTATTTTTCCTTTGTCACAGAGCCCAATGGACCCCGATTAAATCAAATCGTATTAATCCTACCTTTGCAAAGGAGTGCTGGACATGTTCTACAGATATCGGCTCCCTCAAACATTTATTATTTCTCTGTCCCTCTATCCAAACATATTGGTCGTCTCTGTGGAACACTATCTGTTCTCTTTTTCATATCAATGTGGCTCTCTCATACCAAATGTTATTACTTAAATCCTCTGCTTTACCACACCCTCTCTCTTCCTCTGATGCTTTTCTCTTTGATATTCTTATCTCCCTTGCTTTGAAACTTCTTCTTAACTCCTGGAAAGATCTATCTAAGGTGTCCGTAACACAATGGTGGAATCTTGTCTGCTTAACTTATAGATATGAAGCATATTTGGCAAAAAAATGCGGCAGATTCCCTCAATTTCTTGCTAAATGGAACTCTCTCAAACTTTACCTCCAAAGCTCCAGCTCTTAGGTATTTCTTTATTTATTTTTATTTATCTTCTATTTATTAATTTTTTTTACTTAACTTACTTTCTTCCTTTATCTTCCTCTTTTCTTTTCTTCCCTCCTTTTTGTTTTATTTTATTATAGACAATGTTTTACTCATGTGATTTGTTCTTTTCTTATGTTGGATTGCTTCCAAGGAATATAGTTCTAATTGTTATAGCAACTTTTTTCATGATTGTAATTGTATTTGCCCATCACATGGTTTGTTGATGTTACTATGCTTTTGTTTTATTGATTGTAAAACTTTTACAATAAAAAAAACCGTGACTTAAAAAAGAATATAAGGGCACTTCTCTCCTGATGAAGCTCTTCAAAAATTTAGAGCAGTGGTTCCCAAACCCTGTCCTGGGGGACCCCCAGCCAGTCGGGTTTTCAAGATATCCCTAATGAATATGCATGAGAGAGATTTGCATATAATGGAAGTGACAGGTATGCAAATCTCTCTCATGCATATTCATTAGGGATATCTTGAAAACCCGACTGGCTGGGGGGTCCCCCAGGACAGGGTTTGGGAACCACTGATTTAGAGTATAACAGGGACGCTCCATTGAGAAAGATCCTAGCGTGGCTAAAGTTCCCTTTAACATGAACATTTATTTAACAAAGGGCTCCTTTTACGACGGCGCGGTAGCGGTTTAACGCACATAATAGCGCGCGCTAAACCGCCAGCCGCGCTAGCTACTACTGCCTCCTCTTGAGCAGGTGGTAGTTTTGCGGCTAGCCCGGGGGTAGAACGTGATTAAAAGTTGCATGCGTTAAAGCCGCTACCGTGGCTTCGTAAAAAGATCCCAAAGTCTTAAAAAATATGAAATAAGAAAAATTAAGGATAGAAAATTTTATATTAAATGAATTATAATAAAATAAGGGTTTTTGACTAGTGATAGCTCGCTATTGGCTAGTCTGCCAAGACAAGTTCTAATTGCAGACAAGCTGTGAGCATTTGAAGTAGAGAATGACACGAGGAAAAAAATCTGTCCCCGTCACTGCCCCGTCCCCGGCCCACCGGCCCCTTCACCGCTCCGTCACCGCCATTCACTTCACCACCCCGTCACCGCCATCCCCTTCACTGCCCCGTCACCGTCACTGCCATCCCATTCACCGCCCCGTCACCGTCCTCGAAGCATCCATATAAGCCTTAGTACAGCAATATTTACCTTATTCCTTTCTTATAAATCAAAGTTCTGGCTGCTGAACTAGAGAAAGAGATGTTCAGCTGGCAGGGCTTTGTTTATAAATTTTTATCAACACAACTAATATACTACTGTATCCTAAAGCAAAAAATAAATAAATAAATAGAATTTTTTTTTATACCTTTGTTGTCTGGTTTCTGCTTTCCACATCTTCTCATTTAATTCCTTCCATCCACTGTGTGTCTTCTCTCTGCATCTTCCATTTGCTGTTACTGTGCCTCTCCCTTCACCCCCCTCCCACAATTGGTCTAGCACCCATCTTCTTCCCTCCGGTCCCCCATAGTCTGGCATCTGTCTTCTTCCCTTCCAGCGTCTTCTCCCCACTCTGTCTTCCACATTTCCCTTCAGGGTCTGTTCCTCTCTACCCTCTTTCAATGTCTGTTCTATTCCTTTCGTCCACCACCCTTCCCTCCTTCACCATCTGTTCCTTTCTACTACCCTTCAGCTCCTCTCGCGTGGCTTATCTATCTACCTCCCTCCCTCTTATTTTCATGGAACGTTACAATGTAATTTGTGCAAGCCGCTGGAGCCTGAGAGCTCGGTCCCTGTCCCATCCCCACAAACCATCTCGCTTCTGTGTTCCTATTTTCCCCCCATTTCTAATATCTCCCCTATGTATCTAACATTGCCCCCCCCCCAGTGTCCATATACCATCCCCATGGCATGTTCCTTTTATGTCTCTGTACCTATGCCCCATGCACATAATTTCCCCTCTTTCTGTTACCTTCCTGTGTCCAGATTTCACCTATCTCCCTCTTCCATACCAGTGTGTCTCTTCTTTTCAACCCCATCTAGTTTCTCTCCCTCTTTCTTCCCCCCCTGCTTCCAGCATCTGGCTCACCTGCCTGTCCTCCCCTTTCTTTCCTGCTGTGGGTTTCTTTCTTTCCCTCTTCATCCCCTTGGCCCAGAATCTTTTTCCCTTTTACTCCCTCCTTCCTAGTGTGAGCCGGGAACACAGCAGCTACCACCCGCCCGATCGCAGCGTTTTGCCAGCTCCCTCCACCTCACCTTATATGCCGAGTTTGACAGCTTTCTTTTTCCCGAGCCGCACGAGTTGATCAATCTTCTCCTCTCCTGCAACTTCCTGTTTCCGGTTGCATCAGAGGAGAAGATTGATCAACTCGTGCAGCCGTGCGTGCGCGGCTTTTTGAACGCATGCGGCTCGAGAAAAAAAAAGCAGGTAAACTCGGCATATAAGGTGAGGTAGAGGGAGGGAGCTGGCTAAACGCTGCGATCGGGCGAGTGGGGGCTGCTGGACCACGCGATCCCTGATGCCTCACTGCAGAGACAAAACCATTCACCGCTCCACGGGGTGGTGAATGACCTTGTCTCCGTCCCCGCAGCGACTACTATTTTTCTTTCCCCATTTTGGCGGGTTACCCGCGGGTAACAACCACCATGTCATTCTCTAATTTGAAGTCTTTCCCCTTTATGAAAAATGATATATAAAAAATTAAAAACAAACAAATTATTTAGAGATTCCACACATATTTATTATTTTGGAAGGGGTAGTAGTATATTACTAATTAACTGAGTGTGATGATGTTAAGGTGGCCAAACAGGTCGAAAAGGTGACGGCAAAAGCTAGAAGGATGCTAGGGTGCATACAGAGAGGTAAGGCCAGTAGGAAAAAGGAGATATGATACCCCTGTATAAGACTCTGGTGAGACCTCATTTAGAATATTGTGTACAATTCTGGAGACAAAAACCTTCAAAAAGATTTTAAAAGGATGGAGTCAGTCCAGAGGAAGGCTACTAAAATGCTTCATGTTCTTCGTCATAAGGCATATGGAGACAGACTTGATTGCAATATGTATACTTTGGAGGAAAGGCAGGAGAGGGAGATATGAAAAAGACATTTAAATACCTACATGGCATAAATGTGCATGAGGCGAGTCTCTTTCATTTGAAAGGAAGCTCTGGAATGAGAGGGTATAGGATGAAGTTAAAAGATGATAGGCTTAGTAATAATCTAAGAAAATACTTTTTACAGAAAGGATGGTAGATACATGGAATATGCTCCAGGTAGAGGTGGTGGAGATAGAGACTGTGTCTGAATTCAAGAAAGCATGGGACAGGCCCGTGGGATCTGTTAGAAAGAAGAGGAGATAGTGGATACTATTGATGGGCAAACTGGATGGGCCATTTGGCCTTTATATGCCATCATATTTGTATGTTTCTGTTGTCTTTTGTTGTGAGCTGGTATAAGCAATAAAGCGGAGGTGGGAAACCATGGACTGAGAATTGTTCTGAGCAGTATGTTTGGATTTAGCCTAAAAGGTTGTCCTAGAAATATGGCTTTCACCCTGGTTGACCAACTGTTCTTTCCATAACCTGAATCCAAAGTTGACATTATTTTAGTATCTTCCACAGATACAAAAAGTGGCTCAAATAAAGGAGCCCCTAATTCTGGACTTAGTTGAGATCATGCCCCAAAACTTTGGATATTTTCATTAGAGGTCCCAACATATTCCCTGAAAAAAAAAAATCATCAATTTCTGAAATGACTAAGTGAGGATCCTCCTTCAAACTGGACCAGTTGACATGGAATTGCCCCTAAGTGCTCTAGATTACATCTTTGGGCCAACATAGGAACATCTACCCCAAGTGAATGATCCAGGAAGCATTTCAGGCACCCCTGGGCATGTATAAACCACAGACCAATAAAAAAAGTTATGTCCATACAAAAGAAATAAAAAGATGAATTACAAATAATGTCAGAGAAATTTCAAAAAATCTGTTTTTATATCCATTGAGCAGAAAGAACAAAACTGAGGAACTGATAGATGGCTGTGCTTGAGAAGGGTCAGGCATGATTATTTTACACTTAGTTCTGACATCTGAATAGTGGTTACATCCCAGGAGCTAAACACGTAGCCAGATCTCAGATTCTGGGGGTGGGGAGGGAAGGGGAGGCACAAACATTTTCCCCCACCCATGCACCCACATACCTGAGCTGGCAGGGGTCCTCAAGCTCCACTGGTGGAAGCCCTCTTTCTCGCATACCTAGGCAGTTGGCAGTAGTTTCCCTGGGCCGCTGCACTGGCCAACATCCCTGCTCCCCCATGCACATGATTGTTTTTCTGTGAAACTGAGCATGTGCAAGGGAGGACCTCTGCTCACACAAATAAAATTGAGAATGCACAAGGGTGAGCCTCCCTCATGCATGCTCAGCTTCAGAAAAAAAAGCAGCACAGTGGTTGCCCAGAAAAAGTGCTGACAACTGCCTGGATTTGTGAGGAGGAAGCTTCCACTTGCAGGGCTTATGGATCCGTTCTACACAAAGCAACAGACAGTGTCTCAATCTTGGGGAAAGGGGGGCAACCCCAAAGGGGAGGCAGGCACCCAAGGGTCACCTGTGGTTACACATGAACACGTGATTTCTTCACCCTCTTGTGTGCCTGACTCAATCCTACTTAAAGGAACAAAATCATAACATGTCTTAAACTGTCAGAACCATAAATAAATTGGTACATTGCAAAATGAAAATTTGACCATTCTGCAGAGGAGAGCAGACTGCCCATTATTTACTATGACTTACCAAAAATGTATAATATAGCAATAAAAATAAGTCAAATAAGCACAGAGGATACAATGCAAGCTCTCAACAAAGAACTTATGCAACATCCACTTTACAAAGATGTAAAAACATTACAACTTAATTTAAAAATACTCAATTCCTAAATTCCCATGGAACAGAAAGTCGCCCAGAATAGCACTTAAAAAGCTCAGACTCTCGAGCGATTGTGGAGGTCTGGGCATTTCTAATTTCAAAGATTATCACTCTGACTTTAGGTTAGCTCAAGCCTTACAAAGGTTCACCCCTTCTGACATTAAGGACATACCTCGATGGCTTACGTTAGAATCTTCTTTGGTTAACCCACTTCCAATAAAATTAATTCCTTTTATGGATACCTTCATCTTTCATTAAAAAAACACAAAATATTAAAATCCACCTCCATCCTTATCCATAATTTCTACAAATTGATTAATAAAAACATAAAAGACCCATAAGATATTCCTCTTTGGTAAAATGGTAAACTCAACTTCACTAACTCATCCTCCTTTATAAATACCTGGCAATCAATTAATATTTGGTCTCTCTCACAAATCCTTATCGGGAACACTCTAATGTCTCTGGAACTGCTTTCCTCCACATATAACATACCCACCCGCAATTCATCCTCAAAATTGGTCTATTCTTAAAGATTATTGGGAAAAATATTTTTCCTCTTCCAATTTCACCTCTCTCTCCAAAAACTTTTCCCAATTCACTAACAACCTACTACTCAGTAACAAAAAAATCTTTGAAGCTTTATAAAAAAAACTACAAGAATTCACTTTATTTCACAATCTACCTATTTTAAAGCACAAAGCATATTGGACACCTCAAAAAATAGCTAGAGTAATGAATAAGGACTCACTCAATAAATCCTGGTCTTGCTCCTCATCAGAGGGCACCTTATCCAATATCTTATTTCATTGTCCTAATGTACAAAAATATCAGTGTTCTATATGGAGCAAAATTTGTAATAATCTAGCTATTATCTCTCCCCCCCCCCTCCATAACATATCAAACTATTGTGTTATGATCCTTTAATCCAGAATGTAATATATCCACTACTACCACAAATCTCTGATATATTCATTGCTATAGTGGCACATCTCATAGTGTGTCATTGGAAAGACAATTCGCAATTGAACTTCTGAGTGGTGGAACTATCTCTGCTCTATTCGAAAATTTGAAGAAATAATATCCACCCAAAAAATTGCTGTTCTCAATTTTATAAATGTATGGGCTCCTCTGGATAGGTATTGTGATGTCATCACTCTTCCACGATATGTCATTGCTTGCATTTCACCATATTTTCATACTGAAGCAACAACATTACTGTATTCATTGTTACCTCATAAAAAATTCAATAAAGATATGAAAAAACAATACTCAGCCCCATCAATTGAGAGAACCTACTGGCATTTCCAATACTAATAGTAGAAATGCCTATGGAATAAAGCACAATTACTTACCATAACAGGTGTTATCCAGGGACAGCAGGTAGATATTCTCACATATGGGTGACGTCATCCATGGAGTCCCGATGCGGGCAGACTCGCAAGAAGACTTGCTTGAAGAACTTTTAGAAAGTTTGTGACTGCCGCACCGTGCATGCGTGAGTGCTTTCCTGCCCGACATAGGGCAAGCGTCTCCTCATTTCAGATAGCTAGCTAAGAAGCCAACCAAGGGAGGTGGATGGGTTGTGAGAATATCTGACTGCTGTCCCTGGATAAAACTTAGAACTGAGGAGATGCTCACCATACGTCGGGCGAGAAGGCACTCGCGCATTCGCGGTGGGGCAGTCGCAAACTTTCTAAAAGTTCTTCAAGCAAGTCTGCTTGCGAGGCTGTCCGTATTGGGACTCCGTGGATGACGTCACCCATATGTGAGAATATGCTGCCTGCTTGTCCTGGGATAATTTAAATAATTGTATGTCTTAAATGGATTTTTTTTCTGTAACTTAGAATGTAATGAAGAAATCTCATCCCAGAATGACTCTCTGTAATGCAGTTTCAGGGTGGTTAACATCATATTTTCATTCCTGTGTACATTTTATACTGAAACATTTTCTGTGCAGTTAATCCTCTTGTTTTATAATCCGTCTTGTTCCCAGTATTCAGATGACATTTATGCTCATTACAATGCAAACATATGGTAGAATATTGGCTAAGGTGCATGAAATCACAGATTTAAGATGGAAGAATTATTGACAGAATTGAAGTTAATTGGCACAGAGGTGATCAAGAATGCCAATTACATTTTAGAGAACAATATATTTTCCAGATAGTGGCTCATTTTCAAAAAAGACAGACATCCAAAAGACAGCATAAATCAGCACTTGGACGTCTTACTAGTCAAAATGTCAAAGTGGGCATTCACAAAACAGACTTTATAGATATCTTTCTGGTCAATTTCCCTCCAGTGCATCTAAATTTTAAGGGGGTGAGTTAAGGCATGTTTTGGGCAGGCTTAGGGATAATCAAACTTTTAACAAAACATCCAGGGCACCATCTAGATGTTTGAGGCTAGACCTGTTTTAAAAACAAATAAGGATCAAAAAGGTGCCCAAACTGACCAGATATCCACCGGAGGGATTAAGACATGGCCCCACCTTACTCTCCCAGTGGTCACTGACCCCCTCCTACCGTCCAAATATGTGAAAAATAAAAACAGTACTTTCCAACCTGTCTTACAGATTCACATGGCTCATATACATACATCTCTACAGCAAAGCAGAGGGGCACTCTAAGGGTTACTGCAGTGAATGTCATATTAAAAGTCAGATGCCACTATAACTTGTTTATATTGCATGGTGTGCCCTCCAAAACTTACAGTACTCTACCTACTTAAAGATGGCATCTGTAGTCATAAGGGCTATTGTTGTGCTGTACAGGTTGGTACAGAAAGTTTTGGGTGGGTTTTGGAAGCTGTGATGAACCAATGAAAATATGTAAGTGGCGAAAACATTGGAAAATAGCTATGCCCATTCCATAATGTTCTCTGAATTTAATAGTTCAATTATCTTCTAAGGTGATTAAGTACAGTATATTTTGTTAGAGAGCTGTTGAAGAATGGTTTTGTCAATCTATGTAATTTGGATCATAATGACTGAGTGCCTTTAAGAAATAGGTAACTTTTTGAATTTTTTATCTAGTTATTATTAAATCGAAGTTCAGAATGGCAAAACCCATTAGAGTATGTGCTCCCTACTTTCATAATTTTAAAATAAATGGGAAGAAATAAGATTATTAGATGATAACCACTCTCCTGGGCTCTATATACTATCCCATTTCATAGGAATCTTTTCCTTTACCTTGAAATTAAATGTTGGTCTAGTGATAGGGCAGGTGTTGGTCAGGCCTAAATTAAAATTATCATCAATTCTGCTCTTGAATATCATCACTAAACTGGTAAGTGCTGGTTCCACCTTCACATTTCTCAGGACAGCCCCTTATTATACAGATCAAAAGTCACCATTTATTGATGTGGACAACCATTACGATGCATTAGTTTACTACTCACTCATGTTATTTTAGCATAAATCCCATTTTATACAATGAAACCTAGTTATTAAAAACTAGGGTTAGCAGTAAAATAGTGCATCTTATCTGCAGCCAACCTTAATCATCTTCCCCTTAGTGAGCTAAATGGCTTAATTTTATCAAAAATTTAAATAACTTAAAATATATGGATATGCGAACTATGTTTTGCCACCTGCCAGGGAACACAACTTGCTTTGCATATCAGTCCCATAGCTTGAGTTACTGAATAGTAAAATTTCCTTTTCAGATGTGTGCTTGAAATATATAAAACCTTCATATGTCATAACCCTGAACACCTTCAGGCCTTGGCAATGGTGCTGCATAACAAAATACTTCAGCATGCGGACTTATCACACCACTATCATCATGATGGCAAAATCAGATGCTGAAATGGTTCTAGAATACTAGAATAAGTTGGTATTTGAGTGCCTAATTTTAGGAATGAGTAGGGTTACCAGACATCCAGGAAAACCAGGACATGTCTGCCACGGACAGCGGTGAGGGGATCGGGGGGAGGTGGTGGGAGGGAGTGGCCATCCCTCCTGTCAGTCATCTTACAGTGGGGTTTGTGGGTTCCCTGCCATGGCCACTCAACTGATTGCAGCATGGAAATTTCCCCTATCATCTGAGTGGCAGAGACTCCCCAAAGCCACAATTCTGTAATCAGCACCCTCGAATGATTAACAAGCAATCCGACTTGGGTGCTGATTACAGAATTGTGGCTTTGGGGAGTTCCTGTTGCTCAGATAATTGGGGGAGGGGGAGAAATTCCTCTGCTGTGATTGGCTGTTGCAGTCTAGCGGCAAAGATAGGTGCCTGAAATGTAAGCCAGGGTTTTCCAGGCCTACATTTCAGCCTCCTATCTTGGCATTAATTACAGCTGAGTAGCCACTTTAGCCCACCTAACGCCACTTCTGGTGTTGGCCACACCTACTTTAGTGTTCTGTGGCCTAAAGCGGGTACCTAGCCACAATCCCAGTGGCCATTTCAGCCGCCTTTTATTTAGGTGTCTGTAGGTGCTTCAACACTGCCATTTCTGACTACATTTTTCAAATACCAAGGCATCAGCAGGGTACCTACTGATGCCTAAGTTTAAGCGCTGGTTATAGAATTTCCCCTTTAGAGGCTTTTATTCCAGTGATGATTTATCTGTTTTATTTCTCCAAGAAGATTTTATTATCATCGTATATCTAATCCTGATATCCACCTTCATGATTCTATCTTCCACCACCCCTTTATTTGACACTTTGCTCTCATCCCCTATCCTGGTCTTCACTCTCCTTATCCTTCAATGGGATGGAATAGCACCAGACCAAAGGGAATGTTGGGTAAAGGAAGGCAGAGAGTAGAAAAAGAAAAGGTAAAAGCCAGAGCCAATGTATTGCAGCTTAAAAGATCTACAGAAGCAGCTTTTACCCATCCTTATAGAGATGAAAGTTGCTGCTAGACTAGTTTACTGAGAAACTAGAGGATCTGGCATATAAACATGATGGCAGATAAAGACCATTTGGCCCATCCATAGCATCCACTATCTCCTCTTCGCCCTAAGAGATTCCACATGTCTGTCCCATGCTTTCTTCAATTTACAGTCTTTGTCTCCACCACCTCTACCAGGAGAATATTCTACGCATCTACCACCCTTTCTGTAAAAAAGTATTTCTTTAGATTGCTCCTGATCCTATCACCTCTTAGCTTCATCCTATGCCTTCACATTCTGGAGCTTCCTTTCAAATGAAAGCGATTTAAAAAGCCAGGAGAGGATCCTGGCCATTTAAATTGCTTGTTTAGGGCTAACCACGGATACTAAGCAGCATTAATCCAGTCAATACCGTTGAATACCCGCAGTTAGCACCTAAACCATAACTGGCTAATTTGTATTCAGTCTGTGAGTGGCTTTGGCATTTATATGGTTAAGAGACGATATTCAGTGCTTTAACTGCATAAGCTAACTGCATAAATAGGACCCCATAAAATACAGTCCTATCTTTATATGGCTTATCTTATGCGGTTTAGTACTGAACGTTGCATTTAATTGCATACGTGTTAATTGCCCAGCACTGAATATCCGGTGATAATGCTGATGAAAAAATGTGATCACCACTAGCTGAATATTTACCACATAATTTTCAGTTGAAATGAATCTTGTGAAGAATTATATATTTTTTTTTGGTGGGGAGGGCGAGGAGGTGGCTGAATAAATAGAAGCACACAGCAATGCTTCTGATTAGCTCTTTCAGTACAGAAAATTACCGCTGGGAAATTAGCTAATAGATATTATAGAGACATAGAAGATAGATAAAACTATGTGTAGATCCTAAGAGAAAGGATATAAAAATGGAAAGATTACTTGAAAAATATAGTACAGCAACTTGTATTTCCGTGGAAAAAAATTAATGCATCTGGGACACAAAAATCCTTTACTTATTAAGAACTGGCAGCTGTTCAACAGGAAGGAGACCAAAGACTAATAATCTGACTGTCACACTTCTTGTCATCTATGTAAAATAAAGCAACAGACAAATGTTAACAAGAAGCATCACCACCAAGAACCAAAAAAAAAATAGTAGTACAAATATCACCCATGGAAAAGCCCAGACCTCAAGTTTTATAAGGATATCAAGAGCAGAAAAGCTGTTCAGAGAAGAGCTACTAATATGGCACAGCCTTTAACACAGACCCTAGAGGCTTAAACAACCACATTATCTTGCTAAAGAGGAGATAAGAATATGGTGTCAGAAGGTTACAGGAAAGTACAATTTTTCAATGGAAAGAAATTCAAGTTCTAGGAGTCATTGAGGTTCATTTTTGAAAAAAAAAAACAAAAACAAAAAACATCCGAGTCAAAACTGGGATGTTCTGTTCATAGCACATCCTGGAGATGAATGTGTGGTTACATGGATGCTGTTATCAAGAGTGTTTCGGCTTCCTGGACCATGGGATGATTTTCCAAGGGCTGCTGAGCAGGGAAGGTATGCATCTATCAAAAGAGGAAAGAAGTGTCTTCGGCAGCAGGCTGTCTAATCTACTGAAGAGGGTTTTAAACTAGTAGCGATGGGGCAGGGTGACCAAAGCCCCCAGGTGAGTAGAAGCCCTCAGGTAAGTAAATCACTGAATACTTCAACACAGATAGGAAAAGGGAGCAATGTCTGGAAAGCAGTATATTTATTTATTTATTCAATTTTCTATACCATTCTCCCAAGGGAGCTCAGAATGGTTTACATGAATTTATTCAGGTACTCAAGCATTTTTTTCATTACTCTGGTGGGCTCACAATTTATTTAATGTACCTGGGGCAGCAAAAATCTGGATCTAGAAGCTGTGATGGAAGAAAATGAGTTGAATATAGTGGTGATCATGGAGATGTGGTTCATAGAGACCCATGATTAGGATATAATTTGTTCAGGAAAGACAGGATAGGAAGAAAAGGAAGGGGGAGCAGCATTATATGTCAAAGATCATATTGAAGTCATACAATTGCCAGATCTGCAGGGCAAGGAAGAGGCACTGTGGATCAATTTTGAAAGAGGGAATGGCAAATATATTCACAGCCGGAAGAAGTGGACAGAGATTTATTAGTAGACATTCAGAATATATCTAAAAAAGGGGAAGTTTTACTAACAGGTGATTTTAACATGCCGGATGTTGATTGGGGTATCCCTATTGTGGGATCTTCTAAAAGTAGGGAGATCCTGGATTCCCTATAAGGAAAACTGTTCCAGCAGTTGGTAATAGAATCCATGAGGGATGGGATCACACTAGACTTAGGGCTCCTTTTACGAAGGTGCGTTAGGGCCTTAAAGCGTGGAATAGCGTATGCTAAAATGCCACACACGCTAGCCGCTACCGCCTCCTTTCTGCATCTACCACCCTTTCTGTAAAAAAGTATTTCCTTAGATTACTCCTGAGCCTATCACCTCTTAGCATCATCCTAAGCCTTCTCAATCTGGAGCTTCCTTTCAAATGAAAGCAATTTAAAAAGCCAGGAGAGGTTCCTGGAGATTTAAATTGCTTGTTTAGGGCTAACCATGGATACTAAGCAGCATTAATCCAGTCAATATGGTTCTCAAAAGTAGTAGCTGGGAAGGTAAGGAATAAGAGATTATCTTTCATAAACTATAAAAAAAAAATAGCAAAAATATCTGGAAAAGTTAAGAGAGGCTGGTCAAGAAGTCAGGAAAAAAAGATGCAAATGGAAGAAAAAATACTGACATGGTAAAATGAGAAGACAAGACATTTTTTAGATATATCGGTAATAAGAAGAAGTGCAAAAGTGGCATTGTGATACTCAAAGGTGAAGAGGAAAAATATGTAGAAGCTGATAAATGCTGAATTACTTAACAAATATTTCTGTTCCATGTTCACAGCTGAAGTGCTGGGAGTGGGACTGGGAGAAAACAAATGTGATTAGGGATGGAGTAGTGGTAGACCCTGATCGATTTGCAGGAGGGTTGTTTTTGTGAGGAGCTAGCTAAATTAAAGTTAGGTAAAGTGATGGGGTCGGATGGTAAACATCTGAGGGTACTGAAGGAACTTAGGGAAATTCTGGTGGCTCCGCTGACTGGCCTTTTCAATGCTTCTCTAGAGTCAGGATTGGTAGCGGAGGACTGGAGAAGAGCTGATATGGCCCCTTCTCCACAAAAGTGGAAGGAAGAAGTAGGGAATTAAAGGCCGGTAAGTCTGACTTCTGTAGTAAGCAAATTAATGGAAACACTTTTAAAACAGAAAATAGTGAAGTTTCTGGAATCATGTGAATTACAGGACCAGAGGCAACATGGATTCACCAGAGGCAGGTCTTGTCAGACAAACCTGATCACTTTCTTTGACTAGGTGAACAGAGAATTGGATAGAGGGAGTACACTAGATGTGTATTTAGATTTTCGCAAAGCCTTTGACAGTGTTCCACACAGGCGTCTAAAGTGATGGGCTGAGCAAGGAACCGGTTGAATGGAAGGTAACAGAGAGTAGTGGTCAATGGAGATCGCTCTGAAGAAAGGGGATATACCAGTGGTGTGCCTCAAGGTTCTGTTCTTGGGCCTGCTCTTTTTAACATTTTTATAAGTGATATTGCTGAAGGGCTGTCGGGTAAGATTTGCCTCTTTGCAGATGATGCCAAAATCTGCAATAGAGTAGACACCCTGGATGGTGTGAATACTATGAAGAAAGACCTAGCAAAGTTTGAAGAATGGTCTGAAATTTGGCAGCTAAAATTTAATGCTAAGAAATTCAAGTTCATGCATTTGGGCTGCAAAAACCTGAGGGAACGGTACCTTTTAGGGGATGAAGAACTAATGTGCATGATCGAAGAGCGGGACTTGGATGTGACTGTATGTGATGATCTTAAGGTGGCCAAACATGTTGAAAAGGTGATGGCAAAAGCTAGAAGGATGTTAGGTGCATTGGGAGAAGTATGGCCAGTAAGAAAAAGGAGGTATTGATGCCCCTGTATAAGACACTGGTGAAACCTCATTTAGAATATTGTGTGCAATTCTGGAGACCACACTTTCAAAAATATTTTTTAAAAGATGGTGTTGCTCCAGAGGAAGGCTATTAAAATGGTGCGTAGTCTTCTCCATAAGGCGCATGGGGACAGACTTAAAGATCTCAATATATATACTCTGGAGGAAAGGTGGGAGAGGGGAGATATGATAGAGATGCTTAAATACCAACGTGGCATAAATGCGCATGAGCTGAATCGCTTTCATTTGAAAGGAAGCTCTGAAATGAGAGAGCATAGGATGAAGTTAAGAAGTGATAGGCGATAGGCTCAGGAGTAATCTAAGGAAATACTTTTTTTAAAGAAAGGGTGGTAGGTACGTGGAACAGTCTCCCGGAAGAGGTAGTGGAGACAAAGACTGTGTCTGAATTGAAGAAAGCGTGGGATAGGCATTGGGATCTCTTAAAGAGAGGAAGAGTTAATGGTTACTGTGGATGGGCAGACTGGATAGGCCATTTGACCTTTATCCGCCATCATGTTTCTATGTTTCTAACAGCCAAGAAAAAGGTCCATCTCACAGTAAATTTTGTACAGAAAAGATTTTCAGATTTCTTTTTTGAAAATAAATACAGGAAAGTGAAGATGTCCATCTACAACAACCATTTTACAAACTGAAGCATTTAAATTATAAACAGGGGTGGGGGGTTATGACAAGACACAGCATTATCTCTTTAACCAGGTTATTAGTTACAGCCTGGACTTCTACCACACTTTCTTTCACTTGTTTAATTTCTTAAAACTATTAAAGAAGAATTTGTTAAACGGATTTCCCAAGATCGTCAACATTACTTACAAGATTAGTGACTTGCAATGAAGACCTGGACACAGAAGAGATCAGTCTCTTGAGAGCATCCCATATGGTCTCGATAGTGATCGTTGCTGGTTTTGCTATTCCAGGGCCAGCATCTAAGCTGGCGCTCAAATCTCCCTGCCTTGCATTAACCGTCGCAAGCCCAGCTCCTTAATCCAGGGTTTCTCCTGACTCTGATTCCATGCAGGGCTTCTCCGGCAGGACTGCAACTGCAGCGGCAGAACAGCTTCTGGAGGGGAGAGGGACACCTCCAGCTCAAAGTCTCCAACTGCTCCCCCGGGTGAAGACAGCTCAGGCACTCCTCGGGAACTTGTGGTGACAGTGGTAAAATCCAAAATTGATTGCTGAGCTTGAGTAGATGTCCTAACCACAATGGGGTTGGCTCAGACACTACCCTTGCATTTCGAATGTAGCATTTCTCTTGAAGAGAGAACAGGAAAAATCGCTAGTGGATTCAGGCATTACACACGTTGCTTCCATGCTGCCGCCATCTTAACCTTCCTCCCCCCTCTTGAGCCAGTTCTAGTAGAATTGTGTTTAATCATGTTGAAATTATGAGACACTGTCTCTTGAAGGGTCTTTAAATAGAACTGAATTGTTTCCATAGATCTGTGTGTGTTTTAGTGTTGGTTAATTGCTTGAAATAATTGAATTTAAAATATGTCACATTTCACCCATGACACAGTAATCAATTTTTAGTACGACTGCACATTAATTGCAATTAATGCATTAATTAGTAATCTTGTGCAGCCCTTCTGGCTGCCCACCTTTCTCTCCTTCCTCACTCCCCACATGATTCAGCATTTCTCCTTCCCTTTCTCAAAACAGGAAGTTCATCAGAAAAAGGCAGGCAAGGTCAGAGAGTATGTCCATTGCAGGCCGCAGGCCGCCTTTCAACAGGGCTACCGCAGGCTGCAGGACTAAAGATTGATTTGCATAGTTAAAGGAAGTTAGGATTGGCGGTCAGGTGCAGGAAGGAGAAATGCCAGACTGTGCAGGAAGGGAATTTTAAAAGCTCGACTTGGGAACCAGTGGTGGTGTAGCAAGGGTGAGAGGCCCCTTCTCTGCCCTCTTCTCCACCCCCCGATCTTTTCTTGCCTCCCCCTCCCCACTGTGTGCATGCATCCCTTCCCTACCCCATACCTCTTAGATTCCACGGCTAACTCGCTGCCTGAATCAGGGTCAGCTCTCCCTCCGAGTCACTTCCTAGGCACAGGACCCAGAAGTGACGTCAAAGGGAGAGCCAACGCTGATGCGAGCAGCAGGCTAGAGTTTCAGGTTGGAGTTTCTGCTTGCGCTGGCAAAGACATAGAAGTACGGTGGGGGGAAGTGAAGGTGCTTATGTGGTGGGGGAGGAGTGAGAAGATTCGGGGGGAGGGGGCAGAAAGGAAGACGGGTGCCGGTGCCCAGGGTGGACCGCCCGCCACCCCCCCTCTTACTACATCACTCTTGGGAGCTAGGGATAGAGGGATGGAATTAGATGGGGAAGCAGACTGAGTTAGAGCTGGATAGGGGGGGAGAAAAAGAGGGAGAGGGAGAGTTGGACCTGGAACAGAGAGGTAGGGAGAGATAAATGGACCTGGGGCGGGATGTGGGGAAAGAGAGAGAGAATTGTACCTAAAGCAGGGAGGAAGGGAGAGAAAAATTAAGATATTGGGGCTCCTTCTATTCCAAGCACAGGCCCTCTTACAAACTGCGGTATGTATTCAATGCCTGGTGGGGTAGCTGAAGCCCCGCTAGCTACGAAAATCTGCTGAGTCTCTCCCTTCCTCTTCATACTTCCTCAGGAATGAAGAAATCAGCAGCATGCCTCCAGCCGACAATTGCAATCTCTAAGCATTCTCAGTTCATCCATGAGCTGAGAATTCTCAGGGTGTGCTGGCACTTCCTTCATCTTAAAGAAGAACAAGGAGGATTATTTTTGACTGGTGGGGCTTTGGCATCCCCACCAGCAAAGATACGATATTGAATGTGGGGAAGATGCAGAGGAAATGCATCCTGTGCACTCCCCAATGGACTGCTGACTATGCCCCACCTTCCCCATCGTGCCAAAATTATACACAAACGCACGACAGAAAACTTGCTCATTGGCCTTCACTCTCAATCTTTGGGATGGGCCACCCTAAGCTTCTCTGCACTCTGGTCCAGCAATTTCCTTACCCCACATCCCCACTTTTCCAGAAAACAAACAAACAAAAAAAAGTAATATAAACGTATAGCGCTGCTATTTAGGACACACTGCTGATGGTTCTGCTTTGTAACTCTCTTCTGACATGGAAAAAACAGAAGTGGCACGGCCCAGACAATGGCTCTATACATTTATGCTGGGTTTTTTTTTTGTTTATTTGTTTGTTTTGGCAGGGGGGCTTAGGTAAGTTTACCAAATTTTACTGAAGTTAAATCCGGACCCAGGGCCACCCAGGCCCACCCAGTTCCTCCTGTCTGGGTAAATTCAGACGTCTGGTAACCCTAGGCTAAAGGGAAGCTGTGCTACTGGACGGGGGGGGGGGGTTGGTGGGGGGGATCCCCAAATTTGCCCAGGGCCCCTTAGATGGTTAAAGCAGTCCTATTTAATCATAATGGTGATGGTGATGTCATCTGCATATATGAACGATTTTAGGTTAGAGTTTGCTAGGCTTCGTGCCAGAGGGGTCAAGTAAATATTGAATAGGGAGGGGGATAGGGGAGAGCCTTGTGGGACTCCACAAGGGTTACGCCAGTGGTGGGAGAAGGCTCCATTACTGTGGACCTGGTAGGTACGGTTGGTTAGGAAGCCTGTGAACCAATCTATTACCTGACCGGAGATGCCGATGGAGTCAAGGCAGTTGAGCATAATGTCGTGGTCGACCAGGTCGAAGGCACTACTCAATTCGAATAGCAGGTGTGGCTCCAGCCTCCTAGTTGGGCAACCTGACTAGATTATGCAGGTGTTTATCATGATAAGTGATGGCAAATAATCAGAATAAAAAGAAGCAGTCACTGTTTTAGGTCACTGCCAAGTTTCAGCTGATTTTTTTTTTTATTTCAGCCTTGGGCATGCCAGCATGATTTGCAATCCACCCAATTTGCTATTACTTGATTTAATTAAAAATATTTACCTCCCTGAGCAGTAAAGCCATCCTCTCACTGTTGTTTGGTACACAGAGTATCAGTGCTGTTAACAAAGGCAAATCATCTGGAGCACTGTCTCAAACTACAAGGGAATCAGCAGTTTTGCTATCTACCAATCAACCAAGATATAGGGGGGGGGGGGCACTGTTCCCGCTAAGCCAGTGGTCTTAAACTCAAACCCTTTGCAGGGCCACATTTTGGATTTGTAGGTACTTGGAGGGCTTCAGAAAAAAAATAGTTAATGTCTTATTAAAGAAATGACAATTTTGCATGAGGTAACACTCTATAGTTTATAAATTTTTCCTTTTGGCTAAGTCTTAATAATAATATTGTAATTTATAGCTAAAGAGACATATGATCAAGAAACTGTTTTATTTTACTTTTGTGATTATGATAAACATACCTAGGGCCTCAAAATAGCACCTGACGGGCTGCATGTTGTCCCTGGGTCGCGAGTTTAAGACCACTGCTCTAAGCTGAGTAAATTGTCTTCCAAATACAGTGGTACCTTGGATTACGAGCATAATCCGTTCCAGGAGCATGCTCGTAATCCAAAATGCTCGTTTATCAAAGCGAGTTTTCCCATAGGAAATAATGGAAACTCGCTTTGATGCGTTCCTCCTCCTCCCCCCGAGAACCGGCATTGCTCCCCTCGAAGGCCCCCCCCTGTGATCAGGCCCCCCCCCTGCGACCTCTGCGATCTGAGCATGCTCAAGGCCTGCGAGTTCACATTCACGTTCAGAACGTGAACTCGCAGGCCTTGAGCATGCTCAGATGCTCAAGGCCCAGCAGACGAGTAGGCCGATTTTCAAGAGTGCCCAGATGAGGGTAAGAAGCGGCGGGGGGTGCCCAATTGTGTCGGGGGGGATGTCGGATCGTGTCGGGGGGGGGGGTGTCCAATCGTGGCGGGGGGGGGGTCGGATCGTGGCGGGGGGTGCCCAATCGTGTCGGGGGGGGGTCGGATCATGGCGGGGGGGTGCCGGTTCGAGGCAGGGGGAGTGCCGGATCGCAGGGAGGGTGCCGGATTGCGGGGGGGGGGGGGGTGCTCGTAAATCAGTACAGATTGGTGCTTCAATGTTGTGTTTTCAATCACTAGGGCAAGGCAGATGCCATGGAGTCCTGCAGAACTTGCCTGTACCTCACTATTGAAAATGTGATAGTGAAACGGCACCCCCCATTAGCGACAACGTAGGTGGTAGACTCTAGTTCAGCTTAGAGAGAACAGTGATGGGGAGTACCTGAAAGAACTGTCAGTCAGCCTGTATGAACTGTGGAAGGTAACAGGTTTGCAACTGTGATAAAACGCAAACATTTAATTTCATTTTCCAAATGGTATGCACTTTAATGTACAATATGGCTGACATGATGAAGGCTATTTATTGAGATATTATTGAAAATATATTGGGGTTCCTTTAATAAAATGTTTACACCTCTTTTGTTTCAGTGCAATACCTGCATTACGCTGAACATTCCATTATTTTCCTTCATGGGGAAAAAAGTGCAAAACGTGAACAAGTGAATCCTACAACATGTAAGGGCCCTTTTACTACATATCAATGGAACTAGCGCTCACTAAATGCTAGATGCACATAGGTATAAAATGGGCATCTTAGCATTTACACTACATTAGTTTCTTTTATTCCGCCAATACCTTGCGGTTCTAGGCGGATTACAAAAGGAAGAGATTCTGGGCATTTAGGAGCCTAACTTAATTTTTTATTAATTGGTTTGGCATGGTAACTGAAAGCACCATTAAAAACCAGATACACCAGATACACTGAGGCACCTAACCGAAAAGTGGCATTTCTTTTTCCTTCATATTTAATTACAGTGAAGTCCCGAGTTTAAGCAATATAATAAGATCACTCAAAATAAACACAAGCATGTACTTCACAAGAACTTATTTAAAAATATTTCAGATAGACAAATAGGCGCCATTTTATTAAAAATACAATTTTTCACTTATCTCACATAATGGATGTACCGGGCCATGGTGCACCCTCACCTGGAGTACTGCATCCAGCAATGGTCGCCATACATGAAGAAGGACACGGTACTACTCGAAAGGGTCCAGAGAAGAGCGACTAAGATGGTTAAGGGGCTGGAGGAGTTGCCATACAGCGAAAGGTTAGAGAAACTGGGCCTCTTCTCCCTCGAGCAGAGGAGATTGAGAGGGGACATGATCAAAACATTCAAGGTACTGATGGGAATAGACTTAGTAGATAAGGACAGGTTGTTCACCCTCACCAAGGTAGGGAGAAAGGGGATAGATTCCATACGAACATAAGGAAGTTCTTCTTTACCCAGAGAGTGGTAGAAAACTGGAACGCTCTTCCGGAGTCTGTCATAGGGGAAAACACCCTCCAGGGATTCAAGACAAAGTTAGACAAATTCCTGCTGAACCAGAACGTACGCAGGTAGGGCTAGTCTCAGGGCGCTGGTGTTTGACCAGAGGGCTGCCGCATGAGCAGACTGCTAGGCACGATGGACCACTGGTCTGACCCAGCAGCGGCAATTCTTATGTTCTTATGTTCATAGGGGGTATTTTAGATAACAGAGAGGGCAGTTCTGCTGTGGTACTTGTTTTAGCAGCAACTTTGTTAGGGGACTACTGGTAGCATGATTGAACTCACCACCTCCTCTTGAGGTAGCAATAAGGGGAGTTGCACTACTGACAGTCAGGACAGCTAGTGGGCGATAGCAACCCATACACTAGCTGTCACAATTAGTGCTGCCCATTTCCGATTCAAATCAATTCACTTTGGGTGAATCGATTCAAATCGATTCCCTTTTTTAAAAAAAAAATCAGACTCGCCAATTTGGTTCCCACCGATTGGCTGCTGTTGCTTCGGGGTGGGGTTACGCGTGGCAAGGATTGTATCTGAGGTGTGTGCGTGGGTGTTGTTCTCACCTTCTCCATTCCCCTTCAGGGACAGAGCTGGTGGGTGGTCGTGTGGACAGGTTAGTTCCCCCGCTTCCTATGGTGGCACGCGGCTGGTGAGGGAAACAGTGGGCGAGTGAAGGTTAGGCCCCCTTCTACTAAACGCGCTAGCGGTTTTTATCACCGGGAGAGCGATGAAAGCTGCTCGCTGCTCGCAATGCTCATAGAGGCCCTATGAGCGTCGGGAGCAGCGCACAGCATTCAGCGCAGCTCCCAGCGATAAAAACCAATAGCATGGTTTAGTAGAAGGGGGCCTAGTCTAGAAACGGTTTCGGGTTCCCCCCCCCCTTTTATCTGTCACTGCTGTTATGGTGAAGAAGCCCGCGAAGGAGCAGGACGAGGTCTGGGGTTGGCGAGTAAAGGAGCTGGGCTCCAGCCTGCCCAACCACCACTGCTTTAATTATGAGCAGTGCAGGGAGACGTACACTGACATCACCGTGGGAAGCTTCGTGTGCACCTCCTGCTCCAGCATCTTGTGAGTATCATCTAATAGAAGACCCATTTACTTGATCTCTTCAAGTTCAGACAAAGCTTTTATCATTTGTATCAACTAGAAAAGCTCTTTGTATACATCTAGAAAGAAAGTCTGATCACTATGATTTGTGTGGTGGTGATATGGCCGGATTGCTCAAAAATGCCTTGTAGATTGGTTTGACCACAAAGAATTTGCACTAGTGACAATTCAGAATGTATATAGCTGGTGACAAAAATTACAAGTGCACACATTACACCCTTTCTAAAAAAAAAAAAAAAAAAAAGCTGCCTACCAGTATCTTAAAGGGTCAGATTTAAAAATTGCTTTACACTAAAACACTTTCTGTAATCCGTAAGGTCTTCAGAGGAAATAGACCGGAGTACTTAAATTATTCCTTTGAGGGAGGAGGGGGAAGAAATAATGGGTATAAAAGCAGAGGAGAGGGAGAGAGAAGTTGGACACAAGGGATAGAGATACTAGATAGAAGGGCAGTTGGGAAGAGAAAGGGAGAGCTGGTGGACCCTGGGGTGGTGGGGAAGGAGGGAGAGATTCTGGACGAAAGGGTTGTTAAGAAAAGGAGGTGGATCTGGGGATGGTGGGGTCCATCACTGCAGCTGCAGGAATGGAGACAAAAAAAGGAAATATGCCAGACCTCCTGGGGAGGGAAGGGAAATGAAAGGGGAGGAACAGAGATGGAAGATGGATGCACTGAGAAAGAAGAAAACGACAAATGGGCAGGAGACCCTGGCAAGCGAGTTATCAGAAGACAACCAGAGCCTGGGACCAACATGATGTGAATAATGACTAGTCAACAAAAGGTAGAAAAAATAATTTTATTTCCTGTTTTGTGATTACAATACGTCAGATTTGAAATGTGTATCCTGCCAAAGCTGGTGTTAGACTGTGAACCGTGAGCTAGGATTGTTTATTTTGTTTACACCACAGCGCCAGTGTGGGTAGGAGAGGGCAAATGGGGTAAAGAGGCTATAAAAGGGGTGAAGAGGGTATAAAATAAACCCACTAGGATGTTTGAAAAAAAAAACAAAAAACAAAAAAACCAATTGGGCAGGAAAATCGAATCAAAAAATCAATTCAATAGGCTGAATCAAATCATTTTTTTTTTCCTGAATCGGGCAGTACTAGTCACAACTTGCAACTCCTCTGACCCCTCATGTCATGCCCAGCTCCTGCCCACTCCCACACTGGACAGCTAGTGTGTTTTTGTTGTTGCATTAGTAGTTTTAATAGAGCTAATGCCTACTGCATTTAATTTATATTTTTATATCCTGCACTTTCAGCTAAAAAGGTTATACAGGACAGGGAACAATATATAAAATGCATTAAACAGTTACAAATTACATCATAAAATAACCCTCCCCCCCCCAGTCTCACCCATCACAATCCCAAAGACCCAAAATATTGGCTAAAAAGCCAAGTTTTCAATTGGTGACAAAATAAGCAATCTGACAAACTTTTCAATTCAATCGGAAGTTTATTTCACAAAATTGGCACTGCTCCCGAAAAACAAGAGCAAATTAATCTAAATTCTCTAGCTAAGGGAAGCTGGAGACCATGAACATACCTAGAATGCAGGGTTCATGCTGAAAAGAATTTATGGCAGGGATGTAAATACTCCGCACTCATCTCATGTAAAGTCTTAAGCCCCCAACACAGAACTTTGGATAAAACCCTATTCCACTATAGCTTCTTGTGACCCTGAGCAAGTCATCTAATCCTCCATTTCCCCAGATACATAAAACAGATTTTGAGCCAACTAAGAAAAGAAAAACTACTTGTATACAATAAATAAACCACTTTGGTTTTACCACAGAAAGGTGGTATATCAAATGCATTACCCTCTAAATTCTATTGGTATACTGTACTATAAATTCCACACTAGATGCTTAACATAACTTAGTAAAGGGGACTTATAGTTTCATAGTATGTCATGTGGAGCAGAGGTGCAAATTCTATAAGAAGCGCTCAAAAGTTAGGCGCTGAAATAGGTACCGTTCAGCGCAATTCAAGTAAAATTAGGTGGTTTAGTGAATCACGCTGAGCGGCACCTATTTTGGAGGCGCCCAATAAATAGGCCTGCTCTAGGCACAACTAAAAGTTAGGCGGCCATGCGAGCACTTAAGCACGCTGAAGAGCAGCGATTCTATAATAAGGTGCCTAACACGAAGCCACGCCCACGCCTAACATGCATAGCGCCTATTTTTTTGAAGGCCGCCTAAATTTTTAGAGGTGCCTTGTTACAGAATTGCTCTTTCTTGATAGGCGCCTAAGTTTCAATTATTGCTGATTAAAAAGCTTAATTGAGTTTGTTATTCAATTTAGATAGGCGCTTATCTAGTTGGGCGCCTCCAAAATAGGTGCCTAACATTAGGCGCCGGTTACAGAATTTGGGCCATAGATTCTGGCAATTCTTTCAGTTCCTTGTTACACCCTACTAAACTGCTAAATAAGAGAGATTTACTTTTGATAAGCAGATGCTTATGCAAAGCACTTGAAAGATATTACAATCTCTATCAATGCAACCACACTGACTGAAGATTTGACCGGCATTGTTAAAATTAAATTTTAGAAATTAAATACAACATGCTGCATGTAGTGTCATGGAATTCTCTTGATTAAGCATGCTAATTAACATGGCTTTGCTGGTGTTTATTATATTACAGTTAAGGATTATATTTATGATGTCTAATTCATCTACAAAATTTAATAATTTACTGAACTAGAATATTTAAAAGCACAGACAAATGCCAATAACTTATATCAAGAATACCTCAAATGTCTAAACAAAGAGCAACAATTACAATTTGCTTTCATAAATAAATTCCATGACTTACTAGTGCATCATGCAACATGAAGCATTCAAAAAGGAAAAGGGTTTTTTTTTTTTTTAGCAGAGGAAATGACATCAGCAGAGGGAAATGGCCACACTGTAACAGACAATCCAGAAATAGTATCAGGTAGAGTGGCAAATGGCACCACATGTGGTAAGATGGTAGCAAGACAACCAGCCAGAACTAGGAAAGAGATACTATGACAAAAATGAATATGATGCAATGATTAAAGAAGATCCGTAATATATTGCATCAGATAAGATTAAATTAGCTGTGGCAGAGCTCCCGGTTGTGCATAATGGTTATGCATAGGGAGATGGTTGGAAGAGCTCGATACCCAAGAGGGTTAAAAACAACATTGTGAAAGAGTCCCAACAGTATACTGGCCATCTGGAGCAATTTATGGAGGAAGTATTGGACAGGACCAAGGATTTAGATATAGAACATAACAATTGTCGCTGTTGGGTCAGACCAGTGGTCCATCATGCCCAGCAGTCCACTCACGCAGCGGCCTCCAGGTCAAAGACCAGTGCTCTAAATGAGTCCAGCCTCACCTGCATACATTCCAGTTTAGCAGGAACTTGTCCAACTTTGTCTTGAATCCCTGGAGGGTATTTTCCCTTATAACAGACTATGGAAGAGCGTTCCAGTTTTCTACCACTCTCTGGGTGAAGAAGAACTTCCTTACGTTTGTCCTGCTCACACCACACCATCCACAGGCTCTGGCCAGCTCTGCGGGTCAACAGCCACCACCAGAGCTCACAAAAAAATATATAAATATATTATTTCTGTGGGGTTATGCTTTAAAGTTTCTCGAGCTAGGTGTAGGCTGGGGCCAGATTTGCTCTGGAAGGCCGAAGGACCACAATGCCAGAGCTCAGTCACACTCTCAGGGTAAAGGAATCAAACTGAGACCAAGGTGCAACTGATAACTGGAACTTTTTACTTAAATTTGATTGACGTCAATGCATAAACTATTTACAACTTCTTCAAGTGTGGGAATACTGAAACTGGTTTTAAGGTGGTTTAGAATACAGTCACTTCAGAAACACCTTTATTGTGTTTCCCAATCTCTTCACTCAAATTCTCCTTACACAGTGTGAGCCACTGCTAGTTCCCACCTTCTTTCCTCAGCCTGGGAGCACTGTGTCCTTCCCCTCCCCCATGCTGAAAACTCCACACAGGCACTGCCTTATAGAGCACAGTTCTTCAACCGCCAGTCCGCGAACCGGTGACGGTCCGCAGAAAATTTCTGCCGGTCCGCACAGGGCCGGCAAGATCTACAAATTAAATTTCCTGTCGGGCATCTGTTCCCCTTTCCCTTCCAGGGCCGGCGTTAAGATCAGCTGTGGTACTGCTACAAACAGCCGGCAAAAAGAAAGACAGAAACCGCGGGACTTTTTCTCTTGCCTGCATCGCTATAGGCTCTGCCGATCTTGATCCCACCCCCTTCTGAAGTGACTTCCTGTGTTTGAAGGGCAGGATTGAGACCGGCAGAGCTTGTAGCGAATAGCAATTCAGGGAAGAGGAAAGGTCCCGCGGCTTCTGTGTTCATTCTAGCTGTCTGATTTAGCGGGACCATAATTGAAGGTAGGGTAGGGTTTGTCTTTGTTTTTGCTGCCAAGTTTAGCAGGACCGTGGTCAAAGGCAGGCTAATAGCAATCGAGTGCTGGAAGAGTGGATCAGGGCCAGCAGCCAAGGGAGGAAATAAGAGATGCTGGATTATGAGGAGAGGGAAAAATGTGATATAGGTGTTGTGGGAAGGGGATGGTAGACCCAGGAGGGGGGATTGGTGTGACAGAAGGGAGATGGTGGATTCCCTTGAGGGAGGATAGTTATTGGAACTAGGTGGGAATTGGAAGAATAGGGACACAAAGATAGATGCTGGACCTTGCAGGGGGCAAAGAGACATGGAAAATGCTGAACATGAGGATGGAGTATGAAGACAGAAGTCAGATATTGGACATGGGTAGAGGGAGTATGGAGACAGAGGGGATATGCTGGACATGGTGAAAGGGGAATAGGGAGACAAGGAGAAGATACTGAATAAGGAATGGAGGGAGTAGGGTGATGGAAGGTATCTGCTGGATTAAGATGGGGAAAAGAGGGGAGGTACTGGAATGGGATGGGGGAAGATGGTGGGTTGGCTGGCTGGCTCAGCAACGGGAAGAAAAAAAAGAACACAGGAAGATGCTGGACATGGAGGTTGTAGGGTGAAGGAAAAAAGCAGACTTGACTGAGTAGGACTTGATGGAGTAGGTGGGACATGCTGGACACAGGGTAGATGCAGTAAGAAGAAAAAGGAGGTTCTGGATATTGGAATAATAGGTAGAAGACAGGAAGGGACAGAAGTGGCAGATAGATTGTAGACCTTGGAAATAAATTTAAGAAAAGACAGAAGAAAGCAGAACAAAATGGGCAGATAATAAAGGTAGAAAAAAATAATTTTATTTCTATTTTATCATTAGAATATATCAGATTTGAACTATATATCCTGCTAGAGACATAACTGGGGACTGCAAAGCCCAGGCAGTGCTTCTTTAGCTTCCAGCACTCCCCTAACACTATTCCTGACATGTGTGACTGCAGTATTCTGTTAGCATGATATTTCTGTGTAGCATTCTGTAATAATTTGGCTTGTTCAGTTTTCTTGATAGTAGAGTGGATATATGTGAAGGGGAGGGGAGAAGAAACAGGGGTTTTGTTGATCCTTGCTCTGTATTATTTGTATTTATAAAATGACAATTGTACAGAATATTGTTTCTTTTTATACTTTAATAAAATATGTTCAATATAAAATCATAACTGAGGCTTGTGCGGATGGGATCAGATGGTTTGCGGGGACTGAACTCACGGAGACGGGGTGAAAATGTTTTTTTAAATTTCAGTCTTAGTAGTTTGCCGGTCCACAAAATAATTCTTTTATTTCCGCCGGTCCATAGGTGTGAAAAGGTTGAAGAACACTGTTATAGAGTCTGTTCACTCACTCTTTTCTTTTAGAGAGAGGTCTCCACACACTCTTTGTTCTGTCCTCTCCAGATGACCCCTTGGAAAACAAAGTGCAGTAATTTATGTCTCATCTCCAGGTTCCACTCTCTTTCCAATCATAATTGTGTGCTCTTTTAACAAACCTTCTTAGACTTCCTTCCACAAGCAGTCAATATTTCAGCAGTCTCCCTCAGTACCAGGTCTCTGGTGGGCATTAAAGATAACCAAAAGCCTAGAATTTATTTCAAACTCAACTTTTATACTGTACTCCCTTCAACTCGGGCAAAGGGAGCTCCCAACCAATGCTCCTTCTAAGGACTGGCCAGATGCGTAACAATTGTTCTTCATATCAATGTAATAAATAAAGATGTCTTGTATTGTATTATTGATAATTGATAAAGGGTGGGTGGGTAAAGTTATGGTTCTATATTGAGGAGGGGCATAATCAAAAAAAATGTCTAAGTCCCTTTTTGGCCTAAGGCCTTAAACGTTGAAGGCAGAAGAAGGGAAAGTGTCCATAACAAAAACAAACGTCCTTGTTTTCATAATGGCCTGCCTCTACATTCAGCTGTTTAAATGCCCAGACCACCACTACGTCTACACTTGTACCCAAACGATGTCTACACTTATACCCCATAATGAACCAAAAAAAACGCCTAAGCCCCATACGTCCAACACAAGGGCTTTTAGGCGAAGGAGGAGCCAGTCCTTCGCCTAAAAGCTGGAGTCTGTCAAAAACAACATTGGTTACAGAATCCAACCCAAAACCCCCCCCCACACGACATCGGGGCAGGAGGGAACTCAAGCACTCCTGCCCCGCGATCCCTAAACCCCCCACCCTCCGATTACGGTCGGGCATGAGGGAACCCAAGCCCTCCTGCGCTGGGCACCCGCGGCACCCTGCAACATCGGGGCAGGAGGGAGCCCAAGCCCTCCTGGCCCCAGCGATCCGCGACCCCCCCCCTCCCGCCGATTACATTCGGGGCAGGAGGGAACCCAAGCCTTCCTGACCTCACGCCCCCCACCCCCTCGACACACACCCCCTCCCCCTCAACGTCCGCCCCCTTGAACCCCCGATCGCCCCACGAACTGACCCGTGACCCCCCGCTGACTCCCCCATCCCCACCTCTCTTCCCCGTACCTCAAATTGTTGTCCGGACAGACGGGTGCCAAGCCCGCCTGTCCAGCAGGCCAGCCGGCTCCAGAATGGAGCCGGATTGGCCCAGGTGGCTGAAACCCTGCCCACAGGTGGGGAAAAGGGGGTTGTGTCGAGGGCAGGAGGGCCTGGGATCCCTCCTGCCCGTATCGTAGTGGGGGGTGGGGGATAGGGGGGGTCCGCCTGGGCAGGAGGGGTTGGGCTTCCTCCTGCCCGATCGTGTAGGGGGTGGGGGGTGAGAGGTCAGGTGGGCTTGGGCTCCCTTCTGGCCTGATCGTAATCTCTGTAATATTTTTCTATATTCAATCAAATGTATTACACCGTTGTAGTTTATAAAATAATAAAATTAAAAACAAAACAAGTTTTAAAAACCAACAATTTTCCAAATTTGCAAGTATTTTTGTGAGCGACCATGTGAAATCTGTGAGCAATGCTCCTAGAATGTATGAACAATTGCTCGTGTGTTCAGCTTAGAGGGAAAACAAAGAAAGAAAAACCAAAGAAAAACCCTAGAGTCACTTCTCATTCAATTCCATGTGGTTTTCACCAGGATTTTAAACCAACACATATGGAGGTCCTTCTACTAAGGCGCACTAGCTGTTTTGGCGTGTGCTAAATGCTAACGTGTCTATTATAGTCTATGGATATGTTAGCGTTTAGCGCGCGCTAATATTTAGCACGCACTAAAATGGCCAGCACACCTTAGTAAAAGGACCCCATGGTTATCTTCGTTTTACCATAGAAACATAGAAAAATGACGGCAGAAAAGGGCCAAAGCCCATCAAGTCTGCCCACTCTAGTGACCCTTTGCCTTGATTTTGCTCACCACCCCCCTGCCTTTACCATTTGTCAAATTACACATTAAGTATGCTCTTTTTAATGTCTTTTGACGTTTATACAGTATGATTAACGTAGGCATATACCTCTGATCAAGGCATCCCGTTTATTATGATATTACTTTATTTAATTTTATTATTTGATTATATTGCATTTTGGGGTCCTTTTACTATAGTTGGTTCTATATATTCAGAAATTATCCACTTTCGTTTAACCACTTGGTATGTATCATTTTATCTATTATTCTTTATTCATATAAACCTTTTATGTTGGACGTCACTATATGTTCTTAGCCATTTTTCATTACTAAGCGATTTCATTCATTATTTCACATTAGTATTCACTTTTATCACATCACCTTCATGCTCCATTTTCATCACTTTTTCCAATTGCTATCTGTTCACATCCGACACTTCTTTATATCAGATCTCAGTCATATATTTTATGATGTACCTTTGAGCACTTTATTTTACACCTATATATCTCACTATTAGTCATATTTCTCCATTTACTTTTTTTTTTTTTTTTAACATACTTTATGGTGTATCTTTGAGCACTTCACTTTACACTGTTTCATCTCACTATTTCTTCATCTATTCATTTTAACATCCAATTTCTCAAACATCGGTTCACATTTTTTTAGGACCCCCTGAGAAAGGCAATTTAACTGAAATACAGACCTTGTTGGGTCCATACCATGTTATACATACGTGGATTCTGCTTTGTGAATATTATATTGCTACAACCTGATTGACTTAATAAAATATTGCATAGGAACATCACATCCAGTTTTTTTTGTCAGCTTAGAGGGAACATAACTCCCAACTCCACCTATTTTTTGGCCAATCACAAACTTCCTTAGGCTCCTTCCTAAGGAAGTCCCTGATTGGCTCAGATGCCGCAGGCCCCTCCCAGTGGGTCTTAGGCCCCTTCCTGTGTATTACATGATGCACTGGGGAGGAGCCTAAGGCCCAGTTGCATCAGAAAAAAAAGGAGGAGCAGGAGGTGTTTTGGGTACCTCCTGCTCCCGTTAAGGTAGGAGTTATGGGGCACGGGGGCGGGGAGACTCTGGTTGCAGGAAGGAATGGGAAGCCCTCCTGCAGTTTTTATCAAGGGGGGGAGGGTAGGTTCTTCATGGTAGGAGGGTGGGCATTCCTCCTGCTGTTTTTTGGGGGTAGTGAGGGGAGGGTAGGTTCTTCATGGCAGGAGGGAGTGGCTCGCTGCATGTTGCGGGGGGTGGGGGGGGCCGTGCATTTGTTGGGGGTCATTGGGGGATTTTTAAAATTTTCTTTTTATGGGACAGATATACACAAAATATCTGTGCCATTAAAAAAAAAAAAAGAAAGAAAAAACCTAGCAGACCTGTTACCGAAAGGTCTATAGCAATCGGGTTTTAGGATCGCAAAATAGCCAAGCAATGTAAGTGAACCAATCGCTTGGCTATTTTGCATGGGGTTTTACTAATTTGCATGGCCGGATCAGAAAATGGATGATCGAGGGGGAAAACACGCGGTGGGCCGTTTTGTGAATCGGGTCAGTTAGCAGCAATCGTTGCTAAACCTGTGAAAACAAGTTTAGCGACGATTGCTGACTTTAGTGAATCAGGGCCTAAGTGCCTTTTTTTAGGCACCATCTATAGAATATGGCCCATTGCCTATAATTATGGAGGAGCTGCAGGAATTTGGGAAAGTGGCAAGATTTAAAGTAGATTTATATAAAATAGAATACCTTTATATAAAAATTAATATAAAATAAAATGTCCCCTTTGGCAGAAGATGAAGTTGTGTAATTACAATTAGACTCCTAAGTGGGCTAAGGGAACAAGTAGATATTTGGGGATTCAAACTGGAGCAGACCATGAAAAGCTTTATAAATATAACTACAGAAGAATACTTGGGAATAATCACAGGGATCTAACAAAGTGGCATAAAAAGTTACCTGTCATGGCAGGGAAGAATGAATTTTTAATCTAAGCATTTGTATTTTATTCAGGCTCTGATCACTGAGATACCTGGGGTGGGGGAGGGAGGGTGGGGTTAAGCAAGTTACAGAAATGTATTTAGTCAACTTGTCTAGGGGAATAAAAGACAAAGTCTGTAAAACTATTCACTTGTAGGAACGAAGATGGGACACTTATTTTACAAAATATTATGTATTATTATCAAGCATTCTCGTACCTTTCCTTGTCTACCTTGGTTTCTCCACTCTGCTTTTATGTTATTTCAGTGCTGATGACTCAACTGCACAAATATATATTTTATTCAGCTAGGAAAAAAGTTACCCAGCAACATTGTACCTGTGATACAAAAGAAACACCTATTTTTCATACCCCACAGACGATCCCTAAATAGATGAAAAATAAAAGCCTATTTTATGTACACCTAAGAATAGGAGCCCTACTTGTTATTCAAGCCACCAATTTACTCTATAATTCATGAGACAATTTGGTTGTTAGATTCTCCTGTTAGAAATTTGTATTCAACCAGGATTTATTTACTTATTTTCCATTTAATTACCCACAACAACTGAAGTCTTCATAGCGGGGTACGGCAATTAAAATCCCACAATAGGAAGTATACTCAACAAATATGAAACTAGATATGAAATCTTTGTTGTACAATAATTAGAAGTCACCATTTTGCAAAATTTCACCTGCTTTGTGTGATCTGCATATTCTGATTTCAGTCACTGGATTCTGACATCACCCTTTGTCTCAAGCCCTGTATAAAAAGCAGTGATAGGAAAAGTTAAGAACTCAAGTGCTTCATCTTTTCCTTCTCTAGGACTCTGAAATCTACATTTTTTAAGTTGAAAAGCCTTTTGCTGTTCTCATATCAGGATAGTGGGCTGCATCAATGGATGATGACATCAATCTTTACCTCAACTGCCATGACATAGCACAGGCATGCACTCAAGGAGCAAGACCCTTCATGCATGTCTTGGTATGCTAACATTTAATTGATTCTAACCTCCCTTTTACTAAGCCATACGGCTGAGTGCCACAGAAGCAAATGGTCTAAACACCCATTCAATTCCTATGGACATCTGAGTATTTACCATCTGAGACTGTCCCATGCTGTTGGGCTTAGTGAAAGGAGGGTAAGTTTGTTTTGGATATAGGATTGGTGGAGTGCAAAAGTAGGCACATAGATTATAAGATTTATTTATTTACTTATAGTACTGGCTTTATCAAAATTCCTACAGTCAAAGCGGTTTACAGTCTAAAATATGATAAAAATTATCTATCTAAGGGAAGTTGGAGATCATGAACGTACCTGGAATGCAGGGTTCATGCTGAAAATAATTTAAGGCAGGGGTGCAAATACACCACACTCATCCCATGTAAAGCTGTAAGCCCCAAACACAGAACTTTGAATAAAGCAGCTTCTTGTGACCCTGAGCAAGTCATCTAATCCTCCACTGCCCCAGATACATAAAATAGATTGTGAGCCCACTAAGGAAAGAGAAACTACCTGTATACAATAAATAAACCATTTTGGTTTTACCACAGAAAGATGGTATATCAAATGCATTACCCTATAAATTCTATTGGTATACTGTACTGTAAAACCCACATTTAACATAACTTAGTAAAGGGGATTTATTGTAAAGGGGATGAATCACAGCTAATGACACCTAAGAAAAAAATTAATGATGCCTGAAATGTAGACCAGCATTTTACTGGTCTATGTTCTTTAGTGAATTGTGCCTAATGGTGCCTAAATCCTGCTCTTCCTCGTAACCAAACACACTTAGGGCTCCTTTTACTAAGCTGCGCTAGTGGTTTTAGCAAGCGCTTGACGCCAACACCTCCACTGAGCTGGCATTAGTTTTTCCACGTAGCGCAGGGATTAGCGTGCGCTAATCTGCATCGTGCGCTAAGAATGCTACCGCAGCTTAGTAAAAGGAGCCCTTAGTCATAAGGCGCAATTAAGCATCCTGCTGTAGATATATTAACAGCGCCTACTTTAAAAAAAAAAATGACATGGTCAATTATGATGCCAATTAAAACAATTAAGTTAGGCAGTGGTAGGGCACCCACCACCACCTAACGTATGGTGGCATTTATAGAATATGGCTTGAAGTGTGGAGAAAGAAGAAATAAATCAAATATTGCAAAGCAGAGAGAAAAAAAAGGACAATATGGAAAGGATACAGATAAACTCAGTCATTCTAACAGGCACTAGTACACAATTTTGGAACCTCCTATTGCAAAGTGGCATAACTAACAAAATAAATCAAGCCAGGAGCCATCCTGGTAGCTAAGTGGCAGTACGACAAAGTGCCATAAGGAAGGACTAGGGATTGATAAACATATTTCTCTCTCATTCTCAGTCCTCCATGTCAATCAAGGGATGCTGCAAGAGGGGTTTTTAAACCTTGCAGGAGGGTGCCATTGTTCTACATGGACACCTAGTGGCTTGATCACATGGGTCCAGGGAAAGACTGTAAGCATGGCCTAAAGCTGATAATTAGTCTGGTCCTTACATCAGCAAATTTACCCCCCCCCCCCCCTTTACGAAGCAGCATTAGGCTTTTTTTTTGTTTTAAATCGCTGGCCATGGAAGTATTAGCTCCAACACTCATAGGAACAGAGAATGGCATGGTGACAAATTTTTACCTGTTCCCACAGGAACTCAATTTCCTTGTCCCATCCCTGCAAATTTTATTGCTGTTCCTGTCCCTGCCCCATTCCTGTAAGCTCTCCCTTAACTGCACAAGCCTTGGAAACTTATGATTTTAAAGTATTTGAGGCTTGTGCAGATGAGGATAGAGCTTGCAGAAATGGGGCAGGGACAGGGAAAAATTTATTCCCGTGCCATTCTCTAGGTTGGAGCTAATACTGCCATAGCTGGCAATAAAAAAGCCTAAGGACGCTTTGTAAAAAAAAAAAAAAAAGGGGGGGGGTAGTTGTGAGGGAATATAAAGCTGACAAAAATCTCAAGATAGGTAACTGAACATAAGAACATAAGAATTGCTGCTGCTGGGTCAGACCAGTGATCCATCGTGCCCAGCAGTCCACTCACGCGGTGACCCTCTGGTCAAAGACCAGCGTCCTAATTGAGACTAGCCCTACCTGCGAATGTTCTTGTTCAGCAGGAACTTGTCTAACTTTGTCTTGAATCCCTGGAGGGTGTTTTCTCCTATGACAGATTCTGGAAGAGCATTCCAGTTTTCTACCACTCTCTGGGTGAAAAAGAACTTCCTTACATTTGTACAGAATCTATCCCCTTTCAACTTTAGAGAGTGCCCTCTCGTTCTCCCTACCTTGGAGAGGGTGAACAACCTGTCCTTATCTACTAAGTCTATCCCCTTCAGTACCTTGAATGTTTCGATCATGTCCCCTCTCACTCTCCTCTGTTTGAGGAAGAAGAGGCCTAGTTTCTCTAATCTTTCATTGTACGTCAGCTCCTCCAACCCCTTAACCATCTTAGTCACTCTTCTCTGGACCCTTTCAAGTAGTACTGTGTCCTTCTTCATGTACGGCGACAATGGCATCATGAAGGCTCATGATGCCAGTGCCAGATCTCAGCTTTGGTTCCAAATTAGAGAGAAGCAAAAAGAGGAGAGACGGGAAAAAGAATGGGACTTTTATACCATCTTTACACATTCAAAGTGGTTTGTACATATACAGGTACTTACTTTATACCCGGGGTAATGGAGGATTAAGTGAGTTGCACAAAGAGCAGTGCTGGGATTCAATCCCACAACCTCAGGCTGCTGAGGTAATAGCTCTACCACTACTAGACCAAGAGGCAGAAGGAAACTACCAAGTGGGAACAAAAATCAAGCCAAATTAAATAATCACACACACACACACACACACACACACATATTGCATGTATATGTAAAACACTTCCCAGTAGCAAACACCTTCATTCACTTGATAGATGCTTCAAAAATGTAATAGAAATAAAGTCCTACAATGCCTAAAATTTGCAAGTTTACAACAAAAAAAGCCTTTTTGGCTCAGTTGTAAAATGTAGTCAAATAATAGCTTGCAGTCAATATTTGTTTGTTTTGGTAATAAAAAAAATGGCTTCCCATTCATATTCTATCAACGGTTTATATTGAGATCAAGTTAGATTCATGAAGAATTATGCAATACATACGGCAGTTCTATGAACATTTATAGCACAGAATGTGAAAAGCCATAGAATACTTAAGAGATTCTGTGCAATTCTCTCTTCACTTAATGGTCCATTTCAATAAAGAAATTTGCTTGAGGCATGCTAAACAAAAAAACTTGACAGAACAGAGCCCCAAGTGACTTGTACAAAGGTTAAAGCAAAGCACAGTGCAGGACAGGTAATGCCTACATCTTTTTTTTTTGTTTCCTGTTTATTGGAGAACTCCAGTGAAGTATTTTATTGACTCACTGCATATTGTTTAAAAGAAAGATTAGTCTAAGCAGGACGTATTACTAACTTAAAGTACACTACCTTACAGTTTATCCGGTCAAATACTGTAATCCTAACAGTTTGTCTACAGACTAATATCTCATTCAAAGCATTATGAAGCAACTTTGTTAACAGTCTTTTTTTTTTTTTTTTTTTTACTATACTGTTACCACAAATTAATTGCCTAGTATCTTCCTATACAATTAATACAGAGACACAGTAGCATAGCACAGGAGGTTAGCGCCTGGGGCAGTGTTGCCTGGCATCACCGCGCCATGTACTCTATACTCTTCTGACACTTGGGAGCCCTCCATATCCTGTGTACCTCTTAAAATGTTCACCGCGACAAGGAAATGTTCCCATGACCAGGAAAGGACATCCAAAGGGAGCTGACACCAGCGCAAGCAGTTCATGGAAGATGCTGCTCGCTTCAGCGCACCCCCCCCCCCGCGAAAATGGTGCCTGGGACAATCCGCCCCATGTGCCCTCCTTACTATGTCACAGCAGAGACAACACACTTAGAGCCCGATTCTAAATATTCTAAATATCACGCTTAAAAAAATAATCAGCACCGAAAACTCAATTCTATAACAGTTATTCACAAACTTGTAGAATTGCACTTAGCATCCATTATGCATCATAACTTTTAGGCTCACTCATTTAAATCAAGGAAAACCTGCCCTAAACACCTGCATCTAAGTTGTGCACATATTGACGCAAAACTTAAAAGAACAACCACACCCAAACCACACCCCCTTTCTAAAAATCACACATTCAATCTGACGCCTAACATTTTAGGCAGTGAACCTACCAATCTGTGCATAAATTTCAATTAACTCCAGTTCGTATCAATTATGAGGTGTTAATTGCAAATTATCAGCATTGATTAGGCCTATCAATTTATGTGTGCACATACATCAGGTACAAGCACAACTTTAGGTACTACTGCATTTCCCTGAAAATAAGACACTGTCTTAGATTAATTTTGGCCCCCAAGAAGGTCTTATTTTTGGGTAGGTCTTACTTTTTATCATGTATAATGATCATCTCTCCCTTCCTCTCCTCCACCCCAATTCTTCCTATTTCCTTTCTCTCCTCTACATGTAAAGCATCTTTCTTCCCCTCTCACCCATCATTAGGTGCAGTATCTTTCTATCCCTCTCTCCCTCCCTTCCATCCCCCTGTGCAGCAGAACCCTTGCAGCTTCTATCCCTCCCATCCTTCCCTCCCATCCCTTGCGCAGCAGAACCCTTGAAGCTTCTATCCGGCTCTTCCTCCCATCCCCCTGTGCAGCATCTTTCTATCCTCCCATTCCCCCCCCCCCCCCGCTGCCCCTACTGACCCTTTCATCTCTCCCTCCCATCCAAACCCCGACTGTGAGCCAAAATACCTGGAAACAAACGGCAGCGTTGGCAGCACAGGCTGCATCGTGGTCTGCCCTTCTCATGTTCGGGCGTTCCTCTGCCGTATCACTGAAGATGTCATCAGCAACACGGCACTGAACGTCCAGGCGTGAGAAGGGCAGGCCACGATGCAGCCTGTGCTGCCGACGCTGCCATTTGTTACCAGGTATTTTGGTCTCGCAGTCGGGGTTCGGTTGGGAGGAAGATGGAAAGGTCAGTGGGGAGCACGCTGGGGGGGGGGCACTGCTGCCAGCGACTAGGGCTTATTTTTTTGGGGGGTAGGGCTTATATTAAAACCTATCCCGAAAATCATGCTAGGGCTTATTTTTGGGGTAGGTCTCATTTTCAGGGAAACACGGTATACTGTATATAGAATTTGATGTCAAATCATGCACTCAGCACTTGTTGCTCTACCCCCCCGAGATCTGTCCTGAAAACAAAGACGATACACAAGCATTTTCAACTAGTGTGGAATTTTATTTGGCCGCAGCCATAACAGCACTATTACATCACAACTGTCATCAACTGAGCAGAATAACCAATCATGAAATGTGATGATCAGGTGCACAGCATATGCCTCTCCATCCTCTCCCAACGTGGGGTCCAAACCAGCTTCCCCTGCTCGCTGGACCTATCCCGTTCAAGGATGTGTCCTCTCATCAGCAGTACGTTGCTGTGAAGATCATGGCCTGGCCTCCCTGCCGTCCAAGCAAGGTGACATGCCCCATTTCATAAGCAATGTAAAGGTGTATGTCGTTGACTCATATGCTGTGTTTACCCTCCACTACCGCGTCCGCCTGTGGGATGCCGGCTCGAGAGGACCGACCTCCCCTCCGCTCACCCCTATTCTATCCTGCCCCCTCCCCCCCACTCCTAGCCGATTGGCCCCAAGGCTTCGGCCGATTTGTCTTCGCTCCTCCCTATGTGGCTCGGAGCTTGTTTTTATTGTGCATTACATTACATTGTGGCTAATGCAGATGCTATACCAGCTAGAGAGCTGTTACTAAATATTCCACACTATTTGCTGCATTTAAAACTGACATGGGTACTGTACATTACAATAAAGACTTACTAAGGCATGCTAACAATTAGCATGCACCAAATAAACAGGAATAAAACGGGGTTTATAGCATGTAACACATGCTAATTGTTAGCGCTCACTAAATTCATATGTATACCTTAATAAAAAGACCTCTTAGACTCCGCTCTATTCTGCTTATGTTAGTTAATGTGGGAATTAAGGTACACCCATTGCCAAACCACTGCATTAACAATTGGTGTGGGCATGAGCTAACAGTGTGCACTAATTCCTTCATTAACTGCTTAAATAAAAAGGAACCCTAAATCTGAATTAATCATAGCCACATTTTTAGAAGTATTTCATTAAATTATAGCTATTTGATCAAAAATTTTAATTGCAATTAATCACCCAATTAAACATTTTTTATTACAGGTAATCACATTTTTAATCACTCCTGAGACAGGGCCGCTAAATATCCCCTCTGATTTCAGCAGCACTATTAATACAGTTAAACACAGTAGCAATATTCAACTCACTACCTAGTTAGCTGACCAGGTAAAGTTAGGACAACTATTGCCCTGTCAACTAACTACCCAGTTATCTGTGTAGCAAGCTAAATAGGAAAAGAAGGGTTAGTTTTGCCAGTCTACCAAAAGCACCCCCCTCCAAGAGCATCTGCCACTCCTGAAACTCCCAAAGACTATCTTCCTTCCTCCCCAAATTCCTCCTCAAGACTATTCCCCCTTCTGAAGAGCTCCCTACCCTAGAAAAACATCCCTCTCCCAAGGACCCTCCCCAATAGCATCTAACTACTCTTACATATCCTCACATTCCTCTAGGTCCCCCAGGACTAGATGCCCTGGAAGTCACAGGTAGGAAAGGCAGGAGTGATTCCCAGTTGGTTTTGGGTTTAAAATGGTGGCTGTGATTTAGAGCAGTAGTTTCAAGGCCACCATTCTGAATCCAGAGCAGGCACTAGCAGAACAATTAGGAACTGTGCCGGTCTGTTCTACCCTAGACCAGGATTATCAATGCAGTCTTTGGAGCATACCGAGTCCCATTGGGTTCTCTGGATATCCAAATGAATATGCAGGCGAGAGATCTGCATATTCATTGTGGATAGTCTGAAAACTTGATGGTACTTGGGTGTGCCTCAAGGACTGGGTTGAGAAGGAAAAGGGGTTTAATGTACCTGTATACAGATTTGTTTATTATTTCTTGATATACAGCCTAATCCAACATGTGGGCCTAGGTGATGTACATACACTAAACAATAATTAGAAAAGGAACTCCACATAAGAATAGGAAAGTAATACATTTGCACACTACGAAAGGAAAACATGTAAACTTATTTTGTACCTGGGGCAATGAAGGATTAAGTGACTTGCCCAGGGCATCCATAAGCTAGGCGGAGGCCTACAGAGGGTGCATATACTTTTCAAGCCATAGTGGCTGGCATTAATAATTTCAGCCACCATTAACATTTGCATGTTAATCGCAAACAATAACAGTAATTAATCAACAGCCTTGAAATGTAGACATCAACTTTAAATTTCAATTAAAGGTCAGCTTGGAGACTCAGTGGCAATGTTGCATGCTGCTGTGAAGGCATTTGCTCCCCAGGTTGGCAAGATATTCAGTCTTTGAAAGATGTTAGCCACTGAATAACGGTCACACTTACTGGCAAGGTTCAGTGTTTATACATTCCAGGTCTAAGATTCCCCTCCCCTTGCTCAACATAGTTCCGTTTCAGGGAACTGATCACTTTTAAGCAATGTCCATACAGCACATGTGTCAGTGCCTTCCCACCCAAAGTCGGCTCATGAGACCATCAGTTCAGAAACAAAGTTAAGAAGCCAACTAGGGGAGGTTGGAAGGTTATGAGAATACATGCCTGCTGTCCTAAGAAAAACATCTGCTATAGGTAAGTATCTTTGTTTTCTCCGAAGACAAGTAAGCATCATATTCTCACATGTGGTGCTCCCAAGCTGCCAGGATTATGTCTCTGGAAGAGGATAAACATTTAATATACAGAAGCCTGGTAAAATCTCACAGGGAGGAAAAGTTGGCTTTAAGCTGAGAATAGATTCTTCAAAACTGCTTGCCCATACCAATTGTCTCTTCGGATTTGTGTTCTAAACAGTAGTGAGAGGTGAATGTATGGATTGAGGACAAAGTAGCTGTTTTGTAGATTTCTTCAATAGATGTACAGTGAAAATGAGCGACCTAGGCCACCATAGCTCGTACATTGTGGGATGTTACAAGGCCATGTAGCATCAACGAGCTTGAGTATTCACAAAGGAGATACAGTCTACTAGCCAAGTGGATATGGTCTCTTGGAAACAGCAACTTCTAGCTGATTAAGAATTAAATGCAACAAAGAGCTAGGAGGGCCTTCTATATGACTTAGTCCAGTCCAGGTAGCATGCCAGAGTATGCTTACAGTCCACAGTGTGAAAGGCAGCTTTGCCAGGATGGGAATGTGGTTTTAGAAAGAATACAAGTGGAGATTGGTTGAGATAGAAATCTGAGACCACTTTAGGGAGGAATTTTGGATGTGTTTGAAGGACCACTCTGTCGTGATAGAATCTTGAATAGGAAGGATCTGATACAAGGTTTGTAGTTTACTTACATAGCGTGTAGACATGAAGGTTATGAGGAAAAACTACCTTCAAAGTGAGACATTTGAGACAGTAAGATGTCATTGACTCAAAGGGAGATTTCATAAAAGCAGAGAGAACCACATTAAGATCCCAAGAAACCAGAGAAGGCTTGATAGGTGGTTTTGTGTGTAGGGGGGCCTTTCGTGAAATGGACTACTTCAGGGATGTACAGAAAGGGGCTCCCTGTTGAGGTGGGAATGAAATGCACTGATAGCACTGAGATGAACTCTACCCAAATTGATTTTTAGACCTGAATTAGAGATGTAGAGAAGAAAGTAAAGGGTGAATGGAAGTGGACATGACACAAGCTCCAAAGAATGTAATGCACACCAGGAAGAGAAGCATGTCCACATGAAGTGATAAACTGCACTGAGTGGAAGGTTTCTTAGACATTTCAGTGACAGCAGATATACAGCCAAAAGACAGAAAATATTTACCTCTTCGGTGAAAATTGTCTACTTAGAAGTCTTGACCACCAGGACATCTAACTTTATACCCCAACAGAGCAATGGGACATCTTAGAGGGCACTGAACTTCACATAAAGGGTGACAGCTATATATCTCACCATAACTCCCTTATAATTTATGGTGACCCCCAACCCCCCAAACTTACTACACCCTCCTGTGTACCATCCCAATAGCACTTATTGCTATGGGTGGCACCTTTATAGAAATATAGAAACATGATGGCAGATAAAGGCCAAATGGCCCATCTAGTCTTCCCATCCGCAGTAACCATTATCTCTTTCTATCTCCGAGAGATCCCACGTGCCTATCCAAGGCCCTCTTGAATTCAGACACAGTCTGTCTCAACCCCCTCTTCCGGAAGACTGTTCCATGCATCTACCATCCTTTCTGTAAAAAAAGTATTTCCTTAGATTTCACCTAAGCCTATCAACTCTTAACTTCATCCTATGCCCTCTCATTGCAGTGCTCCCTTTCAAATAAAAGGGACTTGACTCATGCACATTTACATTACGTAGGTATTTAAATGTCTCCTCTCTCCTGCCTTTCCTCCAAAGTACAGAGATTGAGATCTTTAAGTCTGTCCCCATACGCCTTATGATGTAGACCACATACCATTTTAGTAGCCTTCCTCTAGACCAATTCCATCCTTTTTATATCTTTTTGAAGGTGCGGACTCCAGAATTGTACACAATATTCTAAATGAGGTCTCACCATAGTCTTATACAGGAGCATCAATACCTCCTTTTTCCTACTGACCATATCTCTGTCTATACAACCTAGCATCCTTCTAGGTTGTGTCGTCACCTTTTCAACCTGTTTGGCCACCTTAAGATCATCACATACGATCATACCCAAGTCCCACTCTTCTGTCTTGCACATCTGCTCTTCTGCCTACATCACATCCAAACTCCCTCATAAGAACATAAGAATTTGCCACTGCTGGGTCAGACCAGTGGTCCATCATGCCTAGCAGTCCGCTCCCGAAGTGGCCCCCAGGTCAAAGACCAGTGCCCGGAGACCAGCTCTACCTGCATACGTTCAACAGGAACCCGTCCAACTTTGTCTTAAATCCCTGGAGGGTGTTTTCCCCTATTATAGCCTCCGGAAGAGCATTCCAGTTTTCTACCACTCTCTGGGTGAAGAAGAACTTCCTTACGTTTGTACGGAATCTATCCCCTTTTAACTTTAGAGAGTGCCCTCTCATTCTCCCTACTTTGGAGAGGGTGAACAACCTGTCTTTATCTACTAAGTCTATTCCCTTCATTATCTTGAATGTTTCGATCATGTCCCCTCTCAGTTTCCTCTTTTCAAGGGAGAAGAGGCCCAGTTTCTCTAATCTCTCACTGTACGGCAACTCCTCCTGCCCCTATATCATTTTAGTCGCTCTTCTCTGGACACTTTCAAGTAGTACCATGTCCTTCTTCATGTATGGTGACCAGTGCTGGATGCAGTATTCCAGGTGAGGGCATACCATGGCTCTGTACAGCGGCAAGATAATCTTCTCTGATCTGTTTGTGATCCCCTTCCTAATCATTCCTAGCATTCTGTTCACCCTTTTCACCGCCGCCGCACATTGCACAGATAGCTTCATCAACTTCATCACAAGACTCGCTGATGACGTTCCGGAAAATGCTGAAAACCCATCTCTTCAACTGAACAGTGCTAACGAACAATCTCCTCATAGCTTCCCTTCCTCTCTTTCTCTCCGCCCTCTCTCCTTCTCTCCTCCCACTCTCCTGTTCTCTGCTCCCCTTCCTTTAATTCCTTGCTCCCCTCCCACTCCCCCATCTCTCCCCTCCTCTTCCCTTCCCATGCTCCCCCTCCCCTTCTCTCTCTACATCTTCTCACCTGTCTATTCATTGAATGGCTATAATTTTATAGTTCTTTAACTTTATTGTGAATGTCAATTGTAACCCGTTTTGAGCTCCTGGGAGAACGGGATAGAAATCTAAACAAATAAATAAATTCTTTACCCCCTAAACTGTACCGTTCCCTCGGGTTTTTGCAGCCCAAATGCATGACCATGCATTTCTTAGCTGCCAAATTTCAGACCATTCTTCAAGCTTCGCTAAGTCTTTCTTCATGTTATTCACACCATTCCATGTTTCTACTCTATTGCAGATTTTGGTATCATCCGCATAGAGGCAAATCTTACCTGACAAACCTTCAGCAATATCGTTTATAAAAATGTTGGGGTTTTTTTTGTAATTCTTTATTCATTTTCAAACTTACAATAAGTGTGACATATGTTCAAACAAATTAACAATAAATAAATCACTTAATAATCATCATTGGTACAAAACTCTTATCACCTCCCCCTTCCCACCCTTTCCTATCATATAATCAAATATCTTATAGCATATGTAATAGTAAAATAACCCCCCTCCCCCCCTCACTATTGAACTTGTAAATTTAAGGGAAACAATTTCATCTAAACAGTACAATATTTGGTTAATGGCTCCCACACATCTTGAAATTTCCTGAAACATCCCCGCTGTATAGCAATAAATCTCTCCATTTTATAAAATGACAAAGAATTCTACCAGAAATTATAATTTAATCTACTCCAATCTTTCCAATTATATGTAATTTATAATTTATACGTAAATGTTAAAAGGAACAGGCCCAAGAATAGAACCTTGAGGCACACCGCTGGTAACATCCCTTTCCTCAGAGCGATATCCATTGATCACTACCCTCTGTCGCCTTCCACTCAGCCAGTTCTTGATCCAACCCGTTCTTGCATAACTGTTAGAATTATCTCTCTTGCAGGAGGAATTCCTCATACTCAGAAAGTTGTTTAAGCAAGAACTTTAAATAAAAAGAACAGAACTGGTAGTCCATAATTCTATTGATGAGCATAGATGATTGAAAAATGCATTTACTAAAAAGACACTAATGTTCTGGCTTCCCTTCCTGGAAGAACAGAAGCCTAAGACCTTGAACTGCATGAATGTTTTAGAGCAGATTCCACAACTAGAGAGTGATGTTGCAGTTGTGTTCTCTCAAACCCTGGACATATGTGTATTCTGCACTTTGTGCCAATTTTTTTACGAGCTACCTGGACTGATAGAGGGGTCTCCCAGTTCTTAAATAGGGTACCTTTCATGACCTTAAGTAAAGGCACCTTAAAACAGTCAGTTGGTGGTGATTCATAGTCAAGAAGCTCAAAAAGCTCAGAGCAAGGTTTTTCCTTATCCCCATTTTAACGGGAAGAGTTTGACCCATTTACCTTATGAAGCCAGTAAAGGATACACTCGTTAATGGAGACTTACACCTTTGAGGTGGAGGAGAAGCAGCAGAAGGAATGCCATATCATTCTTCTGCTGAGAAGTTTGGTAGATCATCAGAGTGGTGTGAAATATCCAAGTCAGACTCCTCAAAATGCTCCTTCTTAGGCAAATTTGGGAATGTGCGTCAAGATGAGTATCAACTTAACACTGAGGAGCTTCGAGGCATGGGTCGATGCTCTGACACAGGAGATAACTCCTCTGCCGATGAAGCATGCATGGAATGGGTTCATGCAGACTCCAATGCTTGACATCGAGCAAGGTGCATGACCTCATCTTCGATCAACACCTTGATGTATCTTCGGGCTGGGCTGAAGCAGGCGTGTATACCTTTAAAGCCTGTGGAGATTGCATCTGCAGTACCCCAAAAGCTCTTGTTTGAGCATAGCCTAGATCTCCTCCTGGAGAGTCAACGTCTGTACTGAAAGAAACATCGGAATGGTAGAAGTATGAAGTGCGTGGGATGGGCATGGGAGACCTCGATGTCGAGGCACACCTGGGAGGAGACATGATCTGCAGCAATGGAGAGCAGTCCACAGTGTGTCAACACTTACTATGCATCGAGGAAGTGGACATCTGTGACAACACCATGCCATGCCTAGAAGGGGAGGAATGTTTGTGCTTCTTAGCTTTTTACATGATGCCTCCCCCGATATGAGAGGCATGGATGAAAATAATGTCAATTTCTGTCTTTGGAGAGAGTTCAATGCTTAACACTCTCTAGTCAGAGCCGGTGCACGCAGTGTTGATATTGATGTTGGTGTTGATGCAGGGTAAGCGTCTGGTCTTGAATCTTCAGCCATGCTGGAAAATGCATGAGTACCTGAATAAATTAATGTAAACCATTCTGAGCTCCCCTGGAAGAACGGTATAAAAAATTAAATAAATAAATGTCTATGTTGAACCAAAACATTTATCACACTGGATCTATTGGGCTTTAAGTGACCTTTTGCATATGCAGACAGAGTTCACAATGAATGTCCTGATGGTCAGGACCCAGACACTGAACACACCAATTACTGGGGTCAGAGCCTGAAATGGTCCAATTACATCCTCTTTGGCATGGGGGGGGGGGAAATGGCCAACACAAAGTCAAAAGACTTGATGGCCAGGGGAGGTCAAGTGAAAAGTATACAGAGAAACTTCAACAAACCCAGGGTCAAATAAGGGCTTCAAAGTGACAGGAAGGACAGGAAGACACTGCCTAAAGATTTAAAGTGACAGTGAACTTGGCAGTGTCTATACTGGGTTCCATGGACACCATCACCCACATGTGTGAATATTATGCCTGCTTGTCCTTGGAAAAGCTATGAAATATAGTTGGAACAAAGTAAAAAGATGAAAAATATTCTTCTCCAGTCCTCATTTTAAAATGTTTTAATGTTAATTTATTACATGTAGCGAACCCTAGTTATCATTCAGGTGTAATTTTATGTCCTATAAGTAAAAATAGAAAAAAAAAAAAAGAAGTGGAATATTCCAGGCATGTTAAGGTTCAAAGGAGCAAATACCTTGACAATGGACTGTTTGAGTGCAGCACAAAGGTATATATGACCTATGCTTTAGACCTCCCATCATTTGCTGGCTCTATCCCAAGTTATGTTCCCTCTAAGCCAGCGTCTAAACTTGTGGCCCATGGGCCGCATGTGGCCCTCACGGTGCTATTTTGCAACCCGCAGTCTGAACACGATGATTGAGTGTTCCCTTGCTGCAGTTGGTTGTTCCGTTCAAAGCTGTGGCCAGCAGCCACTCCTTGTGCGATCTGTGCCTACGTCAGAGAGAAGGCTTCCGACGCAGGTGCGGATCACGCAAGGAGTCGCCACCTGTGGCTTTGAATGGAACAACTGACTGCAGCAAGGGAGCTGGCTAGAAATGCTGCTGCTGCACAGGGAAGAGAAGGGAAGAGGGAAGAGAAATTCTGCTGCACAGGGGGATGGAGGGAAGTGGTAAGACAAATGCTGCTGCTGCACCCAATTGGGGAGAGAGGGAAGGAAGGAGAAGGAAGACAAGGGAGAGGAGAGGAACGATAAATGCCAAATCCATGGGAGGGAGGGAAAGGAAAGGAGATACTAGGGAGATATGCCAGGGCAGCCATTTGACGACAGCTCTGCACAGGGCAGGAGCATAGGAAGATCGCTCCTGCCCCGTGTCACCGGCTAGACCATCAGGTAAGGTCCGGGGATGCAGGAGGGAGGCGGGTGTGGGTCAGAGCCAGCCCAAAAACTTATTCACGATTTTTCCCTATTCGCGGGCCGGCTCTGTACCTAACCCCCGCGAATACTGAGGGAGAAGTGTAATATTGTAATTTATAGCTAAAGAGACATGATCAAGAAAGCACAGTTACTTACCGTAACAGGTGTTATCCAGGGACAGCAGGCAGATATTCTTAACACATGGGTGACGTCACCGACGGAGCCCTCGGTACGGACCTTTTTAACTAGAAGTTTCTAGTTGGCCGCACCGCGCGTGCGCGAGTGCCTTCCCGCCCGACGGAGGAGTGCGTGGTCCCCAGTTAGTATAAGCCAGCTAAGAAGCCAACCCGGGGAGGTGGGTGGGACTTAAGAATATCTGCCTGCTGTCCCTGGATAACACCTGTTACGGTAAGTAACTGTGCTTTATCCCAGGACAAGCAGGCAGCATATTCTTAACACATGGGTGACCTCCAAGCTAACAAAGAGGGAGGGGGGATGGTTGGCCATTAGGAAAATAAATTTTGTAACACAGATTGGCCGAAGTGTCCATCCCGTCTGGAGAATGCATCCAGACAGTAGTGAGTAGTGAACGTGTGAACTGAGGACCAAGTGGCCGCCTTGCAGATTTCCTCGATGGGCGTGGAGCGGAGGAAAGCCACGGAAGCAGCCATAGCTCGGACTCTGTGGGCCGTGACAGTTCCTTCCAGTGAGAGACCGGCCCGAGCGTAGCAGAAAGCAATACAGGCAGCAAGCCAATTTGAAAGTGTCCGTTTGGAGACAGGACGACCCAAACGGTTGGGGTCGAAAGACAAAAAGAGCTGAGGGGCTGTTCGGTGAGCTCTGGTACGATCAAGATAGTAAGCAAGGGCACGCTTACAATCCAGCGTGTGCAACGCCTGTTCCCCAGGATGCGAGTGAGGCTTAGGGAAGAAGACGGGTAGCACAATGGACTGGTTGAGGTGAAAAGCTGAGACCACCTTGGGAAGGAATTTAGGGTGGGTACGCAGAACAACCTTGTCATGGTGAAAAACAGTGAAAGGTGGGTCGGCAACCAGTGCATGCAGTTCGCTAACTCTCCTGGCAGAGGTGATGGCAATTAGGAAAAGCACCTTCCAGGTAAGAAGCCTGAGAGAAGTTGTGGCAAGAGGCTCAAACGGAGGTTTCATGAGAGCTGAGAGAACCACATTCAGGTCCCAGACGACAGGAGGAGGCTTGAGAGGCGGTTTGATGTTGAAGAGTCCTCTCATGAATCTGGAAACCAGAGGATGAGCCGTGAGGGGTTTTCCGAGAATAGGCTCATGAAACGCAGTGATGGCACTGAGGTGGACTCTGATGGAGGTAGTTTTGAGGCCAGCGTTGGACAGTGAGAGCAAATATTCCAAGACAGTTTCCACCGCTAAGGAGGTGGGTTCTTGGTGATGCCGGAGACACCAGGAGGAAAATCTGGTCCACTTCTGATGGTAACATTGGAGAGTGGCCGGTTTCCTGGAAGCGTCCAAAATGAGGCGGACCGGTTGAGATAGATTCTCCGGAGAGGTCAGCCCGAGAGAAACCAAGCTGTCAGGTGGAGCGAAGACAGATTGGGATGTAGCAGAGACTGATGCTGTTGCGTAAGTAGAGTAGGAAACACAGGAAGTAGAATGGGTTCTCTGGAGCTGAGCTGGAGCAGGAGTGAGAACCAGTGTTGGCGAGGCCACCGAGGTGCGATAAGAATCATGGTGGCGTGGTCTTTGCGGAGTTTGGACAAGGTCCGCAACATCAGAGGAAGTGGAGGGAAGGCATACAGGAACCGATCCCTCCAATCGAGCAGGAATGCATCCGGGGCCAGACGGTGAGGAGAGAAGAGTCTGGAGCAGAATAGGGGCAGCTGATGATTGTGAGGGGCTGCAAAGAGGTCCACCTGCGGAGTGCCCCATCGAGCAAAGACGGAGAGCAGAGTCGGGGGGTCCAACGTCCACTCGTGGGGTTGAAGGATGCGACTGAGATTGTCGGCCAGAGAGTTCTGCTCGCCCTGGATATAGACCGCTCTGAGAAAGAGATTGCGGTCCGTGGCCCAGGTCCAGATGCGCAGAGCCTCCAGACAGAGGGGGCGAGATCCGGTGCCGCCTTGCTTGTTTATGTAGAACATGGCGACTTGATTGTCCGTGCAGAGGAGGAGGACTTGAGGGCAGAGGAGATGCTGGAACGCCTTGAGGGCGTAGAACATGGCTCTGAGTTCCAGGAAATTGTGAGGACCCACTGGTCCGATGTAATGATTTCCCAACGGCTGGAGAAAATGGTGAGACGACCACCGATGGGTTGTGGAAGAGGTAGCAAAGGTGGATGACTGGCTATGCCCTGGAGAGAAGAGTCAAAAGGGCTGAGTTTGTTTAGTAGGCTGAGGAGGCTTAGAGGGTTGAGAGGCCTGAGATCGAGCCTGAGCGTGATGTTGCTGTTGACGGGGCCGCCTAGATTGCTGGGGAGGCGGATTGAGTGGCCTGGCTGAGAACCTCCGTTGATAAGATGTTTGTGGCCGATAAGGTCGGGTAGGCGGTGCCTTCTTTTTCGGCTTGATCAGGGTGTCCCACCTGGTCTCATGGGCAGAGAGTTTCTGGGTGGTGGAATCCAGTGACTCTCCAAAAAGCTCATCCCCGAGACAGGGGGCGTTGGCCAGACGGTCCTGGTGGTTGATGTCCAGGTCGGAGACTCTGAGCCAGGCCAAGCGACGCATGGCTACAGCCATGGCAGAGGCCCGAGAGGTGAGCTCGAAGGAGTCGTATATCGAGCGGACCATATACTTGCGCATTTGGAGAAGGCCAGAGATGTGCTGTTGGAATAGCGGGACCTTGCGCTCAGGTAGGTACTTCTGGAGGGCAGACAGCTGTTGGACCAAGTGTTTGAGATAGAAGGAAAAATGGAAGGAATAGTTGTTTGCCCTGTTGGCAAGCATGGCATTTTGGTAAAGCCTCTTGCCAAACTTGTCCATGGTCTTACCTTCTCTGCCAGGAGGGGTAGAGGCATAGACACTGGAGCCCTGAGTCTTTTTTAAGGTGGATTCCACCAGAAGGGACTCATGGGGCAATTGAGATTTGTCGAATCCAGGAATAGGGATGACACGGTAAAGGTTGTCCAGTTTACGGGGAGCTCCCGGTACCGTGAGGGGATTTTCCAAGTTTTTGTAGAATGTCTCCCGTAGGATGTCATGCACGGGAAGTTTGAGGAACTCCTTAGGAGGTTGCTCAAAGTCTAAGGCTTCTAAAAAGGCTTGGGACTTTTTGGAGTCAGATTCCAGGGGAAGGGACAGAGCAGCAGACATTTCCCTCAGAAATTTAGAAAAAGAGGACTGTTCAGGTTTAGAGGTGGCATCAGGTGCCGATGGTTCCTCATCAGATGAGGAGGGATCCTCCTCGGTACCGAGAGGAGTCTCCTCCCATAAATCAGGATCCCTGACCTCTGGTGCATGTCGGGACACCGGGGTGGAGGGTGCGGTGTGGCGAGTCTTGGACAAAGATTTACCAGAGCGCACCGAAACGGTACCAGGGGAGGACGATCGGCGTCGTTCTCGGTCCCGAGAAGAGTGCCGTACCGTCTGGTGCCGAGGAGGATCCACTGTGGGTTGAGAATGAACCACAGGATCATCATGAAGTTGTTGGGCCGAAAGGATCGGCATCGAGGTGTTTACCGGTACCGAAGGAGTGGACACCGGGGGCTCGGTGCGGGGCTCGGGCCGGTCTGGTACCGGAAGGAGCGGTGCCAGGATAGAGGGTAGCAGTTGTTCAAGTTGTTTCTTCAACTGCTCCTGAAGCTGAGTTTGTAGAATGGCCGAGATACGGTCATCTAGGGGTGGCATCGGAACCGCTTTCTTTTTCTTCGGTTCCTTGGATGCCGCTCCACGCCCCGGCGATGAGGAGGCCGATGACGAGGCACTCACCGATATCGGGGCGGAGCGTTTACGGGACCGGTGCGATGCCGGTAGGGACGGTGTCGCCACCGTAGCAGGAGGGCGCTCGAGGGAAGAGGAAGGCTTCTTAGCCGGCTTACCTGGCGCCAGTGGCGCCGATGCGGGGTCGGTCGGTGTCGAGCTTGACGGTGCCGATTTTTGTGGTACCGCCGTTGAAGGTGAGGAATCCATCGCCGACTCGGTGCCGAAGAGAAGGGTTTGCTGGATTCTTCGGTTTTTAAGAGTTCGTTTTTGCAAAGTGGCACAGCGGGTGCAGGAGTCCGCCCGATGCTCCGGACCCAGGCACTGCAAACACCAATTGTGTGGGTCAGAAACGGAGATCGGGCGTGCACACCGCTGGCACTTCTTAAAACCGACCTGCGGGGGCATGAAGGGGAAGATAGCCTCCGCAAAATCGAAGTCCGAGGCCTGTATAATGGCAACAGGCCCCGCCGGGGCAAAAACGAAAGAAACAGGAAAAAATCAAAGTTTTTTTTTTTTTTTTTTTTGCAATTCAAATAAAAAGGAAACCCGAAGGTAGAGGGAGAAAAATTTAGAACAAAAGCGCGAGCGGGAAGGCAAAAAGTGATTTCAACGGCCGTTGAAAAAATACACGCGTCTTCTTCGCTCCGCGGAAACGAAGAAACTGGGGACCACGCACTCCTCCGTCGGGCGGGAAGGCACTCGCGCACGCGCGGTGCGGCCAACTAGAAACTTCTAGTTAAAAAGGTCCGTACCGAGGGCTCCGTCGGTGACGTCACCCATGTGTTAAGAATATGCTGCCTGCTTGTCCTGGGATAAACTATTTTATTTTACTTTTGTGATTATGATAAACATACTGAGGGCCTCAAAATAGTACTTGGTGGGCCGCGAGTTTGAGATCACTGCTATATACCATCAGCAAACAATGAAACTGTAAAAAAACAACCCCAAAAAACAGGTGACCCTATCATGCTTTTTTAAATCCTAAAATTTTCAATGCAATGTTTTGAACTGTTTGTAACCTCCTCTAAGGCAATTTTTTAAATTCTCATTTAAACAACATTACCTTCTGTCTTCTAGCTCTTGATATCAGGATTCTTGAGCATCTTTCCTTGATTTTGTCAGATCTGAAGGATCTGACAAAATATAAACAATCCTGTCCACAGAAACCTTTCAACAGTTGTTAGATGTTAGTTACTCAGCCCAATGAGGGAAGAATAAGGGGTCCTTTTATCAAGCCATGCTAATGGGGTTAGCGCGTCAGACATTTCATCACGCGCTAACCCCCGAGGCTGGCTAAAAAACTAATGCCTGCTCAATGCAGGCGTTAGCGGCTAGTGCGGCAGACAGTTTAACGCATGTTAAACCCCTACCGCATCTTGATAAAAGGACCCCTAAGTTTACAAAATATCCTACAGATGTTCGAGGTAGTTTATTATACTATTAGCCCACCTACTACTTTTGCAACTTTTATTAGGACATAAGGACCAACTTCTATCCCATACACTCATCCTGAAATTATGGAATATTGTACCTGATGATGAGGGCAGGGGAATAAATTTTTTGGAAGTCATACCGACATCAAATCCAATCACACTACTTTTGGAGGATACTAAGTGCATTATCAGTTCTGGACTTGATGAGATAAGTGTTGATCTCTCTATACAGTATACTATGGGACAGAGCTATAAAACTGTATTATAAGTTGCCACACGATTAATTTCTGCATGGACGCTTTGTGCAATTGTATTGCATCACTATCTGCAAGTTTATTGCTATAGATTTTTCACAGTTTTTTACACACTTAGAAGAAAGACGATTGATACATTTGTTTGAAAGTACTGTACATGATTGTGATGTCTAGTGAAGTTTTTTTTTTACAGAACCTATGATAGTAATGGCTCACTCAGCACTCCTCTGTTTCTCTCCACATATCTTTGTGCATATGCACGTTTCAGTTATTTGTGTGTGAATAAAAAACTCAGCAATACTTAATAACAGCACGTTTATTTTTGATTATCGGAGGTTGCTTCACAGCTGTGCCTTTTTTGAAATATTAGTTTTTGAAACTATTTTTGTAAGAACAATTTCAAGAAGCATATCTGTGTAAAACAGGGCTTGACAAATCCCAGGCATCAGATCACCATGGCATTAAGTATGGCGTCCAGGATTTCTTCTCTATAAAAATCTTTTTGCAGCCCTGAGTGTCATTTCCACAAGCATGGCATCTCCTGCTGTCTGCACAATACAGAGCAAGAACAGCCTGATAAGATCAGCAAGCTTTCTTTCCACTGCACCAGCTACAAACTTACTGAGACACAAGTCGCATAGTGCAGATGCAGATGGCAAGAGAGCCCATATATGCACAGATGTGTATGTTTGGGGGAGGGGTATGGGGTCAGCTAGTTAAAGTCTGAGAGGTTCATCAACTGAACTGCTGTGAGGATGAGAAACTAGGGAGTGAAGAGGTTCTAGACTATTGGGGTTCAGCTAAGATTCAGGAGAATGAGATAGATAGAGTAAGGAAATGACAGACAGAGAAGCAGACTGGTGGGGGGGGGGGGGGGGGAGTGTTCATATACTGGCTGCATGCTTTATGGCAGGCTCTTAATCATGTGTGGAAAGCTGCCAAATGGTGTACAGAGAAAAGATTTGAAATCTGAGCAATTTATTTAAAAAAATCAACTTTCTAAGCAGAATGAAGGCAATATTTAGAACATAATAATAATAACTTTATTTTTGTATACCGCAATACCACAAAACAGTTCAGAGCGGTTTACAGGAGAAGAGACTGTACATATACAGCGAAGTTACAGAATATCAGAAAACAGTTCAGAGCAGTTTACAGGAGATGAGAACTGTACATATGCAATGAAGGTACAGAGAATTAGTTATCAAGTGTATGGTATAAACCAGTGGCAATTACAAAATGATCCAATAACTGTTGCAAGGGGGGTGCAGAAAGGGGAAAGGAACAGTTATTGGTAGTACCACTGTATGCAATTGTAATTTTAGCAACATGTTAGAAGTTAGCACAGTTAGGCACACATTCTGTAAACAGAATCTGAAGTTAGGCAGTGGTAGGCACTCTACAGCCACCTAACTTAATTGGTTTAATTGGCACACTAATTGGCTGTGCCGATTAAAACCAAATTAAAACACAATTTTAAAAAATGGAGGCACCTAAGGGCACCTCCCAAAAGGCCCCCATTATCCCACCTATGGAGGTGCCTTATGCCGACGAATGCCACTGTAGGCATGGTTAACGCCAGAAAGCACAGTTACTTACCGTAACAGGTGTTATCCAGGGACAGCAGGCAGATATTCTTGACTGATGGGTGACGGCACCGACGGAGCCCCAGTATGGACAATTCTAGAGTGATTGCACTCTAAGAACTTGGAAAGTTCTAGTAGGCCGCACCGCGCACGCATGAGTGCCTTCCCGCCCGACAGAGGCGCGCATCCCCAGTTAAGATAAGCCAGCTAAGAAGCCAACCCGGGGAGGTGGGTGGGACGCAAGAATATCTGCCTGCTGTCCCTGGATAACACCTGTTACGGTAAGTAACTGTGCTTTATCCCAGGACAAGCAGGCAGCATATTCTTGACTGATGGGTGACCTCCAAGCTAACAAAAAAGAGGGATGGAGGGAAGGTTGGCCATTAGGAAAACAAATTTTGCAAAACAGATTGGCCGAAGTGTCCATCCCGTCTGGAGAATGCATCCAGACAATAGTGAGATGTAAAAGTATGAACTGAGGACCAAGTAGCAGCCTTGCAGATTTCCTCAATAGGAGTGGAACGGAGGAAAGCTACAGATGCTGCCATAGCTCGAACTCTATGGGCCGTGACAGAACCTTCCAGTGTCAATCCGGTCTGAGCATAACAGAATGAAATGCACGCTGCAAGCCAATTAGACAACGTACGTTTAGAAACAGGACATCCCAATTTATTCGGATCAAAGGACAGAAAGAGTTGGGGAGTTGATCTGTGGGGCTTAGTACGCTCTAAATAGTAAGCTAAAGCCCGCTTACAGTCCAAAGTATGCAGAGCCTGTTCTCCAGAATGCGAGTGAGGTTTCGGGAAGAAGACAGGCAGAACAATGGATTGGTTGAGATGGAATTCAGAGACAACCTTAGGGAGAAACTTTGGATGTGTACGCAGAACCACCTTGTCATGATGAAAGACTGTAAAAGGTGGATCCGCAACTAGTGCATGTAGCTCACTGACCCTCCTGGAAGAGGTTAGAGCAATGAGGAAGATCACTTTCCAAGTGAGAAACTTGAAAGGAGTCGTAGCCAAAGGTTCAAACGGAGGCTTCATTAAAGCGGAGAGAACCACATTGAGATCCCAGACTACAGGGGGTGATTTAATAGGTGGTTTCACATTGAAAAGACCCCGCATGAATCTGGAAACTAAGGGATGAGCTGAAAGGAGTTTCCCATGAACTGGCTCATGAAAAGCATCAATAGCACTGAGGTGGACTCTGATGGAAGTAGACTTGAGGCCAGAGTCAGATAAAAAAAGAAGATAATCCAACAATGTCTCCACTGCAAGGGAAGTGGGATCAAGATGATGAAGAAGACACCAGGAAGAAAATTGTGTCCACTTCTGATGGTAACATTGCAGAGTGGCCGGTTTCCTGGATGCGTCCAGAATGGAATGAACGGGCTGAGACAAAAGAGTATCATGAGAAGTCAGCCTGAGAGATACCAAGCTGTCAGGTGCAGAGACTGGAGGTTGGGATGTAGAAGGGTCTCCTGATGCTGTGTAAGCAGAGAAGGAAACAGTGGAAGAAGAAAGGGTTCCCTGGAACTGAGTTGAAGTAGAAGGGAGAACCAATGTTGCCTGGGCCACCGTGGAGCAATCAGAATCATGGTGGCTCGTTCCCTCTTGAGCTTGAACAAGGTTCTTAACATGAGAGGCAGAGGAGGGAAAGCGTACAGGAACAGATTGGACCAGTCGAGTAGAAATGCATCCGCTGCCAGACGGTGAGGAGAGTAGAGTCTGGAGCAGAATAGGGGCAGCTGGTGATTGTGAGGAGCTGCAAAGAGGTCTATCTGAGAAGTGCCCCACTGAGCGAAGATGGATTGTAGAGTGAAAGGATCGAGTGTCCACTCGTGAGGCTGGAGAATTCTGCTGAGCTTGTCCGCCAAGGAATTCTGTTCTCCCTGAATGTAGATAGCTTTCAGGAATAGATGGTGATCTATGGCCCAAGCCCAAATCTTCTGGGCTTCCTGGCACAAGAGGCGAGAGCCTGTCCAACCCTGCTTGTTGATGTAGTACATCGCAACTTGATTGTCTGTGCACAGCAAGAGGACTTGAGGAAAGAGAATATGTTGGAAGGCCTTGAGGGCATAAAACATCGCTCTGAGTTCCAGGAAATTGATGTGATGCTTCATTTCCTGGGCTGTCCAAAGTCCTTGAGTTTGGAATTCGTTCAAATGAGCTCCCCAGGCGTAAGGGGAGGCGTTGGTGGTGATGATAAGGTGATGAGGAGGTAGATGGAACAGAAGACCTCTGGAGAGATTTGAGGATATCAACCACCATTGTAGAGACTGACGAAGAGACGATGTCACAGATATGTGTCGTGAGCAGGGATCCGTCGCTTGGGACCACTGGGTAGCTAGGGTCCATTGAGGAGTGCGCAGGTGAAGATGTGCAAAGGGTGTGACATGAACTGTGGAGGCCATGTGACCCAAGAGTATCATCATTTGCTTGGCAGAGATGAAACGTTGTGGAAGCACCTGCTGACATAGAGACTGAAGAGTTTGAAGACAGTTGGACGGCAGGAACGCTCTCATGAGGACTGTGTCCAGCACCGCTCCAATGAATTGAAGTCTCTGAGTGGGGATGAGATGAGATTTGGGTAGATTGATCTCGAACCCCAGAAGTTGTAGAAAAAGGATGGTTTGGTTGGTGGCCAGGAGTACTGTCTGAGATGAATTGGTCTTTATCAACTAATCGTCCAGGTAAGGAAACACCTGAAGGTGGTGGGAACGTAGAAAGGCAGCCACCACAATCAGACATTTGGTAAACACTCTTAGAGAGGAGGCAAGACCGAAGGGTAGCACCTTGTACTGGTAATGACAACGATTGATCATGAAGCGTAGGTACTGTCTGGAGGCCAGATTGACCGGTATGTGAGTGTATGCTTCTTTGAGATCGAGGGAACATAGCCAGTCGCCTTGATTGAGAAGAGGGTAAAGAGTGGCCAGAGAAAGCATTCTGAATTTCTCTTTGACCAAGCATTTGTTGAGATCGCGAAGATCTAAAATGGGTCTGAGATCTCCTGTTTTTTTGGGAACTAGAAAATAACGGGAGTAGAATCCCTGCCCCTTTTGATCTAGAGGAACTTCCTCTATGGCGTTCAGAAGGAGGAGGGATTGAACCTCTTGAAGAAGGAGGGAAGACTGAGGAGTGTTCAAAGCAGACTCTTTTGGTAGACCTTGGGCAGGAAGAGTCTGAAAGTTGAAAGAGTAGCCTTGGCGGATGATGTTGAGGACCCACTGATCCGAGGTGATGGTTTCCCAACGGCTTATAAAATGAGTAAGGCGTCCTCCTATAGGCAGCGGAAGATGGGCAGATGGAGGGATACTGGCTATGTCCTGGAGAACCAAGTCAAAAGGGTTGTGAGGATTTTTGTGGAGGAGGAGGCTTCACCTGTTGCTGCTGCTGTGCCGGTCTATTGTTTTGCCTCTGCTGTTGCCTCTGACGCCTGGTTTGTTGAGGTGCCGGTGGCAAAGGACGAGCCACAAATCGACGTTGGTATGCCGATTGCTGACGAAAGGGCCTGGTAGGTGGGGTCTTCTTTTTTGTTTTGAGGAGAGTATCCCACCTAGTCTCATGAGCTGAGAGCTTTTGGGTAGTGGAGTCCATGGATTCTCCAAACAGCTCATCCCCCAGGCAAGGTGCATTAGCCAGTCGATCCTGATGATTGACATCAAGTTCTGAAACTCTGAGCCAGGCCAGTCAATGCATGGCCACCGACATAGCCGTGGCCCGAGAGGTCAGCTCAAAGGTGTCATAGATCGATCTGACCATGAACTTACGAAGTTGTAAGAGCGATGAAGAAGTTTGGCGAAAGGCAGATCTTTTACGGTCAGGGAGGTATTTTTCAAAAGATGACAAATTTTGAATGAGATGCTTAAGGTAGAAAGAAAAATGGAAAGCATAGTTCCCTGATCTATTAGCAAGCATCGCATTCTGATATAACCTCTTGCCAAACTTATCCATGGCTTTACCTTCTCTGCCAGGAGGGACAGAGGCGTACACACTAGCCCCCGTAGATTTCTTTAAAGTGGATTCCACCAATAAAGATTCATGAGGGAGTTGCGGTTTGTCAAAACCTGGAATAGGTATGACCTTATATAAGGAGTCCAGTTTGCGAGGAGCTCCTGGGATGGTCAAGGGCGTCTCTAGATTTTTTTAGAAAGTTTCTCGCAAAATATCATGGAGAGGCAATTTTAGGAATTCCCTTGGAGGCTGGTCAAAGTCCAGTGCATCGAGAAATGCCTTGGATTTTTTAGATTCAGCCTCCAAGGGAATAGAGAGAGAGTCACACATCTCTTTGAGAAAAGAGGTGAAAAGTTGCATCAGGTTTGGAGGACGGATCTAAACCAGAAGGATCCTCATCCCCTGACGAACACTCTCCCTCAGAGAGGAAAGGCTCCTCTGAATCACCCCACAGATCAGTGTCCCTCACTTGAAAGCTGCGGTCCCGTGACTCCGGTGTGGAGGGTTCCAGGTGTCGAGTTTTGTGAGTCGACTTACCAGATCTCTGTGAAACGGTACCGGGAGATGTTATAGGGTGTGCCGGTGCCGAAGTTTGTACGGCCTGGTGTAAGGACCTCGGTTCCGGCGCTAAGATCGGCATGGATGCTGATGAAGCCGTATGTACCGGTACCGACAAAGTGGATACCGATAAAAGAGGCTGCTCCACTGCCGGTACCGGTGGCTCATACCGGACCAGGACTGGAAGGCTCGGTGTCAAAAGAGCAGGAAGGAGCTGTTGTAATTGCTCCTTGAGCTGCACTTGCAGGACGGCGCCAATTCGCTCATCCAGCGAAGGCACCGGTACCGCTTTTTTCTTCTGCGGTACCTTTGGTGCTGCTCTACACTCCAAAGAGGAACCCGAGGTCGAGGGGCTCACCTCAATCGGAGCGGAGCGCTTCCGTGGGCGCCTCGAGGTCAGCAGGATTGGGCTCGCTGCCACTGAGACCGGAGGGCGCTCCAGCGGGGAAGGCTTCTTAGCCGGCTTACCTGAGGGATGCGACGCCGGCGCGGCGTCGATGAGGTAGGTGCCGACTGCGTCGGGGCCGAAGTTGGGGCCGGTGCCGCCGAATCCGACATCTCGGTACCAAATAATAACCGCTGTTGGATCTGGCAGTTTTTTTAAGTTCTCTTTTTTAGAGTGGCACAGCGGGTGCAGGTGGACGCCCGATGGTCAGGACCCAGGCACTGTAAGCACCAGTTGTGCGGGTCGGTGAGGAAAATGGGCCTTGCGCACCGCTGGCACTTCTTAAAACCGGGTTGGGGGGGCATGAACGTGAAAACGGCTTCTGCCAAATCAAAGGCCGAGGCCTCGATGGTGGCAGCAGGCCCCGCCGGGGCGAACCCGAAAAAAGAAGAAAAAAAGAAAAGAAAATTATCTTTTTTTTTTTAGAAAATAAGAAAAAGAAAAAGGGAATATAATTCTGAAAAGGTTTATGCGAGTGGGAAGGTGTTTGAGAAAAAATTTTCAACAGGCGTTGAAAGTGCGTCTTCTTAGCTCCGCGGAAACTAAGAAACTGGGGACCGCGCACCTCTGTCGGGCGGGAAGGCACTCGCGCGTGCGCGGTGCGGCCTACTAGAACTTTCCAAGTTCTTAGAGTGCAATCACTCAAGAATTGTCCGTACCGGGGCTCCGTCGTTGCCGTCACCCATCAGTCAAGAATATCTGCCTGCTTGTCCTGGGATAAGCGGCATTAGGCGCCTCTGTAGACATGATTCTCGTGAAAAGGAAGAGATGCCGCAAGGGATGAGGAAGCAGCCGTCCAGTGAAGGAAGGGCAGGAGCGCAGAAAGCTCCTGCTGATATAGCGCTGGACCACCAGAATTTAAAAAATTTAGGGGGGCTGCCTGCCTACCACCAGACCTACCCTATGCCCTGTACCCTGTCCAAGCCTACCACTTGACCACCAGAAGGCGGACAGGGCAGGGTGGTGGGACAGAATTTTTTTCTTTGGTTTTTCCTCCTCTACACATAGGTGTGTCTTATGGACAGGTGCGTCTTATAGAGTGACAAATACAGTACATTATATAGACCACTCGAATTACATCAATGATGTGGTATTTGCTCCTAACACTGGTAAGAGTATCGCCAGTGTGAGTGATGATCACACCTGCAGAGTTTGGGATTTGGAAGGCAATGAGAAAGCTTCCTATGTTCTACGTTCGCCTGGAATGAGTGTATGCTAGCACCCTGAGGAGGAATTCAAGTTGACGGTGGCACAAAAGAATGGAACCATCCGATTCTATGATGTTCTCACCCAGCAAGCCATTCTGTCACTTGAGTCGGAGCAGGTTCCACTGATGTCAGCTGACTGGTGTTTAATGAATACATTCAAAGTGGGAGCAGTTGCTGGAAATGAATTTTTGATCTGGGACATGACTCGTTCTAGCTATCCACAAGATAGGAGGCCTGTGTTGGTATGTGAATATTTCTGAGGAAAGGGGTCCATAGTTTTCATCAGATTCTTAAAGGAGTCCGTGACTCAAAAAAGGTTAAGAATCACTGCCCTAACTTCTTCCCTCAAACTTGGATGGAGACAATGGTTAAGTGAATCAGCTGCTGACTCAAAGCCAAAAAAAATTTGTCAGTACCTGGCACAGAAGTCAGTTAGTTAATCACAAAAGGGAAGATTACTACAACCGTCATTCAGATTTGGTTGAATCTGAAAGTGTGCCTATGATGATTCAAGTACAGCTAATCATGAAAACCAATAAGTGGTATATCAAGAGACAGCCCGGGCTCTTCTCCTAATGAGTCATTTTAGTAATTTTATTGCTCTAAGACCATCAGCGATCAGGGCAAAGCTGACATCCTTCCTTTACATAAATATGGTATGCAAGGAACTTGATGTAAAGGGATTCGATTCTAGGCATCTGTCCTCCACAACAGTATAATAATATTAAGAAAATATTAAAATAAAAAATAAAAGAACTACTAAGCAAATAAGAGGCAAAGCAGTAGGGAGAGTGTGGTGCAGTGATTAAAGCTACAGCCTTAGTACCCTGAGGATGTGGGCAGTGACGTACCTAGGGTATGTAGCACCTGTGGCCCATCATTTTTTTAACACCCCCCCATGTAAAAAAATATTTTTTGTAGTGACCATGAAACGGAATAAATGATTGGAATAGAAACAGGCAGTGAAAATTTTCTTTTATTGAACCTCATATATGTAACCATTATTCCAAACATAACATAATATAACATAAATTATGTCTGAATTGTCATGACATCAGAAGTATATATGGAGTAGTTGCAGGTAATGCTTGGGACAGTTCTGATTGTGTTAGTTCGGTTTTATGTGTTTTTTTGAATAGAAGGGTTTTTATTTCTTTTTTGAAGGTTTTGTAGTCTGTAGAGGTCAATAGGTTGTAGAGTTGGGGGTTGAGTGTTGCAGCTCGAATGGCTAGGAGGTTGTCAAACAGTTTTTACTTTTGATGTTTTTGGTTGGAGGTGTGTGAATGGTGTGTGAGTTCTCCTATGTCTGGTTGAGGTGGATTGAATTATTTAGCAGAAGAAATTAATTACCCCCCCCATTCCACACACATTAATTCTCTTCCATTTTTGTTCCCATTATAAAAAAACACTGATAAGTTCCCAGAAAAAAAATACATTAAAATAAGAAGTGAAAACAAAAGCCCCTACAGATGAGAACATAACATAAGAATAGCCTAACTGGGTCAGACCAATGGTCCATCATGCCCAGTAGCCCATTCTCACGGTAGCCAATCCAGGTCACTAGTACCTGGTCAAAACCCAAAGAGTAGCAACATTCCATGCTACCGATCCAGGGCAAGCAGACACTTCCCCCATGTCTTAATAACAGACTATGGACTTTTCCTCCAGGAATTTGTCCAAACCTTTCTTAAAATCAGCAATGCTATCTGCTTTTACCATAATTTCTGGCCACTTCATTTTTAAGCTTAGATCTTTCCTTCCAAACAGAGACCTAGCTAGATGTCAAATACAGCACAAGGTAACTTCACACGGACTTAGCTGTGCAGGAAATGTGAATCTCCTCATACACCCACCATATAGTACAAAAATGTGCAAAGGTCTGTTTTTTTCTTTCGATCACTACATAGCCTAATGCCACACAAACAGTGCTGTTACAAGCATATTCTGAAGGTCAAATTCTAAGGTTAACAAAGTTTCCTTCCTTGGACCAGAAAGAGATACTGACAAACCACTGGAAGAGATTCCAAAACAACTACCCAGGCACAACACCCAAAGACCCACTCAGTGTGTGAACCAATTGAGTGGAGTGGACTAACTGGGGGGGGGGTGGAAATAGGCCCGGAGTTTGCTCAGCAGAATTTCCCAGACCACCTTTTCCTTTCAACACATTGACACGCTGCCACCACCATCACCATTACCACTAGGAACACCTCACTGGGTAGGCCAGCAATGCTTATAAACTTTATAAGGCAACAAAAACAAAAAGTTGGAGAAAGTCCAACTTTGTCTGCAGAAAAAAACCAAGCATGAGAAACAAACAAAACTGAAGACTGTGTACAAAATGCAGGCAAAAATTTATTGTACCAAAATTAAAATGCAAATAAGTAAAATAAAACCCTTTTACCAATCAAGGGATCCGACACGGTCCGTGTTTCGGACAAACCTTCATCAGGGGTCCATGGTGAAAAAGGTTGGGACATACCATAAAAAAATGAAGATAAGTAACAAAGTGCCTGTATATTGTGTTCGCTGAGGATCACTACAAAAAGTAAAGCGTCTCAAGGAAGCAGTAAAAAGAGGCTGTCAGAGGGATTCAAGATCCCTTCTGAGTGAAGGGCAGGAGAACAGAGTATGGGTTGGACAAGAGTTGTAAGTCCTGTATGGAGGAAAGGAACTGTCCTGCAAAAAAAAAAAAAAAACACCACAGTTTTGTGATATAATAATGAAGAGGAGTGGAATACGGCCAACCTGGACTATACAGCTTGGAATTATGAAAACAAGACCGTGACTGGTAGGAATTAAAAGAACTCCACTCAAGCTTCCTCAAAAAGCAACTGCCCTTCAAGGGAAGATGTACTAGGAGAAATCTAGAAGCTTCATTTCTCTCTCCATGGCAAACGATCTATGGACAGGAAAAAATAAATAAATATGGGGGGCTGTTTAGTAGACACCTTGATAATAGGGCCGCCTCAGAAGTCTGTGCCACAGGCTGCAAATTACAGAGACTCTGTGACGTTCTAGAAATAATGAAAGTGAATCTTGCCCACTGGAAAAGGCAAGGTGCCACCAGGCCACCCCGCTCCGCCATTAGAGACTCCCCCAACTTGAAACCTATCGTACTACTTTGAATTATTCCTATAACGCTACCAAACATGCAGCACTGCCCAGAGGCCCAAAGAAGAAAATTCACACATGCATAGCCTCACCAGTCAGGTACCCCCAAATAGATGAGGATATACCCATAGAAAACACAGGGTACTCCCCTGCCGCTAACCTCCTTCAGCGGCAAGAAACCTTCTGCTGACCCAGTTCATAGCAATACCGGAACTGAGTATTTGATTACCTGGCTGAATCTGTGTCCAAAGTGCCATGAGTCCAACCAGGAAGGGCCACCTGTCAAAAGAACACGAAGTACAGCAAAGAAAAAATGAATTTGGAAGCAAACCCCCTACTAAGAGCAACTGCCGCACTATTGCCAAATGCTGCTGCAATACTGCCGACACGACAATCTGTAACTATCAGAAGAGCGCGGCATCCTCTGACAAAGTCAGGGTCAGGGAAACTGGCATGAATTATTTCTATAACGCTACCAAACAGACACAGCGCTGCCTAGAGGCCCAAAGAATAAAAAATGAAACATCCAAAGTATGCAAAGCCTCTCCATTGAGAGACCCCCAAGAGAGACAATGAGCAACCCGTATACAGCATCGGGTACTCCTGAATCGCACACTGATCTCGGTGTGCCTGCTGCCAACACAGTTCATAGGGAAGCTGAATTGGGTAGATGAGCATAAAGCTAAGTCTCTCCCTAATGTGCTGTCATGCTGATCAAAATGGGCCCCCCATGCCACCAAAATGTGCCTGAAACAAAAAAAAAACAAGTTTCAATACACACTTCCTGACTCCGACTGCTGGTTCATGTTCCAAATGCAAAATTACTTGTGTCGACATATCTGTAACCAACCAACCACCCTGAGGCCGCGGAAAATTTCAGTCCCACAATAGTTTATTAAATACACAGCCAGAGTCCATCCATTGAGATTGCCAGCTCTTGAAGCTTTTTCTCCACAATTTTGTTAAATATAGTTTTTTCTGGGCAGCCCCACCACTGGCTAATAACATTCTTACTAATTTGAATTTAAACATCTCTTATCATATCTCCCCTCTCCCAGCCTTTCCTCCAAAGGATACATATTGAGATCTTTAAGTCTGTTCCCATATGCCTTATAACAAAGACAGCGTACCAACAGGACTTCTTAACTAATTGTTGTCAATATAAGTGAATATATAGGCTCTTTAGCTCTCAGACGCCTGCACTGATTAATCAAAGACTCAGTTATCGCAGGAATGTGGCATTTTTCATCGAGCTTAGAGCTATATTCGTATTTTAAAGTGCTGAATGCTTTGTGCAAAACTTATAATAAAGTGAAAGAGTGCTAAATATTTAATACAACCATAGAGCTAGATGCCCAGCACTTATCTTTTTGTTCATTACTGGTGCATCTGCTTAATGCACGTAGCTCCTTATGGCCTGTGGCTCTACAGGACTCGTTTCGCCTTCTTGACGGCTTCTTCAGAGGTCTAGATTAAAGTGAACAGCTTGGCTTAGCAACCTCTCTCTGGACTAACTCATCCTGTTTATATCTTTTTAAAGGTTGTGATCTCCAGAATTGTACACAATATTCTAAATGAGGTCTCATCGGATTCTTCACCAATACCTCCTTTTTCCCACAGGCCACATCTCTCCCTATTCACCCAAGCATCCTCTAGCTTTTGCCATCGCCTTTTCAACCTGTTTGGCCATCTTAAGATCATACGTACTTTCCTTTAAATAATCAATCATAGATAAATAACCCTGCTGGATATGGTTATCTACCAGGCCAAGTTGGTTTATTACGGTAAGTACTTTTGTTGTTATTTGAATATCTTGTAAAATATTTTATGCGTCCCCTTTTCGCTCTTCATATTTTCAGAAGAGATCCTTCAGGAAATGGGTAGTCCTATATTACCAAAGCTGTGAAACTTTATGTAGCGTTCTACTGTTGAATCTGCGTGTCACAAAATAGGGGGTGTTTTGACCGGTGATAGCCCACGTACAGATGACTTATCAAGACAAGTTCTAATAGCAGCTGCGGGCGCTCGAGGTCTTTTTCTCCCCTGCAGAAAATATTTTACAAGATATTCAAACAAAAGTACTTAAACCAACCTGGCCTGGTAGATATCCATATCCAGCAGGGTTATTCATCTTAAGATCATCACATATTATCACACCCAAATCCTACTGTTCTTTTGTGCACAAAAGTTCTTCACCTCCTAAACTGTACTGTTCTATATATTGAAAGGGGATTTAATTGCACTCTATAAATCTCTCAGTGGACACCTATATGCAATCTCAGATTATCTCAGATTACGCAAATACAGAGTCCTCCAATATGAAGGGAAAATATTTCAATATGCTCAAGAGAAATAATTCATCAGCCCGAGTGCTGAGAAACAAACATTTTAACAACAACAAAAAAAAAAAATATGAGTCATTAATACTTTCTCCTATTCTTAGTAATGGACATTTTAAACTTCATTTTCCTGGCAGTTTTGAGGCATAACACAAATGTTAGATCTGACTTTTAACCCCTCTTCTACGAAACTGCGCTAGCGGTTTTTAGTGCAGCGAAAGCACAGAGAGCCACACTGAATAGCCCGCAGTGCTCCCGATGCTCATTGAGTATCTCATTCAGCATGGCTCCCAGCGCTAGAAAATGCTAGCGCAGTTTCGTAGAAGAGGGGGTTAGTCTTCAAGCAGCTTCATTATGGAATACCATATACTTTAGATTACAGTCAAATTATAGGTTATTTCATTTTTTAAAAATCAAAACTTTCCTGTTTCAAAAATATTTTCTAGAGTAATGTAAGTTATGTTTAGTCAATATGATTCTATTGAATTTCCTGAGTAATACTAGTTTTCTTTTTGTAAACTGCAATGAACAGTTAACAGTATTTGCAGTGTATAAGAGATATATTGGTATTGGTAATAAAAAATGACAAAAGTTTTCAGAGGGAAAAACTGATGGGCATAATAGTGTTGTTACATTAACATAACTATACAAAGTCTTTTTTTGAACATGTTTATTGAAAGTGAAAAGGGTCACAACCGGACATAATACAAACTCAGAAAAAATACAAAAGCATCCAAATACAGGAAATGTGCAACAAAAACAGCAAGTCCCACAAAAAAGCCACTCATTCAAGAGAACCAGAATTACAGTATTACAAAAGGGAAAACTAGTACATTAACTAGTACAACATTAGGAATTATATAAAAAGAAAGCTTCAGAATATTAAGCATTTTAACAAAATTATTTATGGAAAAGTTATCAAATTTACCATGAAACTGGGGAGTGTGGGGCACAGTGGTTAAAGCTACGGCCTCTGCACCCTGAGATTGTGTATTCAAAACTCACGCTGCTCCTTGTGACCCTGGGCAAGTCACTTAATCCCTCTATTGCCGCAGGTGCATTAGATAGATTGTAAGCCCGCCGGAACAGACAGGGAAAAAATGCTCAAGTACCTGAATAAATCCATGTAAACCATTCTGAGCTCCCCTGGGAGAACAGTATAGAAAACTGAATAAATAAATATAGCCCATTTCTACAGAAAATGTGAATCTAGACAGTTAAAATGCCCCCAAAATGACACTGGCCAGGAATTTATTCCACTGTGTTATGGTTACAGATGGATATTGCTTTATGAAGTCTCTCTGGATTATCATCTATCTTGGCAGACACCTTCGGCCCCTTTTACAAAGCCACAGTAGCCATTCTGGAGATGGCAAATATGGCACGGCCCATGTCGCATTTGCCACGCCGAGACTTCCTACCTTGACTTTGTAAAAGGGGCACTTAGAGTAAGGGGAAAGTTATTATCACAATCTACTGTGTTAAGATGCACTATTTTACTGTTAACTCAGTTTATTACTAACTAAGTCTCATTACATAAAATGAGACCTGTGCTACAATAGTGTGAGCTATGGTAAAATAACCCATCTAATGGTGTTATGCCACGAAACGATCGTTGGCCTTATCGAGTGGCCTTTTGCTTATAACAATTTAAATAATTCAATAGTATATTTTTCCTTGTGGTGCTTAATTGAGAAAAGTTTTTTATGCCTACAATGTACAATGAGTAGAGTCATACTATATTAGACTCACTGCAAACTGAGGCTTTTTCTTTCATTTTTAACAAGCACTTTGGTGTTTTTGCAGCTGTCTATGGTGGAGAGTTTGATTTTTGTTGAGTATTATTCCTCCATTCCTCCCTCTTTTTGTTAACAGCATGTGCTAATTTTTGGGCTAACATATCATGCCAGCATGGTAAGTTACCACACTTGTATGCTAACTGCATTCCATACTAGTGAGCAAGAAATGGGTGGCCTAAGGTAGAAAAAGGGCACAGACTTTATATGTCAGTTACATCACAGTACTTATCACACGGTCACTTCTGCAGTTAATAGAAGGCATTAAGGGATAGATTCCCAAAACGTTTCTGAATGTTTTGCCCTGGTAGGCGCCTAGATTGCTCCTCTGTTCTAATCGCTTTAAATGGCACAATAATTAGTTGTGCCATTATAAAATCTGGAAACTACTCTGTCCACATTCATATGGCGAAACAAACCTCCACGAATTGCTCTTTCTACATTAAAGTTACCAAAAGCTAACGGAGGTTTGGGATTTCCAGATTTTTATAACCATCATCTGGCAATGTTTTTGCGATATGGCACTTTATGGACGATTATGATGATCCATAAATACGAATGTAAAGCCAATTTCCTTACTAATAAAAGCTTTAAATCACCAATAGCAAATATTTCTTCTTCACCCTAATTATAGATACTATCCAACTGGTAATATTGAGTATAATATATAAATGTAATTTAATGGTCTTTTATAATCAAATTTTAATTTAGGGGTCCTTTTATCAAGCCGCGCTAGCGGTTTAATGCGTGTAATAGCGTGCGCTAAAAAGCCAGCTGCGCTAGCCGTTATCGCCTCCTCTTGAGCAGGCAGTAGTTTTGGGGCAGCGCAGGGGTTAACCGCATGATGAAAAGTCACGTGCGTTAACCCCGCTAGCGCGGCTTGATAAAAAGAGCCCTTAGTTTCTGGTCTAAATGGGAGTATTTATATCTGCTTTTGAATAAATGACTTCATACATACTTTGGTTAGATAGAATAGATGCTTTTAGTCCTCATTGCATCTATGATTTGTATGTAACATTTTAATTGTAAAATCTCCTTGTTTTTAATTTATTTATTTATGTACATTTCTTATGTTAAAAATTCAATAAAAAATATTTTAAAATAAAAAAAACAAATTTTTAAAGAAAATTAGGTGTCGCTAGGTGTCCTCCGGGATCGGCGCCTAGGTCCATGGTGCCTAGTGGCACCCAGTGACGCCAGAGCCTGGAAGTATGCATGTTTAGGACAAGCAGTGGACTTCAGTATCAATAGGCACCGCTGGCTGCTATTCTGCAAAACCCTGGCCTACATTTCCGGCACTTAGGGTCCTTGCTAGCCACAATCCTGTAAGCGGCGCTTGTCCGTAATTGTTACACAGCAGGTGCCGGTTTTCTAGGCACCTGCCACAGCGGGCACTGCTTACAGAATCACACCCTAAGTGCATCCATGCTAATTGTGAAAAAGCATGTGCTAAATAACTTTTCAGTGCAAGAGACTTTCTGGACACACCCAAAGTTGCCGTATAACTAGTGTGACCATATGGCTCCAGAAAAAGGGGACAGATTGAGACATCCGGGTTTTACTTCCATTGAAAGCAATGGAAGTAAGGAGAACAGATTGAGACATCTTGGTTGCTTTCAATGGAAGTAAAACCCGGATGTCTCAATCCGTCCCCTTTTTTCTGGAGCCATATGGTCACACTACGTATAACCTCTGCATTTACTGCAATTTAATAAACAGGCACCTAGGTTAAAGCACATTAACTTTTCATGGTTAACCATCTGTATTTTATTAATTTGAGTTATCTGTAAATGTTCATTTTTTTCTTATTTGTAAGCCTGAAAAAAAATCTGAAACACAGAAAAACTGCAGTCTTCTACTGCTTAAAAGCTGTCTTATGATAATTAGAGATGAGCTCTTCGAAACACAGCTCTGGTGTACAGACAAGTTATAATATTGACCTAGATTTAATTTTAGATCCCAGGATTTAAACATATGCCATATTTTAATTAATGTAAAAAAGCACAAAATGACGAGAGCACATTCAATACTTTTTTTTTTACATTGTTTTTTAATGATACCCCCCCTCCCCCAAATCTAATTTTGAGCATAAGTAATGAAAATTAAGTGCTAATTCAGGAATTTTGTTTTCACATCTTATGACAAGGTCAAGTAGCTCTGTTGTACATGGTCCACATGAAACAAGTAACTATGTTAATTCTATGAAAGCCAAACTCAACCCCATAATTGCATATCTCCTCCATGCTCACAACACCTAATTACAATCACAGAAAGTTGTGCACTTTTTACCATTTGCACCTGTTTTGTGAACCAAAACAATCAAACTGAAATGCAAGATGGGTCACGGGAGAGTTCCTCCCTTCATCTGACTTCCCTCCCTTGGCTAACTTAAATGATGCCAAATGCATTGTTAACTCCAGATTCCCCTTTGAACATTCTGATGTGTGGTTTTATATTGCATTTTTCTCCAAAGGCGGCACAATGTTGAAAGCCAATTAAAGCACAGGCAACTACACTCAGTTTTCTTGCACTGTCAAAAAACTGTACAGTGTGAAATTGGTATTTCCTCATTGCTTTTTCAAAAGGACTTCCCTCTTTTTTTAACAATTGTTCCAATCTGGCAGTGGAACAAGAATCACAAAGGGCTTAACCATTTCCATATACAATATACTAAAAATTATTAATAAACCAGGAGCTGGTCATATAAACAATCAAGTGGGGATTAGTTGGTAGATATTTTGCAAAATGAATTTCATCCAATGCACTATTTTGCTAAAAAGCAAGGCCAATCATTAAAAAAAATATAACACTTAATAATAACTGCAATATACTGCCCTTAAAGTTCACCAAAACACTTTGAGCTTGGCCAGACAGAAGTATTAGGTCATGCATGATGCTTCAGGGCTTAAACCTGTGGAATGCACTTTGAACAATCTGAGTGGGGGTTTTTTTTGTATGAATTTGGTGCCAAAATCTTTCCTTAATAACAGAAGGCTGGTGAAGAGGAGGTCAACCTGAATTTCCAGTAAAAGCTATAAACTAGAGCTGCTCCTTGTATATGTTTCAGAAAACCCATGTGAAAACAGTTGAAATCTAAGAACATTTTATTAACATATTAAGATTACACAATTTAACAAGAAAAAATTTTAAGCAGCAAATCACAAATAATATTAAGGGTTCTAAGGACCTTGCATGCAACTTTTACCTCCTTTTCTACAATACAATAAAGACCTAGAGCAGTTTGGGATTTGTTTTGTTTTGCTTTTGACCCACACAAAAAGCTACGGTATATTAAAACAAGAATGCAAACCTACTCTGTACTATTTTTACTTATTTAGCATTTATAGATTAGATAAAATTAATATAGAGATATTGGATGCCTGCAGTGAATTCCAAAGGCCCAGCCAAAAGCAGTATAATTTAGACTTTGCAGAGATATCGCTAGGAGGCCAAGCATAATAAACTTCTGACCTTTCCAGCCTTGAACAGCATCTAGAAAGTAGGAGTGTTTCCCGTGTCGGGTATTCTAACCAGGAAAGAAGATAGGTATTGGGAGGGAGTATAAAACCCAGTGCAGAATTCAGTCTCTGTCTTTGGTTCCTGCTTTCCATCTGTTGGTCATAAACACGAAAGGAGAACCATTCAATATAAAGACCTTAGCCAATGAAGTTCACATACTCCCTCCTTTACAAAGCCACGCTAGCGTTTTTAGTGCCGGCCGCGGCGGTAACAGCTCGGGCACTCATAGAAATTCTATGAGCATCGGAGCTGTGACCGTGGCAGCCTGCGATAAAAATGCTAGCGCGACTTTGTAAAGGAGGGGGATAGTTCACATAGTCAAAGAGATAGGCACCCCTAATTATCCTGATCAGGGCAGTCTGTGTAAAGAGGTCTAGAAGCAAATACAGTAACAGTAGTCATTTAAGCTCTGTGCTGTGCTTAGGTCAGTAGGAATGAGAAACCTGCTGCACCCACTACTAGAGATGAGGAGTACAGGAGATGTTAGGCTTATTGTGTAATAACAGCTGGACAGCCAGGACCTTCCAAATGTACCGATAGGCTCCTGGAATGCCATACAGAGGCTGAAGAAAATTACAAGAATCATTTACAACAACTAGCTTCTTGGGAACAGCTCTTCCACACAGGACCAGCTTACAGCATTTCTGTTTTAGAGCCTCAGAAGCTATCATTTTTTTAGTGTTGAAAGACGTACACAGTGCTGATATTGCATTTGATATGTAATAGACGGTCCCTGCTCTAAAGAGCTTACAATCTAATTTGGACAGACAGGACATATAGGGTTTGGGGAGTTTCATGCAGAGAGAAAGATAGGATAGACATAGGTAATTTTACAATGAGTTAGGAGTCGAAAACAATCTCAAAAAAGTGGGCTAAAGATGGAACCTGACATGACTCAAGCAGTCTGTTTCATGCATGAAGCGCAGCAAGACAGAAGGGACAAAGCGCCAAGTTTCTCATCATTGCTAACAGAGACTGTAAAAAATAACTATTTATGATACTGCTTGATGCTAACTGGCACACCGTTATAAGAAAAACAGGAAGGAGGAGTACCTGATGTACAGCATGTAGCAGACTTTGCAAATACTATGTCTGTAAACCCCGTCAATGTCACTACTGCTATTGTGTCCATTAACTTTTTAACCAAAGATTTTTAGTAAACGAGTTGGTTCAAAACACATCCACTGTCATGGTCTGACTAATTGTCTTGAGTGAAAAAAGAAGTGAGTATGGCAAATGCCTAAGGTCTTCTAGTGTATGCTAGTCCCAGCTATAGTCCCAACAAATTGGTTTATCTACAGATGTTGCTCTGATCCCATGCACATACTTGGCAGCCACCTAGGTTAAAAAAAAACAACAAAAAACCTGGCTTCAAGAAAAAAACAAAAATAACAACACGCATACAATCTGCATTTTCCACAGAAAATGCACTATGACAAGCGATGGTACACATATTCTTATAAGGACACTGTTAATAACAAGATAAGTGTACTTTCACAAATAAGTCTCCTTAGCCCTAGAAAGCACTTAAGTCTTTACGGGATCACCTTCTTTATAAAGGACACAAAATTCTGACATAAACATACAGAAGGATAGAAAACAGGATATGTACTGCAGAGAAAAAGAAAGGAATACATTTTGCACTTCATCTTTATTTAATATACTGCAAATATTAGATACATCTAAGTGATTTACAAAGACAAAAATAGCTATTTAAGGCGGGGCAGGAAGGAGACAAAAGGGGTACTAGGTTACAGCAAATTGTTATGGGGGGAGAACAAGTTTTCAGCTACCTAAATAAGTGAAACAGGAGAGGGGGAGTGAGTGCAGAGAAAACATGACAGGTCAAGGTAAGCGGCTGCTGTAAGGCCAAAAGGGCAATGACAGTGTGAGAAGTAAAGGATAAGCTGTTGAAAAGGGAAACGCACAGTGGGGGGAAAAAATGGGTTTTTGACAAGGTTTTGAATTTCAAGAAATATAAAGGAAATATACAGGACATATAAAGGAAGAGTTTCATAATATAGGAGCATAAACACTGAAACGAGTGGTGCGAGACAAGGAGGAGCAAATCTGGAGATGGAAAGGAACAACGAGAAGGTGCTGGTTAGCGGAACGCAAAGCATGTGTCGGTTGATAAGGAATGAGAAAGTTGCATACAAAGGATAGGGAACTAGAGTGAATAATGTGGAATAATATAGTCAACTTCTCAAACAGTCAGCAAAGTGAATGGGCAGCCAGTGTTCAGCAAGAAAATAGGATGTCACCAGTGTTCCCTCTAAGCTGCGCTGGCGTGCGCTGGCGCACAAAATATTACATCCAGCGCACAAGTTTCACGTCACAGCGCACGGCGGGCAGGGCGGCGAGAGGAGAATCGGGCGAGTTGGCTCATAACTTGCTGGCGCCCGATATTTTTAGCGCACAGCGAAAAAAATTTTGCTCACAACACCCGCCCGCTTAGAGGGAGCACTGGATGTCACGCTATCAAATTCCTTAGCACCGTAGAGCAGTTTTAGAGCAGTGTTCTGGATAAGCCGAGGCCGGTGCAGCTGACATCATGGGGTGCCAGAAAGAACAGAATTACAGTAGTCAAGACAAGAGAGCACCAGTAAGTGGACAATGAGTTGGAGGGAGAGAGTCTGTTAAAGAGAGAGCAGAGTGAATTTGTTTCAGGGCGAAGAAAGATTTCTTAACCAGCATTGAAACCCCAAGGAGAAAGGATAATTGACTACTGAGGATAACTCCCAGTATTTTAACAAACTTAAGAGAGCAATTTGCTTACCAAAGAGAGTAGCTGAGACATGGAGAACAGGAAAAGAACTAAAGGAAAAAAGGACAGCCATGGTTTTGGACGTATTAAGTTTCAACCCATTAGTAGATAACCAGACAGCAATTTTGTGAAGTATACACAACTTGCTATCAACTAAGGGCCCCTTTTACAAAGCAGCGGTAGCAATTCCCATGCAACCAATGTGACACAGCCCATTCAATTCCTGTAGGCTGCGTTGCATTTGCTGAGCCGATACTCCTCACTACCGTAGCTTTATAAAAGAGGCCCTAAGTTTGACAACATCTCACAAACTAAGGGAGCTGTGTACTAAATATTGTTTTTCAATCATGATATGCAAAACATGGGGAGAGGATATGCAGTACCACTTAGGGATAAAAGCAACCAAACACTGTAATCTCTGGTTGAGCTGTGCAGAACAGGAAAGCCTCTATGCCAGGGGCCCTCAAGTCCAATCATTGAAGTCCAACAAACCAGCCTGGATTTCAGGATTTCCACAATTGATATATATGAGATCTATTGGCATTCATTGCTTCCATTGCATGGAAACAGATCTCATATGAAGAGCCGCCAAAAAATTCTAAGACTGACCCAGCTTTAATGGTTGGGTTGAGAACTTTTCAGTGGCCCCCTCGCACTTACGTATTCAGCCTGGTTTTCGGAACTTACACAATGGGTTGTGGATCTTGAGGAATGGATTTGAGAACTCCTGCAACATGCGGTACTGCCATTCCTACAAACTGTAATCCACACAGCTCCTGTGTGACCTACAGCTCTTCTATGACCCTAGCCGGCACAAAGCAGCAGAGGTGAAAGGATATGCAACAGCTGTTCCTGAAGACATGCACTGAGTTACTTACCACCCTTATTGCCCCCTCACACAGCTGCCAGTCTGATATGAGCCAGTTATCTCCTCTACCTGTCACCATTTTGTCCCACAGACCAGTCTGAAGAGGAAGAGAGAACCATCTTCCACCTCATTTTCCAGCTAGCCAAAAGGAAGTAAGAGCTGATGACTGTCAGAAGGAAGCCTACATTTTTGTCCTGAAAGTGCTGCTTGCTACTCAGCCAGAAGCTGGGAAGGGGGGAGGGAAAAAAATGAAAGATCAGAAGACAGTTGTGGGAGGAAGAAAACAGGAGAATGGTAAGAAGGGAGTTGGCGGATGCTGGGCAGTGGCTGAGTGTGCTTATTAAAACTAAGTTGGGGTTGCAGAGGCAGTGTTCACAGTTCTTGTGGGAAGGGTGACATGTTAACATTAAGGGCAATGTTATCCATATAGTGCCACTGAAAATTTGCAGAGGGTTTATAGGTTTAGTAGCTGCCTCTATACTTCTATAAACACCTCTCTCAATATCAGGTCATATTATATCATCTCACTTGTGTGTTTTCACTGCTATAATCAATTGACATTAGTTTGTATTTGTTTCATATTAAAAAAAAGAAAACAAAAGAATGCCAGTTAGTATGAAACCTCCTATATTTAGGTTTTGCATATTTAATACAGCATGCTTAGATTTGGAAAAGGCAACTGTGCTCCATAAAAGTACTGCAGATCACTAGAAATCAAAGCTAAATTTAAAAGACTCGGTGGCACAGGTATACCTTTTTTCATATTTCTCCCTAACTTGTTTGAACTCATGATAATATAGTAAATGATGGTAAATAGAAACCAAAACGGTCCATCTAGTTTATTCAGCAAGATGTTTAGGATTATAGCTGGACATGGTGCCCAGGCCTCTATTGTACAAAATAAATTTTAAGAATTGTATCAGTTTAAATACAATTAGGCACCTATCTACTAATGCATAATAATACTCTTAACATGCATTATCTGCTGCAAAGCCCTTTTTTTTTTCAATGGACTTTGTGGCAGATAATGCGCTATAATGCCATCATCACATGCTAAGCACTAGTAAGAAGGGGTCTTAGTCTGCTACTGTTGCTCCATTCACTAGTAAGGCTGAGGAACAAGTTTATTTTGGGCCTCTTTTATTAAGCCACGCTAGCAAGTGCCACATGGCAAAAACCCCGAAGCCCTTTAAACCTCAATGGGCTTTGGGGGCATGTACCGCAGCGGCCCACACTAATCATCTTCATAAAAGAGGCCCTTTGACTTTAGAGGATTTTCTAAAAATTATTTGTCATTACTTTATAATTATCAACTGATGTATTGTTTACTAATATTTTAAATTACACTTTATCCATTCTAAGTAAATTGGGAGATTCCTTGGAATTGTGAAAGTGGTGCGCAGATGTAATTAAACACTTTATTGTACCTATATATATATATATATATATATATATATATATATATATATATATATATATATATATATATATATATATATATATATAATTTTTTGTACTAGTTTTGCTCTGCATTTTCCCCATGGAAAGAAACATGGCAATTTAAACTGACAAAGAATGAACTCTCGAGTCAAATATCTCCCAGTGCTTAAATTATTTTTTGACCTAACTACACTGATGCCATAATGTTTGCATACATTTAAAATAACTATACTCTCAATTATGCAGGGTTTAAAGAAAAAAATAATCTCCAAGCAATGACATTTATAAAATTATATCCAGAACCACAACCAACACAGTTCAAAACACCACTTTGTTGTTTTATACTGAAAAGCGGTTTAACAATCTTTTCAATAAGCTTACAGAATAAATTATATGAAGCCTCTGTATACATTTTCAAAATAACTTCATATTGGACTAGAAACTCATGATTATTAGCTGAGGGGTTGATAATTTACTAACTTCACATTGACATTGTGGTGTGTTAACTACAGCAGGGCTCATTGCATATTGTGACATTTTTCATATACAACAATTTTTTAGTTGTTTAGAAACTGTCAACATGGTGATAGCCTTTGATTTCTATGAAGGACACCTTCAAATTTTTTTTAAATTATTGTATATATATAAGATCTCACAGAGAACTGCACCTGATAAAAATACAAATCATGCAACTGGACTTTAGTTTATATTAAAAATAACAACCTCTCAGGTAGCAGTTAACCCTTGTACACTTTCATGGGCAATACATCTTAAAAGGTCACAATTCTCATTGGGAAAACAAACATTAAAATTGCATACTATATCTTTAAAAACATAACTATGCACTGTCATTTCAGCTCCACCAACATAGTGTTGAAATGCACGCACGGCAAAAGATTATTTATGATAAAGAAAAAAAGATATTTTACAAGAAAAGAGCACTCCTAAGGACCTCTTTCCAAAAATATTATATGGACATCATTTTTCATGATCTGTGTCCAAAGATACTTCCATCATGCATATAAATATGCATTTGCGCTATATTACAATTGTAATGCAGCTTCCATCTAGTTTTCCTTCACATAGGTTTGAAACATTTTCTTTTGCACTCCTGGGGCGTCTGCAGTGAACTAGATAGTGAAACAGAAGCACACATCTCAATTACCTCAAATGCACTGGAAACTCGGCTGGAAATGCATTTTAAACTTATCTGACAGAATATGAAAGGAGGGCTATACTATAGCTATTATAACTAAAATATAAAACAAAATGAAGACCCAGAAAACAAAAGAAAAATAAATTATCTGACTTAAGTCTGTAGTATTCCTACAATACAAGAAGCAGGTGCATTAAATTTTAATTTTATGTTGAGAAGTATCATAAGCTGTTCCAAGAATTTTAGGATGTTTGTTATCTGATCAGACTCAACTGTTCATATTAAAGGAAAGCAAAGCAAATTAACTCAGTGTCAGACATGTTTGTGGGTTACTTCTCGCAAAACAGCAGATCTTTTTTTTTTTGTTTTGTTTTTAAGAGGTATACTTGCTTCATTTGGTGGGTCCCAAACAAGTCAAATTTCTCCAACAGATATTATTTTCAGGACTGTTATAGGCCCCCCTTTTATTAAACTGCATTGGGTCGATGCGGTAAAAGCTCCAACGCTCATAGGAATTCTATAAGCGGTGAAGCTTTTACTGCAGCGGCCTGCGATAAAAAAAACTCTAATGCAGCTTAATAAAAGGGGGGCCATAATGAATATGATTGGATAAATTTATATACATTTAATCTTAAAACAACATTTGCATATTCTGGTCACCCCCCAAACTTCACCTATTTAAGAAATCTGAAGCCTAGATTTGAGCCAAACAAATGTATCTAACTTGCATGTTTCATTCAGGCATATGCTACACAAAATGTCCAGGACCATAGCAAGAGATAGCCAAACAGAGGTGAAGGGTCATTTGGGCAATACAGAGCACACAGAAAAGGGAATGCCAGCCCGTGCCTGTTATCTCTCTTGGTTACAAAGAAACTCATTCATAAACACCACCGAGGATTAAATGTGTCCTCATACCTCAGTCATAATGTTACAAAGGTACAGAACTAGACACACTCCCACTGTGTCACAATTATTTATTTAGAAGTAAAACAAATCTCCATCCCTACTTTTGACATCCAGAAAGTCAATTGATAAAAAGTTAAAAGCACTGTAGTTGATTCAGTTATCTTTTATAACTTCAAGGAGACATTGTTATGAATTTAAATTAGCATTAGAAAAAACAAAAAAACAAAAATCACATACTACAAATCTATAGGATATTAACATGACTTTCCAAGAAAAAGCATCATCACTTCCTTCAGTTCTTGCAGTGTGTTTCCATCAGGGCCCCACACAAGACACTGCTGATTGTGTGACCCAACATTCTGAAATTCTTAGAAGCCATAAGATTTGTTTTGAAACAAATGGCTTCTCAGGATGCAGAAATATCACTATCAATCACCAACGAGTTAATTCCACATAATAAGGCAGGTTTGGATGCAGGCTGATCCACTGTGGAATGTTGTATCTTGAATTGATTACAACAGCACTCAAAAATGAATGCAGCCTTCCAAACCACTTCTTTGCTCACAAACATTAATCTCAATTATAAGGAGAGTCTCATAATGGTAATGCTTGGTATGAAAAACATATGAAATAAATCAGGTTTTATAAGACATATCAATTAATCAGTTTTAGAACCAAGAAAAAAAAGCAGTTTCAAAAAGGTAAATATTTTTTTCTGTTACTTTGTTTTTTTAAAAGCTAGTGTGACCTCTAGAACTGGAAAGATGAGTAGTCTCGTTTAACTGTGTATTTATCTGAATAAAAGAAGTGTTAGAATCTGAGTGACATTATTTCCACTACAGTTTTTAATGACAGCAACTTACAATGGGCAAGACATTTTGTTGTTGTGGACATTCTCAGTTCAACACAGTGCTAAAGAAACTACCATTTAAAAACACTACAGAGAAGACCTTTGCCATTCCTGGACATCATATGCAGCTATTCCAAAATCTTGCCAAATAATTAGAAGAATGCAGTCCATTCATACCAAACTAAAAATCAACAAATGATGTGTTTATGTGAACCTCTTGACAAACACCTGGATAAGTGAAGCCAAGAACTAATGTCTGTTCTCAGCACAAAATGAAAAGCATTATCACCAAACAAAAATACACCAAATGGAATCCAAGAATCTATAATCTTGTTAAAAAAAAAAACCAACTCGAATGCAATCTTCATATAACATGCTTACATATTTCAATATTTTATTTAAGCATAGGGAACAGTTAAGCCATTCTCAACATATAGTGCAACCTCTTTATAATTCAAGAGAAAAGCATAATGTGTGCAATATTGAGGGGCATGTTACAGAGAGGGAAACTGCTATTCATTTATATGTTGCTAGGTATGCAGTATAGTGAATATATATTGTGAAGAGCCAAAGGTGGCAATGATGTGTGTGTGTGTATATATATATATATATATATATATACACATACACACACACACATATATATAGTAAGAAAAAGAAAGAAAAGCCTACAGATACTTTCAGATGTCATGTTATGCAGCTGCATATTTTCAAAAGTTTCAAAAGAAACTTCATATGCAACAGAAAAGCCCAGTTATTTGGGTTTTATATTTTTACCTGTCAGAAACTGTCAGCTTTAATTAGACCTTAATCTTGAGCAGTTGTGCACATTCTCTTGGAGGGATACTTTCTGCAGAACAAAGTAAAATGAGCATGACATGCCAAGCGTCCTAACTTATTTCTGAATACAAAATAAACCCGATAGTTTAGCTATAGAAATACTGCATTGGCACTAGACAAACCATAGTCTCAAGCTAGGCTCTAATTTGATTTAAAGCAAAATACATTTTTATTCACACCTCATATAAAGTGCCTTGAATATTTCTGTCTCTTGCTCATTTCTGACATGTTTTTCATTTGCACATTGATTTGTATCTCTAAATCCATTCTCTTGTCTTGTATTATATTTTCTTGGCTGTTTATGTAGTAGATAATTACTGCAGGCTCGGAGGGGCTTAACTGAAGTACTAGTCTGAACTTGCTAACTGGATTATGAATGTTAGTCTGAGTTTTCTTTTTCCCATAAATTTCCAACATAAGCCTCTCTTTGCAAAGTTCAAGGATCCTTTCATCACACCCTCTTCTCTTTCAGTTCTCACACCCATAATGCAAGAGGGTTTTTCTGCCTCAAACTAACAGCTCCTGTAACAGGATCACTGTGTACTGGTGAATATTCACAAAACCCTCAGCAATTTCCTGTCCAGATTATGATGATACATCTAAACAGACAAGAGTATAACAATGTTAGACCTAGCAAAGTTTTTCACGCAATAATGTTTGAAGTTTGATGACAAATTTGGACAATAGTCCAAGTAAAGGGCAGCCCTATAGTGCATTAACTGAGAAAAAAAGTCAATGTTTGCCCATTATATTTAAATGCAAAAAGTTATGCTCACTCATCTTCCACGCTGACTCCAAACCTCTATTTAAAAGTCCTCAGAGCAAATTAATATATTATATTATATAATATAGTATATAATCTATATGTGCATCCTTCAAATGTTAGCAATACATGCCTACATTAATTTGACTGATTTTATTTCCATAATAAATTTCAGGATATATTTGTAATTTGAATACTAATATATTACATGCCACCAAGACAAAACTTTTTTTTCTTTTTTGCATTTTTAAAACAGGGTTGAACAGGTAGAACTTTTGGACTTGGCATGTTGTTTTTCCCAAAAATGTTGTATTTATTATGCAATAGTAACTAGTAGTGCAAAAAATATTTTCTCAACACTGCAGACTTAGAAATACATCGACACAAAATTGCAAATATATATATGTCTTACTAAAAGAAAAAATGGCTGTAAATTTGTTTGAAATAATTTAGACTTCTTTACAGTGGTTCAAAATTATTATAAAAAGAACCAAAACAAAGGTCCACATCAAAAAGACTATTCCATACTAAGGGTCATTAAATGCACTAAACGATCTTATTAGGGCACCAGTATCCAGGAAATCTGTCAGCCGACATGAGATGTGGGACACAAGATAGTTTAGTTTGCAAATACTGCATCCCTTTTGAAAACAGATACTTTAGAAGTTAACAATCCTGTTTTATTTCCTCTTTACAGTAAGACAAAACAGGTAAAACCCTGAACACACTTTTTTGCCCAAGTGACAGAGACTACCCAGTGGATTCTTCCATTTTCTACAAATGTCTGACGAATGCATTGCGAGGAGATAAGGAATACATTGCTCTGGAAACAGGGAATTGTGCTTCCAGAAATCACAGATAAGGACCGCCAGCTACCTTACCACGACCTTTTCTATACCACTCCTATTAGCTCACCCCCCCAAAAAAAAGCCCCGGACATTGTTTGTTTTTCTCTCTCTCTCTCTTACACACAAGGAAGAAAATTAACGTTAATCCTGGAGTACACAAGGCAGTAGCTAAATCAAAGTAAGATTAGAAAAGCATTTACATGAAATGGCAGCTTCTAAGGCAGAATCAGTCCTCAGCAGGCTCAGCTCACTTGCCTTCCAGCCAGGGTGCACACTTCGGTTACACTCCGCTCCTCTGCCAGTCTTTCTTGGCATGGCAAAGAAATAAAACTAAAGTCTCCCCCGTTTCTGTCCCGAGCAGTTCTGCATATTCTTTGACCTAAGTTGCGCGGCTGTGGCTGCGCGCGAGGAAGGAGGCGAGTTCTTACGTTGGCACCCTCGTGGACATGTGGGCTACCGAGTTGGTAGGAGCCGAGAACAGAGATCCCGCACCCCAGTAGCCTCGGCTCCCCATCTCCTCGAGCAGGACAACCTCAGGTTGGGGAAAGGTTCCCAGTCCGGGGTGGGGGGGGGGGGGAAGGACGACCTTGCTAGGGGTGGGGGTGGGGAGGAAGAGCCTGCATCCCGCCCTCCAAGTCCTTAACTCGGTCCCCCCCCCCTCCCGTGAGAAAGCGGCAGTTCAATCCGCAGTAAAGGCTCAGCGAATACCGCCGAGAAACAGGAACAAGATGGAAATAAAAAAAGAGCTCGGCTCCACTTACCTGGCTCGCAGCTTCCTCTCTCAGCATCCCATCTTCCTCCAACCCATCACACAACTTTACCAGGTGAAAGGGGGGGAAACAAGGAAACAAAAAAAAAAACAAAACACAGAAAGTGTTACAACTTCCCTCCCCTCACATCACCGCACAGTACAAAAGCTAAGCAAAGGAAGACCAAATAATCCCCCAAGGAGTTGCTGTCCTCTCTCCTTTCTCTTCCCCCCTTCCCCCAGCCTATCTCAGCGGCGCGCGCGGGGTAAGGTGAGGGGTGAGGGGCGGGACTGACCCCTCCCCCTCCTTCCGTCTCGGCCACTGCAGACTGGAGCTGCCCCGGAGACCCCCCTCCCTCCCCCACGAGCGGAGGCTTGGCGCGCGCCGGCTTCTGCAGCTGCTGCTTCTGCCGCACGTGCGAGCCCTTTGCACGCGCTCCGCCTGAGAGCGAAGCTCGCGGCTGGAAAGGAGGGGAAGCAGGGAGATCCCCCCGCCACGCTGCACTTTCACGCTGGTAGCCCGGGACTGCCTATTTATAAAATCGCTGCAATTCCGCGCCGACGCTGCTCGGCCTGCCAGCTATTTGGGCGGGGGGGGGGGGGGGGGGAGAGAGGATTTTTCGGCAAACTAAAACCAGACACTTTTGCTACCTTTCGGCTGCATGGACTGCGCCGGCTTTTCCCTCCCCTCACATTTCTCTCCTTTCCCCCTTTCTCTGGCAGCTAAATGTAAAGTACCGATGCTCCCATGCTGTGTCCAATCAGTGCATCTACTCCTAGTGCAATGATTTAGGGGTCATCCATGAATAACACTTCACGCTGATGAATGGCTCTTCGCAGCCTTCTGTCCTGATGAGGGGTCTGCCGGCTACTGATTGCAAACACTAATGAACGTGCAGCTTCATTAGCTGTTCTTTCTTACCGGCAATATTATGGTTTTAGACGTCATAAATTATTGCATTCGACTCAAGTAGTAAATACCGCCTCGATGTAGTGTAAACGTTTCTTTTCTTTTTTTTTTTCTGAAATACCTTTTTTTTCTCTCTCTCTCTCTTATGTTATAGCACCCAGATCTGCCTGCACGAATTGAGTAACAAGTCCTTAACGATCAATAATTGTGTGCTAACAACCAATTATTGAAGTTAATTGCCATTCATTAAAATATGTGGACACATCTGGCTGCATGCTATTCTGTAAGGCCTTACTGTTTTAGAGTGTAAATCAAAAGGGGGCATGGACAGATCAGGGGAGTTCCAAAAAGTTGCACTCATATATATACAATACTGCCTCGGCAGTGCCTATCTTGGGTGCCAGAATTTGGTTTCAGCAGGTGTAAGTCTGGTACTTACCTATGGGAATTGGTGCTGCTAAGCTCTATTTTTTTTCCAGTACCCATTTTTTTTAATGTCAGTTATAGAAATTCCCTCTATTTGCTGTATAAGTGTAACAGAGGAGGTTACTAGAAAGCTACCAGTTACTGGAGCCATAGGCAAAACAGACCCACCTCATGTATGAAGAAGAGAAGTAAAGCTTAGAATGGATTGATATTACACTGCTTTGTTCCTCTCCAAAAGTAAGCTATCCTTTTCTATCTAGACACCGACAATTGTTTGGGAGTTTGGCAGCTAGGAGTAGAGTTTAACATCAATAGGTAACTTGTCCTGACACACAAGTCCTCTTTTAAGAAACTTAATCTCTGTTTTTAGCTGGAGAATGTAATTTTGTACAAGTGTAGTACTTTCAAATGTTCTATTGTTTCCCCTGCACACACATTTCACTAGTATTATTACAGCTGAGACATCATCTTGCTCCACTAAACTAAAATGAAAACTTCAGTCTTTCTGCATTTTCTTTTCACAGTTATGCTGTGTGGCGCAAACTCCATTACAGATGAATGTTTAATTTATGGCATGGCCTAAGGCATTTACTCATGTCCTTCCTTAAAATCTTTTGTCACCTCTCCATTATGCAAGTGATGGGGCTTGTTCTATGTGCTGTAATTTTTGTTGTTATTATTGGTTGGTTTCTTTTAAAGTATTTCTTTTTTTAATTGTATTTCACTTCTGTTGAAGAAAGTATTTTCTAGGAATTCTTTGTAATCAAATAATTTCCATAGTGCATATCACTGAAAGATATTGCCTTTTGAAATAGATAATCCAGCATTCAGTTTTTCCTTGCTGGTGTCTCTTTTTTTTCTTCTCATTTCCCCCTTTTATTTCTTAACTCATATTTTGAAAGACATAATTAGGAGAGGCAGTGTAGGTAATCACAAACACTGGATGATTAAACAGTGTGAGGAATTTGAGAAATATGATTAAGCCAAAGCCTTTCATTGTGTACTAACAATTTTAAAAAGTAGAGGAAAAGAGAGGATACATAATTTCTCTTTTTATCTAATAATATATACACTGCTTCTGTGTTTCCACAATTAGCACTCTGTGTGAAACATAACCGCTATAGGTTTATTTAACATTTAACACTTTGATTGGTAAAATCACTACTATTGCTGCTTGATTATTAAATATATATATATATATATTATTATATATTATATATGGCATATATATATATATATATATATATATGCCATAGACTTAGAAGTTGTGAACAAATTTAGAAGAAAAAAAAAGCCCCATATTCTTAAAGTAATGTTTACATAGGGTCTACATATGCTTTGCCACTGTGAAATACTTATGTGTGTACTTATGGCATGTTTTCTTGCCAATTAAAAAAAAATGTTAAGGTTCTCTCTACTTTGAAGTGTCCTAATTCTTATCCCTAAGTGGGCATGTACAGGACAAAATAATAAAATTAACATGTACTTCATGAAATTCATTTAGACTAGAAGCAGGCTATATATATTTTTACAAGTCACAAAGGACAATGTTATAATGGTCCACTATAAAGTCATGTTTAGGGCTAGAGTAATTGAAATGCACTTCCATGTTAATGTTTACTAATATAATTAACATTAATTATGAATAAATAGATCCCATTGCATACACTGGGTTTTGTGGTAAATAACTTGCTTTAATGTAAATTGTCACACAGTGATGCGATAGCACTTTTAATAAATCTAGATCTTACTTTTCTAAATTCAGCACTGCATTTCTTACATTAATACTTCTTGAAGGAAAAAGTATATAAAAATAACTAGCTAGGTAGCCTCTTGAAATTAACTAGAGAAACTGGATCTTCTCTCTGTGGTCTTCTGGATACTTGCTAGCCAGACCTGCCACTGTCAGAGACAGGATGTTGGGCTCAGTGGACCTTTATCTGATTCAGCGTGGATTTTCTTATGTTCTTATATTGTTATGTAACAAGTTATCTGTGCAAGTAACAGCTGTAGTGTTAAAATTCACAACAAGGCACAGCTGGAACTTTGTAAGTAATTTTGTTTGCTGTATATATGTCTTTATTGTAGCTATCCAGGGTTCTGCAAATCAAAATTCAGAAGTGGGAAAATATTTAAACTATCTCCACACATGAGGCTAATTTTATAACAGGGTGTTTGTAAAAAGTCATAGGCACTCATATGTCTTTATAAAATATACTCATCCAGTGAACCCCCCCCCTCCCCAGTAGTACACAAATGTTCTTATACAAATTCACACGAATTCTTGAAATAAAAGTGTAAATGCATGTGTTTACTTTGTATTTTCATGTGTATTTTATAAAATTGTATACCTATTTTATAAAATATGCATTGCAACCCTGCCCTGGTGCATCCCAAACTATGCCTCTGGGAACAATGAGTCATATTTAATTTATGTTAATGCTATCTTGCAGAGCACCTATTTTCTATGTGCAATTGTTATAAAAGCCAATTTCTGCATGTAAAACATGATTTACATGTGGAAAATCTTTATAAATTTCTCCCCATAGCATGCTGTATAAAATACCCCATGGGATTCCTTATTCTGGTCTAAAGGCTATCAAGTTGAACTACTATCAATTATAGTGATCATGATTTGGCATTTTTATTTGGATTCCAATGTTATGTTGTAGACATTGGATGTATTACTTTCTCATATAATTGAGGCTGTTGCTGGCACACATAAGACATTTTAACCCTAACACAAAGGATGCACACTAAAAAGCAAAACTACTAAAAAGCAAAGCCACACTGATGTACAATATTTATTTGCATTCTAATGTATTTTTCTAGCCAATGCAGCTCTTAATTTTAGCGCTGCTAAAGTTAGCTGATATTTACCCAGTGAAAGCATTGTCATTGAATGAATGAAAATGAATGAATAAAATTAACATTTAAATTTTATTCAAAAACACTACTGGATTCATGTAAATCATCAGACACTAATAAATGTCTATCACTGTATCCGACTTATTTTTATATATTTATATTTTTTATATAATTAAGATGTACTGTAGCCTCAGTTTACTTTTTGATGCTGTATATTGACTGAGCCACATGATCAGAAAAAAATGTTAAGATTAGCACTGTGAAGGCAGCAACTAATGCATTTTTTCCTTTGTGAATTATTTTGTGAACAGAAGTATTTCTTTGTGAATTTCCCACTAGTTTTGGCTGCCTGCAGGGATGTACTATGACACTTCAGAGTTAAAGTGGGTAAGACAGCAGCAGAACTGAGCCATCAGGTAAAAGGCAAGATAGTGCTATAGAGACTCCTGAAGCCTGCTCAACTGCATGGCCCTACTGTGCTCCTTTTAATTTGAATCCTACCACATTTGGCTATGCACTGGATAATCATACACTGCTTAAAAGCTTTTGCTGTCTCTTTGTTCCTCTTTTTATAGATGCACAACTGTCTGAACAAAATAAGGCAAAGCCCCTTTGCTGTCAAATGGCATTGAAATACAGCGTATAGTGGAGGAAATTGTTCCTAACCACCGGTTTTACTTTGGGGTAAGTATCAAGATGTGGTTTATAACTGTTAGATAAGAGATTGTGTGTGTGTGTGAGCTAAAGAGCTAGCAGTGTGTATTATTCTGGATATGGGAAATGCATAATGAAAAAAAAAAACCTTCTTGTTTCTCTTTGTACATCAGGGGGAGGTTGTTTTTTTTTTTTTTGGGGGGGGGCTGACCATAATGTGGCATTTACAATTCCCACTTGTTCTCCAAACAATTAGCTTCATGGTTTTATCCCTAGCCAACATCAGACAGGGACCAATTTAACGGCTACATGGTATTTCTCTGCTGCATATTATACAGCTTAGATGTCTGTGAATCAGTTGTTTTACTAATGTACAAAATATTCTCGCTCCTCTGCTTTGCATGTTTTACTTTATGTTAGAGCTCTCATGTAGGTCTCGTAGTATTAAGTTTCTCAAGGGCTCTTTAAAGATGACCTCTCGACTCTGTAATTGTGCCTGTCCAATTTTTATATTTCTTCTAACAAATTGTACAAAGGAGCACGTCTGGGTCTGATTTACCAAACTGTGCACTGTATAATTAGAGCTGTGCTATGCCAAACAATGAATTGTCCTGCCTGTACGGAGGCTAAAGATCGCCGGGTTTGAAATCTTGAGCATTGCATCAAAATTCTGTTCAGCTGTCACTGATACAAGGGTTTATGAGAGAACATCCGGATAAAGCAGAAGGAAAACATTCAACTCAGCTGAAACACAGTTTGTAAAACCTGACTAAGCCTAACGTGGTGTACAAAGTAAATCAAGCAGCTGTAAAGATGAAAGAAAAGTTACCAGAAGTCACTTCAGCATACTGTAACTCCACAGTAGCGATGCAGTGAATATATATGCTATTGCCAGTAGAGCTTGTGTAGTATAATATCAGGAAATATACTTCTTCCTTGACTTTTTCATTCTGTTATATCATATTTATTTATTTATTTATTGTAATATTTAGATACCACTTATAGCCAGGCACTGAAGTATTTTTTCCTATCTGTCCTGGTGGACTCACACTCTATCTAATGTACCTGGGGCAATTAAGGATTAAGTGACTTACCAGGGTCACAAGGAGCAATGTGAGATTTGAACCTATAACCTCAGGGTGCTGAGGCTGTAGCTCTAATCACTGTGTCACACACTCCCACCCATATTTGTGAAGTTATTAGGACTCTTTTTTTCAAAGATGTAGTAGCGAGTCCTGGCACAGCAAATGTGACATTTGCCGCATGGGAATCACTACTACAGCTTTGTAAAAGGAGTATTTAATTTAGCATTTAAAGTGTGGAATTGGAGAAAGAATATAGAGCAGCATCGGTAGAAATATTTTTATTAGACTAAATATGTTTCTTGACTAGCATTGGGAACAATGCTCTTCATCACAGCGAGCAGATCACAGCAAAAGATGAGGTTAGAAACATAGAAACATGATGGCAGATAAAGGCCAAATGGCCCATCCAGTCTGCCCATCCACAGTAACCATCATCTCTAAACTAACATGACAACCACACTATTTGGTGCTGAGGTTGGAATGTCAAATGTTGTTACCAAATGAAAATGAACTGCAAAAAAAAAAAAAAAAAATCAACCAAATAGGTAGAAATACTGTTCATATAAGTCTATGCATTATAACAGCACTTCAGTACAGGAACAGTAATCATTAACACAATGTGTACAACTTGTATATCACATAAGAGGAAAAATAACCTCAGTTAAGGTTGTAACTCACAGCAATTGTAGTAGAATTATTAAAAAAAATAAAAAAGTCATAATCTGAACAGGAAACTTATCTTTCAGTGTTGAAAATGGGGAAAATATATTCTTATAAAAACTAGACTTAAAAAAAAGGGAGGGTATTTCGGAATGATGGTTGGTTCTCATAAGATATGTGAGGTGAGGAGTAGGTTAGTGGTAGAGCCGCTGCCTCAGCATCCTGAGGTCATGGGATTGATTCCAGTCCTGCTCCTTGTGACCCTGGGCAAGTCACTTAATCCTCCATTGCCCCAGGTACAAAATAAGTACCTGTATACGTAAACTGCTTTGAATGTGTAATGACAAAAAGGCGGTATAAAAGTCCTATCCTCTTTCTAACTCACAACAGTTATGGTAGACTCTATCACTGAGGTCTTTTTTTCCTCCTATGTGTTAAAAAAAAAGTTGTGCCCATTGGATTAATAATTACTGTTACTTATTGAAGTACATTTAAAAAATACACAGGGCATTTTGTGTTTTGTCATTCATTGATAATAGCACACTTATTTGGAAATAATGCTCAGTACTTGGAAAAAAAGCACATTATTTCAGGAAGAGGACACGCTCTTCCCAATAGTGGAACCACTATATGTGTGTAAACTCATGCATGCGCAAATTGTGTATATGTTTGTGCCCTATTGAGAAAAGGGTGTGTTCTCTTTTCTGAACCATGAGTAGAGTGCCCTCCTTCTACATAGTGCTAACTATTTCCAAACTCAAGGGTTTTCTTTTTAAAGATGCATTCAATGATTAAATGAATAGCTTATGACTTTCATTTTATCTTCATTGTTTTGAAAGCTTTCTCCTTCCCTTTCCTATTGTTCTTAACCTTAATTGTTTTTCTTTATATTAATCAGATTGTATTTCCTTCCTAGTCTTTCCTTATGTTTTATTATGTTTGTATAAGTTGGTTTATTTTATGTCTTGTAGTTTTAGTTCCTTTGTTAGTTATGTTTGTTTCCCCTAACTCTGTAGTTTTTATCGATTTGTATATCGCTTAGAACTCGGAATAGGCGATTAATCATCAAATATTATAATAAACTTGAAACTTGAAACTCTTTTACTAAGGCGCACTAGCTGATTTAGCGTGCACTAAATGCTAATGCATCCATAGACTATAATGGACGCGTTAGCATTTGGCGCGCCTTGGTAAAAGGACTCCTGTGTGCACTATTATCGGCAAGTGACAAAAAAAGCCACACAAAAATGAATAAAATTAAAAATTCCCATAAACAACATGGGAAATGAAAGGAAATTAAAAATATTTTGCTGCCGGTTCTATTTGGTGCAGAATGAGAAAAGATGTAGGGTCAAAATCTTTACAAAAGTAGCACTATTGTCAAATATAACATAATATAACATTAAATCTCTATACCGCAAAACCTTGCATTTCCATGCAGTTTACAAAACTAAGAGACTGAACTATATCAGTGATGTAGAAAATTCCCAATTGACATTAATCTTTAAAAAAATTGAAAAAATAGATAATCATGATAGAGCAGGTTAGTTTCCCAAAAATTTGTCAAACAGCATTTCTAAAATGCATGTAGAAAGGGGCAATAATCTATGGAGGTCAGCGTCCCAGCTTGCAGCTTGGTAAGGTAATTGTTGTTGAAAAAAATCTGTTATATTCATAGCCACGCACTGAGGGAAAGACAAATAATGCTGTGATATGTAATGATCAATCTAGATTAAAGAATGTAAATTGATCCTCTAGATAGTTGGGTGCGCAACCATGCAGAACCTTATAACAAGTAATTCCAAACTTAAACAATGACCCCCACTGAAAGGTTGATTTGCAGGGTATGTATAGCATTGGCATTCACACCAATCCTGGTGTAATACATCACCACACCGAAATAGCCACACTACCCTTCATTAATGGCAAAGCATGGGCCGCAGCTTTATTAACTTTTACAAATAGTTAATTTATAAACAATAACATCCTTACAGTATAATTCACTGTATCTTAACAATCTTTAACTCCTGTAGCTATTCGGTGTCGAACATAGCCTAGTTCAGAAACTTCACTCCTAAACTAAACCTTAAGTTTATATACCGCATCATCTCCATGGATGTGGAGCTCGGCACGGTTTACAAGAACTTAAAATATAGGAAGAGAAGGAAAAAAAAGGTTTACATGAACTTATATATAGAAGAGAAGAGTAAGGGGGGATAGACTTACATTTTAGTGAAAAGCCAGGTTTTCAATTGCTTGCGGAATAATTGGAGGGAGCCCAGGTTCCGCAGCGGGGTAGTAAGGTCATTCCAAAGACCTGTGATTCTGAAGAGAAGGGATTTTCCCAGTTTGCCTGCATAGCGAATACCGTGTAAAGAGGGGAAGGATAGTTTATACCTTTGGGCGGGTCTGGTAGAGTAGGACTCGAGGAGTTATAAGATAGTGGGATTAAGGGAGGAAGGATGCCGTGAATGATCTTAAAAGCCAGGCAGGAGCATTTGAAATGGATTCAAATCGGTGTCGAACTAGTCCCAGCTCCCCAAATCATAGTAACATAACATAGTAGATGACGGCAGATAATGACCCGAATGGTCCATCCAGTCTGCACTTTACCATCCCAACTTCCCCCAGCAAGACTCGCGGTGTCGCAGAGTCATGCCGCCACCCATAGCAGTTATGCACATGAGCAGATCAATACATTAAACATAACTTTATTAGCCCCACTGTTCCAAAATTCCCCTAAAAGTCATCCTCTTCTGCCACAAAGCTGCGACCAACTCTTCTCCCAACCTTACCACATAAACAAAGCTCACCACCCCCACCAAACCCTAAGGGAGGGCAGGGAGGGAGAATTTTGCTCCCCAACACCACCAACACCCTCCCACACTCCCTCCCTTCAAAAATAACACATAACTGCCAATTTACCTCACCGACATCACCATCCCACTCCACCTCTCCCAAACGAATCACAACTTCACTTCCTTGTTATTATCCAATCGCTTTCCCCAACAACTACTAACACCAATCCCAAACTCAAAATCCTTCCTGATATCCCATAACCCAATCAACTCCCAATTTTTCCTTAAACTCCCCCCCCCCCTGCATTCCCCACCCCCCTTCAACCTTTGTAATCTTTCGGATGGCTCAGTCAATGTTATTAACTCAGTCTAAAACTGTAAGTTCACTTACATTTGCTGGATCTCAAATTAATGCATGTAGGGCACGATTGACTTAATTAAGGCAATTAAGACATATTTTCTATTACAGACAGTCATTTACTTTTATGGCTTTGTCACTGGTAATATCTGATAGAGTGGTAGAAAACTGGAACACTCTTCCGGAGTCTGTTATAGGGGAAAACACCCTCCAGGGATTCAAGACAAAGTTGGACAAGTTCCTGCTAAACTGGAATGTACGCAGGTGAGGCTGGACTCATTTAGAGCACTGGTCTTTGACCTGGGGGCCGCCGCTTGAGCGGACTGCTGGGCTCGATGGACCACTGGTCTGACCCAGCAGCGGCAATTCTTATGTCCTTATGTTCTAACATCCTGGCCTCAACCGGAAGCCAATGAAGTTCTCTATAGTATGGAGTAACATGATCTGATTTCTTTACGTTGAAAATCCGATGCACTGCAGTGTTTTCTATCAAATATAACCTATATAATTTTTTTATGAGGGCCTGCTAAATGTGCTAGATTACAATAATCCAAATTGCTTAGCACCAGTGACTGTACCAATACCCCCCTCTTTTATCAAGCTGAGCTAGAGGTTTTTAAACACAGACCGGCGAGGTAAGTTCTTCGACGCTCATAGTAATTCTGAGTGTCGGAGCATTTACCGCACCACCCCGTGCTAAAAACCTCTAGTAGAGCTTGATAAAAGCTTGCCATAATGAAAAACATTTGTTGAGAAGCAAAGCAATTCTGCAATGATATATTGCTAGTGATAACAAAAGGCTGCAAAAATGACCTTATGAACAACGTATAGCAAGTGTGTGTTCTGCTGCATAGTATTGTACTTCACAGCAAGATAGGTATCCTTTTTTTGCTTTTATAGCTTTTGAATTGTAAAGAAACTGCAAAAAATTCAAATATTACCAGTGACAAAGCCATAAAAGTAAATGACTGTCTGTAATAGGAAATATGTCTTAATTGCCTTAATTAAGTCAATAGTGCCCTACATGCATTAATTTGAGATCCAGCAAATGTAATACATACCCTGCAAATCAACCTTTCAGTGGGGGTCATTCCTTTCCACCTCATTGGTTTGTGCTCCTACTGCATAAAACGGGGGCTATATGTGGAGCTGACCTTTTCTGAGACAGACCCATGTGCCCCAGCTCTACAACTGCTGCTTCTGTTTACTCTGCTGATAACCACTAGACTGGAGTGTGAAATGTAAAAAAGTCCTCCCCGTTCACGTACAAATGCTGCCGTGCCCGATGCTATTGATCTGAGGTGCAGTTATCGGTTTTGGAAACCACAGCATTATCTGCTACCTCTAATAACGTGGCATGTCCAAAATAGTTGCTATCAAATACCTGTAAACTCGATGGCGGGCTGTTCTGCTGACAGAATTTATTGACGCAGTTGACAGATTGCTGGAAAGGGACAGCAATCGTCTAGCAGATGTTGAATGATTTACGTAGTCATTCAGAAGCCCCACTGAGAAGAATCTGTGTAGTACTTCTTATCAACCAGAAATCATACAAAGACCACATATATTAAGCAGGTGGCTTTTCTAGAATAGACAAAATTCATACCAATAGAATATCTATTTTCTGTCATTTTCAATTTTCTTGACTCATTCTTCACATCGAGTTCTCATTGTATATACTATAAGGTTTGTGCCCTATAATTAAAACCCATTTAAATTTTTGCTTGGGTTTAAAAGCGGTGATGTTGCAGTACTAGTCTACCTGGATATGTAGAAATAAAAGTCAACACCCTTTTTCTGCACAGAGCAGAATATGTTTGAATCACTAAAATAATAATAATAGTAATATTCACATGTCAGCTGTTCAAATACTGCTCCACTGTACAGGATACACTATTTTAAAAAAGATTTTATTAATATAAAAGTCAATGCACACACAGAAGTTAACCCCCCCAAAAAAAAAGGAACCCCTCCCCCCCCACATATTAGTAATGAAAGAATCATAGCTGACGCACCATTCATCCTGAAAAACTGGTGAATTGTTACAGCGTTTTGATATATTAAGATGTAGAGTACATTTAGTAAAATTTGCTGACATTCACAATGATGCAAAGTGTAGCTATGAAGATGGCCACTTTCTTTTTCTTAAAAAAAAAAACAAAACCTCATCAGGGGAGTTGTTTCTAATTGATCTGGCATGGAATTTGCTTGGTGATGTGTATGTTACTACCTAAGAACGCTCCCTGTATGCTTTGAAACTGATCACCATATGTGATTTATTTCAAGTAGTGGAGGATTCCAGACATTAACTGGGGTTAAACAGAGCTGTAAATTCAACATGAATCCATATTCCCTGACAAATTAGTAATGATTTGTCAAGATTATGTTTGCTGTCTCTGTATTCACATAGATGTACATTACGTGAGCTTGATAAAATTGCATAAAATATCCTTTATTTGAGTAAATCTGCTTCTAAAAGCATTACATAAACTCCCAAGAAACGCTGTATGAAGTTGTTTCCTTGATTTTTTTTTTTTTTTTTTTTTAAATCTTAAAACGCAGCCCTGTTGTTTGAAGCCAGTGATGTGGCCAGTCAATCAATATTATAGACACTGGCAAGTAAGAGCAGCTTTCACAATGTTCCCTGACATTGCAAAGGCACTCTGGACAGTTAAGTCAAGACAAAACATGGACATTAAGGGGAGCAAAGCAAATGCATATGCAATTGGCTGATATGTTCTCTTATCCCAACATATGTTTTATTATTATTTTTATAAAGTGTATAGTTCTACTACTAACCATGCCTGTTTGAATTTAAAACCTGTGTGCTTATTCAAAAATAATAGTGCAAGTGACTTAGAGGAATGCACATCTTGGCTAATTATTCTGAGTAAACATTTGGGGGCTGATTCTATAAATGATGCCTAAATCAACAGTCACCTAAAAACAAGCACCAGCAGCCACATGTCAGTCATACTTAGGTGAAGTTTACAGAATCACAGCTAGCAATGCCTATGTAAAAACTTAGAGCTCGATTCACTAAGCCCACCAATCATGTCCTAACTACTTAGCGACCCCTTTTCGACCCTGCCCCGATTCAGTAACCTCTGTACCGATCATCCTCCAATCCGCGCATGCAAATGAGGGGAAACGGCATGCAAAGTAGGATGGACGCGATTCACTAAACTAAAGAAGGCACACCAACTGGGCTGGCCTATTGCTTGTGCAAAAACCCTGCTCAGACAGCCCTACTGCCCAGACTCTCCTGTTCTTGCTAGTTTCAGAAGCTGTGCAGGCTGAGGCAAAAATTCAGAAGCCGTGAGGGTTAGGCAAAAATTCAGAAGCCGTGTAGGCTGCTGCTGCTCTGCCTCTCTGCGAGCCTCTGTCCCGGGGCGTCTTTAAAGAAATGCCTTTTATTTGAATGGAGCTCACTGCTGTCTTCTACTACCCCGTCATCGGGGGCTCCTAGGAAGAGGAGAAAGGGAGGATCCCTGGTGTCAAGTCAGTGAAGGGGGAAGAGGCTCCTGCCACCGGGGATCACCCTTCCCTGCAGTGCGAGTCCGTGGTTTTAACCCGCTTTAAACCCGCGGGTTAAAACCATGGACTCACACTGCAGGGAAGGGCGGCAGAGAATAGAAGAGTCAAGACCAGTAAATTTTTTTTTTAATGGACAGCAAACGCATGTGCAGACCATCTATAGGCAAAGTAGATCAGGATCGCTACCTAGCGATCCGTGTCGTCGGATGGGGGCGTGCCTCCGATCGCTCCCATTTACATGTAGAGGGTTGGAGAAACGGTCAGCCTGCCTCGGATCGCCCATGGATCGGGTAAGATTAGTGGGCTTAGTTAATCTAGGTCTTAGGCACCAGAAATGTAGGTGAGGGTTTTAAAGGCCTACATCTCAGGTGCCTAAGTTTTTGTAGAATCGCGCCTAGTGGCACCTAACTCATACTCCATCCATAGAAATACCCACGTAGGTATTAGGCACCGCTAAGCACATTTTGATAGGTGCCTGTCCCATTCTATAAAAGATAGGTGCCTATCGCCAATTAAATTTTTTTTAACCAACTATTGAGGCTGTTAAGGGTACTTTGCCAATTAGGTTAGGCATCCTTTATAGAATTACTCCCTTAAGTCATTATTAAAACAGAGCTTTATTTTTATAAAAATTAAAATGTTCCTAGAAATAATATGCTAAACACTTTGGGCTCCTTTTCCGAAGGTGTGCTATCGTTTTTAGTGCACGCTCCAGATTAGCACGCGCTATAGTGCGCGCTAGCCGAAAAACTACCGCCTGCTCAAGAGGAGGCAGTAGCGGCTAGAATGTGCGGCATTTTAGTGCATGCTATTCCGTGCGTTAAGGCCCTAACATGCCTTCGTAAAAGGAACCCTATATATTGCAAAGAAACAAGTTCCAATGCAGTAAAGTTACTTTGGGGCCCATTTTCAAAAATAAAAAACACCCAAAAAGTGGCATAAACCAAACCCTTCCTATCCACTATTTTTTTAACCCATTTTCTAGACGGATTTCTAGGGTGGTTGTCTGCCGTGCGTCTAAATCTGAATGGGGCATAATTTGGGCAGGACTAGGGTGGGCTTATGATGTGGATGTTTTTCTTCAATAATCAAACATTTTAAATAATGCGTAGGGCACGGTTTGGATGTTTGGGACTAGACCTGTTTTTACAATGAATAAGTGCCAAAAAAGGTGGCCAAACTGACCAGATAACTAATGGAGGGATGAAGATATGACACCCCACACCTCCCTGGGGGTCACTGACCCCACCCCACTCCCCAAAAGATTTTAATGAAACAGTACATACCTGCCTGTATGTTAGCTTCAGATGTTATGGCCAGCCTTAGTAGAGCAGCAAGCAAGTTTCTAGAGTAGCCTAGTGGACTATAAAAATAGAGACCCAGGCCTATGTCCTACTCTACAACACTTGTGGTGGATTATGTGAGCCTTCCAAAACCCACTCTAATGCCACTGTACTTACTAATGTATCACACTAAATGAAGGCTAATATGTTAAATCTTGGAACTGAAACCAAAATCTTCTATATCATTTCCAAGAATGCACCTCTTTATATATTTTTTCTCTGTTAGTTCCTATTTCATTTCAGATATTCATAAATATTCTTCATGGACCTCAGAACCACCCTCCTCCAACCGTTATCAGTACATCTTCTAAACGGGGAGCTTCCTGGGTGTATATCTCCTCACTAGTCCAGACTACTAATATACTTTTTTTTAAATGTATTTTTTAACTTTTGTATAACTTTGTTGTATTACTTAAGTATGTACTTATCTCAATGAGTAATACAGAGGTAGGACCCGACATGTTTTGCATCCGCTTCATCAGGGATCCATGCAAAACCGCTAACATCCACCCCGTTCTAAATTTAAACTGTACTTACTGAGGCATTTGGGCTATTGGTGTGCTGTACAGTTGAGTCCAGTAGGTTCCATAGAGTATACTATGATGGAGGTTATGGTGAGATGTGTACTTGGGCCTTTTTCTATGAAGTTCACTGCAGTATCTCTTAGGGTGTCCCATTGTTCTGCTGGGATGTCTGTGTGGCCAGATTACTACAAATGCTGGCCACTCCTACATCCCAATAGCTGTTATGTGCATGGTTTTTTGTTTTGCTTTTTTTATGTGGTTGTTTTTTGTTTGTTTTGTCTTTTTTTAATGGTTCAAAAAGATAGATGCACTGAGGACAAGCACTTCTGAAGAATGGCCGTTTTCAATTTCTGTTTCAAAAATGGTGAGGTTCGCTACTGGATTTGTGTGTGTGTTCCATAAAACATCCAATCTGAGATTTGAATGTCATATCGAAATGCTCCTCTTTATTTAAAAAAAAAAACAAAACAACAACCTGTCAGACCACTGTTAAAAGACCTTGTTATCAGAAGGTCAGTATTTTATTCATGGTATTGGGAAAAACATTTTGCAATCACAATGAAGAATTCTGGAATCAAACTTGGCTAAATGAAAATCTTTCTACAGCTATGTACACAGAATAATCAACTTCCTGATCCAAATATTTGACTATGGTCTTTCATTAGTCATAAAACCAGAACTTGAGAATTTATAATGATGGTTACCAACCTACCGGTTTAGAAACGAGAACTCAAGCTTGCTATGGTTTTGGACACAATTATAAATGTTTACGGCTTCCCAAAGTAATTTTATAATGTCTTAAAAAAAGATACATTTGCTTTAATTACAAAAATGCACTGAACTAATCCCTATAGCTGGAAAAAAAAAGTTTTAAGCAATTTCTCTCTGCTCTGGGAGAGCAAAGTAGGCAATACCATAGCAGATCAGAAACATAAGCTATACTGTGTAGGCAGTAGCACAGCAGGGAACTGAATACTGCTCCGACTGTGTCATTTTTTAATCCCCCATCCCAGTTTTCCCCATCTGACCTCATGCTGAGATGAAGTTATCACAGAAGACAGCTTTACTCTCACCAATGAATCCAACCCTGAATTTGTATTATCCTTAGCAGATCAAAACACCGCGTTCATCAAACAGCATTATCTGCATAAAAAGCATGCAATTGCCAAATCATTTTACCCAAACTAGGCTATTCATTTAAAGGATGAGACCAATATAATTAAGTTCTTTTTTAATTTTTATTATATTATATTTTGTTTTTGCCTAGGAAAGCTAATTTGTAATTCTTTTTTTTTCTTTTTTTTAATGCAAGGTCCCAGAAGGGCTCCATTAAAAGTTCTCTCTTTTGGTTTACAATCGGTTGTTGGAAAGGCTCTGTGCTGCGTGAGTGACAAAAGTAGATGTGCAAAAACTGGCAGAAAGATTCCACAGTGTTCTTAGAGGTCATGATACTGATTCTCGTATTATTTCTGCTTCTGTGAGCTCTCGCATAACAAATGCCAAGCATAATTTTAGAGCCTAGCAAATACTGTAGTTAAAGAAATTGATACAATTAAGCGCTCTTCTCTTTGGCAAAGGGTTTTGGAAATACTAAAAACCCCAGCTTTTACTAGCAGCAGGTCCCTGCTTTGTAGTATTTTCAGAAATTACTAACAGAAATTTTAAAATATAAGAAAAGAGAAAATATGCATTTACGAGGTCATTCATGCAATGATTCTACATTCTGATATAAGTACCCACTCAGGATTTGACCTATTTATTTTTAAACACTAGTTACATTTGTACAATAAACTGTAACATTTGTAATGGGTTTCCATTAGAATAGGAGCGTGTTCCCTACTGAATGACATCATTTGTTTTGCATGCGGTATACTGATAGGTTAGAGCAATCAGACCAAGCTCTTTGTGTCAAGTAAATGGCATTACTAAGAAGTATTAAAATTCCCATGTGGGTGACGTATTATGCGCGTTAATATCCTTGTAATGTGTGGTGCTCATCATAATGTTAATGTTTTAGTTTGGAAATTCATTGCTGTTGCGAGGACCTTTTAAAGTATACGGTACGTGCAGGCTCTGTTTTATCCTATTGTAGATAAAGCTACATATGTGATCATTATTTTTCAAGAGCTGAAGAATCATTCATGGCCTTGTCTTTGCAACGCAGGACTAGGAGCAGGGTCTCGAGTTCTGTGCTTAAACTGGCCCGGCTTTCTTTCAGACCTTGAGTTAGTCATTTTACTTCCCATATTGCCATCTGGCAAACATGAGTGTATACATTTTTTAACTGTGGAGGCATGTATATATAAAGCATGTATCAGAATCATATATACTGTATTTTCACACATATAACGCGCATACGCGTATAGCGCGCGAGTCCAAACCATTTGTGTAAAATATTTTTTTTATATAGCACGCACACACGTATACCGCGCATGCTGCTATAACCTCCTCGCGCCACTCCCGCTTACTCCCTCTTCTGGCCTGCGAACCGGCATCCTCCCCCCTGCTCACGTCACCCACTCCCCCGCGATCCTACATCCCCCCCAGCACCGCAAAGACATCGGTCGCTTACCCGATTGGGCACCGGCACCAGCACCAATGCACAGGACGTGCCAGTGCCAGTGCCCGAAGATCGTCCCTCGGGCTGGGCTGGGCTGGGCGGTGCGAGGGAGATCCTCCCTCTTCCCTGTGCCGGACTGGACTGGGCTTTGAGCATTTGTGCATGCTCAAAGCCTTCTGGTCTCGCTCTCTCTGAGATTCTCAGATTCAGAATCTCGGAGAGAGCGAGACCAGAAGGCTTTGAGCATGCGCAAATGCTCAAAGCCCAGTCCAGCCCGGCACAGGGAAGAGGGAGGATCTCCCTCGCACCGCCCAGCCCAGTCCAGCCCAGCCCAACGAGGGAGGATCTTCGGGCACTGGCACTGGCACGTCCTGTGCATTGGTGTTGGTGCCGGTGCCCAATCGGGTAAGCGACCGATGTCTTTGCGGTGCTGGGGGGCATGTAGGATCGTGGGGGAGAGGGGGTGACGCGAGCAGGGGGGAAGAAGCCGGTTTGCAGGGGGGATGCCGGATCGCACTGAAAAAAAAAATTTGTATAACGCGCTCACACATATAAAGTGCATGGTTATACTCGGTTTGTAAAATCATGTATAACGCACGCGTTATATGCGTGAAAATACAGTACATACAGTACGCGCATGCACAATTTAAGGGCTCCTTTTACAAAGGCGCGCTAGGGCCTTAACGCGTGCAATGGCGCACGTTAAATTCCCGAGCGCGCTAGCCACTACCACCTCCTTTCTAGGAGGCAGTCGATTTTCGGCTACCGCACAGTAATTTTGTGCGTGCCCTAAAAACCCTAGCGCACCTTCGTAAAAGGAGCCCTAAATTTCAACCACCTGTTCAAAATGAACTGCAGAATTCATCCAAATCTATCCTTATGACTCCAAAGTCACTCGGGTTTTCAGGATATCCACAATGAATAATATGCATATTTATCTCATGCATATTCACTGTGGCCCCTGGCCCAGGGCCATCACTGCAATGGCTAGATAAAATAGATTGGGGGGGGGGTGGATAGATATAAAATATGAAAATCTCCTGGTATTTGTAAATGAAGGCTTATGGCACCAAATCCCAGCCTTGCAAGAGATCAAAAAAATTATCATCTGGCACCTGTGTCTCTCCCTGGCACCTCTGGGAGAGAGAGAGAGAGAGAGATGCTGCCATCAAAGCCCAGAAGAAACAGAAGCCCAGCCAAAACAGAAGAAGCTGCCACTGGCAGGCAAGTGAAGCTGTAATGAATCAGTGGGAGAGTAGCTGTCCAAAGGGGTTGGAAGGGAGCGGGGAAGAATGTCTGAAGGAGATGAAGGACATACAAATAAAAAGAAAACTAGGCAACAAAAGAAGACAAAACAAAAGGAGTGCAATTTAAAATATGTGTTTGTGCAGCTTCTCTACATTTGGATTGGCGCCCGTGTTTTCTCCAAAATCTCTATCCCCCCCCCCCTCTGAAGACACAGCAACTTTGCTTAGTACTGCTGTTGATTGAACACCACATATAAGGTGGTAATAGCAAACAATGGGGTCTTATTATTAAGGTGCACTAACCAATTTAGTGTGCCTTAGTAAAAAGACCCCAATATTAGCACTACTAATGTATTGTTTCTAAATGGGATGTGCGATATGGCATCTTGGGTGATCAGTGCAGAATGTATGTACGCAGATATCCAGGAGAATTCAAGCCTGAATGCCTTAACCTGTAGGTTAAGGGGCTCATAATAATAATTTTAAAAAAGGCTAAAAAGTGGCCTAAATGGGTACTTGGACGATCAAAAAGCCTGATCGTCCAATTACCCATAACCAAAGCTGGTTTTAGACGTATCTAAAACCAGCTTAGGCCTTTCCCTTGCCACTAAACGCACAGAGATAAAAGAGGCATTTTTAGAGGCGGGGAAAGGGCGGGAAGTGGGCCGACCTACACCCAGGTGTACAACAGGTATAACCAAAACTTTAGACAGATTGCCTAGTCGGCACTTTTACATTTTGACTTAGACCAAGTCAAAACAGGTATAAGTGCTGAAAAGGGGCCACTGAGGTGATCACAGCTGGCGCGATCAGCTCAGTGGCTCGGCAACCTACCCACCCCCCACTGCAACCATCAGGGCAGGAGAGATGCCTCATCTCACCTGCCGCAATAGTGATACCACCAAGTGCCGCCAAACGCGGCATTTGCGATCGCTAAAGTGTCAGGAGAGATGACCCATCTCTCCTGTAGTGATCTACCCCTCCCCCCGATCCGATCAGGCCAGGAGAGAGCCCAAGCCCTCCTGGCCCCACCAACAACAATCGGGGCAAAAGGGAGCCCAAGCCTTCTTGCCTCGCGGCCCCCCCACCCTCCACCGGCCGATCACGATCGGATAGGAGGGGGTGCCTTCCAGTTCCCATGTAGGTGGAACTGGCAGAGAGGCTCACCTTTTTGCTGCTGCTGCTGGGTGCCTGAAGATTCAGTTGCAGTGACTGGGCCCAGGGAGGAGGTAGGTGGGGGAGTCAGGAGAGCTGGCGAAACCCAGACAGACTCTCCTACTTAAGAAAAAAACATCTGGGCACCAGGACAGTCCTTAAAAAAGAGGACATGTCTAAGTTCTCCCGGATGTCTGGTAACCCTAACCAAATAGAGATGCTGGGGTGGGATCTGGATTGAGCAGTTCATGCATGAAAACTTAGGAATGTGAATTAAAGCAGTTGTGCAAAGAAGAAAGAGATAAGATTCCTCAATAGTGCTGTGAAAGACTGATATCAAATTATAGGAAGTGTATGGTTGCAATATCCTTCTAGCTTGCTCTCTCTGCCCACCCCCAAAGCAAATTTTCTCACCATTTTCACATAATTAAAGCTATTATTATTATTCTCTCTCCAGCAAACTCCCTCAGCATGCTCTCTCTCCCTCCCCTCTCCCCCGCATGTTCTCTCTCCTTCCTCATTAATACCCTCCCAGATACCTCCTCCAGCCTGTCCCCTCCTCTTCTGGCAAAATCCCTCAGGGGCAGATTCTCAAAACTAAAATCTGCCTTTAATGTGCTCACTAAACCAGTTCTAACCAGTTTAGCATGCAAGGATTTTAGTGGCAGATTATCAAAATGGCTTACTGAGGTCTTTTCTAAGTTTTCTAGCAGGAGAGGTGCCCACTCTCTCCCGCTTCCAGGGCAGGGGGGTTGCTTGGTAGTGGGAGAGAAGCCCATTCTCTCCTGCTGACCCACAACCCCCCCATGCCTCCTATGACTCCCTCCCTCTTACCTTGCTTAGATGGCAGGCTGGAGGGATGCCTACTTCCAGCCAGCTGGCCCACCTCTTCAAAATGGAGGGCCTTCCCCTCCCCAGTTCATCCTGGGATGCACCATGGAAGGGCTTGATGCTCTGATTGGCCCAGTTTGTTTAAGGCCCCTCCTATGGGAGGGGCCTCATGCATCTCAGCCAATCCAGAGCCTTAGGCCCCTCCCCTGATTGGCCCAGACACATAAGGCCCTACCCATAGGAGGGGCCTTAAATAACCTGGGCCAATCAGAGCATCAAGCCCCTCCCTGGTGCATCTGAGGAGGGGCCTAAGGCTCTGATTGGCTCAGGTTGTTTAAGGCTCATCACTGCAGCTGGCAATAAAAAATCCTAATGTGGCTTCATAACCCCCCCCCCCTCCTTTTATGAAGCTGCATTAGACTTTTTTATCACCAGCTGCAGCAATATTAGCTCTGACACTCATAGGAATTCTATGAGAAACAGAGCTTTTATTGCCACGGCTGGTTCTCTGTTAGCATTGACTATGCAGGATCAAGCTGTACTAGTCTGGCTTGTTTAGTTTTACAATGGGTGGGCCTCATGCATCTCAGCCAATCAGAGCCATAGACCCCTCCCCTGATTGGCCCTGACACATAAGGCCCTACCCATAGGAGGGGCCTTAAATAACCTGGGCCAATCAGAGTCTTAGGCCCCTCCATGGTGCATCTGAAGAGGGGCCTAAGGCTCTGATTGGTTCAGGTTGTTTAAGGCTCATCACTGCAGCTGGCAATAAAAAATCCTAATGTGGCTTCATACCCCCCCCCCCCTTTTATGAAGCTGCATTAGACTTTTTTATCACCAGCTGCAGCAATATTAGCTCTGACACTCATAGGAATTCTATGAGAAACGGAGCTTTTATTGCCACGGCTGGTTCTCTGTTAGCATTGACTATGCAGGATCAAGCTGTACTAGTCTGGCTTGTTTAGTTTTACAATGGATGTTCTACTTCTCATTGCCTTTTCCAAGATATACTCTTGTGCGATGTATGGATTGTTACTAAAAATCATGTTTTTCTTATAGATGAGGAGGGTGTTAAAAATGATGGGCCACGGGTGTCACATATGCTAGGTACGCCACTGGAAGGCAGATGCTGCATGGACTGTGAGGCGGGTGGGAAGGACAAATGCACAGACTGAGTGTTAAGAAGGGAGGGAAAGAGATGCATGGGTGGGTTGCTGGGAAGGGAGCAAAAGAGTGATGCTGCTGGTGGGGGATGGATGAGAAAAGATGATTTGTTGGACATGGGTGTGTGGAGTGGGTGGGAAAGAGAGATGGTATACATGGGAAAAGGAAAAAGGAGAGAATTGGACATGATAGTGGTGGAGAGGCGGTAGGGAGAAATACTGGATATTGTGGAGAGGGAAGGGTGGAACAGATGGAAAGGGATGCAAGAGGAATGAATGTTGAATATGGTGGTGGAGGGAAAGGAGGAAGAGATGCAACATGGTGTTGGATAGGGTTCATAGAAAAAGAAATGGGCATGGGGCTGGTATGGAGGAACTAAAGATTCTGTACAGATTAGAAGCCAGGGGATGAAAGTGGGAGAAATGTTGGATTGGGAGGGGGCAAGAAAGGATGAAGGAAGGGGTGATATTGGACTGCAGGGGGCAGAAAGGAAGAAGGAAGGGAGAAATGTTTCACTGGGAGGGAGGAGAGGTGACTCAAGGAAGGGTGAGATGTCAGATTCCGGAGAAAGGTGATGGAAGGAGGTAGAGAGAGATAGACCACTGGAAGGGGATGGAGAGAGATGCCAGACTGCGGGAAGGAGAGGAGAGGGATACCAGACCGTGGGAAGGGGGAATAGAAGGAGAGAGATGTTTGACCACGAGAAGGGGAAGGGAAGAAGAGAGAGATGCCAAACTGTGGGAAGGAGAGGAGAGAGATACCAGACCGTGGGAAGGGGGAATAGAAGGAGAGAGATGTTTGACCATGAGAAGGGGAAGGGAAGAAGAGAGAGATGTCAAATCATGGGAGAAGAGAAAGATGCCAGACCATAGGAAGGGAGAAGGGGGAATACAGGGATGTCAAACCATGGGAGAGGGAGAGAGAAGGGAGAAAGGGAAGGGGAGAGAGAGGGAGGAGATGGTGTACAGCAATGGATATGGCAGGGAAGAGAGATAGAAGAAATGCTTCTTATGGATTGATGGGAATAGGGGAGAAGAAAGAGGAAGGAGATGGTACATATGGATAGATGGGAAGGAAGGTAAGACATGGAAGAGTAGATAGATTTTGAGAAGAAAGCAGAAAAATGGAAGAAAGTTGAACGTTAAAAGTTAACGCCAAAAATGGATGTAGGTCAGAAAGTGAAGAAGGAGAGAACAAACAGTAAATGGATAAGAAGGCCCTGGAAACACAGTTAAGAGCACAGACAGAAGGAAGTACAGAGCTTTTGGGCCCCCCCAGACAAAAAAAACATTTCACTGCCTATAATTTATACTGTCCACCGAGTGGCTGCTCATTTTGCCTCATCGGCCTCTCCTGCTCTGGGCCTGACAGCTAATTTGAACCTCGTAGGACACCATAGAGCCACGTGGTTCAAATTAATACTGTCAACAGGTAGCAAGGAGGACACAGCTCAATAAGCAGCCACTCTCTTGTTCCTCCTCCTTGTGAGCATTGCTAGCTGTGTGGAGCATGAATGGGAGCGATTGCTAGGGGGAAATAGAGATGTGGGAAAGTATGCTCAGTATATTTTTCAAGCTTCAGGGAAAGGAATGAGAGTAGCTGAAGATTTTTTTTTCAGGCATGGGTGAAGAAAGAGATGAGGAATTATGTTAGCTGCCATTTCTTGTGCTGCCAACCATTTTCTTGTGCAGAATTCTGCACAGGGGAGGGATTGTGCACAAATTCTGCATTGTGTTGTTGCACAGAATTCCCCCAGGAGTACTATTTATATCACAAAAAGGATTTATACTAGTATTTATACTAGTACTAGGTGTATGTTTCAGTAGCAGCTTAATGTAGGAATTGATGTATTATTTTGCTGAATGACAGCACAATATACCTCTGAAATCTCAGAATTATAACCATTGGGATGCCAGTAGTAAACAAGAGCTAGTATTACTGCTATTGAACATTTCTATAGTGCTACCAGGTGTGCACAGAGCTTTACAGACATATAGAAGTAACAATCCCTGCTTAGTGGAGCATATGGTTTAATGAACTGACAGATACTGAGGACAGATGTTGATAGCTATATCTGAGACATTTGCAGGCATGTCAGCTAGAGGTCTGCAGAGATATCAGTGAATTGTTCATTTCTGAGAAGGGGAGGGGTGGTATATATGTGCCTCTTTGCATTAACTTCATACGGAAACCTCATTTGGTATAACAACTACAGGCATATCAAAAGTCAACAAGGCAACCACTGCAGTTCAACCAGGATAAGAAGGTACCAGCTTTTAAATTAAGCAACACAGATGGTGATGGCAATAACATAGTAACATAGTAAATGACGGCAAATAAATACCTGGATGGTCCATCCAGTCTGCCCAACCATACACTCTCTAAAAATTGATGATTTAATTTAAATGGTCCTTTTTCTTAGATATTTCTGGGCTAGAAACCTACAGCTCTGCCTGGAACTGTGCTTAGGTTCCATCTACTGGAGTCTCCGTCAAAGCTCACTTCAGCCCATGTAAACCATCCCAACCATCAAAGTTCTCCCCAGTCCATCATCAAATGAAATCACCATATAGGGGATACGGACCGTGCCCAGTACTAGCTATATAGAAGCAGAACCACAGACACTAATGATAAACTTGAGAGGGACTAACTACAGCTAGGTGGACTCATAGCGATGTAAACAAAACAATGTGTTGCTACTTTTATACAACAAATTATGCAATTACAACTAGAGCTGGGGTGAACAGCCATGGTCCTCAAGGGCCTCGGGTTCAAGATTTCCACAATGAATATGCATGAAATTTATTTGCATGCTTCCATTGGATGCAAATACATATTCATACAATTTTTTTTTCCTGAAAGTTTATTGAGTTTTTGAAAAATACAAGAGAGTATAAAACTTAAACATCATTGTGGACATTTTGAAAGCCTGACTGAGTTGTGACTCTTGAGAACTAATTGGCCATCCTTAATCTAGAGCAGTGGTATTCAACCCAGTCCTCAGGGACCACCTGATCTGTCGGATTTTCAGGATATCCACAATGAATATGGATGACAGAGACTTTGAAAACCAGACTGGCCAGATAGTCCCTGAGGACAGGGTTGAATACCACTGATCTAGAGGGTATGCAAATAGGACTCATGAGATACTGGAAAAAATAAAATGTTGAAGAAAGGGCAACTATGCAAATATAAATATTTGATTAGATAAATCAAAGAAAAAAAGTACTACATGATGACATGTTTAAAAAAAACAAAGAGATGATGCAGAAAGAGAAATAGAGAAAAAGGAGATCTGGTACCCTCTCTCTCTCTCTTGTTCTTCTCTAGAACGGCCAACGAACACTTGAAGAAGGGTCCCAGAAGAAATATAGCAGAACACACAAGAAACACAAGAATAGTGCCAGAACAGCAAGAAGTAGCAGATGAGGTAGCTGTAGAAAATTAGTATACAGGAGGACAACAGCAATTAAAATAAATTGGAGAAAAGAATGAAGAAAAATGCAAGGCAAATCAGTGAATGATAGGGGAGCAACAAAGGAAGGGAAGAGTAATGTAAGATAAACTAGACGAGAAAGGCAGGAGAGATGTCAGGAAATAGAGGAATTTGTGGTTCCACCTCCATAAAGACAGCAATGGCATAGCTACTGGGTGGTCTTGGGCCATTTTAGGTTTGGACTTCCTCAAAATTACAACACCTGTTGCAATGGTAAGTGTGGGTCCCCAATCCCCATCAGCAGAAGAGGTCCTCCAGTTGCAGTCTGGTGATCAACAGCATCATGTTACCAGTGTGCTTCCCCCCCCCCCCCCCGTATGCTAATTTTTCACATGTGTGAAAATTGAGCAGATGTGGTAATAGTAGTGTTGATTTGGTGGGGCAGCATAGTGGTGGCTCATGGAAAGAGCCTCTGACCACCAAGCCACTGTTGGATGACCTTCACTGCAGGACTTTGGGATCCTCGTCAGCTCAGATATTTGGGGTTGTGGTGAGGGTTTACATAGAGAGCAAGGTAGGGGCACCATAGGGTGAGCCAAAAAATTTTCCCTCCTTTGAGCTTAGGGCCCCTCCTCCCCCAAAATTGATAGTCTGTCAAGTGACTGGAAGACATATAAATATTGGAGAGCAGAAATAGGAAGACTACTCAATCTTGACCTTCAAAAATAAAAACTATGATAACTAAACCAACAAGGAAAAAAAATTCTGCATTAAGAGGTTAATTTAATTTTTTTTTAAAAAGTGCCTAAGAGGCTCATTTTGAAAGCTCATGGATGTCTCAAAATGGCAAAAAAAAACAAACAAAACCAAAACCCAAACAAACCACACCTGCCCAAAGCATCCAAATTGTGATTTTGGAACAGCAGAGTCTGGATGCCATCACACTGTAGTTCATCTCAATAGTAAGGTGGTGTATTGTGGGCGTATTTATGGTAGGACTAGAGACAGCCCAAAATTAGGGCATCCAACAGCAATATTTGAATGGGAAGAAATGCCCAAGTCTAAAAAGAAGGGCATTTTTATTTAGACCTGTTTCAATCACACCTGGGAAACAAAAAGGTGCTTTCATAACCTCTCATGCATCCCCCAAGTGGTTGCTGCCCTCTATTTCTTCCCTTAAAGTGGAACCAGAAAGAAATACTAGGCTCTAAATCACCACCGGGTATTACAGGCCTTCTGAAGTTCAGAATCTTGTAGCCTTTCCTTCTCCTATTTGTGTTCGGTTAGTTCCCTTGTCTTGGTCTTTATACCCTGTTTGTTTATTTTTTTAGAATTTTTTTTAACCTTTGCTCTTGATTTTACCCACTTTGACTTAACTCTTTTGTTACATATTGCATATATCAAATAATTGTAATTGTAACTGCACTGCCCTAGCAGGTGACATATATCATCTAAAAATATTGCTATGGTTTATAAATGTAGCCATATGGCAATATTATCTATCTGACAGTCACCAAGAAAGAATTAGCAAGACTTACAATAATACAGAATACAGCGGTCAGATTGATTTATGGCCTGAAGAAATTTGATCATGTGACACCCTTTTATTGCGCATTGCATTGGGTGCCAACGGAGGCCCGGGTACTATTTAAACTAGGCTGTTTCTGTTACAAGGCTGTCTATGGTACAGCTCCTTCTTACTTAGGGCTCCTTTTATCAAGGCGCGCTACGGGGGTTAGCACGTCGGACATTTCATCACGAGCTAACCCCCACGGCAGCCTAAAATCCTAATGCCTCATCAATGGAGGCGTTAGGTATTAGCACGGCAAGCGGTTTAATGCGTGGTATTTCTCGCGTTAAACTGCTACCGCGCCTTTGTAAAAGGACCCCTTAGTCAACAGATTTTCTTTAGCATCATACAGACATAGTAGAAGAACTCATCCTTTGTTTAATTTTCTATCTGTCCAGGGTTGCAGGAGTAAGAAATTTCTTAATCATACTTTGGCATCTCAGGCAGCTCTTCACGACAACAAATTCTGAATATTGTTTCGTATTACCCATTCCTATGGCCATTTTAGAAAACAATTGAAGACCTATCTTTTTTTCTAAATATTTGACTTTAATGAATCATCTTATTTCATGTAACATGTTTACTTTTACAACTTTTTGTAAACTGCGTTGGTTACGCGGTAAATAAGCACAATGTTATGTTACGTTATGTAGATAAATCATTTGGCAATCCAAACAAATTTGTTAGTACCTTTATCTTTGCTTTGAATTTTAACTTCAGAGCAGATAATTGAGATCCTCCTACTTACATACTCCTATCATGAATCAAGTAAATCTTGGTACTGCTATGTGATTTTTCTCACAATATGATGCTGGCATCACATTGATACAAACAAATCATGAATATAAGATTAACCATTTTGTAGTACATCCAGGGATAAATATTTTTTTAAAATGGTAGCATTAATTTCAAAATCTTATACAAGTGTTTGAAATCAAGGTCTTTTTAAGTAGTCTTTATTATTGCAAAACTTCAATTTTTTATTTTTTTTTTGTATGATCTTGCTGTAATACATCTTGGATAATTATTTTGTAATCCGCCTTGAACTGCAAGGTAATGGCGGAATAGAAATCCCTAATGTAATGTAATGTAAATCGTTCTGAGAATTGTCCAGATATATTAAGAAAAAAAAAAAGGAAATAAGGCAGTGTTTCCTAAGCATTTAGCCAGTAAGATTCCCTCTATAAATCTGAAAATTCATACAATCCAAGAAAATGACCAATTTTCAGGCTTCGGAACTGCAAGCAATATACCAAATGAGGTCTCACCAGAGATTTTTATTTTGTATCTGCTAAACCGTCCATAGTCGTAAGCTAACTTATGCATCTATTGAAATGCACTCTAGTATTGTTTATTATCATTTACTAAGGGCTCCTTTTACGAAGGTGCGCAAGTGGTTTTAGAGCACTTACCTGATTAGCACACACTATAGCGTGCGCTAGCCGAAAAACTACTGCCTGCTCAATAGGAGGCGGTAGCTACTTGCTTGCACGGCATTTCAGCACACGCTGTCCCGCGCCTTCGTAAAAGGAGCCCTAAACGTTTCTATATTTCCAAGCCACACAAGATCGTGGAGGAAGGAAGTGAATCAATAGTACCTGTTCAACTATATAAGAGATAATCTGACTTTTAAACATACACATTTTTTTTTCTCTCCTTTCTCAGTAAGGGATGATGTTTAATTGCATATCAGACAAAAAGGATACCTGCAGCTTTCAAGAGGAACTCTGAGCATTTCTTGACATTTTTATGTTTTCATTTCATTTATTAATTTATAAACCACTTTCCTGGGATCTAATTAGAGCCCATCCAAAGCAGTGAACATACATTAAAAATACAATATATAAAGCAATAAAACCAATACAAACACTGAGTGCACACTTTCTACCCATCACCCCTAAAAACCATATATCCACTCTAGCTTACTTGTATTCACTTGTCCCTTGCCGCATAATCCTGCTTTGAATACATCACTTCAATATCACTTCCCTAAAACCTATTACATAGGAAAAAAGCCATTTTTTTTTTAGTTGCTTCCTAAATGTAAGATAATTAACTTCTGAACTTAAAACCTTAGAAAGCTTGTTCCAGACTATGGACACACTCATCAAAAATGCCCTTGCAAGTAGAAAACAAAATGACTACTGCTACTTATCATTTCTATGCTTGATGTACGCAATGATGTACATGATAATCTGCATCAGTCTATAAATCAGGGGTGTCAAAATCCCTCCTCGAGGGCCGCAATCCAGTCGGGTTTTCAGGATTTCCCCAATGAATGTGCATGAGATCTATGTGCATGCACTGCTTTCATTGTATGCTAATAGATTTCCTGCATATGCATTGGGGAAATCCTAAAAACCCGACTGGATTGCGGCCCTCGAGGAGGGACTTTGATACCCCTGCTGTAAATGATGCTAAAAATTGTGTGTGGAAAGTTAGGCATGCACCCAATTTCCATGTACAATTTAATTGAATAACAAGCCAATTAGGGCCAGATTCTATAAATGCTAATTGTGGATGCCTAGTGATGCCTAACTAAAATCCATGCATAAATTGTTCCAATTAGCTTAAATGGTGTGGTAATTGATCATGGCATTGAAGTTAATTGATACATTTTAAAAAATAAAATAATTAAGAGTTCCGCACGGAACTCAGATTGGTGCCTAGCAATGCCTAAGTTGAGGTATCCGAAAAGTAGATGTGGTTGGGGTGGAGAATAGGTGTGGTTGACTTCGGCATCACTATCCCCCTCCTTTACTAACGTGTAGTGCGGGCTTTAGCACTGGCAGTGGTGGTAACTGCTCTGACGCTCATAGGAACTCTATGTCAACACAGTTTGTCAACACAGTGAAGGTGGTTAGTGATACAGTTGATCGAGGTGTTAAACTGATAACTGAGTTTGCCACTGGCATCACCATAGAGCCAGTGCAGCGTGAGGTCTTGTTGCAAGGGATTGAAAAGCATCACAGGCTTTATCCTGGCTATCTCAAGAAGACATTGAATGCTTAAGTGTCTGGAACATCATTTGTAGATGACTACACCAAAGTGTATATGTTTAGCTTTTTATTTATTTAAAGAACTTATTATCCGCTTATCTTCTAAGTGGCTTACAAGTAAACATACACAGTAGAGGTCAAATTTTACCATACATTTTCCAATACATTACAAACATCAGTCAGCTTTGTTTGCATTGTTCAACAAAAAACTGTAGTCATTCTCAAACATTTTATTGGATGTCAAAGGGACAGCTAAAAGCTAAGATGAAAAAATGAGCCTTAATTAATTTTTGAGATAGTAGTACATTGTTACAAAAATGTATTGCTCCAGACAGACCATTCCAAAGCATCGGACCCGCAATTGAAAAACAAGACTTTCTAGAGGAAGCATACTTAATTTTGTCTCTAATGCTTGCATCTAACAACATCCTATTTTCTGATCAAAAAACTCTATTAGGTTTATATATTTTCAAGCATTTGGTCAGATAATCTGGAAGGGTGTCATATAGCCCTAGATGGATTATTTTCAAAATCTTAAACTGTAACCAATGATAGATTGACAACCAATATAATTTCTTTAAAATTGGTGTAATGTGTTCATACTGTGCTGCTCCTGTTAAGACTCGTGCCACATAATTTTGTATAATCTGTAATGCTTTTAAGCGGGTGGATGGAAGACCCAGGTAAATGTCATTAAAATAATCAAGCTTTGAAAGCACTAGTGTCTGACTTGTCTGAAACCTGATAACATCTTTTTTAGTTGGAGCAACCTTCTGATTGTGAAGTATGCAGACTGCACTACTTTAGTTATTTGAGAGGCCTGGGTGATCTTTAAGTTAGGATGCTTATATTATAAAGTTGCCTTTGGTGCTACCCCATTATATCTTGCCAACAGATTTGTTATTATGCCGCATAAGAATAGTAGAAAATCTCATGCCCTATTTACGTTTCCTTCAGCCAAGGACTGTAAAAGTAAGAAACATCATGGGCATTGTCTTTCCTACCAAGCAGCTTACTATGACAAAGATTTCTGTCCATTATTAATTAGATCCGTGTCTAATGAACATTTTAGAAAACTTTTGAAAACTTTTATTTTTTCTAAATTTTTGATCAATTAGATTTCTGTATATTATATTATTCCTGTAATTTTCCATAGCATAATATTTTGTTAACCACATTGAACTCATGGCTATGCGGTCTAGAAATCAGCTATTATGTTATGTTATGCTACTTAAAATATAATTTTGCATCGAGGATTACCCCCAGCATTTTGATCTCTTCACTAACGGTAATCAGATGATCATTTATGAGAATGCGACTAGGCCAAACTATTAGCAAAGTATGTTAAATTTATGTTATTTTCCACAATAAAGTGCAGGTTTTAAAGGTTCATTTAATAAAATACTGTTCGATTTTTTACATAAATGTTTTTTTTTTAAATTAATGTATCATTGCTGAGTGTGAAAACATAGGTATAATATCAAGAAATTTTCTCCATTAAGCAAAAATAATGACAGATTTTAAGAAAAAAACAGCTTTAGGTAATCAGTGACTTTGAGTGAACCTAGGATGGGGTTTAAAATTTTTTTTAAAATTATTTTCTGATCAAGCACAATCAAATTCATGGAAAAAACTTCTGGACAACCCTAATGGCATTTGCACACATTCTTGCCATCTAAATCAATTCTATAACTGGATGCCTGAGAAGAGCCTAATCTATAAAGGAATGCAGACATTTCCTTTCCTTTATAGAATACTTTCATAACGGTTAAAATATGTGTCTAAATGTTAGGTGTGATCACTTATGCCAGCCATAGTGTCAATTCTATGTACACTATATGCTATTTATTATTATTATTATTTTATTGAAAAAATATATTTTTAGCAAAGATTGAAATGATTAAACAATTCCTTGAAGGAAGATAATAAATACATTCAAAAAGGAAAGATATATAAGAAAGAAAGAAAAAAAAATCATCCTTCAAGCTAAAAGGAAAAAGAAGAAAATGAGAAATTCCTTATGCATTTCTCTCTTAAGTCCTCAAAGAAAAGAGGAAGCAAGGCACAATTCAATGAAAAAAATTAGCTATTTTAGGATGGAAGTATGAATAGGCTAAGGGGCTCATAATCAAAAATACAAATAAACGTCTAAAAAGTGGCCTAAATGGCTACTTGGACGATCAAAAAGCCTGATCGTCCAAGTACCCAGCTTAGGCCTTTCCCCTGCCTCTAAATGCACAGAGAGAAAAGAGGCATTTTAAGAGGCGGGGAAAGGGCGGGTGGTGGGCGGGAGGTGGGACGACCTACACCTAGGCGTACAAGAGGTATAACAAAAACATTTGACAGGTTGCCTAGTTGGCACTTATACGTTTTGACTTAGACCAAGTCAAAACAAGTATAAGTGCCGGGTTGGGTCCATGTGCCTAAGGCCCCACCCACAGGAGGGGCCTAAGACTCCCGGGCCTATTCTGGTTGGCCCGGGCGCCTCAGGCCCCACCTGTGGACAGGGTTTGAGCCACCTGGGCCAATCTGGCCCCATTCCTGCGCTGGCTGGCCTGCCGGACAGGCGGGCTTGGCACCCGTCCGGCTGGCTAACGATGTCCAGGTACGGGGGGTAGGATTGGGGGTGGGGGGGTTGTGGGGTTGGTAGGGGGTCGTGGGTCGGCGGGGGGCCAATCGGGGGTTCGGGGGCAGTCGTGGGGGGGGGGTTGAGTTGAGGGCAGGAGGGCTTGGGATCCCTCCTGCCCCTATTTTAGTGGGGTGGGGGTAGGGGGTCCGCCTGGGCAGGAGGGGTTAGGCTCCCTCCTGCCCGATCTTGTAGGGGGTGAGGGGTCGAGTGGCCAGGAGGGCTTGGGCTCCCTACTGGCCGGATTGGACTCAGCGGGGAGGGGGGTTGGGGATCACAGGGCAGGAGGGCTTGGGCTCCCTCCTTCCCCAAACGTAATCGGGGGTGCCGCGGAGCAGGAGGGCTTGGGCTTCCTCCTGCCCCGATAGTGTCGGGGAGGTCGAGGGTGCCGTGGGGCAGGAGAGAGCCCAAGCCCTCCTGCCCTGCGGCACCCCTGAACCCCCGATTACATTTGGGGCAGGAGGGAGCCCAAGCCCTCCTGCCCCGCAATCCCCCCCCCCCGCTGAGTCCGATCCATAGAGGCAGGCCATTATATTAAAAAAACCCTCCTTTTGGACATTTTTGTGATAATGGACATTTTCCCTGTTTCTACTTTCAACATTTAAGGCCTTAGGCCAAAAGGGGACTTAGACGTTTTCTTTTTATTATGCCCCTCTAAACATTTATGGAGTAGATGTAAAAAGTTCAATTTCTTGTGGACAAGAGATAACGAGCATTCTAGAATCCAAAAAAGAACTAAGGTATTGTGGTTCAAAGAAAACATGCTTTGTTGATTGTAATATAGGGGTCCTTTTACTAAGGCGCGCTAAATGCTAATGTGCCCTTTATATCCTATGGATGCGTTAGCGTTTAGTGCCTTAGTAAAAGGACCCTTTAATAACACATTTACAAGGAAAGTTGAGCCAGAATAAATCTCCTAAGTGCAAAACTTTAGAACGTAACTTCAAAAAAGCCTGATGCCGTCTCTGGGTTTGTCTATCAATATCATGAAAAACTGCAAACTTGTGATTCAGAAAATGTTCTTGCTGATGACGAAAAAACATTTTTAATATCCAGTCTCTATCAGGATAAATAGCAAAATCTACTATCAATGTTGCAGTCTGTACCCTTAATAAATCACAAGGTCTTCATTATCTGCTGATTTTCTAAATTTTCAATTTTCCTTTGCAACAAACCATTCTATTTAATTAAGGCCACTTGTTCCTCCTTATGCCTCAAAATTTTAGATTTATTTTCTGATTCAATTACCTCCAATGTTTGTAACTTATTTTCAATACCACATAATTTACCTGAACTTGACCAGTGCCACATAATTTACCTAGACAGGACTTGAATCATTACAGTGGACAATTTCTGGGAGAAAGAAGTCTCCAAACCCAGTAAAGCATCTCAAATTGAGTCCAAAGTAATATGTAGTGGTTTAATAGGCAATAAAGACTTGCTCAGCTGAGATCAAGTATCACCTTGAATGGATTCAGCCTGCTCTTCTTGCTTTCTCTCTGTTTCACTGAACGACCTGAAGGCAATACTAACTACAGCAGCCTGCATTGTAGTCTTCAGCAGTCAATTGCTTTGGTCTGCCCCTGCAACCGGAATCAGAAAACTTTCATCAGGAAAAGACCCCGACTGATCTTTAAGCATGACCGTTGGCATCATTGGGGTTCTTTGAACATCAGGGCTTAAAGAGATGTCAACTTCAAGTGCTCCCACTGTGAAGATACCACTCCAGACGCCGAGCCCGGGACTGCAAATCGATCCATAGGTCCCACTCCTACCTATACAGGAATAGGAGCTGCAGGGTAAGCTCATGTTTTTCCCCTTCGTTTAGGCATGAGTTAGCAAAGAAAGTAGCTTCTTAGTACCGGTATATGAAAGATTAAAGAGGAACGGAGCAACTCGTGGCTCTTTTCTAACTAGCCTGTTTTTTCTAGTTAGTTCTGACTATTTTCAGGCTCCCACCTGCCGTTAATAAGTTTTATGCGAAAGTTTTTGCAAGTGATGCTTGGGTGGAAGAGAGTGGGAACACCTCTGTGTGTCTGGGGCTTTTCTTTTGCCTTAAAATACTTTTTCTGGCATTGGTGTGTACTGACCTAATGGAGTGATTTGTTTTCTAGTACATTGTACATCCTTTTAATCCGCCATCTTGCCTCCGCTATATGCTATTATATTGTATAAGGTAGTATGTAAGTGCTGTAGTGCATACAGGGCAGGATTAATTCTTCGAGAGCCCCTAGGCACACAAGTACACTGGGCCCCCTGGCCCTGCCCTGCCCTGCCCATACCCCATCCCTGCCACGCTCTATACCCACCCCCATTTATTTACCTGTTTTCTTATTTCTTTTTATGCTTTTTATTAAATGATTATTTTCCTCATCTTCTTGTCATTCTCTTCCTTCTATCCATTATCTGCCCCTTCCAGAAACTCTGCCACCCTCTGCCATCTCTCCTCCTGCCCCCCTCCCCCTTGTTCTGGCAACTCTCTCCTTCCATGTCTACTTTCCTCCCCCTGTGGTTTTTACCATCTCTCTCTTCTCATTTCCTCCACTCAGATCTGATATATCTGTCTCCTTCCCGTTCTTTGGCATCTCTCTCTCCTCTCTCTTCCCTTCCCTTGTCTTCCTTCTCTATTTTATGCCTCCTTCTAAATAAATTTCTTTCTTACTATTCATTCCTCAGTTTCCCTCTTTTCACTGTGTTTACTCACAGCTTGCCATCCCTATCCTTCACCCCTCCACTATCTTATTAACTCTATTTTCTTCCTCCCCATCCAGCATATGCCCCCCATCCAGCATGTGGGAAAGCAGCAGCAGTGGTGCAGAGGTGAGGGCCCCTCACCTCCTCACTGCTGCTGCATTCCCATATGCGCCTGATGCTGATGGCACAAGTTCTCCCCACTTCCATCATCTGCCCCCTTTTCCCCACTTCCATCATCACAACCAAAACCCCTGCCCCCCAATACCAAAGAAATATAGCAGGAAAAATCACAACCCAAACAGTCATTCAAACCAACACCCTTACAGACATCCACACGCACATTCTGGCCAGCATAAATTCCTACAATAGTCAATTATCAGGCACAGACAATCAAAGCCCCTACTCTCTGCTCTCCTGGCGACTCTCCACACTCCTCCCCCAGCATCCCCTGAAGAACACAAAACACAAAAAGAGAACTGTCTCTATATATTCAAGGAGAAAGGAGTCCCACAAATCACAGTAGTGAGTCCATTCTGATAATGTTCGTCCAAAGTATGCGCAAAGTTCTAATTTAGCATAATGCTTCATCTGTTGGAGCCAGCAACCAAACTGTGGGGAGTGAGATGATGTCCAGCTCAGCAGAAAAGTATGTAGCAGAGAACAGTACCAGGAGAGGTCAAGGGCACTCACCTTTCTTTCCAATTTTTTTTTTTTCCAAACCGCGACAGGCCCCGGCATCAACAGCAAGTACGAAGATCGGCACCGGCAACCAAGATACTTTATTAAAATTTGTAGTAGTGCTCAGCCCAAAGCTTCCCTCTGACGCAGCTTCCTGTTTCTGCCCAGGCAGTTCGCATCAGAGGGGAAGCTTTGGGCTGAGCACCGTGTTGCCGATCTTACTTGTTGTTGATGCCGGGGGGCCCGTTGCCGATCTTTTAAGTGCCATTGATGCTGGAGGGGGGCCCCATAGCTGATCTTAAGTGGGGGGGGGGGCTGTAGCCAATCTTAACTGCCTGAGGGGGGGGGGAGTAGCCGATCTTACTTGCCATAGCCATTTAAAAAAAAAAAAAAGGCGAAGTGAAGGGAGACGGTAGAACAGCTGCTCTCTGTTTGTCCTCCTTCAGCAGGCCCCCCCCTGAAATTTCGGACCCTAGGCACGTGCCTCCTGGGCCTATTCATTAATCCAGCCCAGAGTGCATACCTGCAAGGGGGTATGGTAAATGGGGCAAGTCTCCAACATATGCACACAACTTATAGAATACTATGAGTTATATACATTGCATGGTGCGCTTAGGAATGCCCATTTGCACCTACCATCGACCTTGTATAAATGATTGCCCCTAAATTTAGCTATACCGATTTGAGTTTATGCTAGTATTCTATGATGGCACCCTGGTGCATAAATGCTCTTATAGAATGGGTGATCAGCGCACAGCATCAGTGTGTCTAACCTGAGGTGCCAATTATAAAATTGTCCCTTAGTATTTTATAGCTTACATTTGAACTTTAGCTATGGTCCAGCAAGATTCTACCTATATGTACACATACCTGTAAAATATGCACTATGTAAGATATGTGTGCAGAGCACTTAGGCAGAATTTTAGAATTTACACACTTATGTGCACACATGCATGCATTTGTCACTATTCTAATGAATTATATTTGCAATTGGTATGTATACTTTATAGAACTGCTCTCCATGAGAACAATTTTATAAAACATTGCCTGTGCATGAAGGGCAATAGAAGGCCTTTTTGCAGCATATCTTATCAAGACAGATAAGCGCCTTTCTTTTTTTTTAAAAAACTAGTATACATCCAGAATTAATGCCAAGATTATTTGGTTAAGGGCCTAATTCTATAAATAGCACCTAATCGTGCCTAAATTATAGGTGCTGGTCTGCACGGTTATCACTCAACAGCAAGACATCCTTTATAGAATCATGCCTAACGGTGTCTAAGTAGACTTAGGCATTGCTAGGTGTCCTAGGGTTCACAGTCATTCGCGCGCGGGACAAAGGCACGCCGACATTTGAGCCCAGACAATTGTGCGCAAGACTCTAGCGTGCCACCAGAAAATTTAATTTTAAAGAGCTCCGATGGGGGGGGGGGTTACTTAATAGTGTTCACGCTGCCGTTGGGGGGGCATGGGGGGTTGGAACCCCCCATTATAGTGGAAACTTAACTTTTTCCTGATTTTTTAGGAAAAAGTTAAGTTTTCTGTATAATGTGGGGGGTTGGTATCCCCCTCCAATGGCAGCATGAATAGTATTAAGTAAAGTGGGGGTGGGTTCCTCCCCCACATCCCCCATCAGAGCTCTTTAAAATTAACTTTTACAGCGGCGCGCTAGAGTCTTGTGTGCAATTGTCCGTGCCGAAATGTCGGTGCAGCTTTGTCTGGCGTGCTTTTGGCCCGTCACCGTGTTCTAGAGGTAGGTGCCAATATATTAGACCAGGGTTAACCTGGCCTAATTTATCGACACCTATCTTGCATGCCTAGTGACATCTAAGTTTACCATGCTTATTCTCTACTTCTACTATGTCTACTTTTCAGGTAGGTGTTAAGCACCAGAGGGCACTTTGACTTAGGCATCACTGGGCGCCATGTAGATATCCATGCGTAACTCTATTTACCAATTAAATATTTTTAAGCAGATTTTATTTATACGGTCAATTACCATGCCATTTAACCACAATTAGGGCACATACAAGTGCTTAACCTAGTTACCGTTTATAAAATCTGGCCCCTACAGCGGCTCAGTTATGTAAGGTGCTCTCAACTTGTGATCGAGTCCCAGAGACTTGATAATGATATCAAGTTTTCATGAATACAGAAGTAGACTGTCGGGCCTTTCTTCTGTGTAGTATAAATTTGATGTTGCTGTTGTCACATCAAACGTGACCCTCCGCCTCCAACATTGTCCATCTACTGCTGGCCAGATGGGTGGTGAATCGTTAGTCTGGCATCTCCACTGAAACCTGTTTGCCTCGGGAGACCCGGCAACATAGCTTTCAGCTCCTCAGATACTCGCAAGCCTCAGTGGCATAAGCCCATGTATCATTGACCATTAGTAAACAAGAGGCATGCAGTATAGTTGGCAGTTATCATTTCTTTTCTTTTTTTTTTTTTTTAGTTTAACTGTTTCATTGCAGAAAAGAAACTGCAGTATGTGTGACTGTTCTGCAGTGCTGCTGAATATTAGTGCTAACTGTGAAGTTCAAAGCTGCCGATTTCATGGGCAGTCCAGGGACTGAGTCGACATCTATTCGGCTAAGTGTCAATATTCAACACATAACCCCATAAGTTAACCAGACAAATAGGACTGCATAAAACACAGTCCGATCGTTGTCTGGTTCAACCGGTGTGGTTAAGTGCTCAATATCCCACTTAACTGGATAATTGACAGTCAACGGCATATATCCAGACAGTCAATGCTGGAGCCCAGACTTAGGGTTACTGGATGTCTGGATTTCTCCAGACATGTCCTCCTTTTCGAGGACATATCTGGGGGGTCCAGACGGCTTTTCAAAACCCGGCGCTTTGTCTACGTTTTGAAAAGCTTCCCTCTACATCGCGTCGGGCCGGAGGAAATCTACCCATGTGCGGATGCCATGTGATGACATCATGTGCATGCGCGCATATGCGTGATGTCATCGCGTCACATCCGCAGACTTACTCCTGCCTGATGAGAGCAGGCAGTGAGGGCAGGGCTAGGGCGGGACTGGGGCGTACCAGGGTGGGGTGGGTGGAACCGGGCAGGTCTGAGGTGGTGGGTCTAGGGAGTCTGGATTTTACTAAAATAAAATCTGATACCCTAACTCAGACATATCCTGACACAGAACATCTTGGCATAATGCCAGTGATAGCCAAAAAAAAATAATTGACTGCTGCCGGCTATAGGATCGCTAGTGCTGCTCTGTTTTGCACAACCTGCAATCAGTGAATAAGCCCTATACTGTAGGTAGGCCTAGACATTTTTGTAATCTAGTTGGGAAGTCCCAAGCGCTTGTAGCACTCTCCTTGGCTCAATAAAACAGAACACTCGGTTTATACCAGCTACCAGAGCTCTGCACTGTATATTGGTTAAAAACAACTTTGCTTGTATTCCTCCTACAGTCTCAGTTTTGACAAAAGAAGTGGTCTTTCTTTCCAGGCTGTAATGTAAGTTAATCACAGCTTGGGGAGCCCGACGTATTTAGAGGATTATAAACATTTGGAGCTGTGGTGTATGGTTTTCAGGAAAGGTTATGCATGTGCACATGACCTTTGACCTGCAGTGGATGATAATACTGTTTATAGAATCAGCCACGGCAAATGGACTGAATGGTTTGCTGTCTGTTCTTGAAATTACATATCATTGAAAAACTGTCTATGAGAACACCTCAGGGAGCAAATATAGGTAATAATGGTTTATGTGTGGTTACAAAACAATAATGAAGCTGTCTAATCAATTGTTCTGAATGGCAATAGATCACAATGTAGGAAAAGCACACTATTATTGATCCTTTGTGTATCCTTTTTTTAAAAAAAACTCTGTATCTTTTATAGGTTTCCCTTCAAGGTGCTGTGCTAAAATTAGACTGACCTATAATGCTGCATTTTGTACACTGCACTTTCTAACTTGCTAATGCTGATAAACGACTGTGTGAAGCTTTCAGTGCCATTTAGTACACAATAAATATACATACTGCTCAGTACAATGCTTACAAATTATAGGATGCGTCAAGCGATGCACACCACACGAGGAGCTGTCAGCCAATTAAGGCACAACATTCTAAGGTAACGTCTGAATCAAGTTTCCAGCTGACCAGAGTCAGTGTACTCAAAAACCCAAAATAGAATAAAGGAAAACAACCTGCATTGGTAAACAAGAAGCATGCAGTATAGTTAGCAGTTATTATTCCCTTTTTTTTTGAGTTTGACTGTTTCATTACAGGAAAGAAACAATACAGAACATATGGCATTAATGAAAGCAAATCGATTCTAGAAGACAAAAGGCTAAATATAGAAAACAAAAGGCTAAATATATAACTGTCTACTGCTTTGATTGTACACATAGAAAGGTGGTATATCAAATCCATGACCCTTAATCTAGAACCAGTCCTCAGGACATACTGTACTTAACCAGTTGGGTTTTCAAGGTAGCCATAATGTTTTGGGTTTTAGAAAAGGACATAGTATAGAAACCATCTCAGTTATTGGTGATCTTTGGTAATTGTTGGACAGTGGTCAACTATGTGCCTCCCTCCTCATTTATCTTATTTTGTTTTATTTTGCTTTTTTTATTCAGCTTTTGTTCATTTGATTTGTATTGTTTGCTTTAATCTAGTCTGAGTGTACTAGAGACTTCCATTTTTATTTAATATTACTGATTCTTCCTTGTGTGACCATTAGTTCTTTCATCCAATGGTAGAAGGCCTCCTACCTGCTGTAGTTGGGACATATTCATCTGTGTTGCTGCCCATTAGAGAATCGCAGTCCTCTTTTCTCTGAGGTCTGATGCTGTGAATACTTTTCTGTGCAGTGAGTGGGAAGCATTCACATGCATTTTTTTTCTTCTTCCTGCTGGCTCCCCTCTTCTGTTGCTGGTGGCTGTTTTGATTGGCGGCACAGTGTCAGGCCCTGCCCTTCCTGTTGAGGTGGAGCTAGTGATCTTCTTGTTCCGGCGATGGGCCCATTGATCTGGAGTCAGAGAGATTGATGCTGCGATGGCACCGCTGAGGTCGACTGATGGTGTTATCGGCATCCAACCCTCGATCTGCCAAGCAGCTGGCAACCGTCATGCAACATTTTGAATATAACTGCTGTGCTCTATTGGGTCTGTGGGCATTCATCTGTGACCTTGCCTGGTGTTCTCTGCCTGGAGCTGCCTCCTGCGACAGCTGCAGGAAGTTTGGTTTGGTGATTGTATATATATTTATTTTGTTAGATTTACTACTCTACCCACATTACTTCATTCTTCTTGGATTTTCTGTGTTCCTTGTTAACAATGTTTTAAGTTTCTCTGGGGGGTCTTCTTCCTTCTTTCCTCCTATTTAACTTTAAGTGATGTTTTTCTCATAGGCACTTGAACCCCCCCCCTCTTTTACAAAGGTGCGCTATGCTTTTTAGCGCACGCTAAATATTATCCCACGCTAAACACGTGTTAAACATTAACACGTGGATGTTATACTATGGATGTGTTGGCAGTTAGTGCACACGTTGATTCAGTGCGTGCTAAATCCACGCTAAAACGCTTAGCGTGCCTTTGTAAAAGAAGGGGGTAAGTTTAGATTGTGAGCCCATTTGGGACAGTGAGAGTCGTTACAATACAAGTAAAGCAGATTTAACACTGTGAATGTTAACTGTAACCCATTCTGAGCTCTTAGGGGAGGTCGGGATATAAATCTAATTAAATAAATAAATAAATAACATAGATCTTACAGCTGCTTTTGACCTAGTGAACTATGACTTACTGCGCCAATGACTGCAGACCATAGGAATCACAGGAACAGCCCTTACATGGTTGAAATCTTTCTTGTCAAACAGATCATATATAATAAATAAATATTTTATTTATTTATTTAAAAATGTGTATACTGTATATTACCTATACGGTTTCCATAGTAACAAGCATAAAATGTTAAAAAAGCATACCTAGTTCAGTTGTTAAAAAACAACGCTCTTAAAAATGGCCGATAAACAGAAATCTTCAAATCCAGTTTGAATATAAAATTTCAACTCAAAAAAGCCTTCACAAGCAGTTGAGTTTTTTTTAACATTTTCTTTTTTTGTTTTATAAATCTTTATTCATTTTCTTATGTTACAACAAGTGTTTTAAATAAATTCATTATAAACTTGAATAATCACACTTGATTAACTTACAGATTAATATCAAATTTAAAATTTCTTTAGAAAATCAATATTTTATAAAGTTATAATATTATGTAAGAAATTTAAATTAATATAATTATTATTGAATATAATAATTTCCCCTCCCTCCCTCCCTCCCTATCAATACTGAATGAGAAATCTTTATTCATTTTCATATGTTACATCAACAATATAAATTCATACTAATATTTCAGAAAACTAAATTTATATAATTCTTAGTTAATATAATAATATCCCATCCCCTCCCCCCTCCCTTCTATTCAGTAATACATGAATAAAATTTTTCTTAAAATTCATTCTAGCAGCGCACAAATGCAGAATTTCTGGCAGGGTATTCCACAGCTTTACATCCGCTATAGATAATATAGTCGCACCACTCTTATTGTGGGACATTAACATATTACCTTCCAAACATAATTTCAGACTGTTTTCTGATCTCAGGATAGTGGAGTACCACAATGGTTTGATCTTTCACTGTTCATCTTCAGTGCAGATGACATTCTTGCTCTGGCTAAGATCTCATCTATTACTCTGGATATGTCTGTCCTTCAGAAAGGACTGCTGGCAGCCACAGAATGGATTCAACAAACACCAATTTGGTTCTAAATGATAACAGAACATATTGCTCCTCCGCCCCTAATTCCACTATATGTGGTGAATTAATTCAAAAAGTCCATAGATTTAAATATTTAGGGGTCATAATAAGCTCGACCCTCCACTTCATAATTCAAATTTCTTCAGCGCTACAAAGAGGTTTCCACCTGCTAGGACAGATTAGATCAATTAGATGCTATTTTGACCAAGAAGCTCTACAAACCTTATTACCCATTCTCTTTACTTCAAGACTAGACTGTGAAAATGTAGTTTATTCTGGATTTCCACAGGCACAAATTAAGCAAGTTGCAGACCCTTCAGAATACAGCAATGAGGTTGCTTGGAAATGCACATATCCATGACCATGTGACTCCTTTATTGATAAAGTGTCACTAGTTACCCATAAAATTTAGAATTGTATTTAAGTTGTTGTGTTTAGCACACAAATCATTATAGGAACATCAGCCTCTTTATCTAAATGGACAATTTTATATATGCTCATGAGATGTCTGAGATCATTTCAAGACTCTAGGCTGTCCTTGCCACACATTTTCAAGGCACATTAGGCTTCCACAAGAGACAGGGCATTTTTCTGGCTTGCTCCAACTCTTTGGAACAGCTTGCTTTGTGAAACTCATGCAGTGCTTAATTACAAGAAATTTAAGGCCTTGTTGAAATCCTACTTCTTTAGGCAGGCTTTTAACTTATAAATATCAGCGTACAGATGTCTATCATGTCTTTGCAGTGAAATATTCTAGAATGGAAACTGAGTGACTGTGATCTAGTTGGGTCTAGTTGGCTAGATCTTGCCTATAATTTTTAATGGAGTTATTTTAATTTTTCTAAAATGTTTGGATATTTGAGGATTATTGAACCGATCTGGTCTGACAAAGGTAAGCGATATATCAAGCTTTCAAATAAACATACATATAAATGAATATGCATGAGATAGATTTGCATGCACTCTCTTTTGTGTGCAGATCAGTCTCATTCATATTCATTGTGGATATACTGAAAACCTGACTAGCTGGGTGCGACCTGAGAATTGGATTGAGAGCCACTGATCGAGAATATCGCTTCTTAGGACTCCATCTGCTCGCCTAGTGCAGAGGTAGGGAACTCCGGTCCTCGAGAACCGTATTCCAGTCGGGTTTTCAGGATTTCCCCAATGAATATGCATTGAAAGCAGTGCATGCAAATATATTTCATGCATATTCATTGGGGAATTCCTGAAAATCCAACTGGAATATGGCTCTCGAGGACCGGAGTTCCCTACCCCTGGTCTAGTGGAACCGTGGCCTGAAATGTGCATTGAAACTCTTAGAATGAACACAGTGCCTTCTTTTGCTCCACTTGCGCCAGTCGGGTGAGTTCATGAAAGCAATTTTATTGATGCTAAGAGTAAAGTATATTGGAGCTAATTCGATAAAGGTTTGTGACCATTTTTCTGCATGTTTTTTTTCCCCATGGGATGATTATTGATAAATCTGGTGCAGCTCTTGCCCCCTTTTAGATTCAGCCTTTTGTTTCCTTACAGTGACTCTTTCAGCAATCTAGCATGCTTTCTTTGTGTTGTTGTCTATTCATGTCAGGGGTAGGGAACTCCGGTCCTCGAGAGCCGTATTTTAGTCGGATTTTCAGGATTTCGCCAATTAATATGCATGAGATCTATTTGCATGCACTGCTTTCAATGTATATTCAATGGGGAAATCCTGAAAACCCGACTGGAATACAGCTCTCAAGGACCGGAGTTCCCTACCCCTGATGTAGATATTCTGCAGATGGTTCTTGATGTTTCTTTAATTCTCAGGAGTGACTTCGTTATTGTTTTATATTCTGCTCATTTTTATTTTCCCTATGGATTACTAAAACAAAAAAAATTATTTTATTATTTTACTATTTATACACCACTTATAGCTTAAGTGGTTTACATTCAGGTACTCAAGCATTTTCCCTATCTGATCCAGCAGGCTTACAATCTATCTAATGTACCCAAGGCAGAGGAGGATTAAGGGTTAGATTCACTAAGCTCATTGATCGTATCCAAACAAGTTTGCGAGTGTTTCTGGATCCCGACTCGATTCACTAACCTCCTGGTTGATCAACCTCCCACCCGATCCGATCCGTCCATGCAAATGAGGGGAAATGGCATGCAAAGTAGGAAGGCAGCGATTCACTAAACAGAATAAGGAACACTGCTTGGGCTGGCCGATCCATAAAGAAGCGACTGCTGAGGACTAGTCGCTGCCGACTCTCCTGCTCTCTGCCGCCCTGTCCCTGCAGTGCGAGCCTGTGGTTTTAATCCGCAGTTTTAACCTGTGGGTGTTCTGTTCCATCTGCAGCATGTTTTGTCCTGGCTAAAGCGTGTTCTGGCTAAGTTCTGTCTACTCAAAACTGCAGGCTTCCCCCCCCCTTTGTTTTTACCTCGCTTGTGTGGTCTGTACATACATCTAGATTGCTCTGCAGTGATCCGTGGGGTCACTGAGAGGCATGCCTCCAATTAAATTAATTTGCATGAGGACACATAGTGAATCGGTCGCCCAGCAAGACTCAGCCACGGGTCACCCATGGATCGTCCAACAAGGTGAGCTTTAGTGAATCTAGCCCTTAGTCACTTGCCCAGGGTCACAGGGAGCAGTGCAGGGTTTGAACCCATAACTTCAGGGTGCCAAGGCTGTAGCTCTAACTACTGCGTCACAGGGAAGAAAGTAGAACATATTGCTTGTTGGAATGAAAACAAGATGATCTGTAAAGAAATGATCAAGGCTCTTGGATACCGCAGTATTTGTCAGCCAATTAATTCTTACAGAATGTTTTCTATGTGATTTTTATTGTAATAAAAACACAGTAGGTTGTGATTTTCAAGCCTTCAATTTTTCTATATGAGGTTTGGCTGAAGACTGTCCCGGGATGACACCTCTAGTTGAGACTTGAAGGATATCCACAATGAATATGCATGAGATTGAAGACTCATAATATACAAATTAATTAATTGTGGATATCTTGAAAGTCTGAATGCCTATGGGGTTCCCAAGACAGATTTAGAAGGTCCTGGATTTTAATTTTAATGACTTGAGTAGTATCACAAGACTACCTTTGGAAGAACTGTGAGGGGCAGGAGTAAGTGGGGTTCATTCCTGCCCTATGGACCATTGTAACACTAGGGATGACAGATAGGCTTGGGGCTTGGAACATGGATGGGAGGAGGTTCTGCTGGTGATTGGGGGTCTGGAGGGTCTTCTGCTGGTGATTCAGGGGAAGGAGTGAATACTGTTGGTGATGGAGGGTCATAAGGAAGTTCTGCTGGTGATTGGAGGCTGGAGGGAATTCTATTGGTGATGGGGGACATGAGGGAGTTCTGATGGTGATCAGGGGTGAGGGACTGTTTCTGGGTGATCGGGGGGTTTGGTAACAGATAAGTCGTAAACTATAGGCTGGTGAGGCTTCTCTGTTGGAAAGATTATGGAAGCTCTGCTGAAGGAAAGAATAGTGAGCTACCTGGCATCGAATGGGCTACAATATCCAAGACAACATGGCTTCACCAAGGAGAAATCATGCAAAATGAATCTGATTGACTTCTTTAACTGTGTGACCAGAGAATTGAATAGAGAAGGTGCACTAAATGTATTAGCAAAGAAGTGTTAGATCAAATAGCACCATTCCAAACATACAAAAAGAAAGAAAGGGAACTAAATGAATGGTTCGACTCTGAATTACTAACTAAAACAGGAACTGAGAAAACTAGAAAGAATCTGGCAAAAAACAAATAAAGAGGAAGACAAAATACAATGGAAACAAAAAATGAAAAACTACAAAAATCTGATTAGAGAAAAACGAACAAAACACTACCCACAAAAATTAGGGACACCCAAAACAAATAGCAAAGACCTGTTCAAGTTGGTAAACAGACTAACAGACACTACTCAAATTCTGCTACAGGAAAACGAATGTAAACCCTCGGCAGAAGCCCTCGCCACCTTCTTCAACAACAAAATCTTAGACATAAGAATGACCATACCTCCACCCTCACCCAACTTCGAATTTCAACTCGGACCCCACGAAAAAGAACCCGGAGTAGACATGCTCTGGAACCATTTTGAACCTCCAGACTGGCACCAATTTCTAACCCTGTTCAATAAATATACAAAATCAAACTGCCTACTGGACGTATGTCCTTCCAAGACCTTGAAAACAGCCACACTAGATTTTAAAAAGGATCTATTTAATTGGGTCACAACCACTCTCGCGGAAGGAACATTTCACGAGGAAATGGGACATATACTGATCACCCCCATCCCTAAGGATCAAAAAAACTAATTAGCCCTGAAAACCAAATACAGACCCATAGCAAGCAAGCTACTTGAAGGATTGGTCAACTTGGAGCTAGTAAACTATCTAGACAAATTTAGCATTCTCAACGAACACCAATCAGGATTCAGAAAAGGTTTCAGCACTGAGACAGTCCTAGCTTCAATCCTTAATCACCTATACGGCCTATTCAGCAAAGGAACAAGTGCACTGATTTTACAACTAGACTTCAGCAGTGCTTTTGATCTTGTTGATCACGATATAATGCTACACTGCCTAGATGCAATCGGACTTACGGGAAGAGTAAGAAACTGGATACAGGGTTTCCTAGCAAAGAGATCTTACCATGTAGTTAGTAGTGGGACATACTCAAACTCATGGAGAAACCCCTCGGGAGTACCACAGGGTTCACCACTATCACCTACACTATTCAACATTTACATCTCATCCCTAGGACACTTACTGCAAAAGCTAAACCTAAACTATTACATATATGCAGATGACATTTCCATTTTAATCCCAGTGAACAGCATAACAAACGAGACCTCAAAATACATTTCTCATATTTTGACCGAAATAGAACACTGGACAATCAACTTCAAACTGAAACTAAACACAGAAAAAACAAAATCTTCCTCGCAAGCCCAATGGACAAAATTACCAAAACAACGTTACACATAAAAGATCACGACTACCTGATTACTAAAACAATAAAAATATTGGGAGTCACATTAAACACACATTTGATAATGGTTGAACACACAAATTTAGTGGTAAAAAAGTGTTTCCTAACATTATGGAAATTAAAGACTATCAAAAAATACTTAGACACATCATCATTTAGATTACTAGTGCAATCACTAGTACTTTCTACACTGGATTATTGCAATATCATTTATAAGGGTATACCCAAAATTTAGAATTGTCCAGAACACAGCGGTCCGCTTGATATTCGGATTGAAAAAAACCGACCATGTCAGCCCCTACTACAGACTGCTGCACTGGCTGCCAGTCGAGGCACGAATAATATTCAAGTTCTCTTGCATATGCTTCAAGCTAGTCTGGGGACTGGCTCCTACATTCTTGCTATCTCACTTCATATTATACAGTCCCATAAGACAAACCGGAAACTGAAATCTATTTGCATATCCAAACATTACTGGCTGTAAATACAAAACCTTTCTGGACAGAACTTTTATGTACCAAGCAAACAACAACACTGGCTGGACAACTACATTAATGGAGCTAGACTGACCTATGTTGCTTTTAGAAAAGTCATAAAAACTGCCTTATTCGACAGACATATCACCTAAACATTAACTACTCCAAACACCACTTCCATTTCTTTTTCCTTCTATGCCCCCTCTGAAAATTCTTAACAAATTGTATTCTGTAATTCGCTACTTTTTCTAAAAGGGCCCCTCTGAAATTCTAAACAAACTGTATATTGTAATACGCTGCATTTTTAAGATTCTGTATACTGTAAATTCACTGTCTATCTACATGTTGCAACTCACTGATTGTCCAGCTCTCTTTGTTGTGAACCGCCTAGAAGTCGCACGATTGTGGCGGTATAGAAGAATAAAGTTATTATTATTATTAATAACTGTGTGACCAGAGAATTGGATAGAGAAGGTGCGCTAAATGTGGTTTACCTTGACTTCAGTAAAGCCTTTGACATGGTCCCTCATAGGAGAGTCATCAATAAATTAATGGGCTAAAGTTATGACCCAAAGTAGTGACCTGGATTAGAAATTGGTTAACTGACAGATGACAGAAGGTGGTGGTGAATGTAATTTGCTTGGAAGAAAAAAAAGGTAAGTAGTGGCATGCCTCAGGGATTGATACCGTTTAATATATTTGGGTCCCGTTCTGTTTAATATATTTGTGAGTGATATTTCTGAAGGTTTAGAAGGTAAAATGTGTCTTTTTGCAGATGACACCAAGATTAGTAACAGAACGGACACGCTGGAGGGAGTAGAAAACATGAGAAGAGATCTGCAAATGTTAGAGTAGTCTAATGTTTGGTGAAATTTAACAATAAGGAGTGCAGAGTGATACATTTGGGGAGTAAAAATCCAAAAGAGCTGTCTATGTTAAAGGGCAAGATGATGATAAGCTGCGTGCACCTTATAGTTCTATAGAAATAATAAATTGTTGCTGTTGACTAGGAGAGGGACCTTGGCGTGATAGTGTCTAAGGACCTGAAGGCTACGAAACAATGTGACAAAGTGGTTGCTATAGCCAGAAGGATGCTACGCTTCAGAGAGAGAGAGGAATCACCATCAGAAAAAGGGAGGTGTTGATGCCCCTGTACAAGTGATTGGTAAGGCTCCACCTGGAACACTGTGTTCATTTCTGGAGGCCATATCTTGCTCAGGATGTAAGAAGACTTGAAGCAATTCACAGGAAGGTGACTGAAATGATATCTGGATTGTGCCAAGAGACATATGAGAATAGGCTTGAATACCTGACTATGTATACCCTAGAGGAAAAGAAAGGGATAGAGGAGATATGATAAAGGCATTTAAATGCTTAAAGGATTTGTACAAACAAATCTCTTCCAGAGACGGAGAAGCGGTAGCACTAGAGGACATAAGATGAGATTGCAGGGGGCGGGGTAGAGTCAGAAGGAACGTCAGGAAATACTTTTTTCACGGAAAGGGTGGTAAATGCCTGGAATGCCCTTCCTGGAGAAATGGTAGAGGCACAAAAACTTTGACAGAGTTCAAAACTGTGTGGGATAGATACAAAGGATCCCTGAATAAAAAGAGGATAGTATTAACACAAAACTCTACAGAACAAGAGCTATACAGTACTCCCCCGATGTTCGCGGGGGTTCCGTTCCAGGAACCCCCGCGAATCGTGAAAAACCGCAAATATGGTTTTTCAATGGGGGGAGACTGGAAAGGGCAGCGGGAGAAGCAGGAGAGAGAGCAGCCGGAGCGCCGGCGAGTGCAGGAAATCACTCGCTGTATGCTCCGACTGCCTCTTCCTGCACTAAGTTGGGCCCGATTGGATAAGGCCCGACTTAGTGCAGCAAGAGGCGGTCGGAGCATACAGCGAGTGATTTTCTGCACTCGCCCGGCACTCCGGCTGCTCTCCCGTTGCCCTCTCCTTGTCGGTGGTTCACGGTCGGAAAATACCGCGAATGACTGGGAGTCGTTCCCTCTAAGCTGAGCAGGTGTCCTCCAGCTGCATTGCTACCACTAGGGGGTGGAATATTTTCAGTCGCTAAGGACAGGTATGTTCCCTGGAGTCCTGCAGAACTTGCCTGTCCCTCACAATTGAAAAATGTGACAGTAAAACAGCACCCTCTATTGGTGAGACTGTGGGTGGAGGACTCCTGCTCAGCTTAGAGGGAACAGTGATCTGGGACCGCAAATTGCCGACCGCGAACGACCCGGGGAACACAGTAACTTCATGTATGATGAGCAGGAGTGGTGCTTAAATGGAAGCCCCAGCAGTAAAGCTGATGCTAGATGCAGTGGCATAGCAAGGATGAGTGGGGCATGGGACAGTGGCGCCCCTCCCCTGCCTTCATCTCTGCCCCTTCCCCGATCCCCCTGCCACACGTGCATCTCCCTTCCCCCATACCTCTAGTCTGCCCCTCCCTCTTCCCACACCTCCCCTCACCACATGTGCACCCCCCTTCCCTTCCCCCGTACTTCTAGTCATTTGTCACTACAAGCAACAAGAACTTCAATATGCTCCTTGCGACCCCATTGTCTATCCCGCTGACATCACTTCCTAGGTGTGGCACCCAGAAGTGATGTCAGCAGGAGAGACAACGCGATTGTGGGGAGCATGTCAAAGTTGTTGCTCATGGTGGTGAACAACTAGAGGCACGGGGGAAGGGAAGAGGGGTGCATGCATGGTGAGGGGTGGCGTGGGAAGAGGGAGGGGCGGAGAAGAGGGAGGGGTGCTGGCGCCCCAACCAACATGACACTTGTGGTGGACCTCCCCCTTACTATGCCACTGGCTGGATGGACTTTTACAGTTTGGGTCCAGAATATGGCAAAATGGATCAGGATAGGGTAGAGTTAGCTTGGATGGCGACTCCAGCGGTGGGGCAGTATGGCCGATACCGGGCTGATTTCTACGGCCTGAGTTCCATGTGTGGAAATATGGAACAGGAGCAAGAATGCACATTTTTACTACATTCATATAGTGAAAGGGTCTTGCTTATCTCAGAGAGGGGGAAAACTTCTTAGCCAATAAAATCAAATTTAGCAAATAAAATGGAACTTAGCAAGTAAAATAAATAATTACTGGAGTGTTGGTTTAACATTACCTCAAAAATGACTGGATAGACTGAGGCAGACTGGATGAACCATACAGGTCTTTATCTGCCTTCATTTACTATTTTACTATACTATATGAGGGTGGTTCAGATCTTGTTGCGGGGGAACAGAAGGGAGGGGCAATGAGCTTCAGGCTACCACTGACAGCTATGCAGGTGCTAGGCAATATTTTGGAGCAGGGGAAACTGATTCCGAAAGAACTGTATCCAGCTTAATGAGGGTTGAACCAAACTCCTGGTGCATAAATTTATAAAGGAGGTCGTGCAGCTTTTAAAGTAGACCTTTGCAGAAAGTCAACAGTCGCTCGGAAACAAGGTATCTTCAAAAGATATTGGAAAATGCTGAGGTTAGAATGGAGAGGTTGTGGTTAAGTCTGAATAGAGGTTAGAATAGAGAGGTTGTGGTTAAGTCTGAAGTAGCCCAGGTGATTCTAATAAAGAACAGAAAGACAAATGAACAATGACTTCCCTATTGCTGTTAGCCAAATTGTCATTACAAATGCAAAATATACTTTTGATTGTCTGAATGTGAATACTAGAAGTTGAAAAACAAAACAAAACTGGAGAGATAGAATTTATAGCAGTAAATGAAGATGTAGACATATAGGGGTAGATTATGTATAGGGCATCCACATTTAGGCACCAGGAAAGTACATGCACATACACATGTATGTTCCATTATAGAACAGCTAAATATGCATTTAGGCACACTGATTTAGGGCCCCCCACTTATGTCAGCTTAAAAGCTAGTTTAAATGTGGATGCCTGAATGCACCAGATGCATGTGTAAATGCAGAGATTCTGTAACCTATGTGCACATATTCTGGGCACATCTCTGATCTATCAATGCCCCTCTTATGTGAATACCACTTGAATTTATGTGCCCAGGCTATAGAATATTAGAATAGCGACTGGTGGGGGGGGGGGGGATTCACTAACCTCACGGATCCGATCTGATCCATGGGCGATCCGATCCATGGCCGGGTGACTGATTCACCATGCCTCCCCATGCAAATTATTGCAATCGGAAGCACGCCCCACAGTGGCTGCATGGATCGCTGCAGAGCGATCCAGATGCATATGCAGACCATCTTCTTTACCTGTAGATGGTCTGTGCATGCGCTTGCTCTCCTGACTTCCCTCTCGCTGGCTCGCCTTTTCACACAGTTTTGCTTAGTTTACTTATGGAAAACCCAGCAGTCAGAGCCAGGGGGGTCAGCTTGATGTAATCCACCGCTGTCCATCTCTAGGAGGACAGCGCAGTGTTGATGCCCAATATCACCTTCACAAGCCTGTGGTTTTAACCTGCAGGTTTATAGTGGGGTTGCACTGCGGCGTGACCAAAACATGCCGCAGTGCAGCCCCGCTTTAAACCCACGGGTTAAAACCATGGTCTCGCACTGCAGGGAAGGGTGGCAGAGAGCTGGCAAGTTGGGGCGGCAATTGCAGGAGAGTTGGGGCGGCAATTGCAGGAGAGTCGTAGCGGCAAGAGATTCAGATATAGGCGTTGCTTCCCTTCCCACTTTGCTCCACTATTTTCAGGGTGTAGGAGAGAAGCTGCTTCTTAAGAGGGGCAGGAGAGTCGGCAGGGACGTGAGCGACTGGTCCTCAGCAGTCACTTCTTTTTTTGATTGGCCAGCCCAGACGGTGTTCCTGAAATTGTTCAGTGAATCGCTGCCTTCCTACATTTGCATGCCAGTTCCCCTGATTTGCATGCGCGGATCGGATCGGGTGCAGATCGGATCAGGAGGAAGGTTAGTGAATCAGGTCAGGGTCGCAAACTGGTCGGGACACGATCGGTAAGGTTAGTGAATCTGGGCCTTAGGGCAGTTACACATGGAAGCGCAAATTGGTGCCAATTAGTGTCAACTAACTCCAATTAGAGCCAATAATTAGTTTTAAGTCCAATTAACAGCCAATTATATAAATTTTCATACTCAGACTGCTCTTATTCTATAATAGCACATGCAACTTTGGATGCTAACCCCTGAATTTGGTATAAAGTGCTCTGAGTTGCATGCACAAATTTGGACACGCACCCAAACTGTGCACATTGAATAACTTACCAATTGAATAACGATCCAATAATTGGCTGATAATTGGCAGATAATTGGCTTCTTAACAAGCAATTATCAGCATTAACTGGATTTCATTTCAATTTTTATGTGTAAATTATACACGTGGGATCTGCACCTTAATTTTATGTGTGGGATCTGTGCCTACATTTCACGGAAATAGGAGGGCCAAGGGTGGATCGGAGGCATTCCTTACATTTATGGGTTCATAATTATAGAATAAAGTGCATTTGCACCTTATTTTAGGCACAAGGATTAGCACCACATTTCCGCTGATGCAAATGACGGTGCCTGAAGTTAGGCGTGGATCCTGGGCATAAGTGCTATGCTATAAACCACATCTAACTTTAGACGCCATTTATAGAATAGCGCGTAAGCAGTTTTTTTCCAGTGTCAAATTTTTTTAGACATTACGGAGCCGATATTCAGATTGCAAGAATTAACTGTGCTGACTCCCACGGTTGGTACTGAGCCTGGATATTCAATGCCAGGTTGTTTCTGGTTATCGGCATTAATTATATGGGGTTTTTTCAGCCACTATAAACTTAGCTGGCTATATTGATATTCAGCTCTGACTGGCTAGGTTTATATTGGCCAAAGATAGACCAGCTATAAACACGACTCAGTTTAGCCATTAAACTTAGCTGGCTAACGATTTAAATTTTGTGACACAGCCAGCTAGTTGCAAGCTGCTAAGCACTAATTTTCGGCGGCCATTTCAAGTTGAATATTAGCGCTTAGCTGGATAAGTGCTATTTAACTGGCCTGGAGTTGTTCCTGGCCAGTTAAATAGCACATAATATAGGACAGTATATATATATATATAGAATTCAGTCTTAAGTCTTTTTTAATTTTTTTTTAATAGAATCTGGGGGATGGAGGGTAATTCTAGAACAGGTTACCTACTAAAAGTACTGACCATGGCAACTATTTTACGCCTGTTCTATAAAGAATGCCTATTTTTCTTTACAGAATGCTAGTGATCAAAATCAAAGTTCCACTGAAAGAGTGATCGCTTACACCTGCCTTATATATACTCTCCCTTCTATAATTGCTACTTTTAATATGCATCAGATACATGCACTTTTTTTGGGTTAGTTCTAATATCGCTTTATTACCTCACAATGTATTTTGTCTAGTCTTTACCACAAAAGTCCTCAGAGGGGAGAATGATGCACTAAGGTTCTTTCTAGAACCTTCTAATCATGGGCCCTAAATTTAACACCTATATTAGGTGTTGTCATTTCGCAATGATTTTGACTCCCTATCTTCTTTACAGGTTGAGAATATTGCAAAGTTTCCCTTGCTCTGGCCATCTTGGGGGAGAGGTTGACCAGTGCTTGGAATCAATCCACTATTCCTCTGCATGGCAATGTACAAAGTTGCTCCTGTGCCTGCCTGGCATAAAACATTTATATTCAAACATTTAAGCATGTGTATAAAGAAAAAAAACAAACTATTTTACTATTTTTTTTAACATTTTTATTATTTTATTTAGTTACAATAGTGTAATACATTTAGATTGAAAATAACAAAATTTAACAAAGAATACACTATCTCAAACAATAATATTATAAAATCATAGCTATACCCAACCCCTTTCCATCAATTATTAATATTGACAATATTAAACATCTTTAATATGAAGAATTAATATCTATATTTTCATTACCTTTCCCTACCCTACCCCCCCCCCATCCCATCCCAGATGTGAAATGAAAAAACTCAGAGGGGAACATATTATCTTTTAATGTGAAACAGCAAATAAAGCCAATGGACTCCATATTTTGTTAAATAAAACACTAAACCCTAAAGACCTGAACTGTCCCCCCCTGACAATAACTCCCCCCTCCCCACTCCGCCTCCCTCATGAGGCCTTCCCCTTTTTCCCTACTTTCCTCATCCTCTGTCTAGTTCGATTAAAGCTGTAATTCTGATAAATAATTGTAATTCTGTAATCCTGTAATTCTGATAAATAATTCTGTAACTCTGTAATTCTGATAAATAATTGTAAATTTGCCTGTCTATGCAGACCCTAATCTAATTCGATGTAAACCGCCTTGAACTCGCTGGGTATGGTGGTATATAAGAATAAACTATTATTATTATTATTAATAAACATTCTGCGTTCATTCTCTCATATTTATATGTATTACATACATTTGTTCACCAAAATGTATAATTTAACTTGTCATGATTTTTCCAGTTTGTTGTGATCATTTGAACCGCAATTCCAGTTAAAATCAAGAAAATACGGCTTTTAAATTTATCAAGGGGAGGTTTAACGTAAAATAGTATCACAAATGATTGCTTCCTATGTTAATGGAATATCTGATTCTAAGACTATATTTATTTGTCCCCAAATTGACTTCCAAAAACCAAATATCTCTGACATTTGGCACTGTTCTGTGTGCATTTAATTTTGTTCCACACCATTCTACCACTTCTTCCTTGGTACATCACAGCACCCAGTTCTACAATAGTTTGTATCCACGGTACTGCTTCTTTCAAGGAAGGCTTGCTGGTACAAGCTGCCTTTAGTTACAATTTTGCAGGTCTGCTCAATTATGTTCAGCAATACAGCAGTCCTTCCTGCTATTTTTTTTTCCCTTTTCCCTTGGGGCAAGTTTCTTGAAGAGTGAGCTTTCACCTGGCATATCGAGTCTCTGAAGCTTAATTCCTGGTATTGAGACTGGAACGGTGATCCTCAAGTGCAGCATATTCTAGCCACTTGGTCTTTGCCCTTCTCCTCATCTGCTTAACGACTGCACAAGGAAGAGCCCGTGTTTAATGCATTATACATGAACATGCATGCTCGGTCAAACTTCAGTAACAAATTATTCATGTGCAAGTGAATTTGCCTCTCGCATACACTACTTGTGATTGTTCTTATCTATTAACGTCAAATTAATAATGATGCATTTTTTTGAAATGAGGCATGTCCACATCAGGATATTTTATTCTCTTTTCATTCAGACCAAGCCTGTGAAATTCACTGGAGCACTGCTATATAATTATAGCATGCTATGGAATTCAATATTGCTATGGAATAGGAACAGATTTTGCATGCTGGTTAAATAGGGTTTCAAGCAGTGTTCTACTTTATGATTAACATCCAGGAAAAAACCAAAACAAAATGAAGCTATTACAGCATACTGTACTAATTTACACAGATTTTCATAAAACTCATCAATGTCCACATCAAAACTGACAAGCACACACTATTTTCAATGTGCAGAGGAAAGCTGTGACCGGCTTCTGGTTCACTGGCAAAGCTTGGGTAGCTATAGTCACCTCTGACAACCAGCTCATTCTATAGAGGCCCATCTAGTGTTTCAGGATGGAATTCAGTAAACAGCACAACAAAGAAAAATGGGGAGACCCAATAATCCACAGTGAAAACAAAAACAAAAAACTGTGGATACAGATGTTACATTACATTACATTACATTAGTGATTTCTATTCCTCTTGTGCCTTGCGGTTCTAAGCGGATTACAAATTAGTAGTCTGGACATTTCCAGGAGCTTTACAGTACAAAAAATCATGTATATAGCAAGTTACAATTGATAGTCTGGATTAATTTATTAAACACTGACATAAAAACATGAAAATTCAATTTAAAAAGTACAATGATAAAAAATAGAGTGATAAAAATCCAACCGGACCCTACACAGTCCGTGTTTCAGCAAACACACCTTTCTCAGGGGTTCAATGGTTTGCAAACTCACATATAAAGAATTGGACTGAAAACAGTCTATTGTCTTTAAACATGTGAGCAAAGAACACCGCAGACAAGCTGAAGTAGCAAAAAAAAAAAAAATGCTAAGTAAACAGCGCCTGAAGTTACATGCTGAAATAATCAGAACTAAGCTAGTATTCTGCAAATGATCTTTACAAGAGACTAGTTTAGTGTGTATTATGGTGCCTAGTTTATGAAGGGATGCTGAAAAGTTCTCAGGCCAATCAAGGACGGAATGACGTGGAACCATGAAGCTTACAAATGATTCCACATATTCACCCTTAAGTTCAACACTCTTGGCACATCATTTCTGTGACCCTTCTGAAAAATTATCTTTGGTCACTGAAATACTGCTCCGCTGCTGCGATCACCTCCGAATCACTTTAAAATTATCTCCCTTTCCAACTTTTTTTTTAAGGTTTGAAATCAGAAAATAGTCCGATGGAGCAAGATCTGGTGAGAAGGGTGGATGATCTACACACTGCATCGGAACATCCATCGTTTTGCCAGCCTTGTGAGCAGGTATATTGTTTTCCAAAACAAGAAGAACAACAAAAAAAAACACCTCGTTTGCAGCTTCCCTTTCCTTTTTTCCTATCAATGCCTTCAATAACCAGCACAGTAAATAACAGTAGTATTCTGCATTAACTGTTTGGCCTCTTGGAAGATAGTCAGTCATTACAACACCTTCCTGATCCCAAAACATTGTGGCCATGACCTTTCCTGTTGACTTTTTGGTCTTGAATTTCCTGGGCCTTGTAGAACCTGAGTGCTGCAATTGCATGCTGTTTTGCATCACCCTCTCCAAGGTGAAGAGAACGAGAGGGCACTCGCTAAAGTTAAAAGGGGACAGATTCTGTACAAATGTAAGGAAGTTCATCTTCATCCAGAGAGTGGTAGAAATCTGGAACACTCTTCCAGAGGCTGTTATAGGGGAAATCACCCTTCAGGGATTCAAGAAAAGGCTAGATAAGTTCCTGCTGGACCAGAACATAAGCAGGTAAGGCTAGACTCAAATAGGGCACTGGCCTTTGACCTAAGGATCGCCGCATGAGCGGACTGCTGGGCACGATGGACCGCTGGTCTGACCCAGCAGCGGTAATTCTTATGTCCTTCCAAAAAGTTGGCTCCAGCCAGCAAAAAATGCTGCAAAATCAACTTGGAAGTGTCTACTCAATGTCGTTTCTCATCATAATTCAAACTTTTGGGCACCTACTTAGCTGACAGCTTCTGCATACCCAGTTGCTCATGGATTATATACCAAACACATTCCCTGGATAATTAGATAACTGAGTCTCAGCGTTTGTTTTTGCCGATATTTGCCGATATGCCAAAATCAGGTTATGGACATGGTCAACAATTTCAGGAGTTGACACCATTTGAGGCCTTCCAGACCTTGCTGCATCTTTGGTCTCAAAATTTCCACATTGAGGGGAAGATTTTAAAAACTTTAACGTGGTCGCTAAACTGGTTCCAGTCGGTTTAGCGTTCATGTAGTTTAGTGGCAGATCATAACAGCTTACCGTGGTCTTTTCTGAGCTTCCTGGCAGTCTCTGACTCTGCCATGCAAATGTATTACAACAAGGTCATTAAATGAGCACTCTGGATGATTCTCTATTATTGCCAAGTGATTCCCTAACCTCATTGTCCTACATTTGCGAGCAAAATTTTCTGGCAGGTGTGAGCTATCTTAGCCTTACTTTTTGGTCAGTGCCTGAGTGCTGATTGGCTCAGGCATTGACAGGAAAGTAAGGCTTGACAGCTCAGACCTGACAGAAAATTTGCCACCGTCAAGCAACCACCCCGACAGTGGGAGGGATGCCCATTCCTTCCTATGTTAAGCAAACCCTCATGACACTCCCCCCTAGCAGCAGGAGGGATGCCCACTCCCTCCCATTGCTGCTGTTAAGAAAACACTCCTGACACCACCTGGCAGCAGGAGGGATGCCCACTCCCTCCTGCCATCAAGCATCCCCCTGCCACCCCCTGGCAGCGGGAAAGATGCCCACTCTTTCCTGCCACCAATAACCCACCCAACACCCCCTGGCAGCAGGAAGGATGCTCCCTCCCTCCCACCACTAACATCTTACCCATGACGACCCCTTCTTATCTTGTTTACAAGATACCTCTGGCCAGCAGGCCTGCCTCTTCAAAATGGCCAGCCTTCCCCTTCCCTCCTCTGTGCATCTTGGAATGCAGCAGGGAGGGGCCTTAGGCTCTTATTGGTCCAGGTTGCTTAAGGCCCCTCCAATGGAGTGGAAGTTAGGAGTTAAAGGTAGCCTGGAAAAGTGGGCCTTTATCCCCCTTTCTTCCCTTCCCCCACCCTGACCCAACCACCTCCAACTGTAAAGAACCCTCCTATTCCCAGGCCCATTCCCAAAACTTAATACAGGAGCAACTCCCACTTCCTCCTGCTTCTGGTACCACCATCTTTAAAAAAAAAAAAATTATACACATTTTAACGGATCAGTTCACAAGTATTCACTCGCTTAAGTAACACAGAAAGCCAGTATTAATGTCTGCCAAAGGCTGATTCCCAATTTATGGCAGTTAGATGCACAAATGATAGTATTCTATAACATGACACCTAACTTCTGGGATGCTTTTTTTGGATGTCTACTTCTTTTGATTATGAGCCTGAGAATATTTAGTATTCATTGTTTTCAGTTCTGTGTACATATTGCATGAGAATTTGAAAAAAAATACCTCTAAAAGTGAGACAGGCTATAATATAAAAAAAGAAAGAAAGAAAAGAAACCCCCTCCCACAAAATAAACATGATATTAGCGTTCAGGCTGCACAAAGGAATTGTAACTGATGACAGTAATTTAATATTTCTACACCTTTTGCTTTTATTTTCACTTTGCATTTACTTGGTATTTTCTTTTATTACCAAGGGGGGAAAACAAGCTCTCAAGTTTATTTATCAATGACACTGCAAATTCCTTCCAAGGATGACCAAACAGTGTCTGTGGAGTTAATATTCCTTGACTTATGTATGTTTACCCTTCTTTATTTAAGTTTTAATTTTATTCTTAATGATGTTCAAGATTATGATTATGGGCTCCTTTTACGAAGCCGCTTTGGCGGTTTAACGCGCGTAATGACATGCGTTAATTTGCCGGCCGCGCTAGCCGCTACCACCTCCTCTTGAGCAGGCGGTAGTTTTTCAGCTAGCGCGGGGGGTTAGCGCGTGCTAAAAATGTGCGTGCGATAAAGCCGCTTACGCGGCTTCGTAAAAGGAGCCCTATGTTAGTCAAATTAAAGTAATTAACCCCTTGCATAGAATGTGAGAGTGCAATCTTACTGGTCATCTTTGTCTTGAGGAGAGCTGGATTCTTTCTAGGAAGTGATGCCCTTTATTGGGCTTGGGAAAAAAAATAGCGTTGCATAAGAAGGCATTTGTGTAATTTTTGGAAATTTCACATGCTACTTTAGTTTGTTGCTGGTCTTTTAAAAGGTGTCACATAATCCAGTGGTTCTCAAACCTGTCCTTAAGGGTCCACCAGCTGGTTGCGCTTTCACAATATCTCTAATGAATATGCGAAAGAGAGATTTGCATATAATGCAGGTGAAATGTTTGCAAATCCTGAAAACCCAACTGCCTGGTGGGTACCCCCCCAGGACAGGTTTGAAAACCACTGACATAACACACAGAGACTCCCTTTTAGAATCACTGAGCTCTGGAACAACCTTACCTCCCCTCTTAGGAATCTGAGCTCCCTCCAACTCTTCCGTAAACATCTGAAAACCTGGTTATTCTCAAAAATGTAACTCTTCCTCCCTCTCTGATTATTCTAGTCCTCTAAATTTCCTCTTCATCCTTCCCTCCTCTGGAGTTCCTTTCTACCCTAACTCCTGTTAATCGTGTCGAGCTTTGCGAATGTAGAGATGATGCGGTATACAAACCTAAGGTTTAGTTTAGTTTAGCTCCTTTTGACCCTGGGCAAATCACTTAGGGCTCCTTTTACAAAGCCGAGGTAGCGGCTGCTACTGTGGAAATCGCCCTGATGCCCATAGGGATTTAATAAGCATCAGAGCATTTGCCACTTGGCAGCCGCTACCACCATTTTGTAAAAGGGGATAGGGGGTGGGGTAATCCTTTAATACGATACCTTTCTCAAATTGTTTTAAATTCTTAACATTGACACAAATTCATTGAAGAACATCTTTCTGCTTTTTTTAAAGCACTTAGAACTATGCTAAGGGGAGAGCCTCAGATCCCCGTGCGTTGCAGGATTTTACAACTGCGCAGGTAAAGAATGAATCCTCACCGGCTCTTGATCCCCCCTCCTGTCCTACTAAGCACAACTTCGCTTCTTCAATTTAACGTAATAATTTTGAAACTTTGCAAAAAAAAATAAAAATAGAGCTACTTAGCTGCAGGGCAGGGTTCATCAATGGTTAGTTAAAGAATGTCACTGCATTATTTCCCTTATGTTTATCAGTTTATGAGGTAGGGAGGGGGGTATTTTATTATTACATATATCATACAATAATGGAGTATATGGTTGGGAGGGATGGGCGAGGGGTAGGGATAAGAATCTATGTAATATACCAATGATTGTTTATAAGTGATGTATTTATTGTTACTGTGAATGAAAATATTAACATTTAATGTAATTTGTGAAAATGAATAAAGAATTATAAAAAAATAAAAATAAAAAAATAAAGAATGTCACTGCATCCCCACCAGTCTCCGCCGACGTTCAGCTAGCTGCCGTTTCTCCCCAAGCTGCATCAGGGATCCGGACCAATGTGGCGTGCTGTGTTACTTGCTCATTATGGCAAAATAGAATTAATTATACATTTTGGTGAGTGAATATGTGTACTACATACAGATACGAACAAATTAATGCAGAATGTAGGGGTTTTAGTGATGTATTTAATAAAATTTGGAGCCCATTGACTAAATTTGTAAAAACATAATAATGTATTTTCATCATATCTCTTCTTTTCTTTTGTTTATTTATCTTTACACATCCAGGGGGATGGGGGGTTGGAGGGAGGGAAATAAATATTGATAGTGATATTTGGGTAACTTTATTCTTTATTTGTATTGTATATTAGGATATATTATGATATTATTATATGCAGGAAAATGAAATTATTGAATGATATTTATGTTACCTGTATAGATAATAGTGTAAAATGTGGAAGATCTTTTGTTGTTTCATTTGTATGACACTGTTTTTGATTAAAAATCAATAAAGAATTAAAAAAAATAAAAATATTATGTTAAATTGAAGAAGCGAAGTTGTGCTTAGTGGGACAGGAGGGGGGATCAAGAGCCGGTGAGGATTCATTCCCTTTCCAGTGCTGTTGTAAAATCCTGCAACGCACAGGGATCTGAGGCTCTCCCCTTAGCATAGTTCTAAGTGTTTTAAAAGAGCAGGAAGATGTTCTTCAATGAATTTGTGTCAATGTTAAGAATTCAAAACAATTTGAGAAAGGTATTGGATTAGAAATTGATTGCTTATTTCTCATTCCTGTATATGATTTTGGGCAATCTTTTAATACCCCAGGTATAAAAGGTATTTGGTGGTATTTGCCCTATGCAACAAATGTATTGTATTTCTAGCTACTATACCTGCATTGCCTTATCGTTTGCCTTGCTACTGTGCTCAACCCCCCTAAACATGTATTCAGTCCTACACGCAGTACATAGGAATTTTCTCACTGTTGCCGTTCATGCTTTTAATCTGTTGTCCTTTATATCTGCTATGTGTGAATTTCTAACTTTGTTGCTATCCTTCCACTGTGTATGTAAAATTTTAACCCGTTCTGGGCTCCTCTGGGAAGACGGGCTAGAAAATTGGCTAAAAAAATAAATAAGTAGCTCTGTATTAAATGTAAACTTCTTTAGCTGTTATCCTAGAATGGTGATATATCAAATCCCATTCTCTTCTCTTCGCCCTGTACAAACACAGAAAAACAGTCACATGAAATCTACAACTTCTCCTCAACAGCCTAAGCTTGAAAAAAAAAAAAAAAAAAAAAAATTCTGGACTTTTTTTTTTTTTTTTAAGTTTTTGTGAAGTTGGGTAGAACACAGTTGCACAAGCTAAAAAAAGAGCAGTGTAAGATGTAGTAAGTTTTGCTTATTCCCTTTTCGAAGGGCAGAGGTTTTAGTGAATTGTGTTCCTGTTGGCAAAAAAAAAAAAACAATGCTGCATTTTAATACAGAGCAAATGGTTCAGGATGGCCTTTCTTTATGTTTTATTTAAGATGTTAATGGAGTATATCCACAGTGCAGATAATTTACTTTTCAATCTCTTTTTCCCAGAATGATATACATTGTGAGTACAGTAATCTGCAGGCAGGTTCTTTTAAGGAACACGCATCAATTCAGCTCCCTTTTGAAACATATTGCAAATGCCCTCTAACAGGGCACGGCAACATTACATAAATCATCGTATATGAAAAATTAACATGACATCAAATATTTATAAATATTAATGTGTATGTTAATATAACCAAAGCTGTAACAAACAATCATAACCTTGCCAAGTTTCATAGGACAGGCGCCGCTGATAATGATATCCATTATCTCTGGAGGAACGCACAATTACGAAAGAATACGCAGGACGCTATATTCTTATCTGCTTTTAGATTCATCCATAAAACATTCTCCCTCCTACACAAAATTAACCCTTGCATTATATATCTATCCTAAACAGCTTTGGGTTTGTCCATATGCAAATATAAATCATTATTTGCTTTCTTTTCTGCTTTTCAGTAATGTATCGCCTGATTTGGCCAGAATTCTGTATGGTACCTTCTTTTAGGGCCCCTTTTACAAAGCCAGGGTAGCGATTCTCCAGTGGCAGATTCACCGAAGCCCGTTCTATTCCTATGGAGTTCGATGCATTTGCCACAGGAGAATTGCTACCACAGCTTTGCAAAGGAGGCCCTTAATTTGTTCCACTAACCCAAAACCTCTCTTAGACAACGGTCATGCCTGACCTACCTTGTCAAGGCTCTAGGGCTGCCACCACCTGCATTTATTACAGGATACACTTCTCTCTGCTATGTTAGCAAGGCAATGGATGCACACCAGATCTCCTTTCTGTAAAGGTCTTGCAGTGCAGATTAGACAAAAATCATAAAAATGTCTGACAGTAGCATGAGACATAAAAACAACTGCCTGTCTCACAAGCACACACATAATCCGATCCAATTGGGATGTGTGTACAGTCAAGTTATATTTCCCTTGTTTAATTTAAAAGTATATTATATTCTATAGAACAAAAATCATGAAATAAGAAGGAAAAAAGTTTCACTGTCAAACTACTGAAATATATTATAGAATAAAATAACCAAACCCAAAAGAATTCATAGGTATAATGCCATGTCTTCAAATTTATGGGGAAAATGGCCACTATCTATCTATTTATATCTAAACCTATATCTAAAAAGGGAAAACATTAAAAAGATTCTAAAAGATAACACACTGCTACATTAAATCTAAAGCTATGTGATGGTTAATAAGGATAGCTTCTTGACACCTATTCAGCCCAATTCTTTTTGATTGAAAGCTTCAGGAAATATTGTATATGTGCCTCATTACAGGGCTGGCTTAACAATCAGGAAAACTAGGTGGTTGTCTAGGGTGGCAGCTATTGGGAGCTTAACTGCAAACAACCAGTACAGTTAAGGCCAAACCAATAGTCCCTGTTAGTCATACCATGAACATACCCTTTTAGCCAAAGAAGAGCAGGCAGTGTTCAGATAGCTCTCATCATAGTAATGTAGTAGCAGACAGCAGACAAAGATTATTTGGGGAAAATTTATCAACATGGGCTTCTGTTGGGTCAGGTTATTTTGCCACAAGTTGAGTTATTTAGCATAGGGTCTTACTGGGTAAAATGGGACCCTGTGCTGAACAGTAGCCCCACATTGGTCACTTACCCCCTAAGATGGTTACGAGTGCTCCTTGCAGGTTAGCCCTCCAGGGTCTTCGGTTAGGGTTGTAATTAAAGTAAAGTTTAAGTTTTAAGGGTGATGTGCAGTTGTATATTTTCACAGAATTAGAGGGGAAGTTATCAATGTGATGTTATTTTGTTATTTTACTTATTTGTTATTTTTGTTATTTTACTTGTTAATACAGATTATTATGAACTATGTTTCTTTGCATAAAAAGAGACCTGTACTAAAATCGAATTAATTAGTGGCAAAATAACCAGTCTTAACAATAACCACTTTGATAACATCTCCCTTTATGCTAGGATACATGATAGGATAATTACTTAGTTATCAAATTCTCAAGTGTGTGTGTGTGTGGGGGGGGGGGGGGAAGAGGGGAGAGGGAGGTCATCTATGTATCTTAAAATTAACTGAGGGGAAGGACCTGATGCTGAAAGTTCACCCAGGGCATCCAATACCCTTGCACCATCCCTGCTCTTATATTTTATCAGGACTTTATTTGTAAATGTCAAAGTTCCAAAAGTACACTAAAATCATCCACATAAAATTAAAGTAATCCACATAAAAACCTTAAAGGACCTAGTCCACTAGGGGCGCAGGACCCAACACGGTCCAGGTTTCGACAAAATGTCTTCTTCAGGGGTCCCTGAGGGTCCTATAATGGTGAGTAAGTGGAGAATCTAATATGTGGTGAGCAGTGAGAAAGACGCTTTTAAGGAACATCGTCCCTCCACAGATTTTCTTTTGCTTTCCTCTGGATTTTCTTCTCTGTGGATACTTTGGGGTCATTCTCTTTGGTTTTTGCCTATATTTTATCATACATTTCCCCAGGCATTTCAAAAAGAAACCCATTCCTAGAGCTAAGGCCTAAGTCACAATTGTAGAATTTTTCTTGTAAAGTTTTGTTTTAGTGGAAAGTAGAGAAAAAATATTAATTCTGGTGGTATGGAACACACCTAAATGATGGCTTCCCTATTCTTAGGCTACTGAATAAGGGTCTCCATCAGAGAAGTTCAACTAAATGGTTCTCAGCGATCCAGCCCGTGTTTCCATCAGACATTCATCGTACTAAACCTGGTATTTACTAACCTTTTGAAATAGTTGGAAGGGAGCTCAGGTGATCTGCTGCTCTTTTGCTTGTTGATTTGGTCTATTTTATCTTCCAGATTCACTGAAATTTATTTCAGTTTCTCTGAATCATTAGCTTTAAATTCCATAACCCAGCCCAGGATCCAGATGACAACCCAATTACTATAAAATGCCTACAGGGCCTTGAAGAACAGACAGGGTGATCTTTAGTGTTCCTCATCCTCTTTCCCATTACTAGATTGTCTCTGGCAAACAAACAGTTAATAACTGATACTCATGTAATCAGGCTCCTTAAGTCATTTACCCCTTTGGAACCCCTTCAGACCTCAAATCACATCTCTTTATAGCATACAAAACAAACAAAATCCAAATAACCCACTACTAGAAATTTGGAACCAGTGCCAGCTAAAGGACCCTAGTGGTCTTCTCAAATTGTGCTCTCTAGAATATCTGACATTGGCTCTTCTTCTTAGTTCCTCTTTTAAAAAAAATAAATAAATTAAACATTCATACTTTGAATTTGACTAGCGATGAAGCTAAGTATCAAATTTAAAACAATCTGGAGAAAATGTTTCTTCACTCATCGTGCAATTAAACTCTGGAATTTGTTGCTGGAGAATGGGGTGAAAGCAGTTAGTTTAGCAGGGTTTAAAAAAAAGGTTTAAATAATTTCCTAAACAGAAGTCCATAAGCCATTATTAAGACGGCTTGGGGAAATGCACTGCTTATTCCTAGGTTAAGCAGCATAAAATCTGTTTTACTCCTTGGGATCTTGCCAGCTACTTGTGACCTGGGGTTGCCTCTGTTGGAAACAGGACACTTGGCTTGATGGACCTTCGCTCTTTCCCAGTTTGGCAACTCATGTTCCGCTAGACCAGATTTTGGATTTTATGATGAAGAAATTATTCAACCTGCTGTCTTAACCCACTTGCCGTGGAAACACTGCTGTAGAATGTATTCATAATAGAGATTTGAGTGACCCCCCTAGGTTAATGTAACCAGCCTCAGTCTGTAATTCTGCAACATCAGCCTTACTTTATCTTTAACGTAGTCATATAGCCAAGTTACCTCAGGCTAGATGTACAGTGTACAAATGAGGTCTGAACAGAGAAATGCACCAATGAAATCTTGACTGAGTTATTTGTCAAGAAGAACCTGATTGGGGTGAAATTTGAAATTAAAGGAGAGCCCGAGAGCTCGTCTCGATGGGCGGCTGTAACACGGGGATGAGGGCCCGCGCGGCCTCCCATCGAGACGAGCGCTCCGCGCGAGGGGAGGGGGAAGGAAGGGGAGCAGGGGGCAGCATAGGATAGGCGGTTTTAAAATTCCCGCTGCGGGGCTGCCCCCTGATAGGATAGGGGGGGACGGGCGGAGTTGATAAAGCCGGGACCTCGGAGGACCCGGTCTCTTCCTGAGTCCTCCGAGGCGGCTTTTTCCTGTTCTTCGTTTTTGCGGCTCTTCGGGCGGCGCGAACATGTCGGGTGTGGACGGAGAGGCGGAGATTTCCCTGCTCGCCGGAGACTCCCTTAGTGATGATGAACAGGTGGGAGTCGGCGGCAGCAGGGAGAGGGGGAGACCTTTGCGCCGTTCTAAAACGGCGGCTCTTTCGGCCCTCGTGGTCTCGGGGGCGGGCCTGGGTGAGGTGGGAGGAAGGGCTTCGCGATCCGGTGCGGGGCCTACTGCGCCCATACTTGAGCGGGGGAGGGGGAGGACAGCCGCCAGGAGATCGCGTGGTCGCGGTTTGGGGAGATCGGCGGGGAGGCCTTCCAGTCTGCCGGTCTTGGCTGGCAGATTATATAGTCCACATAGCCCTTCCGTGTCTGGCCAAGGGCTTTCTGTAGTCAGGGAGAGGGAGCAGTCCAATGTGGTGGGAGGCCGACTGGGTGGCCAGCACAGCCCTTCTGTTATAGATGAGAGGGAGGTGGACAGCGTTCCGGGAGGCGATGGGTCTGTCGGGGTGGGCGTTACCAGTGACCGGCACTGGGGTCAGCCCGGTGCTGGGCCTTCCTGGGGTATGAATCCCTGGGGATCCATGTGGGGGATGCCCCCTTGGATGTCAGGTGGCCCTCCAGCAGGCTCGTCTTTGACATGGGGTTCGGTGCCGGGAGTGGGTTGGCACCCTGGACAGGGCCAGGGGTGGGCAGCTGGATTCCGGAGTCAGGAGAGTTTTGGGGTTCGCGAAGGTGGGGGTGTGTCGGTTGCTGCTCCTCTGTCTGGTTTTTCGTTACAGGTCCCGAGTGCTGGCGTGGATGTTCCTTCTTCGCAGAGGCAGGAGCGTGCGAGAGCGGTGCATGGCGAGTCTCCTGGAGTGATGGCACAGCATGGATCTGGTGAGGCTGTTGCTGGTGATGCTCGGGAGACGTCGGTTGAGCGAGCGGTTGCTGCGGACGGCGCTGTGGATCCTCTGGCTCGAGTGCGGGACCCCCCGCTTCAGGGTAATACGGCGCCTGTGGCTGCTACAGGGGGTAAGAGAGTTAAGTCAAAACGTAGGAGGCGGGGTAGGCGCGGCCGAGTATCTTCGTCGTCGTCGTCCTCCTCGTCCTCGTCTTCTACTTCCAGTTCTTCTACGTCCTCACATGCATGCCTGGTGGGGGAGGAGACGGGTGGCGGGCAGGCGGGGTCGTCCGGGTCTCAGGCGAGAGGTGCTCCGGCGTTGGTGGCATTGTCGGAGCTCTGGGAGGGGGTTCCAAAAAGGTTGCGTCACAGGATCCGAAAACGCGCTTGCGTGGATATCTTCCGCTTGCTGGAAGGCAGGTCTCGCCGTAGGAGTAAAAAGAAAGATAAGAAGGTGGGTGGGGTGTCCAAAGCGGTACCGGTGTCGCGGAACATTGTTAATTGGATTAGATCCTTCCTGCGCTTAGCCAGCGTTTGGGGTAGAGCACGGCCGCAGGACTACGGGCTTTTATTATCTTATGCGGACTCGGTGTTAGATGCCTATCACCGTTTCGGAGGCTGGTCGTGGCTCAATTACGACGAGGCCTTCCGCGACAAAATGGAGGAGAACGGGTTCATGTCTTGGGGCACGCAGGATGTTAACTTGTGGTTAACCCACATGGCGTGCCGGTCCAGTTCCGCCGTTCAGGGTCCCGGCAGGTCCCCCGTGGGAGGGGGTGGTGGACGGTCCTTTCGGCCCACAGTTGGGGGGTTTGCGGGAGGGGGCACAGGAGTGTGTTGGCGCTTCAACCAGGGTACATGCGCCTTCACGGATTGTAGATTCCGGCATGCCTGTTCAATCTGTAGTCAAGCGCATTCCGCCCTCAAATGCCCCAAAAAAGGGGGTGGAACTTCAACCGGACCAAGTAAACCGTAAGGTGCTGGGCAGGTTGCCCACACCAGTGAGGATGGCGGCTCTTCGCCCTTGGTTGTAGCGTTATGGGGATCGCGCGGCCGCTGATCAGCTGGAACGGGGGTTTACGGAGGGTTTCCCTATTCCTTTTCGGGGCGAAGTGCGGGAATGTCGGGTGCACAATGCGTCTTCCGTGCGGCACTTAAGGGAGGTAGTGCAGGCAAAATTGGATGGAGAAATCGCATTGGGTAGGATTGCAGGGCCGTTTAGGGTTCGCCCCTTTCCTTCCCTGATAGTATCACCCTTGGCAGTGATTCCCAAGAAGGAGCCTGGGAAGTTTCGACTAATTCACAACTTGTCTCGCCCAGTTGGCGCATCAGTTAATGAGGGAATCCCAGAGGACTTGTGCTCGGTGCGGTATGCTTCTTTTGATACCGCAGTGCGCCTGGTTTTGCGCGCGGGTAAGGGGGCGTTGCTGGCGAAGGTTGACATAGTGGCAGCTTTTCGTCTCTTGCCGGTCCATCCTGATTCGTACCCTTTGTTGGGCTTCCGCTTTCAGGGATTTTACTTTTTCGATCGTTGCTTGCCTATGGGTTGCTCCATTTCGTGCGCCTACTTTGAACGATTCAGTTCGTTTCTCCACTGGGTTACGGTAACAAGGTCCCGCCTGGACTCAGTGGTACATTATTTAGATGATTTCCTGTTCGTGGGTGCTCCGGCCTCAGGTGATTGTGCTCATTTGAAGAGTGTTTTCGAGCATACGGCTGAGGAGTTCGGGGTTCCCTTGGCGGTGGATAAATCAGAGGGGCCGGTGCAGGTGCTTACCTTTCTGGGCATTGAAATAGATACGGTGGCAATGGTTACTCGGCTTCCTGAGGGTAAAATTGGTCAGCTGCTAGCTTTGATTCAACTTGTTCTCCAATCGCGGTCGGTGACTCTGAAGCATGTGCAGTCACTGTTGGGATCCCTTAACTTTGCTTGCCGGGTGTTTCCCATGGGTAGAGCGTTTCTGCGACGATTGGCGGTGGCTACGTCGGGTGTTCGTGATAAACGGCATTTTATCTGACTGTCTGCGGGTGTGCGTGCTGATTTGGGTATGTGGAATTCCTTTTTGCGTGGGTTCAATGGCACTCTGCGAATTCAGGCTGTAGAGGTGGCCAATTTCGATTTACAGCTGTTTTCTGATGCTGCAGGAGGTATTGGATTTGGACTGTATTGTCAGGGCGAGTGGTGTGCGGCGCGATGGCCTGAAACCTGGAGAACTCAGGGTGTTACGCGTAACGTTACCCTGTTAGAATTGTTTCCTTTGGTGGTTGCGTGCGAACTTTGGCCTGCACGGTTACGAGACAGGCGGATTGTTTTTTGGTGTGACAATCAGGGTGTCGTAGAGGTGGTGAACAAGCTGAGCGCGCGTTGTTTAGAGGTCAATGTGTTGGTTCGGGAATTGGTGTTGCGCTGCCTACAATTAAATCTTTTTATTCGCGCGCGTCATGTCCCAGGGTCGCAGAATTCTATAGCTGATGCATTATCTCGCTTTCGTTTTTCACAGTTTCGGCTCCTTGCTCCGGAAGCACGTCTGGAAGGCACACCGATGCCCGCAGGTTTATGGGACCTGGTCAAGAAGAAGTCTGGGAGATGCTCCGCTTGTCAGTAGCTGCGTCAATGTGGACTCATTACTGTGCCGGCTTCCGACTGGTGACTGCCTTTTTGGAGTCGAGAGGATGGGTCTCAGGTTCTGTGTCGGAGGCATTGTTGGTGGAGTATGTGTTGCACGCTTTCCGATCCGGTGATTCCCGGGGTTCTATTTCAGGGCGCCTTGCGGGCTTTGCCTTTTTCTGCAGAGCCTTTGGTTGGGCTTGCCCGGTGTCGGGGTTCTTAGTGCGTCGCATGCTGGCCGCCATGGGGCGCTTAGTGCCGCGTCCTCCGGATAGCCGTTTGCCCATCACGCATGACTTGCTGGTGCGTCTCCTAGCGGCACTGCCTGGGATAACTCGCTCCCCCTTTGAAGGGCGACTTTTTCAGGCAGCTTTCTCTGTGGCGTTTTTTGGAGCGCTGCGGGTGGGAGAGTTGCTGGGGACTCAGGTTGTCGGTGGCTCGGCGCAGGGGTTACTGCGTAGGCATGTTTGTCTTTCGGGTCCCACATTGCGGGTTTTTTTTGCGCGCTCCAAAACGGATCAAATGGGTAGAGGCCATTCTCTGATCCTGCATTCCATCCCAGGCTGTTCGTCCTGTCCTGTTACGTTGATGCGTAACTTCCTTCAGGTACGGGTTCAGGAGGGAAGTCCCTTATTCTTACATGAGGATGGCTCTGCGATCACCCGCTACCAGTTTTTGGCGGTTCTTCGGTTGGCTCTTGGTAGCTGTGGTGAACTGCCTACTCGTTATGGAACTCACTCCTTCCGTATTGGGGCTGCGACCAGTGCCCACGCAGCGGGATTATCCGCTGAGGGTATACGACGCCTAGGGCGATGGTCTTCTGGGGCCTACAGAGGCTATATTAGGCCTGGGGGCCGCGGGAGGCCAGATAGGGTCTAGATTCCGTTGGCCTGGGGCGGAGTGATTTGGGGATGGGCACCTTATTTCATTAACAGTTGCATGTGATAGTCGGGTTTGGAGTTCAATGTGTGCTTTGTTTTGCAGCCGCTATATCCCGGGCCTGTTCTGTGTGGATCGTGGGCCACTCCTATATACATCGGGCGGGGGAGCGGGCTCTAATCCGACCTGGTGGCCGTCATTTAGGATTGGAGCACCGGGGAGTTCGTGTTTCCTGGTGGGGGCAGCGGGGGATGCGCTGGCATCAGCTTCTTCCTCTGATGGCTCGCCAGCGTTCTAATCCACGTAAGCCGGATCTCCTGTTGGTTCATCTAGGCGGCAACGATGTGGACACCATGACAGTCAAACAGCTCATTGACCGGATTAAGGATGACCTTCGCTGTGTGCTGGACTGGTTTCCCCATTTGCGGCTGGTATGGTCGGATATCATTCCACGCCTGCGCAGATTGGAGTCGCGCAGATGGACTCGAGGGTTAATTAAAATTAATAGACAAGTGGCTAAATGGGTAGTTGGGATGGGGGGGTTGCAGATCCAACATTCTTGGGTGGATGTAAATTGTTTGGGTTTGTATGCACGGGATCGGGTTCATTTGTCGGCGGTAGGGTGTGACTTGCTCCTGGATGATTTTGCCACCGGTTGCGAGTCTCACCTTGTTGTCGCGGGTGTGTAGTCGCAGCTCCTGTTTTTGGGTGGAGGCCTGTTTTGTAGGCCTCGTGGCGGTTTTCCCGAGCTACGGTATGGTACAGCTCATCAGGAGATGAGCAGGGGGGGCCGGCAGGGAGTCGTGCCCGGATTCTGGTTCTACGGTTAAAGGGGCATGTTGGGACATGCCACCCCCCAGACCCTTGCTGGCATGGCAGGATCGGGGGCCGAATATTATTGATATTGGTTAAGGTAGCTCGGGAGAACTGTTGTTGTTATGTAAATGTTAAATTAATGGTGTATTAATAAACAGAGCTGTGGCTGTTTATCCATATACATGAGTAATGTTGTTATTGGAAGGGGAGTTTAAGTGTGGGTGGGGCGGGGGAGAGAGAGAGCGGGCCAATACATATCCCGCTGTTAAGGAGAGCCCGAGAGCTCGTCTCGATGGGCGGCTGTAACACGGGGATGAGGGCCCGCGCGGCCTCCCATCGAGACGAGCGCTCCGCGCGAGGGGAGGGGGAGGGAAGGGGAGCAGGGGGCAGCATAGGATAGGCGGTTTTAAAATTCCCGCTGCGGGGCTGCCCCCTGATAGGATAGGGGGGGACGGGCGGAGTTGATAAAGCCGGGACCTCGGAGGACCCGGTCTCTTCCTGAGTCCTCCGAGGCGGCTTTTTCCTGCCCACCCTCCCGCCCTCTCGTTGTCTGGGTTTGTAGGTGACAGAGTTTCGGTAGGCGGTTTTCCCGAGCTACGGTATGGTACAGCTCATCAGGAGATGAGCAGGGGGGGCCGGCAGGGAGTCGTGCCCGGATTCTGGTTCTACGGTTAAAGGGGCATGTTGGGACATGCCACCCCCCAGACCCTTGCTGGCATGGCAGGATCGGGGGCCGAATATTATTGATATTGGTTAAGGTAGCTCGGGAGAACTGTTGTTGTTATGTAAATGTTAAATTAATGGTGTATTAATAAACAGAGCTGCGGCTGTTTATCCATATACATGAGTTATGTTGTTATTGGAAGGGGAGTTTAAGTGTGGGTGGGGCGGGGGAGAGAGAGAGCGGGCCAATACATATCCCGCTGTTAATGAGAATCAGACTCAATGCTACAAATAGCACAAATGTGTTTTTTCTTTTTAAATTGTAAAAGAATCTTTAATTGCAGTTTGCTCAAATAAAATGTTTCCAAAACCCTTTAAAACCAATTTAAGAATTTCAGCAAGCTAAATCTATGTATATTTGTCTCCTGTTTACCCAACTAACTGGATCCAGTATTATAAGCACAGTCACAAATTAGTATGGGGGTTTGTAAAAAGTCTCTCTTTAATCTTCGTGCACTTAGATTTTCTTCCAGCTTTAATTTCCGTTCCTACTTCTTTCTTCTATATTTTCACTCTTCTTCCTAAACTTATGCTAAAATAAACAAAAAGGAGAGAAACTATCGCCCTATCATTGTGTGCAGCTATGGAATATGCCTGCCTAAGCACAGAAACCTAATACTGTATGCCTATCTACATAAAATTAAATAAATGTTTCTCTGTCTAATGAACCTAAACCTCACTCTCTTATACAACTTTATTTTCACTACTCTTTCTCTAACTACGGTAAATGTCTTTCTCTCACAGAGCACTCATTCACAAACTCTCCTCTCTTCAAAATCTTCAGTTGTTTTTTTTTTTCTTAACCCTGTCACACTCAGCCAGTTTCCTGGATTGTTCCAGCCAATCACCATCATGCATTGACATTCTATGGCAGTGGTTCTTAACCTTGTTGGAGGTACTGAACCCCACCAGTTTCATATACGTGTTCACCGAACCCTTCTTTATTCCCTTAGTTTTGCCGGAGCTAGACTAGAATTACTCAACTTGGCATTGCAAATCATGCAATTAGGACGCTGACTCCCATCACGTTCCGTTATACATGTGAATCCATATTGTACATATTCGTCCGACCACTTTCGTATTTTGCTCGACATAGTTAGTAAGGGATTAAAATATTAAGATAGGTATCACACGACGTACCTTCACAACAGTTACAATTCGACTACTGTGCGCATCAAATCCCCTGCAGCACAGATAGGCCAAGCGATGTTGCGTGATCACCTGCAGCCAATTATGGACAAGCGGGGCATATCATCACGAATCATAAGCGCTTCGGTCACGTTCAATCATCTATCAGTTAAATCACAAATTTTGATCAGGAATTGATTGATGTATATAAGGCGTTAGTTACAGATTGATAGATCAAGAAACCGAGTACACGATCAGTCTTGATCAAAATCACTGAATAACTGATAGATGATTGAACGTGACCGAAGCGCTTTATGAGTCGGAGGTGTGTTTTGACCTCCGCCGAACCCGCAAGACTGACTCACCGAACCCCTGGGGTTCGGTCGAACCCAGGTTAAGAACCACTGTTCTATGGGATTGCCTGCACCCTGCAAATCTACAGCATTATCTTTGCTGGACAACAACAACAACAAACTTTTAACTTTAAAATATTCGAGAAAGAACCCTTTGTCAGAGTCTTTTCTGCCCTGGGTCAGCTATAACATATATTTATTTTGCAACCCACTGGTTACATTAAGAACCCCTGAACTAAAGCATTTGAACAATTGTGAAAGATTTGGAATTGTAGTATTTTTCATCTTTAAAAGTATTCATCGAAGCAACATCTTGAGTGGTTGGACAGCATGACAAAAGTGGTAAAAGTAGATAGTTTAGAAAGGTTTGTCTCAGCCTTGTGGTGCCTGTTTAAATAATTTGTAGCAAATAAGGCTCATTTTTGAAAGTTATGGTGATATGGGATATCAGAAATGTAAAAAAGGGAAACAAAAGACTGTGAACTTGATACTCATAAAAACTAATTCCATTAACCTTTGAGGCAGAAAGAGAAATGATGCCATGAATTTTATTAAATCAATAGGGACACAGCTGATCTGGTGCCATAATAGATGGCCTAGTATTGTTAGCTGATTATAGGAGTGAATTGCATAAAGACTATAAGCTGGTGGGCACGTGGCATGTTGCCAAGATTATATACTTTATCAAACAAGAAACAAGTTCCAAGTTTATTGGTTTTTGATATACCGTTTATCTGAAATGGTTAAATGGTTTACAATAATTTTCATCAAATATAACTTAAAATGAACATAAAATTATAGGCATGGTATATTTAAAATAAAAAAATGGGGGCTATAAGACAGACAAAACATATATGATTAATGGGGAAGTACAACAAAAGAAAGGCAAAGCTGATGTCAAAATACAACACAAGGGATTTTATTGAAAGTTCCTATGGGACTTCCCATAGGAACTTTCAATAAAATCTCTTGTGTTGCATTGTGACATCGGCTTTTCCTTTCTTTTGTTTTGCTTCTCGCTGTGCTGGGCAAAGGAAGACTCCTCTTTTTCTAATCGGGAAGTTCACCAGGGAATTAAATTACATCGAGATGAAAATAAAATAAAGGTGGAAGTAGGGGAAGGGGGAGAAACAAGAATGGGTGGGGTTCACTTCATAGGAAGTGTTTGTAGTTCTGTGTCAAAATGTTTATGCATCTCTGGAGGAGGAAATAAGTTTTAGGTGTTGAAGGCATCCTTAAAAAGAACTATCTTAACTTTGGATTGGAATTTGTCTATAGATGGTTCTAATTTAATATATAGGAGAAGGGAGTTCCAAACTGTGGGAGCAGTAACTGAGAAGATAGCCTTTCGAGTAGTGTCAGAATATTTTGCGGTCTGATATATTACTAATAGGTGATGGTTGTTGGATCGAAGTGTATAAACGGAAGAGCATGGAATCAAATGTTTGTCAATGAAAGCTGGGATATGTGCAACCATGTTATGAATTTGGAATGGATTTGATGAAGCTACATTCCTTTACCCTTCTGGATTAATAAAATTGTGATGGCGAGCGCCTACTGATATTAGGTCAAATATGTTGTATTTTCAGTGGGAGTCGAGAATGGAGAAACAGGAAAGTACTCTTTGCTGGAGGTTCAAGTTTCAATTTTAAAGACTACCACCATGCCCTTTCACAATTAATTATAGAAGTATACTAGTTGGAAACACTTGTATAGGGAAGTAACTGAATTGTTAATAGAACCAAGCACTTGGTCTGCTTTCCTTAGTGGCAGCAGGCATTTACAAATTGTGCTCCAACTGAAAAGAAAACCTGTATCTGTTCCCTATATAAGGTGGGCAGAGGCTCTTGTTAGAGGTTGTTCTTACCAATGTCTGTTTTATCATTCCCTCTGTGAGAAGTTCCCTAACCCCTATTTGTTCCATTTAAAAAATAATTAGATTGTAAGCTCTATCAAGCAGGAATTGGCTCTTACATATTTAAGGTAAAGCACTGTGTACGTCTGGCAGCACTATAGAAATAAGTAGTAGCAGTAGAGGTTCTGCACAAATATGTTCAACATAAGAGACACCAAAGCTTTCTCAAAATGTTTATAATGCACCCAGGCAGTTTTGTATGAATTTCAATACTTCATTTTTGTTCTTTTGTGTTAAAACTTTCATCTTATCTAAATTAGATTGTTTAATGATAGCACGGCAAGTTGTAATACATAATTCGACTTTCGATGCATTGTAGTCTCCCTCAGCAGAGCACATGAGCAGGAGAGAAAAGCATAATTTTGTTTTAGGAGGTTATAGTAGTTGTTAATGTGTGTTATGGCCCTAACGTACATTATTTAGAAACATGATGGCAGATAAAGGCCAAATGGCCCATCTAGTCTGCCCATCCACAGTAACCATTATCTCTTTCCCTCTCTGAGAGATCCCTCGTGCCTATCCCAGGCCCTCTTGAATTTGCCATGTTAAAGGGCAATAAAGTGCATTATATTACCATAATGCACATTGAAATATGTTCCCACATGATACACAGTAATGCAGATCTGTGCAAGATATCTCATACTGTGTTAATCTAACAGTGGCTTGCAGTGAACAACACAAGCCAAGTTATTCCTAGAAAAATACTGCCATTTTTTCCATCCTTGGAGTATTGGGCTGGAAAGCTGAAGCTTGATGCTCTTGGAAGATTCTTAAAGGGGCTAGCATTGTACTGAAGGAGCTACTCCGCTCATGCTCCCCTATCACCTCCCCTACCACCAAGACCTTTCCCTTCTGATACCTCCTGAATAGAAGCCCCCTCCTAATCCCCCTCAAATAGAAGTCTTCTACTAGTGATTCCTGAACAAAATAGAAGCTCTCTTCTTATGCCCCCCTCGAAACTCCCTCAATTACCAAAGCACTCCCCACACTCTCCTAGGTGCTACTCCCCTTCAGAGCCTACCTTTAATGGTGTCTAGTTAGGAGGGATCCCCAGTTGCTCCAGCCCCTTTCTGGCACCAGCTTCAAAATCACGCTGGCAAGCCGTAATACTAGTCCCTTGATACTACTGCTAGGGTTCAAGCTGCCAAAGCGACTAACCTGCACTTCTGAGCTATTATAAGTTAGTCACTCCAGAAGGAAATTTAAATTGCAGTAAAAAAAAAAAACCCCACAAACTTAGAATGGGAACCCATTAGAGAAAGCCCTGTATATAATACATATGAAACTGCTTTTGTTGTACTACATAAAAGTGGTATAACAAAATCCATGACCCTTTATCCTTTATCTTAAGCTGCGGTTTACAGATAATTCTATACAATGGGGAGATAAAAGAGACATACATTACAGAATGGTATAAACTAGGCCAGAGAGCTGTAAACCCTGCAAAGGTCCTGCTGGACCTTACCTAGAATATCTATGCACAAACTGCTGTATTTTAAAAACATGCTGCTCATGCTAGGAGGAAGCATTTGGCCAAGGCATAATTTGCAGATAAAAATGAAGTGGAACTGTGGATCCAGGAAAGGTTTGGGTGGACCAGGGGCAGGAGCAACTGGAGAAGAAGGGATGGATTAGAGATTACAGCAACTGTTCTGTTTTGTTCCAGGCTCATAATCTACCCTCCTCTTCCCTGCAGGCTACTTGGAAGGAAGGGACTAGAGCAGAATGCCTTTGCTTCTCTGGAGCCTGCAAATCAATGGTGGAACTGCATTCCAGGCCGTTCCACATCAAATTAAACCATGCTTTTGGCTGTAGGTGAGCTCTATTTTCTAAACTCTATTTAAATGCCGATATAAAAAAAGACACATTTCCTACCAGTCAATAATTAAAAATATTATGCAAACCCCAATACATATTATGCAGCTAGATTTTACAAATTTTAATCTATAAACAACCCTCAGGAGTTTAAAAATGTAAACTTAATCGGGAGCAGAATAATTCTTCAGGTACAGAATTCTATTAGGACTTCCTAAACCCTCAGTAATTAAAAATAATTCAGGTGGTTGCCCAGAAACGAGGTAGGCCATATGTCAATATTGCCTTTTTGAATCCTGCAGCATATTAAAAGTAGCTGTTTTTAATACAAAGTAATAAACTACACATTTTCCCTAATGGCACAGATAGCTAAACATTGTAGATTTATACTTGCAACCCTGGCTGAAGCCCCGACAATACAGCATGCTGTTGTAGAAATAACAACAATATGTTTTGGATTAAAGATCCCCCCCCCCCCCCCAATTCAAGCCACATGCAGACCATCTCAGAGAATAGAAAATATCATGCATATGAAAAAAAAAACATTGGTCGTACATTTGTGTCTTTGTAATGATGCACTGGTGATACTGGCGCTCATTATCCTGATAAATCTACTTCAAATATCCCTTTGGTCTGGAAGAGCCCCGTGTACCAAAGGTCAGGCAAAAATGTCCCTGTTCTCCAAGTATTTTTTTTTTTTTCTCCTTCTTGTTTATTAATGCTGATCCGGGCAAACTAATGGATTTATCATGAAAGGGAGGGCTGAGACTCACTAAATCGCAGACTTCTCTCCTTCATTAATATTAATGATGTTCTCTTGAGCCATAGCATATTGGTACAACATAAGAGCTTAATAAGGGACAAAGAGCTCTGATGTTTACTTGACAGGCAAGCATGCTCATTCTTTTGAACTGAAAACAGCACATATCTTGGGGGAGGGAGGGTGGGTAGGTTGTCTTGCTATCTGATGAGGAGGAGCCCTGCAATTTCAACGGTTATCATACTTTTGTAGGTGTCCAAATCATTTCTAAGATTTCAGAAATAATGGTTGATACCTTTTGGTGGAATTCTTTGTGTCACATTTACAAAATGGAACGTGTTCTGGCCATACAGCAGGGGCATTTAAAGAAATTTAGGAAGGTTTGGGAACCATTAGAAAAATACTGTAAAGATTTAAAATATTTTTTCTTTTCCTTTGTTGATTGTACACTTCCAGGGAGGGGGGAGGAGGAGGGTGATACTTAAGGTCTATTGAGTGGGAAACTGATGGGAGGGGAAGGGGGAATTTTTTTGAAGGAGTATTGTAAGAGCTTTAAGTGATGTTAAATGTAAATTGATTGTATACTGTATCACACTTATTGTAAGTTTTAAAATGAATAAAGATAATTTTTTTTAAAAAAGAAAGAACAGTTGATAACCTATGGAATAGTGAGCCACCTATGGAATAGACCTATCGTCCTCAGGACTGTCCCAAGCTGGAAATGTGCCCCTTGTGACATGCCTCCTAGAGCTTCCATCCCACCCTCTGCATCACAGCCAGAGAAGCACACAATTTTGGAGCCTCTACCTCCCTTGTGCCCACACATAGCTCGCTATGGCACTGATCACCCGTGCTCTGATACTGTAAGGAGAAGTGAGATATGCTCTTATTTGCTGTGCTCCCAGTAATTGAGTTTGCACCAGTTTCAATCCTCTTCACACTATTTGTCTGACATTTTGCAGTTTACTTAAAATAACAGAAAAATATGAAACAAAGGAAGTGCGGCACTGTTAAGTGTTATTGGTTGGCTTGTTGTTTGTTTGTTTTTTTACATTAAATCTACTTTTTTAAATTTTTTTATTTATAACATTTTAATTATTACATCAAGTATACAAACTTGAAAAAGATCAATAATTCCATAAAACAGAAATAAAGAAGTAAAATATAAGTAATTCAACCATTATAAAAAAATAAGATCTGTGCAAATTTAAATAATTCTACTTTTTAAATTGAAAATTGCTGAAATATTCATTGATATGTTAAATATAAGTGGTGGTTTTTGTATTTACATATTTAAATACACTTGATACATTAAAACTTTCTCAACAGTGAGTTTGAAATGTAATCCATTTGAGATCTCATTATCCCCTCCTTTACAAAGCCATGCTAGTGTTTTTAGCACTGGCCACGGAGGTAACAGCTCGGACACTCAGGAATTCTATGAGCGTTGGAACTGTTTCCACGGTGGCCAGTGCTAAAAATGCTAGCGTTTTTTTGTAAAGGAGAGGGTGTCACCCTATATTGTTTATTATTTATTTATTTTAAAAATCTCTATTCTGCTTAACAACCTAAGTGGATTACAATTTACATGCAAAGTAAAAAGATAGAATACACTCTTTAACAGACTAATCATTCTTACAATTTCAACATCATCAGAGGGCTACTAGTTTTTAAAAAAAAGCCTTAGAGTTTTCAAAGATTTTTTTAAACTCTTCAAATGTTGACACATCAATGACCCATTTAAATCATTCCATAATCGAGGATTTCATCCTTTGAATTCTACATAAGGCAACTAAACTGGCTCATGCGAAGTTTCAAAAACTTCTAATCTAGTCGCATGAGTCTCTGGCTTATTCTCCAACACAGTTACTCCTTGCTTTAAAGCTGCTGAATTAGTAATTATCGGGTCAAGGTGTGAATTAACCCCTTCTTCTACGAAACTGCACTAGCGTTTTTTAGTGCAGAGAGCTGTGCTGAATGGCCCGCACTGCTCCCAATGCTCATTGAGTTCCTATGAGCGTCGGGAGCTGAGGGGCAATTAAGCGCGGCTCCCCGTGCTAGATACTGCCAGTGCGGTTTCGTAGAAAAGGAGGTAAGAGTCTGTATCTGAATTTCAATAGAAGTTTGAAGAACTGATATTCCCTCCTATAGGGTTTCAAAATTAAAGACTTGTGGTCTCAGGAGGGATGCGATTCCAGTTTTTGTTCCCATAATAGTTGTAGACAACTTGGTACCTTTAGAAGAAGTCCTCCAATTGTCCTTTATCAAGCCACTCACTCTCTTTTTCCACCAGCAAAACAGATGAACTTCCCTGTGTCCAAGATGCCACAGATTTATCTCCTTTCTCGCGGCTTTGTAACAGGGTCGAGCTTCTTCCTGAATCGCCTAACAACATCATCGGTAGTGGCTGGGCTGGACTGGTCGGCTTTGCTCCTCCAATAACTTAGAAGGAAAAGCGGAGGCTTAGAGGGGACATGATAAAAACTTACAAGATCATGAAAGGCATAGAGAAAGTGGAGAGGGACAGATTCAAACTTTCGAAGACTACAAGAACGAGAGGCCATTCGGATAAATTAAGAGGAGACAGATTCAGAACCAATGCTAGGAAGTTCTTCTTCATCCAGAGAGTGGTGGACACCTGGAATGCACTTCCAGAGGGCGTGGTAGGACAGAATACGGTATTGGGTTTCAAGAAAGGATTAGATGTTTTCCTGAAGGAAAAGGGGATTGAAGGGTATAGATAGAGGATTAATATGCAGGTCCTGGACCTGATGGGCCACCACGCAAGCGGATTGCTGGACATGATGGACCTCTGGTCTGACCCAGCAGAGGCACCGCTTATGTTCTTAAGATGCCTCTTCCAAACCTCCACCTCCAGCTGAAGAAACCTCTGGAGTTTTTCCTGGATTATGTTCAAAAAAAGCATCCATCAGCCCTACTTGTGAAGCAGCACCAGGCTCAGCTGTAAACACCTGTGAATTGGACTTTCGCTTCATCATCAGAAACAGGTTGGGGAGATGATATTCTGTCTAGCAAGTCAGGCATCCATCTTGGGTAAACTCCTCCCTGCTCTGGAGCTTTTCCTTTAGAGATTCAAAAGCATCTGAGGTAAACCCTTTTCCTACTTCAGATGCAGTTCACTGTGAATGCCTTTGAAACTGAACTAAAAATGTATTTCCAACTCAAGCTCGTATTTAGTATTATATCAATTTAAATAAATACTGAAATCTCATAATTGCATTATTTTTGCTTAATGGTCAGCATTCTCCAAAGAAAATCCTAGCTGCAATTTATGGGACCTTAACTCTTCTCAGTGTGTATAACACTATTAATGCATGTTATTTGCCATAGGTACTATTGCAAAAAATGAGCTCAGAGGTAAATAAGCTATGTTAATGATTTCAAGTTTCAAGTTTTTTTATTTTTGATATACCGTCTATAAAAATAAATGTCTAGACGGTGTACGTTATAAAAAATTATAGAAAACAATTAAAATAAGTAAATAAAAACAATAATTTATCAAATATTAAAAAAAATATTGGACAAATTAAAATTAATGTACATGAAATGGAAGGAAAGTAAGGGAGGGAGAGATAGTTTAAAATACATCAAAGTAAAATTAATAAAAAAGGGCTGTAAATGAGTGGTTAAAACATTAGGAAGCTGTTAGTATATAAATGTACTTTCCCTAGAGATGCGGAAGCATGCAAAGCAGAGACAAAAGTTAAAGCCTTAGTGAATCCAATAAGTATATGTACAGAAAATGTTTTTGGTTTGTTTTCTAATCCTTTTTCAGGTTTTATTGACTAACTTAGGGGTATTTTATCCATTTATTTCAGAAATTAAAGTGTAAAATTTGATTTTAAAAATGTTCTTGTGTGCATAAGTCAACTATACATGACCGTTATTTTGGAAGCTTCTCTATGTGTAAATTGCAGCATTTAGATGGGCATGCCCGTGAAAATGCCACTTTAGAAATGTTTCTATCTACACGTAGTGATGCGCTCACCACATTTACATTTTACATTTTACAAAACCGGAGCATGTTTTTTAGCACCAACCACGGTGATAACAGCCCCAACGCTCATAGCACTAAAAACTGTGCTGTGGTTTTGTAAAAGGGGAGTTACTTTGTCAGAAGACAGGGTCTGGGTAGGCCTTATATATCTATTGAAGGGAAGGCTGCATTCATAAAAAATGTAGACATCAGCACTTACATCTTTGTTTTAAAGGTGCCATGTACCATCTTTATGGAGAATCTTCTAGTCACTGTACTTTTTGAATGAATAAACAACCAATTTTCATTGACCCAATCCACTCAACTCACAGTCCTATAAGCTTTTATCATATCTTCGCTAAGCTGCTTCTTTTTCATTCTCAAGAACCTTAACCAAGTTTAATTTTCTTCATAGAGTTATTCCCTTCCTTTTTTCATTTTGTTCACTTTTTTTCTATACTTTTTTTTTTTTTTAATCCCACTATATTTTTGTACACAATACTCAAGCTGTGATCTCACCATACATTACATTACATTTATTGACTTCTATTCCATCTTAACCTCACAATTCTAGGTGGATTACAATAAGAGAGACGTTGGTCATTTCCAGTGAAGTCACAGTTCAGTACATTTTATAGGGTAGCGTTAACTTATCCTGACATATTTCCTGAATAACATGGTTTTTATTTCCTTTCTGAAAGTTCTTTAATCTGACTCTGCAAATGGAATCCTAATAATTTTGGAGTTCAATTTTGCTGCCTGGAATGACAGAAGACCCTCAAGCATTCCCTTTCATTGTATACGCTTACTTGCAGGGTTAAGTGACAGGATGAAACACTCATTTAAGTAGGTTGGAGCTAAGCTGTTCAAAATTTTAAATAATAGGCAGTAGAATTTAAACACGATTTGCACCTGTATTGGAAGCCAGTGTGTCTCTAAGTAGGTGCAGGTTATGTGATCATATTTACTGAGAGAGAAGATCAGTCTTAGCGCCGTATTTTGTAGTTGCTTTATTACTGTAGTGGGACAAGGCAAGTATAAGGCGTTGCAGTAATCCAACAGTCTAGGGATTGACCCAGAAGATGAAATTGTGCCCTTTCAAAAACAGGCGTTATTATTCTCCTTTTTATTCCTAATTCCTTTACTAATAATTATTAACATTCTCTTTGGTTTGGTTTATTTATTTATATCCCACCCTTACCCAGGGTAATATACAAAAAAAATAATACAATATACAATAAACTAATATATACTAATAATATATACTAATACTAAATAATACTAATATACAAAAAAAAAAATACAAAGATACATACCAGATCGACAATAAATACCTACAAACAGAGCAAAAAATACAAACAATAAAATACTTAGTCGATCAGCACCTTACTGTCATCATCTCTTCTTCATAAACCACACAATCTCATACCCTGTATTTCATCTGGCAAAAAAGATGCTGTTTAAGCAATCTGTTAAAATTCTGTATATTCTGTTGCCGATGAAGTTATTCCATTTCCTAGGCCCAATACAATGGAATATACTATCCCTAGATAATGTTAGCTTCAGCTCTTTTACTGCTTTCTTTGGCTGCTACCATACTTGGAGATTTCAATACATCATCTATGATGCCTATTCCAGCTACATTTGATGTCCCAGAGGAGTGAGAGTGAATTGGAGTATGTGAAAAGAAGGTGGTCTCCAGCCCCACAGAGGGACTGGAAAAATATGTCATGGAGAAAGATGTCTCACCGAAGGGGGGTAGGGAGAGCAAGAATCTCTCCCTAGGCAGAGGTGAGAAATTTCTATTCAAATTGAGCTAACATTAGAAATGCTGCTACAAGGAAATATGTTTTACGTCTGACTCTTTTTGGAGCAGTACTGGCCTGAGAGCAGATAGCAAAGTTTAAGTTCATGCACAGCGAGAGTAAATATGTGGTATTGACTCTGCGTGGAAACATTAAATATAACATCTTACTGAGCCACAGAGATTGTAAATTTCTAAATAGTTCTTTAATCTGAGCTTTATCACACTTTTTAAATCGGTGTTACTATTAATTTGACCAAAAGAAAAGCCATACTTTAATTCCCAAGCAAAGTTGTATTGACTGAGCATTTCTCACTTACACAAGGCATATCATTAAAGGAGTACATGGGTACTGTCTAATAAGATATAAATAGTCCTAATAGGCATAAAGTAGGCAACGGGAAGGGTTAATTTTGAGAGAATCTGATCTGTAAATGCCTTTTAGTGCTGTGTTTACAAAGTATTGATTTGTCCCTTGGTCTAGATGCAGGACAGCAAACAAAGACGAAACTGAACACATACACACAAGGTAGAGAGTACAATGTTGTGGTTCAAATCAAAATGCAGGAAGTCCCAGAAGCAGGAAGAGATTTCTGCATACCGAAAACATATCTGATATTCAGTGCAATTTAACCAGCTGATTAAATAGCGCTAAACCAGCTAAGTGCTAATATTGAGTGTGAGATGGCCACTGAATATTAGTGATTAGCTGGTTATCTGTGAAATTTTAAGTACTAGCCAGCTATGTTTAGTGGCCAAATCGGGCTTCTTAAATAGCTGGTCTATCTTTGGCTGCTATAAACTTAGCCAGCCAGTGCTGAATATTGACTTAGCCGGCTAGGTTTATAGCAGCCAAAAATAAACCAGATACCCAACGTTAGCCCGGCATTGAATATCTGGGCTCAGCGCTGACTGCGGGAATCGGCCTGACTCACTTCTGCGATCTGGGTATCGGCCCCAGAGTGCTTTGCAGAATATTTTTGAATCATTGGGTGTGAATTATTATGTAGAATCTTTCACAGATGGATGTGAATCATTGAGAGATGTAGAGGGGAAATATGAACATTTTTTAAATCCCACACCGGCAAGAAGGATTGTTTGAAATCAGTGTGCTGGTTTGTTATGACTGCCTTACGCTCTATCAGTGAGCAACTTAGTGATCTGAAGCAATGTAAAGAGACACTGTCTATTAGTGTCCACAGGTTGGCAGAGCAGAAAGTGTTGTTGCTCATTTTGCATTCCTGAGAACCTAGAAAACTGATCTGGAAAGGAAATTAGACAATGACCAAGGCCTTTATTGACCCTGATGAGGAGAATATACAGTTAACATATGAAGCAAACAAAGTTCCTATTCTCATGGAAGGAACTTTTGAACAGAAAAATAGGCAAGCCACTATACATTTGAAATTGCCTAGGAATATTGACAGAGATGACATATCTACTGTCAATGATTTCTGTGATAAATATGTTAATTCTGAGACTTTTTGCTGATAAAGTAGACATTATCAGCCTTCAGTTGCAGAACTCTCTGACTGTAATAAGTCAGATTGTGTAGGCTTATCGAATATGAATGCAGCAACATTACAGTTTCAATGCCAGAGGAAACAGGTAGTGTAGGAACACTGACATACTGGTACTTATACAGGCTCTTTTACTTCTTGGCCTCCCACAAAGGTAAGCCATAAAATGTCTCTGCTCACACAGAGGTAGGGAAAGAACCAGAGAAAAAAGTAAGAAAGCATACCTGTAGAATTCTTTAGAGATTCGGAGAAGTTCTGAGAAAGCAGGTAAAAAAAGGAATGGAACGGTGGGTTTTCCTTTGGAAGACTTTTGATTGCAGAAATGACATTGGGAACAGGAGACCAAGTTTATTAATTTCAAGCTTACTATAACACCTTTAACTACGGTAGTAGATTAAGGTGGTGGCCAAGCTACAACTTAAAATAATGAAAAGGAACTACAAATATTCATAGAACAGCATCAACCATTCTAAGGAAACAGGCATACAAACATAATATACAAACCCAAAAGAGAAAATGGAATTAATACAGAGATTCCAGGAAGCACAACAGTCAAACTGTTAGAGACCCCTCCATCAGTCCCTAAAAGCTTGCTCAAATAGCTATGTTTAAATGTACATGTTTCCAGTATTGAGCACAGACAGCATAAAAGAATCAAACAGAATAGGCCTTTGTTGATATCTTTTGTAAGAATGATCTGAACAACCTTACACTTGCAGGTGTGGAGTGGCCTAGTGGTAGAGCTGCTGCCTCTGCACCTAGAGGTTGAGGGATCAAATCCCAGGCTTTTTTTTGTCACCCTGGGCAAGTCACTTACCCCCCACCCCCCCCCAATTTTACAAACCGGTGCACTGAATGCTCTGCACTGCTCCTGATACTCATAGAGTTCCTATGAGTGTCAGAAGCAGCGCAGAGCATTAAGTGTGTCGGCCTGCACTAAATACCGCTTTTGCAGATTTTTTTTTAGAAGGGGGGCGGATTAATTATTTGTTGCCCCAGGTACAGAATTAGAATCTGTATACAGTTTATATGTAAACTGCTTTCTGTGTGGTTGTGTAACTACAAAAAGGTGGTATATGAGTCCCAATTCCTTTCTATAATTCAAAAAGCCTCCATATTAGCAGGTTGAAGAGAAAAATAGATTTTTAAATTGGTATCATGAAAACAGTCCTTTGCCTGTAGTTAGTAATGCAGGTTAACAATAGAATAGTGTAGTGAAAAGGGACAAAGTAAGCAATTTAATGTGAAAGAAAAGGTGTTGTTTTTTTTTTTTTTTTACAGTTATCAAACGGTTCATCTATCTTTGTGCTGGTAATTAAAAGGACAAAATTATCTGTTTCAGTAGAGCTGTGATCAACACATATCAAAATATGCTTACTTTTTCTGCCAGCTGAACAAACAAAAGAGTATGGGCAAAAGTCTGTAAATATGAAGGCATTTATTGGTGTTTTTCAGGAATAAGAAAGAAATGTACCTCACTATAATGAGCTGAGGAAAATATCCACCCACCCTTTTACATTTCAATTTCCAGAGGTGAAAGGAAATATACTAAACTATATACTACAACGTTTGCATATCAAGTCACTTAGGGCTCCTTTTACTAAGCTGCACTAGCGTTTTTAGCGCATGCTAAAGATTAGCGCGCGCTAACCCCACGCTACACAAAAAATACTAAGGACTACGTTTATGAAGGTGCGCTAGCGGTTTTAGCGCATGCTACACAGTAATGCCTACATAGAGCATACATTAGTATTTTTCATGTAGCGCGGGGTTAGCATGCACTAATCTTCAGCGCACGCTAAAAACGCTAGTGCACCTTCGTAAAAGGAGCCCTAAGGGCTCCTTTTACAAAGCTGCGCTAGCAGTTTTAGCGCGTGCTACATTGCCACGTGCGCTACACGCTAACGCCTCCATAGAGCTTGCGTTAGTATTTTTTATGTAGTGCGGGGTTAGCGCCCGCTAATCTCTAGCGTGTGCTACAAACCCTAGCGCAGCTTAGTAAAAGGAGCCCTAATGCAAGCTCTATGGAGGCGTTAGCATATAGCACGCGGAGCAATGTAGCGCGCGCTAAAACTGCTAGCGCAGCTTAGTAAAAGGAGCCCTTAGTCTTGAAAATAATTGCCAGTGACTTCTTTGACTAATTATAAAAGATTTAGAAGGGCATTGAAGACATATCTTTATAGTAAATATGTGTTAAAATGAATTAATTCTAATTTAGATATTTTATTTATTTTGATTGTAATTCTGGAATATATCTCCAGTTTTTAATATTTGTAAGCTGCAATGAACTTTGCAAGGTATTTGCGGTATACAAATATTACTGTAACGTAATGTAAATTAACAGTAGAGAGGAAAACTATATCTGAATTTAAGAAAGCTTGGGACAAGCACATAGGATTTGTAATGGAGCAAAAGGGAGAGTAGATGACATGGATGAGCTGACTGGATAGGCCATATAGTCTTTATTTGCCTTCAATTGTCTCTGTTTCTATGCTTATCTAAAGGCTATAAAGAGATAGATTTACCTTCTACATGGTGGTGATTATATGTGAAATGCACAGAGAAAAGCCTTAACAGTATTGTTTTATAAATCTGATTCTGGAAGATGCATTCAATCGTTGTTATACACCTTGAGCCGAAAAGGGCTCGCATCAGTACTCCATGTTCAATACACCTCCTACAAAAGCCTTGTTTAACAAGTGAAGCCCTCTGTCCATAGCCATGCATGGTGAAACAAGGCTCTTGTAGGAGGTGTATTGAACATGGAGGACTGACTGCGAGCACTTTTCGGTTTGAGGTATATAACAACGATGCTGATAGACGGTGTACCCCATGTTCTCTTTTTTCATACCCTATGCACAGTGGTGAGCTTTGGCCCATTGTGAGATGTATATTTCTCTTATGTGGGATTTTTTTATGCCAATGACAAGTTAATGAACAGCTTGAAATCCAGGTGGATTGCTGCCGAATTGTGTGTAGATTTGAGGCTTTTTCCCCACTTTTGATATTTAATGTTGATCTCCCGAGGCTATCCCACCACTGGCTAGTAATATTTGTATTTTTTAGATTATTTATATAAATATCTCAAATCCTTTCTCTCCTGTCTTTCTTCCAGAGTATGCATATTAAGTTCTCTAAGTCTGTCCCCATATGTTTTATGACAAAGAACACTAATAAATTTTGTAGCAACCCTATAGACTGACTCCAACCTCTTTATATCTTTTTGAAGGTGCGGTATCCAAAATTGCACACATTATTGGACATGGTGGTGGGAGAGGTGTGAGGTAGAGATGCATGCAGAAGAGAGAGATGAGAGGGAGTAATGCTGGATGTGGTGGTGGAGAGAGAACAGTGAGATGGATGGAAAGGAATGTAAGAGGGGTCTGAAGGAGATGGAGGAAGTGGGAAGAATACTAGGATCCCAGATACATACTAATTAAGAACGGTTTATAAAATGGAACCCGTTCTTAACCTAGGGACTGCCTGTATCAAAGTTGAAATAAAGTTTGAAATTGCCTAATATTCAGTGCTACTTAACCAGCCATGAATGGCTCCTGGCCGATTAAATAGCACTTAGCTGGCTTCATGCTATAATTCAGCACAAGATGACCATTGAATATTAGCACTTAGTGCCTAGCCTGGTCACTGGCTATGTCATGCTACATAATCAGTTAGCACCAATATTCATTGGCTGACTGGCTAAATTTAGCAGCCAGATAGACCCACTAAATAGCCGGCCTATCTTTGACTTCTATAAACTTAGCTAGTCAGCTGAAAAATATTGGCTTAATCGGCCATGTCAAGGAAATTCAATATGGTCGCAGGATATGGCCTGGCATGGAATTTCCAGGTTTGCCACTGACCAAGAGAGACAGCCTGGCTGCCTTCTATGGTCTGAATATCAGGCCCTTGGAAACTACTTTTGCCAACCAGCCCAGATTACTAGCCATGATGTTTTTTTTTTTACAGAGGTGACCAAAAAATAGAAGAAAATCTGGTCAGTAGAGAAGAACAAAAGAGGACTGCTCCTCCACCAATTGCCTGGTGCCCTCCTGATGCTTTCCCTTCCTCTCAGCTATGAGAGGGATGATACCAGCAGCTGAATTTGGACCGCTAAGCAAAACAGCTTCTAAAAGTTTTCTTAAGATTCTAGCTACTAGCCTGCTTTAAGGGGAAAATTATTCCATTGTAAGAAAAGAAAATTAAATATTTAGCATATTTGTTCTTTCTTTTATTTCTATTATATAAAATATGGTGCAGGAAGAGTAGCTCTTGATACCAAAACAAAAAAGAAAGACCATATGAGCACAAAATTCATGCCTGCTAAAGAATTATTATTTACATATTTTGTGCTGAAAGTCATAAGAATATATGCTTTTCATTATTTTAGTAAAATTAAAAAATAGCTAGTGCATTATCTTTAAAATTTTATATTGTTCAAGCTAGTTTAGGCATGCCAAATAATTTTAGTGTGATGAATTCCTGTACTGGCACCACAAAGGATACTTAAAGGCAGTGCAATATTTTCTTATAAATGTGAATGTAAGGAGAATATATTAATAGATCGTTTCATTTTTATATAAGCCATTATTAGAATTTACTAATGAAAAACCTGACATGCTATTTCCTATTGCTTTAATATAAACAATGTATTGCATGCAGTGTATTTTCTCCAGTATGTGCGATTCATACGAGGCAAAGGTAATTGCATAATATGACCAAACGACAGTACTGCACCAGCACCTCATGATTTATACAATGATCTGGTAACTTACTGCAAGGAATCTTTTTCCCTGAATTGGACCCAGAGGAGAAAGTACAGCCTCAAAGCTCAGAAATGTGCTCTTTAGATGAGTGCCCCCCACCAATTTTTTTTTCCAAGGTATCATTTTTCCTAATAAAAGGAATATGACTGCTTTTTTTCAGTGTACTAAACATCCTATTTAACATTGAAAATGTAGAGGGTGGAAATCATTACTTTCAGACTCTTTGAAAAACACTCTCTGTTCCAATATTTGATATTTATTTCTTAAGTTATTTCACAAAATAAAGTGGGCCTGAAATTCAACGCAATTTAAGCAGGCAGGAGAGGCTCCTGCCCACTTAATTCACCTGTGCCCACCTAACCCTTAATATTCAGAGGCACTACACCAGACAGTGCAGCTGAATTCCAGCTCTGATCGACCATAAAAAGTTGGGCAGGTCAGAGACAGTACAGGGGGCAGCATTGTGCAGAAGCCTGCAGTTATGTGGGTATCAGCAGTATTCAGCGCTGGCACCTGCATTGCTATGTGAGTGAATGTAGGACAGCTCAAAAGCTATCCTAATTCAGCCTGCTTAGCTAGGCAGGGGCTGGTGCTAAATTTTGCTAGCACATGCATGATATTTTTATTCTTTTTGAAGGTTCATGATCCTCCTGCCGACCTCCCGAAAAGCGCCCTCCTTCCCCCCCACTTTCCCAGCCTTTACTATGCAGAAGACCACCCCCACTTCCATCCTAAGAACATAAGAATAGCAATAACACAATGGTCGGTCCATCTAGCCCAGTACCTTGTTTCCAACAGTGGCCAATTCGGGTCACAAGTACCTGGCAGAACCTGGCATAAGTACCTCGCTGCAGTCTAGGTAGCTCCCTTTGCTCCCTGGTTGTCAAGCAGGGCGCTAGGGACAGGCACAATGTTTCCTTGCTCTTGCCCCTTTTAGCTGGCTTGGGTAAAAGAATGCTGTGAACTCTCATGACAACCTCATGGTGCAAAACACGTGTGTGCCTTTATAGAGTCATGCTTAGCACTATTCCCGTGCCTAGGGTTACCAGACGTCTGGATTTCCTCGGACATGTCCTCCTTTTGAGGACACGTCTGGGGGTCTGGATGGCTTTTCAAAACCCGGCACTTTGTCTGGGTTTTGAAAAGCTTCCGATGTCGGGACGCCATCCGCATACGCGTGGATACAATGCAGTGACATCACATGCATGCGTGCGACGTCATCGCGTCACATCCAGGGCGTGACACTGTTGGAACTGGGCGGGCCTGGGGCATGACCATGGGTCCGGCTTTTCCTTCAGGAAAATCTGGTAACTCTACCCATGCCTAACTTTGGGTACACGGTGGTTATTACCCGCCAAAACGGTGACCAAAAAAAAAAGGTCACCGCGAGTTCGGGGACAAGGCCATTCACCGTCCCGTGGAGTGGTGAATGGTAGCATGGGGCGGTGAAGAAGTAGTGAACGCGCGGTGAACGAGCGTTCGATCCGGCAGCCCACTCTCGCCTGCCGGCCGTCCACGCATCTCCCTCCCTCCTTTTCCTTTACCTTTTCTTCTTGAAACTGGCGATTTCTATAAGGCTACGAGCTGTATTACAGCCGGAGCCTTGAAGTCGCATTGCGTTGCCTGCTGGAAAAAGTCTTCTCTGATGCAACTTCCTGTTTCCAGTTGCATCGGAGGAGACTTTTCTAGCAGGCAACCCGACGCGACTTCAAGGCTCTGGCTGTAATACAGCTCGTAGCCTTATAGAAATCGCCAGTTTCAAGAAGAAAAGGTAAGGGAAAAGGAGGGAGGGAGGGAAATGCACGGCTGGCTGGCGGGAGGGAGCTGCTGGACCGCGTGAAGGGTGCTGGGGGTGGGGGGATGGAGAGGAGAAGATGCTGAAGACGGGGATGGTGACGGGGCGGTGAAAGAGACAGCAGGGACGGGGCAGTGCAGAGTATGGTGGTCCGAGGAGGGGACGGTGACAGGGACAAAATTTTTCTCCGTGTCATTCTCTATACCAGACTTATGCCTGCTGAAACCTGGTATCAATGCAGGCACCCAAGTTAGGTGCACTGATGCACTATTCTGTCACTCCGTGTGCAACTTTTTTTAGCAGGCCTCTGACATGCTCGTGGTCACACCCCCTTTTGAGTTACACCTAGTAGAGTTAGGTGTCATATCTTTTAGTACAGCACACAGCGAGATGTGTGCACAAATTTTATGAAGTTGGTTTTTTTTGTTGTTGTTGTTGAAAATTTGGAACACTCAAAGGCAAACAGAGATATGGCAATATCAAATAATGTAATACAAGAAAAACAGCTCCACAAGATAACTTTCTCCTTCCCCTTTTCATTACCTCCTTCCCTCTTATCCTTCCTTTCCCCAAAGAGAATCTAAAAGTCTTGGGTCCCCTTTTACAAAGCCACACAGCCAAGTGCTGCACAGCAAATGCTCTGATGCCCAATCTACTCCTATGGGCATCGTAGCATTTACCGCGCCGGCCCGCGCCGGCTGCTAGCTTTTGAAAAAAGAGGGGGTTAATTAGAATCTCAGAGTATTAAGTAGCATACCTCTAAATTTGGGAGTCAATGAGTTCAGGTATAGAGTCCAGATTTGTATGAATTGTTTTAGTCTTCTTCTCTCCTTTTTAGCCAACCATCAGGTGCTGTATCTATTACATTTATATTACATTTATTGACTTTTATTCCACCTTGACCTGGCAGATTACAATAGAAATAAAACTGGATATTTCCAGGAATTACATTGTAACATTTCCAAAATAGCATTGTTTTAATTTATCTCCGGAAAGCTCTGTAATCTGGAATGTTGGGTAATGTATTAATAATAATAATAATAATAATTTATTTTTTTATATACCGCCAAAGCCATAATAGTTCGAGGCAGTTTACAATAAGAGTTGCTGGACAATCAGCAAATTGGTTACATTACAAAGTCATCGAATATAAGGTACAGAATGGGAGTAGTGAAACACTGTAAGATTCTTAGGTTAAAATTGATTAAACAAATTTGTTTTAATTGACATCTATATCCAGTTTTGCAGCATTCAGATAAATGGATGTAGATCCATACAAAACGTTATGTAATAAACAATAAAATTTAAATAAAATTTGGGCTTGAACAGGAAGCCAATGCACTTTGAGATAAACAGAAGATATATGGTCATATGTATTCAAGGAAAAGATCAATCTTAAAGCCACAATTTGTATGGTCTGACTCTGTAACTGTTTTATTATAGCTGCTGAGCATGGTAGATATACTGTAAGATATTGCAATAATTCAATTAACTTAGGGCCTCTTCTATCAAACTGTGCTATGCTTTTGGGAGGCAATTCTACAACTGGGCATTTTCATTTAATACCTCAATGCTGCACAGTAAGGCCCTGATTCTATAAAAGATGCCTAAAGATAATGAGCAAGCCTAGCAATCTAAGTACCTAACATAATTTTTTTAACTGGCTTAATCAGCGATGATAATTGAAAGTGCCTTTAAAAAAGCAATTTAAAAAAATTAGAAACTAATTAGCTGGTAGGCACCTACCACTTCAAGGTAGGTGTCTACACCGATATACCTACTGGCACGTATGTGTGCTTAGAGGTGGATTCAGAGTGGATTTTAGGTGTAGTTTCACTTTGGCACTGATAGGAACCTACCTTAGGCGCACTCATTTAGACTAAGAAAACCACAGCCTAAATGGCAGTGCGTCTAAGGTTTTAATGCCTACTGGCACCTACGCAGCCTTTTATGATAGTAAATTTATATAAGTGAGTATTCAAAATGACTTCTGCAGTCACAGGATTCTATAAATGGCAGATGGTTGACAACTATACTCAATGGCATCTAGGAGCTAGGTACCGTTTTTAGAATCAAGGCCTACTTCCTTTCCCCCGGTCCGCTGATATCTTACCACCCTGCTGCTGCTGCTGCTGCTAATGCCGACACAAAGTCTTCTTTCTGACGTCAATTCTGACTTCGGAGAGGACGTTCTGGGCCAGCCAGGCAGCCATTGGCCGAAGGCTGCTAAGAACTAAGAGAAAGAGAAATCCTGTTTAAAAGGAAATAGTTTTGGTTTTTTTGTCCTTTCCTGGACTTGCTATAAAAGAGAACTTTTGTTTATGATAAATCTTTTCCAAGCTTCATCAGCCGGTGTGGCTGCCTTAGAACCAGTGCTTTTGAACTGGGTAATAAAACTTGGAACTGGCAATTATTTGTGGAGTTTTTTCTGCTGTGTTTATCCCAGAGTGGCCTTCCAAAGAGTGATAATACTTGCGCCTGGGGCAGGAGCCGGGTTGCCAGCGCTAGGCTTACCCCTGGCCCCGTCACAATATTCATTGTGGATATCCAGAAAACCTGGCATGCCAGTAGATCTCGAGGACTGGACATGGGCAGCCCTGGTCTATACGCATGAAACAACCATTTTTGATGCAACCCGGAAGAAAAATTAACAGTCCTACTGAGAGAGGCAATGTAAAGAAATGTAAAGTATTGCATGTGGAAAGCAGAAACCCGAGGTACAGCTATACGATGGGAGGGATGTTATTGACTGAGAGTACCCAAGAACGGGACTTGGGGGTAATAGTGGACGGGACAATGAAGCTGTCAGCACAGTGCGCAGCGGCCGCTAAGAGAGCAAATAGAATGCTGGGTATAATCAAGAAGTGTATTACAACAAGAACAAAAGAAGTTATCCTGCCATCGCATTGGGCGATGGTGCGCCGCATCTAGAGTACTGCGTCCAATACTGTTCGCCGTACCTTAAGAAGGATATGGCGATACTCGAGAGGGTTCAGAGGAGAGCGACACGTTTGATAAAGGATATGGAAAACCTTTCATACACTGAGAGACTGGAGAAACTGGGTCTCTTTTCCCTGGAGAAGAGGAGAATTAGAGGGGTTATGATAGAGACTTACAAGATCATGAAGGACATAGAGAAAGTGGAGAGGGACAGATTCTACAAACTTTTGAAAACTACAAGAACGAGAGGGCATTCGGAAAAGCTGAAAGGGGACAGATTCAAAACCAATGCTAGGAAGTTTTTCTTCACCCAGCAGGTGGTGGATACCTGGAATGAGCTTCCAGAGGGTGTGATAGGACAGAGTATGGTATTAGGGTTTAAGAATGAATTGGATAATTTTCCGAAGGAAAAGGGGATAGAGGGGTATAGATAGAGGACTACTACACAGGTGTGGGCACGATGGACCTCTGGTCTGACCCAGCAGAGGCACTTCTTATGTTCTATTCATTGCATAAAGGTGACAACTACGAGTCAGTCTTGTTAGCTGGTTTTGTTGTGTAGACCCTAATTTTATTTTGTTTTATTTTTTATTTTATTTATTTAAATGTGTGCACAGATTTAGCTGTGGGATCTGTGGCTAAAATTTATGCACGATGCCAAAAACAGGGCATGGAAATGGGAGGGTCATGGCTAAAATTTATGCACGATGCCAAAAACAGGGCATGGAAATGGGAGGGTCATGGCTGAATCAGGGCATTCCTCAAAGCTATGCATATAATTAGAGTATAAAGAGCCTTACTACAAACAACTGCACTGGCTCCCAATCGAGGCCCGATCATTATTCAAACTGGGTTGCTTTGTTTACAGAGCTTTTTATGGCCTCCTACCAAACTATATGACTGAAGTATTTGAGTTTATCCCCTCGACCTGCCTTTTGCGCTCCAATTCCACCTTCGCCTACCCCTCCTTGCAAGGAAAACCTAAAAAAGCTTTTGTGACAAAATTACTATCTTATCAAGCAGCTCATTACATCCAGGAATTACTTCATCATACATGCATACATGCATATATACATACATACATACATACATACATCATACATACATACATCATACATGCATACATACATTTACTTCTTCATCATTGCATCCAGGAATTACTTCTTCATCATACATGCATTTCAGGCGAGGATTAAAAACATGTTCAACAAATTCCTAGTAAAGCACTAAACCCTGTGCCCTCTCTGTGTCTCACGCGCTCCTCAAGACGATGGAAAAAGCTCTATGCACAGACTCATTCAACTCTTACCACCACTTCTCTCGCCTACATATTTTTTTTTTTTTGGGGGGTGGTCTCCATATCTATATCTGTACTGATATTCAAAAGCTGTTTATTTATTTGCATTCTTCTTGCATTACCTTACCATTTTTAAAATGTTATACGCTTTGAAGCTTTTAATATTGTGTACATAACAAAAATTTAATAAACTTGAAACTTGAAATAGACCCTATATGATTATTATTACTGCGGTTGTGCTATATTGGAGAGAAAGAATAGGGAAAATCTATGATGTTGTCTGAAAAAGTTAATTTCACTAAAATCCCAGTAGAAAACAGTTCAAATTCAGTTGTAGAACCAAAAGAGTAGGCCAAAGTTGCTGTGACTAGAAGAAAAATTAAAAAAACACTTTTGATTGAGCAGTTTATGCTTCAATCTATTATTCCTGGTCACATACATATACTAAACTTTATTTCAGATGAGATACTAGTAAAGACTATCTATTGTTTGTTTTTTAAAAATTATTATCTACTTTATTGCTTTTAGTTGGTTTTGCTACATATTTTATTATATTTGTGTAGTTTGATTATTTTGAGTTCCTTTCTAAATATCAACTGCCCTTCCCCCAACCCCGTTTACAAACCTGCAAAAGCGGTTTATAGTGCAAGTTGGCGTGCTGAATGCTCTGTGCTGCTCCTAACACTCAGAGTTCTGTGCCGGCCTGCGCTAAAAACCGCTTCCGTGGTTTAGTAAAAGGGGGGGGGGGGTATATTTTCTTCGGCAACTTTGGCAGTATAGCAAATTTAATAGATGATAAATGATGAATTCAGGCTAAAGAAACCTAATCTTAACCTTTTACATTTTATAGACTTTTCAATGAAATACCTTCTATTACTTGCCTGAGCACTGAGCTCTTCATGGAGGCACAGATGTTGCACATTTTACAAGGTTTCGGCTTGACATGAATCCCATGAACAATGTCCTTCCAACTGAGTCTTGAGACAAAGCAGATTTTGTTTCAAAGATTATTAAAACAATTACTACCTTCTGGTGTGCAGTGATGTCAACAATGAACAATCAACCAGTGCCCTTTGCTGTTGGTACAGTGAAGCACTCAAATCTACCATGAAATAAGATTGGACAAGACCTTTCATTTCACTCACAAATCCGTCTTCTAAAGGCAAACAGACAGGGACTGTGTTGTCTTTCTTTTTTTTTATTCTTGTGGTTACAAGCTGCTAGACATAAACCTGCGGGAGGTCATACTTCTTTGTAACACACTTCTATTTTTCTTCTGAGCAAGTGCTGTGGTCAAAAGAAGGACTTAATATTTCACTCAGAACGCATCAAGTTTTGAACACTGTCAAAATGTTATACTGCTATTTTATTACATATTCACAGTTCAGTGTTTTCTAGAGATGCAAAATGTAATTTTTATTTGCTTTTTTTTTTTTTTTTTTGCAGGCATATATTTTTCCTTTTATGTTGGACTGATGGCTGAAAAGTTAAGACTGTTGTGCTGTTTTCCCAGAGTTTGCTAAGAACCCAATTATTTTCTGTATTTTTTAGGTCATTCCAAATATAAGTATAGGCGGGGCTATTTTTTGAGGGGGTCCTGAGTACCGGCACCTTTTTTGCTAGAAAAAAAATGCACTGAGTATCGGGTATGCAAATCATGATATTCAGTTGTTTTAGGGGTCCTTTTACTAAAACACATTAGAAAATCCCTTAGCGCATTTTTACGTGATGCTGTCTCTTGTGTTAAGCTCAATGGTTAAAGCTATAGCCTTAGCACCCTGGGGTTGTGAGTTCAAACCCATGCTGTTCCTTGTGACCTTGGACAAGTCACTTAATCCCCTCATTGCCCCAGGTACATTAGATAGATTGTGTGTCTACCATTTTTAATGTTTCCCTAAAATAGGTCTTTTTTTTTTGCAGGTCCTATGCTAATTTTTTTCATTAGTGTAGGAGATCTGCAGCAAAATTAGGGCCCCTTTGACAAAGCCATGGTTGAGAGTTCTGGCATAGCAAATGCTATGCAGCCTGTAGGACTTGAATGGGCTGCATTGTATTTGCCGCATGGGAATTGCTGCCGCGGCTTTGAAAAAGGTAATGCGGCAGCACCACCACCTCCTAATTTAGGAGGAGCTAAATGCTCCAGTGTTAGCTCTGTGTAAACCACAGAGGAGGAATATAGGACCAAATTCTACATATGATGCTGAAAAAAAACCTGATGCTGAAAAAAATGCTGAGCAGTGTTTTATAAACCATGCTTAGAGTTAAACACGGTTTATAGAATAGTGCTTGTGCTTATGCCCTGGGACTGCACTTAACTTTAAGTGTGTCCATTTGCACCAGCATAAAGGTGGTGCAAATCCTCTTGCCTAAAGTTAGGTGCGGATGTCATAACATACCGTATATACTCAAATATATGTTGATCCGAATATAAGTCGAGAACCCCTTTTCCCCCCCAAAAAGGAGGAAAAATGGTTGACTCGAATGTAAGTTGGGCAGCTTAATATTCAATTGTCCTGCCCCGTCAGGCTCTGCACCCAGCCCCCTTCCATCCTCCCCTCCCCGTCAGGCTCTGCACTCCCCCTCCCAGGCTCTGACCTCTGTACCCCCTCCCTGCCCTATCTTCCTACCTCTGCCGATCGTTGGTGGAGGTGCAGCGGGCAGGAGCAAACTTTGTGAACTCCTGCCCCACTGCTAACCGGCTGCGCAGATCCACTTAGTCCAAATCAGCGGCACGAGCAGCAGTGAGATGTGGTGCTGCTTTTCGGCACTGAGCGGCTTCTTTACTGGCTCCGATGAATTCTTGCGAGAATTCACGGGAGCCAGTAAGGAAGCCGCTCAGCGCCGAGAAGCAGCACCAAATTGCGCTGCTGCTCATGCCGCTGAGATGGACTAAGTGTTATTCTTGGTGCCTGTTGAATCGTTTTCATGAGTCAGACACTGAAGTCTTTGTGCTAAAAAATCTGCAGCACTGCATTCATGTCGGAAGCATATTTGGCTGCCACTGTTACTTAAATGTAAGTAAGTGGTAAAGGACCAGATTCAGTAAATGGTGTTCAAAAACAGGTGCTGAAAAAAGTAGGCATTTAGTTCCGGATACTCTAACTAGTGCTGATTTTTTAGGTGCCAGTAGATGCCCCAGCTCAGTAAAAAACACTGTTCAAACAACATTTTTAAATGAGTTTGAAGGCACCTACCAGTACTTTAAAAAAATCAGTGCCTGAATCAGGTTTTCAGGTTTATTAAAAATTTGATATACCACCTTATCAAATATCAAAGCGGTTTTACATAGAATAATAAAGAAATTATAAAACATATATTACAAACAAATTTCAATACAATGACACTAACAGTCTGACGCACTGACAAACAATGACTTACTGATACGAGAGGTAACTGGGGCAGAAGTACAATATTTAGCTAGAAAAAAGATGGGAAGAGGGTAAAAAACTAATGGAAGGGAAAACAGGCAAATTATCTAAAATGTGAGGCTAATGGAAGGGAACAGACTTCCATTACCGTCCTTAAAAGGACTATCATACATCGTATGCATCTTTAGAAAGAAAGGCTTTTAAGCTGCTTTTAAATTTATCGAGGGATGTAATTTCTATTATGTGATTTGGTGCTGAATTCCAGATTGTAGGGGCTGTAACAGAAAAAATACTAGTACGCATGGTGTTAATGTATCTTAGTGAAGGGATAGATAGTAAGTTTTGGGAACGTAAAGTATGATGGGTAGTGCGAGAGATTAATAGTCTGTTGATGAATTCTAGTTGGCCGGCAATTTTTGTCTTAAAGGTCAGTAACATTATTTTGTAAGTGATTCGGTGCTCAATGGGGAGCCAGTGAGCCTTGATCAGAAGGGGTGTGACATGACTGTAGGCATGGCTAATGCCATAAGTGGCATTAGCTTAAAGGCATGGCTGTAGGCTAGCCCAGTGGTTCCTAACCCTGTCCTGGAGGACTACCAGGCCAATTGGGTTTTCGGGATAGCCCTAACAAATATGCACGGAGCAGATTTGCATGCCTGTCACTTCCATTATATGCAAATCTCTCTCATGCATATTCATTAGGGCTAGCCTGAAAACCCGATTGGCCTGGTGGTCCTCCAGGACAGGGTTGGGAACCACAGGGTTAGACTGTAGGCATGGCTAACGCCATAAGTGGCATTAGCCTAAAGCACCTACAAAGGTATGATTCACATCAAAGTAGGTCCAGAAATGTAGGCCTGGAAAACCCTAGCCTATATTTCCGGTGCCTACCTTTGCTGGAGGTGCAATTCCGTACCTGGTGCCGTCATGTGATTGACATGTGATTGGTAGCTGCCAACAATGGCACCGGCTACAAAATCTGGGCCTTAGGGTCAGATTCTATAAATATCACCTGGTGGTGCAGTTGTCAACCAACCGCTAGGTGCTATTTATAGAATCATGCCTAGCGATGCCTAAGCGGACATAGGCATCGCTAGGTGTCCTAAAAGTAGGCGTCACTACATTAGGCCAGGTTTTCACTGACCTAATTTACTGACACCTATCTCAGATGCCTAGTGATGTCTAACTCAACTATGCATATTCTTTGCTCCAACCACGTCTCCTTTTCAGGTATGTGTTGTTAGGCGTCAGAAGGTGCCTCCATGTAGGCTTCAATAGATGCCGCATAGAATTTCATGCCTAACTTTTAATTTTTTCTTTTTTTTTTACTAATTATTCAATTCAATTATTCAATGGCGTGGTCAATTACCACACAGCAATAACAGTGGTAGTGAACAGGTGAAACTGCTATACTCTATTGCTCAAAACTATGAGGCTCATAATCGAAAGAGAAAAACGTCCCAAACCCTTCTAAGTCGGCACTTGGACGAACATTGTCAAAATACATCCAAGTGCCAATAATAAAAACGGGTTTTGGACATATTTCTAAACGACATAAGCCTCAGTAATCACTGCATTGATATTAAAACATGTGCACTCCCCTATACACCCCCAAACCCTTTTGTACTAGCATATAGGTGGCTCCTGCAGCCATAAGGGCTATTGGGGTGGTAGATAAGTGGGTCTAGGGGATTCTGGAGGTGGTTTGGGGGGCTCACCATGACCTATAAGGGAGCTGTAGTTAGATGATGACATGGCACCCTTTTTGTGAAGTTCACAGCAGTGCCCTATAAGGTACTCCACTATTTAGGTGGCATATATGAGTGTTCAGTCTATCACTTTGCAGACCCCTCCCACGTTCCACAGGGCTTGTTCTAGACATTTTTGACTTGGACGAAAAGTTGGACGAAAATGTGGTATAAAGATGGACAATTTAGCGGCTTGGACGATCAGATCAGCAGGACGTATAGTTAGACGATTTTCGAAACGAAAAAAATTTGGACGTATTTTTCAAAAATGTGTCCTAAGAAGTTTTTTACTTTTGGACGACTTGCGACTTGGACAAAAACGGACTTAGATGTTCCTTTCGATTATGCCCCTCCACGTGTTTTGGCCCTCATGCCTGAATCAGGAGTCTCGATAATATCACATTAACAATTGATATAAACAATCAAAATCAATCCTAGATGGTGAAGCAATGTTAAATGCCAGAGTCTGATAAACAGACTTTGTAGTTTGCTGACGAATGTTACGTCTGTTTATCACCACTGTTTTTGCTGTGTGATTTTCATCTTGTGGAGGTGGTTATCCTGTTGTGTGACTGTGGTCAATTACCACACCATTTAAACTAACTGATTTACTTTATATTAGGTGTTGATTTTAGTTATGTGTCGCTAGGCGGCCTCATTTATAGTGCTTAATTAGGGAACTGTTTATAGAATCTGGCTGTTAGCACTATTCTATAAAGAATATGCAACTTTTATAGAATAGCACATAGCATGAATTCTTGTACCAAACATTAGGCCACAGACTTAGGGGGAATTCATCAAGGGACATTGATTTAGCAGACACCAAATGCTAAGATGCCCATAGGAATATAGGGCTAGATCAGGGGTGTCAAAGTCCCTCCTTGAGGGCCGCAATCCAGTTGGGTTTTCGGGATTTCCCCAATTAATATGCATGAGATCTATTTGCATGCACTGTTTCATTGTATGCTAATAGATCTCATGCATATTCATAGGGGAAATCCTAAACACCCGACTGGATTGTGGCCCTCGAGGAGGGACTTTGACACCCCTGGGCTAGATTCACTAAGCCAGGGGTCTCCAAAATCCCTCCTTGAGGGCTGAATCCAGTCGGGGTTTCAGGATTTCCCCAATGAATATGCATTGAAAGCAGTGCATGCACATAGATCTTATGCATATTCATTGAGGAAATCCTGAAACCCCGACTGGATTTGGCCCTCAAGGAGAGACTTTGGGGACCCCAAAGTTTAAAAGTAATCAGTTTGCGAGCCCTTTGCGGCCCGATTTCCCTCTAACCCGATTCACCAACCTGTGTACCGATCCGATCCCGATCCATGCATGCAAATGAGGGGAAACGGCATGCAAAGCAGAAAGGATGCGATTCACTACACCTTTTCCTGACACACCAACTGGCTGGCCGATCAAAAAACAAGTGACTGGTGAGGTGCTTGTGTAAAAAAACTCTCTGCCTCATCAAAAACGCCCTGCTCTCTGCCCTCTGCCACCTCTCCTTCCCAGAACAGCACCGGAGGCTAGCCCTTAACCTGCTCTTACCGCCCCGACTCTCCTGCTCTTTTTGCCACTCTTCCCTGCAGCGTGAGCCTGTGGTTTTAACCCGCGGGTTTAAAGCGGGGCTGCACTGCGGGGAAGGGCGTCAGAGAGCAGGAAAGTCAATAATTATGCCTGTGTTTTAAAAAGTTAGCTGTGGCTTTTCGTGGCAGGGATTCACCGGGGCTCCCTGTGGCTCTACATGCGGCAGGGACTCGCCGGGGCAGTGAACATGAGCGCCACTACAGTCTGCACTTTTGTTGAGTGTCGAGTCGGCGAAGGGGAAGAGGCTGCTGCTGCCGGCAATCGCCCTTCCCTGGGAGAGCAAGAGTCGGGGCCAATAAAAAAACAAACAAACCAGCAAAACGGATAGCAAACGCATGCGCAGACCATGTACAGGCAAAGTAGATGGTCTGTGCATGCGTGGGGATTGCTACCTAGCGATCCATGTCTTCAGATGGGGGTGCGTGCCTCTGATCGCCCCCATTTGAATATTCTTCCTTCCTGAATCGATCGGCCCTACCCGGATCAGACACGGATCGGTCACGATCGGGCAGGTTAGTGAATCGGGCCCATAATGGACAACTTAGCATTTAGTGCAGGGGCCTCAAAGTCCCTCCTTGAGGGCTGCAATCCAGTAGGGTTTTCAGGATTTCCCCAATAAATATGCATGAGATCTATGTGCATGCACTGCTTTCAATGTATATTCATTGGGGAAATCCTGAAAACCCGACTGGATTGCGGCCCTCAAGGAAGGACTTTGAGATCCCTGGTGTAGTGTGTGCTAAATCCGTTAGCACCCCTTAATGAATCTGCCCCTTAAACCTACTGAACTTGATGTAAGTGACAGCAGCCAAGTTAAACGCCCTGAGGCAATATTCTATAAATACATACACAATGTTTTGGAACACCCTTGTCACGCCCATGGCCTCCCCTTTTGAGTTATGTGCTATTAAAATTAGGCACCATTCCTTATAGATCAGTGTTTCTCAGCTCGGTGCTGGAGTACCCCCTTGCCAGTCAGGTTTTCAGGAAATCCACAATGAATATGCTTGAAAGAAATTTGCATATAATAAAGGGTTCAAACTATTTTAGAAGGAAAAAAAAAAATCTCAGTATTGTTGTGATGAATCTGTTGGTGGGGTCACCATATATAGTATATCCCCATTGTATAAAGCTGTTTTGTACATCTCCCAAAAAGTACAATAAAGGCTTTAAAGCACATAGTGTTCTGCCTTTCTTCCTATTTGAATATGGAAAGAAGGAGTCATAGTTGTTGTTGCTTATTAAGAATTACAAGATTCCGTTGGAAAATATTACCCATCTGCACCGATTATCAGGGTCTAATTGTTCATTTTTTAATGGGTTTCTTTGGGCTGATCTTCTTTCACATCCATCTGTCTGTGTCTACAGGAGCCTGTTGTGCTAGTAAAACGCATTTGGATGAGAATGAGTGACATAATCTAGCAAAATGGCAGATGACGGCAGAAAAAAAAAAGAGCAAATGGTCTATTGAGCCTGCCAGCTATTCTTGTCAACATTGCCAAGGATGTACACAGTTGCCAGCCACAGACTGTGTCTGCCTGTAGGTTATCACTCCTTATCCTTATTTTATTTTACTTTTTTGTGACTCAGTAGTTTATTCCTGCTCTTTTGATCTTCTAGCTCAGTTGGAATCAGCTTTCATTTACAACAACTACCCAGAGATACCCCCTCCCCCCAATTTTATATCTTCCCCATCTTATTTTAGTCCAGTATCATTGTAGCAATGATCTAAACATTATAAGAACATAAGGATTGCCATACTGGGACAGACCTAAGGTCCATCAAGCCCAGTATCCTGTTTCCAACTGTGGCCAACCCAGGTCCCAAATACCTCCACCCAGAACCTTGCAGGACATGGGCCTTTAATTAAAACACATATATCAACATTGTACAATAGCTGTGATTCCTCTTCCAGGGACTGTGAACATTGAAGAAGTATCCTGTCTCTGAGAATTTGACTTCATGACCTTTCCCAGAGTGGTCATGGCTAAACGTAGGTCCTCCAGGCACGCTTGAATATATTCAGGAAGTACACCACCTTTATCATTTGTAACTAATATTGTCAACCTGCTCGAGAACTCAGATTTGTCTGCTAACCTCTGCATCACAAAGTACATGGATTTTTACCTGGTTCAGACATTGTAAATAATGGCAGTCAAAGACATCCAATCTGCTTCCTGCTTCTGCTGAAACCCTCCCTTCACACTTGAGTTGAAATGTCCAGCTATTTTGCTGTACTTGTAAGGAACGCTAAGCGATTTAGCGCGTGCTAAATGTGCACCTTAATAAAAGGACCTCTTAGTCTTAGTAGAAGTATAGGGTTACAACCTCGCCAACCCCATGCCAGCTCTGTGATGTATACAAAATAAATAAAAAAACTTTTCCTCTCTCTTTTAGGTCCTAGTTCACACGTATTGTATTTGATTACCCTCACATTCTCCCACACCCAAGCACTCTTCATCATCCGCGATCGACAATCAGGAATTTCTCCCTTGTCCAGCATGTTTCTCCCTCTACTCCTTATCCGCAGTCCTGCGCTTATCCTCCAGGCAGCTGTCAAACAATCTTGACATGGGGACATCAACGAGGTCAAAACTGCCCCTAAGTCTCAAAGTGCAGTAAGAGGCAAAGCAGAAGATGCACTCAAAAACACATACGCAACCCCTTCCCCCCATCTGGTAGCGGTACCTCTCTCAAGCCCAGCCCCCTCCAGCTACACTACTGGATCTCTCTCTCATGCTCCAAACTCGCCACCCCCACGTTCCACCTTCAAACTTATCTTTCAAGGCGCTCGTGATCTGCCCACAGATTTCCCTCAGCCGCATCCCACCTGACCGGAAACAGGAAGTGGCATTAGAGGAGGGAGGTGGGGGGGTGTCGCAGCCGAGCGGGATACCTGTCTGCCGGTGGGCCAACTTAAGTTAAATTTTGTATTTGTCTGGCAGGCCAAATTATATAGCACCGCAGGCCAGAGTTTGACATGTATGACTTAGAGCAGGGCTGCCCAAGTCTGGTCCTCGAGATGTACTGGCAGGCCAGGTTTTCAGCATATCCACAATGAATATGCATGAGAAAGATTTGCCTGCACTGCCTTCTTGGTATGCAAAATCTCTCTCATGCATATTCACTGTGGATATTCTGAAAACCTGGCCTGCCAGTAGATCTCGAGGACCCCAGTCATCCTAAAATCCAGCCAAAGAATTTTAAAGTAGTCTCTCATTTTAACTGAGAGCCAAATGTAAAACCCATAGGAGTCCATCATAGACACCCAAATACAATCCTTAATGCCACATATAGAACTCCCTGAAGCCCACTGATACACTCTCCTGCAAGGTCCAAGGATATGTCAATTGCAAAACAGTGAGGGCCTCATTCTGTGTAGGACACTGGTCTCGGCAGCTGCCTAAGAAGCGGCCGCTGATTGTGTCTCAATCATGCACTGGCTTCTGATACAGAATCACGCCCACAGTAAGGAACAGACACCTTACCCCTGCAATCTCTAACTAGTGCCAGTTAAGGAATTGTGTCTGTTCGCAAAGATAGGTGGCTGAAATATAGACCAGAAAACCCTGGCCTACATTTCAACAATAGGGATTCTGAAACATAGACTGACACTTGCCAACAGCTGATCAGCTGAGCCGGCAGGACTCCCTGAAACCGCAGATTCCATTAGCTCAGCCAGCTCTGGCATGCAGAGTTCCCCCCCCCCCCCCACACACACACAGATCGTCAGGAGTGATACCCAAACCCTACTGCCAGCAGAGTCCCTCGCCCCCTGCCGATCCCTTGCCCCCATACCTCTACAATGACGGGCCTTCCCCTTTCCTGTGTATCCTGCCATGTACTGGGAGGGGCCTAAGGCCCTGATTGGCCCAGGCACCCAAGGCCTCTCCTATGGGAGGAGTCTTAGGTTCCTGGGCTAATCATGGCCCTAGGGTGCACCCAGTGCACCCCAGAATGCACCAGGAAGTGGCTTAAGGCCCTGACTGGCCCAGATGCCTAAGGTCCCTCCTATGGGACATCATTTGCATTAGAAATGGACTGAACTTTGGTTCTTAACTTTTTTTTCCATGTAATGGATAAACAGTTTATTTGTTCAAAGATAAAGATATTTTCTGACTTATCAAGAATTACTCAGAAACAGTGTAAATATTTCTTAGCTTTACGGCCTCGAGTTCTGGCACTTGATATGAACCTTATATTAAGATTTCCTTGTTCTTGTGTTATTTTTTGTGAGAATAAGTCTTAAACTGTAAGTTCTTTAAACCTACAGTAAACAGCTGTCTGAATTTCTTGTGTCTAGAGAAGAAGCGAGGATTCATTTATCCATCCCACAATCCACTGAGGTTGGCTATGTGTTATCAGTCGGAATGGGGTCTGTTATTCTCTGATAATATTTTCTTTTTTTTCTTATATTTGTGATCTAAGATCCTTAGGCCCCCTTTTATCAAGCCACGTTAAGTTTTTTTATTTTTTTATTTTAGGTTGCAGCAGTAAAAGCTCTGACACATAGAATTCCTATAAATGTCAGAGCTTTTACTGCAGCGACCAGTGATTTAAAAAAAACCTAAAAGGGGGCCTTAATTTGTGGTTATAAATTGAAGCTTTATTTTCCTGAATAGTATTTCTTTTCTATTGTCATGGTGTTACTACTTGTGATTGTTAAATTAATAAAGGGGTCCTTTAATTAAGGTGTGCTAAAGATTAGCATACTCTAAATCAGGGGTGTCCAACCTTTTGGCTTCCCTGGGCCGCATTGGCCGAAAAAAATGTTTCTGGGGCTGCACAAATGCTGCTGCAATATAGAGGAGGGAGCCAGCAAGATGGTAAACACCCGGGGGCAGCAGAGGAAAACACTGCATCGCCCTCGACCGGTGCCACACAAAATACTTCACGGGGCCGCAGGTTGGAACACCCCTGCTCTAAATGCTAAGACATCCATTATATTCCTATGGGCATCTTAACATTTAGCATGCGCTAAATCGGTTAGCGCACCTTAATAAAAGGACCCCAAAGTTTAAAAGTAAAAAAAACCCAACTCCTCACCAGCACGCAGAGGACTCCCACATAGCTTAGCCTTAGAGGGAACATTGCTGGGAATGGAAACATACTTTATCTACTTCTATAAAAGATGATAACAAAGTCCATCGGCTAAGAAGCGGCTGCCGTTCGCATGTCAATCACACACCAGTGTCCGATACAGAATCGCGTCCACATTATGGGGCAGATGCCTTAGCCCCAGATTCTCTAACCAGCGCCAGTTAGAGAATCGCATCTGATCACAAAGATAGGCAGCTGAAATGTAGGCTGGAAAACTCTGGTCTCCATTTCAGGACCAGGGATCATGGACCGGACTCATGGATGGAGTCACGTCCAAGTCCTGCACACTCTCCCCAGTTCTGGGTATTTACTGTTACTCTTTTTGTTTAACTAAACCTGCATTTCCGGCTCTAGCAAGATCTACCTCTGAAAAGAATTCACAAGGCCAATATTAAACCCGCAGTGATCAGCTGCCAGCTGGCAAGGGTAACACTGCCCCCCCCCCCCCACACACACACACACACTGGATATTAAGTGCCAGTATCCAGATCCCAACTGGTACTGAATAGCTATAAATTGTCACTGACTACCTACTGAATAAATAATCTGATAAAGTTGGGAAAGTCTTTTTGCTATCCCTCTCCCTCATCCCCAACTCTTATCTCATTGTTATGAAATGAAATGCCTTATTGCATTTTTCACTTTGTTTCAAAACAAATACACATCCTTAATCCATGACAGGTTTGTGGAAGCCCGAAGTGGTTCACAGTATTATATTAATCTACAATACGCTATGGCAATGCATCGTATAAATATGTTACTGTGATGGTGAAACTTTATTTCACTATATTAATGTAAATGCCTCATGTCAACTGCCAGTTAAACTAGCTCTGCAATTGAACTGTCTCTTGTCTCAGTTGCAATTTGCTTTTATTTCATTCAACAGCAATATAATTGATATTGATCTTTAAGACTTACTTAACTCTTTTGGTCAGTTTTAAGTATGTAAATGTCATATGTAATCTGACAGTTATAACAAATCATGTAATTGATCTCTTTTTTTAATTGCATTTTTTCTGATGCTACATTTAATGACTGCTATGTAATTGAACTGCCTTTTGTGTTAATTACAATGTATGTATTGATTCTTTTGTAAAATTTACATTTTTGTCAATAAAGTTTACTTTGTTAAACCACTACTGAAGTTAGTCTTGCAAAACTCATCATATGAAGCCTTATTCATGAAAAAAAATAATTCAAACATAATATATGAAATTTTGAATTATTTCTTAGTTCATGTTGGGTTTCTGAATCTTTTTTTGCTGAGGTCAAATGTAAAGTCTGAGTTATGAGCTGACAACAGCCTCTTTTTATTTTTATCTGAGACTGAGAACTTATACAATTTGTATAGTGAGTTAATGATCTGATACCTAATCTCATTGAGGTCACAATTATGTTAAATCTACATCCTATGCAGGAGGATGACTATTTCTGGATAGAAAAAAAAAAAAAAAGTTCCTCCTTGAAATAATGAATCACAGAATGAATGAAGTTCCCCTACTCCAATGTTCCCTCCAAGCTGTGTGGGAGACCTCCATTAGTATTTCTGTCAGTAACAGTGCTGTTTCAATATTACATTTTCCATAGTGAGGGATAGGACAAGACACACCCCACCCAGCTCACCTGAAGAGCTGAGGAGTCTAACAGATGCTGTTCCCATACTGTCTCAGATAACTTCATTGAATCACCAGTGGGGGCCAAGGGGAGTCAGTCTGGCCGCAGTGGGAGTCTTTCAGATAACTTTATTGAAGCCACCCTCTGCTTCATTTTTTCAAAAAAACTATTATATTTATGTGTTTAGGTATGTTAAAACTTAATACATTGTGTATTCTAAAACATAAAGATCTATGCGATGTGCAATTAAAATATAAAAGAAAAAGAACACCATTAAAAAAGGTTTGGATAATTTCCTGGAGGAAAAGTCCATAGTCTGTTATTGAGACAGACATGAAGGAAGTCCCACAACTTGCCCTGAAGGATCGGTAGCATGGAATGTTGCTACTATTTGGGTTTTTGCTAGGTACCAGTGACCTGGATTGGCTATTGTGAGGATGGACTACTGGGCTAGATGGACCATTGGTCTGACCCTGTAAGGCTAGTCATATGTTCTCATATACAGGTATATAACAGAGTAAAAACATTCCTTTAAGATGACTATTTTCTCAAAGCAGAAACTAAATGTAGATTCTCAGCAAGTACTGCAACACTGGAGAAATAAAAATAGAAATGCACTTTTTGTAGTGAACATAACCAGTGGTATAGCCAAAGGTGGCGCCCAGTCTCCCCCTCCTTTAGGTTCAGAACCCCCTCCCTCAAATCAGCCATCTGGCTGCACCACTGAAGAAATACAAAGACATCTGTGATGTACATATCCCAAAGCCAACATTTTCCAGTTAATACTTTCTATATAAAACATTTTTCTACCTTTGTTGTCTGGACATTTTGGCCCGGATTCAGTATAGGGTGCCCGTTCTCAGAAGCTGCCTATGTGGCTTTTGAAAATCACACATGGGTGCCTTATACAGAATTGCCCTAAGATGCTTAACCACCACTCTAACCAGCACCCATATTATCCCAGCGCCGGTTATAGAATGTGCTGGGAGTGGCCTAAGATTCCGATAGGCCAGATCCCGGTTGGCCCAGGTGCCTAAGGCCCCTCCTACAGGAGGGGCCTTAAGTTCCTGGGCCAATCAGGCCCTTAAGCCTATCTCCCAGTGCATTCTGGGATGTGCTGGGAGTGGCCTAAAATTCCAATTGACCAGATGCATCCCATGATGCACCAGAAAGAGGCAGGCCCACCATTGCAGCAGAGGCAGGCCTGCTAGCTGGATGCAGGCAGGAGCCATCCATCCATCCAATGATTCAAGGTTAGAGGAGGGGTCTAGGGGATTTGGGGGGTCCTTGTGGGAGTGGGGGATGGGAGAAAACTTTCAGGAGAGGGGAGTTACCGGCAGGAGGGCTTGAGCAACCCTCCTGCCTTGGGTTTTATGGGGGTTCCGACAGGAGGGATTGGGCATTCCTCCTGCCATGGTCTTTGGGGGGAGGGGTTCTGGCAGGAGGGATTAGGCATCCCTCCTGCTTCAGTCTTTATGGGGGGTTGGGGGTTCCAGATCATCATCCAAATGTAAATTTAAATCACCAATAATTAGTAATCTAGTAAATTTAATAGAAATATAAATGATTCCTTCAGTCAAAATAGAGGATGATTTAGTCCAATTTACCAGAGGATGATATAATAATAAAATCCATATTAGATTATTATCTAACTCATCTGTTAAACTTTAAATCATTAGCTCTAATCTAGGGTCTTGAATAGTTTAAACTAATTTTAAATCTAAATAAACCTATAAATCACTGTTAACCAACCACCACATTTGTTATAGAAGCAAAGTGACCTTTATAACCTAAAGGACACATCTCTTGATGCCTATACACATTGTTGCAGGACAGTCAAGTTTCAGTAAAAAAAAAAAATAATCCTGTATCCGATTCCTCAATCAAATCCTTAACAATATATAGCTTGTTACAAACAGAACAAGAATTGAAATATAAGCACAGAACAGGTATAAGAGATTAAAATAAGAATCTAAAGTAATATCTGCTAATGGCAGTTTTAAAAACATCCAGGTTACAAGAATCAGTGATTTTCTTTCAAAATTCCCTTCTGTTACTGAGAATTATTGGAACTACATAAGTATCAGTAGTAGTGACAGGCCTAGATGCTTCTTCCCAAAACAAATTCTGTTCAGAAGAGACCGTATTACACAGGAAAGGTAGCAGTATAAAAGCAACAAAGAAATTAAATACATTGTTAAAATAGAAAAATTAAGTACAAATAAAAAAATAAAATTATAGTAAGGATAAGTTACTAATAGAAAAAAAAAGTTAAAACTTAAATTGCAATACGCCACAGAGATGACTTTCCAGCAGCAAACTGGTGACATCACAAGTGGACAGGATATAAAACACCACGCCATCTGACACATTCCAGAGAGGAAGCAGGAAACAGAGGAAAGTTTAGATGGTAATTTGTTAGGGCAGCTAGATGGTATCAACAGCAGTTTAAAGTCAAACTGTGGCTCTTCATCTCCTTGCCACCCCACCCCCTTGGTCTCTTGCCCAGGGTTCACCATTTCCAATATCTCCCCTTAATCTATTCCTGTAGCCTAGCATCTCCTCTTGCTCTCCCTCCCCTCCCCCCCACCCATCTGCAAGGCTTGCCATCTCCTTGTTCCTTTCCCTCCAACCTCCCGCATTTTCATGTCCTATTGATAGTCCTTCCTGTCCTCCTCTTGTGGTTCATTATTTTTCCTCAACTCTCTCCCCTCCATGGTTCAACATTGTTCTTTCTCTTTCCTGTTGTTCCTCCCTCTCCCCTTCACCATAATCCAGGATCTCTCCCTTCCCACCTGATCCCCCTCCCTAGGTCTACTATTTCTCCCTCTTCCCTCCCTCTCTTCCATGCCCAATTCTAAGAACTCTCTCTTTTTTCCTGTTTGCCCTCACAGCATCTTTCCTTCCCTCCTTCCCTACCATCACAGGTTCAATATATATATATATCTCTCTCTCCCTTCCCTCTATCACATTGTCCACAACCTCTGTATTCCCCTCCCCTCTGTTCCTGGGCCCATCATCTCTTCCTCCAGTCCCTCCCCCATCTTTGGTCCAGCATTTTCCCTTCTCTCTAAACTCCCCACCACCCAATCCAATCTACCTTAAAACATCAAGAAGAAATATTCTCAAACCAGATATCTTTATTGGTAAAAGCGCCTACTGTGGCCCTGTTTCACCCACCACTGGGATGAGTCAGGGGTAGACTAAAACATAACATAATCAAATCAATTATCAATAAATATTGAATAATAAAATTTGAAAATAATTTTTTAAAAATTAATATCATAAGACATTTATAAGCACAGTTAGATGAATTAAAAGAAAAGATACATACATGTAGAACAGTGGTCTCAAACCTGCGGCCTGGGGGGGCCAAATGCGGCCCACCAGGTACTATTTTGAGGCCCTCGGTATGTTTATCATAATCACAAAAGTAAAATAAAACAGTTTATTTTGATCATATGTCTCTTTAGCTATAAATTACAATATTATTATTAAGACTTAGCCAAAATGAAAGATTTATAAACTATAAAGAGTTTTACCTCATGCAAAATTGTCATTTCTTTAATAAGACATTGACTATTTTTTTCTGAGGCCCTCCAAGTACATACAAATCTAAAATGTGGCCCTGCTAAGGGTTTGAGTTTGAGACCACTGTGATAGAACGTATAGAATGTATGGAAACCTGTTGCTGAAATGAGCGCATACTATTTAAACTACAAAAATGACAATACACGGTCACTATTCACTGAACACTCAAGTTGTAAAAAGAACAGATCAATTTAAAATATGTTGTACAACACAATCTGTGAACATAAGAGACCACCAGTGGCGTAGTAAGGGAGGTACGGGGAGGGGGGGTCCACCCTGAATGCAATCTTCCTAATGATGCAGCACCCCTCCTCCTCTCCTTGCTGTATGTGCACCTTGCTTTCCCCTGTACCTTTTTTTTACTTCCCCAGCATGAGGTTGTTGCCCGCATCGGCATCGGCGCTCTCTCTGACCTCACTTCTGGGAGCCGCGTCTAGGAAGTGATGTCAGAGGGTGAGCAGACACTGATGTGGGCATGGCACTCACATCACTCACGCCGGAGAAGTTAAAAAGGTACCGGGAAAGGTAACGGGGGGGTGCGCGCATTGTAGGAGGGAGCAGGGAAGATGGTGGAGGATAGGCACCAGCACCCTGGGCGCCGCTCACCCTGACGACACCAGTGGAGACCACATGCAGTTTATGGGAGAATAAAAATACAGCTATACAGATGTTGGATAAGAACAATGCATAGACCTCCTTTTACGAAACTGCGATAGCAGTTTCTAGCATGGGGAGCCGCGCTGAATGGCCCGTGCTGCTCCCGACGCTCACTGAGTTCTTAGGAGTGTCGGGAGTAGCGCGGGCCATTCAGTGCGGCTCCCTGCACTAGAAACTGCTATCACAGTTTTGTAAAAGAGGGGGATAGGACTCAAACTATTGTGAAAAAAAAATAGAAATACTTCTCAAGCCAAATATTTGTTGATTCTCAGTAAGAAATTTCCTCATTTTGTGATTTTTTCACTACACATCCGGGAGGGTGGGAGGGTGGGAGATATTTATAAAATATACTTGTATATCAAAAATTATTTTATTTGAATAAGGATATTTAACTTTTATTATTATTTCATACACATGAATTGATGTACTTTTCTAATAATTGTTTATATTACATGTATTACACTATTCTAATTTATATAATAATAAGTTACTGATTGGTATTATTTGATAAGTAGGGTGGGTGGGTAAAACAATATTTTTTATAATTTCTTGTATGAATTGGTGTATTTTATAAAAATAGGTTTGTAATACTCTTTCTGTAACAAATGTAATACACTGTTGTAGTCTTCAAAATAATAAAATTTAAAAAAAAAAATACTTGTCAAGCTATTACTATAAGAGCAAAAAAAGTGGTACAAATACATGCTCTATGCAGTTAAAATAAAGGGATCAATTAATATACAGTATATACCAGTAAAAGGGTAAAAGCCACCAATTACCCTCCACAATAGAGCATAAGGAGTATTTTGCTAAAAAATGAATGAATGAAATCAATGTTCCCCCCCCAAAAAAAAACCCCTCTGTTCTTATAAAAAGCAGCAAATTATATATTAAAAATGTTTATGCGATAAAAGGGGGAAAGGGTTTACCTGCAAAGCAGAATACAACTCACTCAGCAAGCAATATCAAGCCATGTGAGCAAATAAAAGGAGGGATGAAAGTCACTTCCTTTGCACTGAAAGGTCACTTGGATACACAAAGTCAGAGGCGTGAAGAAAATACAAGTTTTATTCACAGCATGCATGTTGGACCCCTGAGCTTCAAGCTGGCTCAGAAGTGCCGAAACCAGGAAGTTACAGAGATATTTATTCATTTTTCTGGCTATACAACTGAATTCTAGAAAAAGCTTTTCACGTGTTACTTTTCTTAACACTCATTGGTTTTAAGCTCACACTAGCAGGTCACTAGCAGGACACTTATCTAACTCTTGCAGGTAAATGTACAGAAGGGCAGGGTACATCATGGCTCAAACTCTTATCTATTCAGCTTACAATGTGGTAAGGTAGGGACATACATTTTAGGCAGATGCAGTCAATAGATTATACACTCTTTTCAGCTATGTAGGCCAGAGCAATATTTTAAACATCAGTTAACTATTTCATGACCCTACATTCCCCCCTTTCAGGCTGGCGTACCTAAGGAGCCAAGCCTGACAAAATAAAGTTAGGGGTCAGGAAAGTCGGGGTCCCCAGTGGGTAAGGGACGATACTGGGAGAGGGCAAGGGCCAATTCAGCAGTGGAACGTTTGATAACAGAGTCCATAGTTCAGTGGAGCAGCTTTATGGCTATGGGGACCATACAGGGCAGGCAGCAAAGGAGCAGAGAAGACAGGGCAGCAACCAGCAAGATGATCTTCAATGCTGAACCAGAGGGCAACCAGGAGCTGAAGGTACCAGAGATCCAGTCTGCAGTAAGGTCACGCTAGGTCTGGTCAGGAACATGAGCCAGTTTGGTGATACGATCCACATCGTTCTCAATCACTTTACTCAAGTTCAAGGCAGCAGTTGGAGAGGTTGAATTTACCACAGACATTACCTTCTGTCTAGAGCTAGGCAGTTCTGATAGATAGCAGTGTGCATTTTAGCATTCGAAGCTCAGGTGGTCTCATTAGTTATCAGTTTGAATATAGCTTGTAGACAAATAATGCAGTTCAGCATATAGATTGGGGTCCGATAGCCCCAGGTGCCATCTTCGGCCCATGTGGCAGGTCCATAAGCAGCAATGATCCGTTCTGCAGGCCAGTCATCACCCCATTCACCTATTTTAAGGGAATTGGTGGAAGTAGACCGCTTTTGGCGACCTCTGGTGTTGAATACAGGGGCTCCCAGGTGTTCACCATCGGCCAGCGGTAACAGGAAGAAGCTGGGACGGATCATGCAAAGCACACATGTACCAGTCCATTAAGCAGGCAACCAAGAGTAGGCAAACGGATCACAGAGCCAATATCAACTATCAGGAGCTGACCATAATTCATAGGAAGTTCCATTAAGCAGTGTCTGAAGGGCTGAAGACAGTGGGAAGCAACAATGGAGGTTGACAAGGCCCATCGTGAAGGTCGTGGACCTGACGTAAAAGTGAGGGTCTGTGAAGTCAGGTTTAACATGTCCAGCTGCATTGCCTCCCATAGCCACTGTTCTCCCATACCAGTCCCTCCTCATACAAAATAATTGCTAACATTAAGAGTCTGACCTATAGTTTCAGCAAACTATATAAACAGATTTCTAGTGATTACAGGATATTAGTATCTACTTTCATAAAACTGGGGAAACACCAAAGAGTGATGGACAGGAGCACATGAGCGGGATACAATTCAGACATATACATCAGTACCTGAGTCTCACCTTTTACCATCAATATACAATGCCATGCAGTCTCTGGCCTTCTGGACTTGGACATTGGCATTCCAGTTATATGGGTCAGTGATAGTGAAAACCATGGGATTACAGTAGCCTGTAGTACACAAGGGGCCGGAGCTAGGACCTATAGTAAGGGAGGCAGACGGGGTATTCTTTCTCATAAAGGACAGGCTCCACCATTAGTGAAGGTTTCCTCATAGGGGCAGTTCTTAAAGGCATCAGGTTATACAGACCTATATACTTAGCACATTTGGTATAATAACGCTGTCAATCTAGGGAGCCACACAAAACTGAATTAGGGGTAGTACCATGACCTTGAGAAACATCAAATAGCACACATGTATCACAATACAAAGACACCAGGCGAGTGGGGTCTACAATAAGAGTCTAGTTGATAAGTGGACCCTCAACATTATAAATGCAGATTTCCGCCCACTTTTAAACTTCATCACCAGTTGGTTGGAAACAGAAAATACCCTCAAATGTTTGACACTTTCTGTACTTAACTCCTTCATGCAAACAAACATCAGGCAAAGGGGCTGCACTTGTTAAGTACAATAGGAAAGAAATACAGAAGAAAGAAGCATAAGTAAGGGCAACACAAATATCAGATATATATATACTAACATAGGAAACTCATTTTTCTTTCAGGCACAACTTAGAAAACTTCAAACAGTTATACTCAAGACACTTGCTAAAGGCAGTGGTGAACCACAGGCAGTCAATTAAACTCAAACACTTATAAAGAATTATATTCAGAACACCTGATAAGTACAGTGGTAAATATTCAGAACTTTTGAGGTCTTAGAAAGTTTCAGCTGAAGATCCGTGTTGTAGTGGAACCAAGTTTCATGTCCGGACACCTTGACAACTGTAAGAGAAGAAATTAGGACAGTAAAAGGACCTATCCACCTAGGTTTCAGGGGGTCTGACTTCCAAGTTTTAGCCATACTGTATTTACAGGGACATACCCATGGACTTGTGTAGCTATCGATAGTGGGGCCCTTTCCAGGACCCATTTGTGGAACTCTTAAAGGGCTTTAGCTAAAGACTGGACCTGACTCTGGAGGATATCTGATTCCAGAGTAGCAAAGGAACCAGGATCTGGGTTCACAATGGGTGGTGGCCGGCCGGACATGAGCTCAAATGGGGCTTAGATGGGATGCATCTAATCTGAAAAAGAACAGAAGGCAGCAGGACAGGTCAGGACAGATTAGTTTCTTCAATTCATTTTGTGAGAAGGGTCTTAAGAGTTCTGTTTATTCTTTCGACCTGACCAGAGCTCTCAGGATGGTAAGCAGCATATAATTTCTATTCAATTTGGAGGGCCTGAGCAATTTGTTGGACAACATCGGCAATGAAAGCAGGGCCATTGTCACTGCCTATAAAAACAAGGAGATCAAGGCACGGAATTATTCAGGAGGTGTTTGGTTACGTCTCTGGCGCGTTCAGTGCAAGTAAGGAAGGCTTTGACCCATCTAGTCAGGGTGTCTGTGAAGACTAGGAAGTGACTGAGGGAACGGGAAATGGGCATGTGGGTAAAATCTACAGACAGAACCTGCATCGGATATGTTCCAATAGGTTGGTATCCAAGAGGTGGCAGTCATCTGATTGGGAATTTTATTCTAGAACAGACAACACACTGTCGGACCGTATTCCGGACTAGCTGATCAAGGTGATTGATAAAGAAATGTCTCTTGAGAGTCATTTTCATAGCGGGTTCCTCAGAGTGTGCCAGATCATGGCATCTTTTGACAATCGTGAGGGCCAGGTGTTGAGGAATAACTATGAGGGTGTTGTGCTTGCGTTTGAAGTATCAGTGTGTGGGTCTGGATTGGCACTTGAATTGGCGCATTTTGTATCCACCCCCCTTTCAGGACAGACTGGCCCAAAATAATGCATGCCCAAGTCTGTTCCTGAGAAGCGTACTGGGGTGTAAGGGAATCCAGAAAAGGAATGATTGTATACAGAGGAGCCGAAAGAGGGGGCAGAGACTGGCAGCTCGGGCTGTGTGGTCGGCAAGGGCATTGCCACGAGAGACAAGGTCCGTCACGCATCTGTAAGCATGGCAGTGCATAACAGAAACACGTGAGGGTAGTTGTACGGCCTCAAGAAGGTCAAGAATGAGGGGAGCATGATGGATCAGGCGGCCGGAGGCTGTAATGAAACCTCGATATTTCCAGATGGCCCTATGGGAATGCAAGTTAAGGAAAGCATATTTGGAGTCAGTATATATATTGCAAGACTGAGAGGCAGAGTGGCGCAAGGCAGAAGTGAGGGCATACAGCTCAGCTTCATGGGCAGAAGGGCCAGAGGGCAGGGGCCTGAGTCAGAAGTTTTTGGAGGCAGCGAAAAAACCGCTCCTGAAGTTGGGTCCAGACAAAAGGGGCTGAGTCAGTGCCTTTGGTGAAATCATACAGAGGACGAGCAATAGTAGAGAAATCAGGGATCCAGATGGGACAGTATCCTGCAATACTGAGAAAGGTGCTCAGAGCCTTGCAGTTATCAGGGACAGGGAGACTACAGACAGCCTGGTGTAGGAAGGGACCTGGTACCCTTGGAGATTTGAAAGCCAAGGTAGGTGACACGAGGAAGGCATACTTGAAATCAATGTAAATATGGCCACAGGAAAATTTAAAAGGCAGACCCACTATCTGAAAGACTCAGATAAATAATAATAATAATAACAGTTTATATACCGCAATACCGTGAAGAGCTATGTGGTTTACAAAAGATTAGAGAAGGTACAAAATAATTGAACTTAAGATGTGTACTAACACATAAGAATTGTTCTCAATCCCTATTCTATATCAGGTTCCTACCCCAAAGAGCTGACTTATAAAATTAAGCTAAATGCAGTTCTGGATCCACCCACTAAGCAGGGTAGTCTGACACAAGCGCTCTCTAAAGCAGCAGTCCCTTCACTATCAGCTGACTGGCAAAAATATTTACTTCAATACAAAAGCATTCCTAAAAATTACATTGTTATACCTAAACTTACATTTTTTATATACAGAAATACAAAACAAAGATTGGAATATACAGTAAAACTTTGGATTGCAAATAACTTGGTTTGCAAGTGTTCTATAAGACAAGCAATGATTAAATTTTAACTTGCTATACCAGCAACGTCTTGCAATACACGTACATACAGTATAGAAGCATCACATTTTTACAACTGAGCCAATGGTTCCTCTCTATATGACGCTGCAGGAATGCAGTGACTGTTCCAAACGAGCAAGGGCTTGCAATACAAGTATGTATATTTTTGTACACTAGTGCCCTGGAATACAAGCATACTTCTGGAACAAATTATGCTCCCAAACCAAAGTTTTACTGTACTCACAAGTTTAAACATTGTTCATTTTTATTATTTTTTTTTTTTTTTTTACAATCAACATGGGTCTCAGTAGAGACTTACTCCCCCTTCCTACAGAATTTCACAAAGGAGAGAGAGTTACTTAAAGATCAAAGAGATCAAATTACAGATGTAGTCCTTTTCAGAATTTTTAAATTTAGACAAATAACTACTAAATTTGGACAAAGAACTTCTTTTTAGCATGGAATATAAGTTCCAGAAATCATATTTTTCGTTTATATACATTTCTAAATATATATAAACATTTTATAACATAGCCAAAAACTTTAAATCTAAAACTACTTATCTGTTTCAGGAGAAACCGCATTTGAAGTGCTAAACACTTCATGGCCCTTATCAGCACAAAAGGAAAAGTACTCTCCTCTCATGCTGTGAACAACTGACAGTTTAAACTTCACTAATACATTTGGACAGACAGAAGTCATAAAGAACCCGGGATACTGCAGGACTTGGGAATCAGATGAAGGGAAGAATTTGGCAAGGTCTGAAGCAAGGGCAGTGCTGAATAGAGTGGGGCTATTTTTAAAGCCCTGGGGTAGACGGGTCCAGGTTACTTAGGAGGTATGTCCAGTGGAAGGGTTTTCCCATTGGAATGCAAAAATTGGCTGACTGGAAGAGGAACTGACAGCAAACGAATGCATAAAAACCTGACGAGTTATGTCCTCTTCCAGGGAGCCAGAGGGGGCCAGCCCACACCAAATATCGGCCATTCTAACTGGCACAGACAAATAAGGGTTGATTTGTTAAGTATAATCAAAGACAAATTCCTTTTTTAAAATTAGCTAACATATCAAGGGATCCCCACAGGTAGACAGACATCCCCCCATTGTGCAATGGAGGACAAAAACACTTCCCTGTATTCCTGGCCCCGCCCGTCTCCGGGCTAGGGAAACGCAGTACTAACAGGTCCACACTCACTTCGTCCTCAAGGACGTCTCAGACACTCTCAAACACACAAAACACAACAGATTTCAGTTCAGTTACTCAACCAGAAAATAACAGTTCCTAGAATCCCTTTCCCACGACTTCAGCGACAGATCACGTGGCTTACTAGGCAGGAGACGAGAGACAGGATAGGGATGATCAATCCCCACTTACCAGATAGTGGCCACTCCAGGTACAGATACAGATACAGATTCTTGTACTTTAAACTGAGACTAGATAAGTCAGTTGAAGCGGTCCAACGTCCTGAGGTCTGCCAACCCCCCAAAAGGAAGGCAGCCGGCTAAGCAGACATATCAGCCGTAGGACCAGAAACAAGTGACCAATCGAGTAACCAGTGGTCAAGAGACCTTCAAGTCCCTGTTCAGGCGCCAAATGAAAGGTCACTTGGATACACAAAGTCAGAGGCGTGAAGAAAATACAAGTTTTATTCACAGCATGCATGTTGGACCCCTGAGCTTCAAGCTGGCTCAGAAGTGCCGAAACCAGGAAGTTACAGAGATATTTATTCATTTTTCTGGCTATACAACTGAATTCTAGAAAAAGCTTTTCACGTGTTACTTTTCTTAACACTCATTGGTTTTAAGCTCACACTAGCAGGTCACTAGCAGGACACTTATCTAACTCTTGCAGGTAAATGTACAGAAGGGCAGGGTACATCATGGCTCAAACTCTTATCTATTCAGCTTACAATGTGGTAAGGTAGGGACATACATTTTAGGCAGATGCAGTCAATAGATTATACACTCTTTTCAGCTATGTAGGCCAGAGCAATATTTTAAACATCAGTTAACTATTTCATGACCCTACAGCACTACTTCCTATGCAGCAAAAAAACAAAGTGATTCTCTCAGCAAGAACGTTGATATTTGGGGAAAAAACAACAGGATATACAAATAGTCGCATACTGAGTCAAATCGCAGAGCAAATTAATCCAGTTTCTAAAACATTAAGAAAACAGGGCTAGAAAACAATGGAAAAATGCCTGCAGCCTGCACAGGTGGAAACAGGAAGTTGCTTAAGGGGGGCAGAACAGGGTCTGGGACAATTTAGCACGGCCGTTTTAGTGCGGCCAGTTCAGTGTGCTCGTTTCATCATGGTCCATTCATCGTGGCCGGTTCAGTGTGTCCAGTGTAGCAGGGCCGTTTCACCATGGCTGTTTCATTGCTGGTAAGTGCTTACCTTGCTGAAGCTGCCATTCCAATGGACAAATATTGTGGTGAAAGAGGGACATACCAAAGAAGGCTTGCCCCCCAGTGATGCTTAAGTCTCAATTGCACAGGTGAAAGAAGGCTTCCAATGCAGGCCACATTACCTCTCCACTGGTGCTTTATGCCCAATTGAACTGGTAAAAGAGAAGGGGCATTACCCCCCTCCTCAGCCACACACACTGGTGCTTCATGCCCAGTTGGATTGGTGAAAGAGAAACATAGAAACATGAAGGCAGATAAAGGCCAAATGGTTCATCCAGTCTACCCATCAACAACACCCACTATCTTCTTTTCTCCCTAAGAGATCTCTCAATCCCCCCCCCCCACACACACACACATACACACTGATGCTTCAGATTCAATTGCTTCAAGGTTTGAAAGGAGGGGCAATGCCACCCTTGCCCCCATTGGTGCTTCAATAAAGTTTTCTGAAGGTTCCCACTGCGGCCAGAAGTGCTCCCCTTGCCCCCCACTGATACTAGTCATCTGAGACAGCATGGGGACTGCATCTGTCAGACGCTCAGCTCTTCAGATGAGTTGGGGGGGGTCAACTCAGCATGATGGGTTGACGGGACAGCATCTGTCAGACTCCTCACAAGCTGCTTATTCAGGTGAGCTGGATGGGGGCCACTTCAGCACGATGAAATGGCCCACTCTTAAAGGGCCATGATGAAATGGCTGCAATGAAATGTCCCACACTGAACCAGCCACTCTGAACTGGCTGTGCTGAAATGGCCCCTCAGAAATGTCTCATTCATGACAGAACACAGCAGAAGGAAAGCTCCAGCAAGGCTACAGGTGGCGTGTCAGAACTTCTGTTGCACCAGTGATGCATGCGGGGGGGGGGGAAAAAAAAAGCTCATTGTGATAGACTGGGTAGGTGTCAGGAAAGGAAATGTCATACTGGGGGCATCCTGGAGCTGTGAGGCCCAGGGCAGCCACCTTGCTTGCCCCCTCCCTAACACTGACCCTGATGGGTCATAAAACACAGGTACACAAGCCTTTATCTAAGATACTTGGGATCAGGCACATTTCGGATTTTGGAATTTTTCAGATTTTGGAATGGTTATGCTAAGTCAGAGAAAGATAGACCCTAAGATTGCCAGCATACCTGTTTATTTCAAAGGCAAATATTCAGTAAACTTCAAACACAAACATCATGAAAACAATGATTAATGTGCATCATCTGAGGTCAGCCGGCCGTATGCTGATGGAACTGCAGTAATACTCTCAAGCATAAAAGGCTCAGTCTATGCTTAAGATGCGTCATCTTCAGTCTGGCGTCGACTATCTGATAATGGTGCAGGAACAGTGTTATCAACTTCAGTCTTCTAGTGCCATCTGTCTAATTAACATAGTTTTCTGTCTAAGCAATCTCTGTTTAATCGAGTAAACTGCTATAATCTCATGTTCACTGATAAATACACATTGTGCCAAATAACTGGTCACATATTTGCACCATAATGTCTACAGGGATTTTTTTCCCCCCAGTGTTCACGTCACCGTTATCACTACTATCTTCATGATTTCCTTTAACACTGTTTCAGCAATCTCTCCAACACTGAAGGGATGTACAACAAGATGCATCGTTGTCAGCGATCAGCACTTCATCAATACCAGCTACCTGTGACTTTTTAACACTCAGGTGAAAGCAATGAGGTTTGCTACCATCAGCTTCTTGTCGCTGAATTTGAAACCTTCAAAGACTTCATCTGTTGGTTCATTCTCATCAAACATCATTGATGGCTATAATTTTTCCCCAGCGATTCTTAAAGATGACTTCGCATGGCCATGCCTCCTTTGGCACTGCATGCTATGGGAATTGGGCACACATTATTATACGATAGCATGCAGCAAGATATGTGCGCAAATTGGCTCATTTGCCAATTTAGTAGGATGCTATATATAGAATGGCGGCAAGGGTAACATAAGAACATAAGCAATGCCTCTGTGGGTCAGACCTGTGGTCCATCGTGCCCAACAGTCTGCTCACGCGGCGGCCCAACAGGTCCAGGACCTGTGCAGTAATCCTCTATCTATACCCCTCTATCCCCTTTTCCAGCAGGAAATTGTCCAATCCTTTCTTGAACCCCAGTACCGTACTCTGGAATGCTCTCTGGAAGCGCATTCCAGGTGTCCACCACACGTTAGGTAAAGAAGAACTTCCTAGCATTCATTTTGAATCTGTCCCCTTTCAACTTTTCTGAATGCCCTCTTGTTCTTTTATTATTTGAAAGTTTGAAGAATCTGTTCCTCTCTACTCTCTCTATGCCCTTCATGATCTTGTAAGTCTCTATTATATCCCCTCTAAGTCTCCTCTTCTCCAGGGAAAAGAGACCCAGTTTCTCCAATCTCTCAGCGTATGAAAGATTTTCCATCCCCTTTATCAGACGCGTCGCTCTCCTCTGAACCCTCTCGAGTAACGCCATGTCCTTCTTAAGGTACGGCGACCAATATTGGACACAATACTCCAGATGCGGACGCACCATCGCCCGATACAATGGCAGGATAACTTCTTTTGTTCTGGTTGTAATACCCTTCTTGATTATGCCTAGCATTCTGTTTGCCTTCTTAGCGGCTGCTGCACACTGTGCTGTCAGCTTCATTGTCATGTCCACCATTACCCCCAAGTCCCTTTCTTGGGTACTCTCATTTAATAACATCCCTTCCATCGTATAGTTGTACCTCGGGTTTCTGTTTCCCACATGTAATACTTTACATTTCTCAACGTTGATCTTTATCTGCCATCTCGTCGCCAATTCCCCTAGTTTGTACTAGTACACATTAATGAACAGACATCAGTAAATAGAGTCCATAATCTGCTGTACATCAACTTGGATGAATTCTTTTAAAAAAATAAAACCTCACTTAATAAATCAGGATAAATGCATTTATTTGTATTTATCTTCCTCTTTGACGGTCTACCATGATACCTTCAGTCCATCCAGGATTCAGAAAATACCCAGAGGATTACTGCATGAAGTGATTTCCCATGGGTTCCAAGGTGGTGTGATGCCATTCACATTCCTGTCATGCAGTACAACAGCATCAAAATTTCACTGATGACATCCTTAATCTCCCAAGTGCTTTTCATTGAAAACTAGGCAATTCTCTGCCCAACTACATAAATGACTCATGCAACCCACCATCCTCCTTCCTGCAAGCTGTGACAAATACAATAACATGAAACTTGAGTGTATGTGGGAGAGATACAGATATCTATACAAAGAGGCTGAATTCTTAGCATAAGCAGCATAAAATCTGTTTTATGACTTGGGATCTAGCTAGATACTTGGGATCTGGGTTGGCCACTGTTGGAAACAGGATACTGGGCTTGATGGACCTTTGGTCTGTCCTAGTATGGCAATTCTTATATTCTTATGTGAGCCAAGTATAAGGATAATCAGGCCATTGTGACATCACTGATGAGGCTGGCTCTTAGGTATTGGTGGATTGAGGCATTATGACATCACAATCTCAGCTCTGGAATGTTGCTGCTATTTGGGTTTCTACCAGGTACTTGGGACCTGATTTGGCCACTGTTGGAAACAGGATACTGGGCTTGATGGACCTTTGGTCTGTCCTAGTACGACAATTCTTATGTTCTTATGTTCATGTGCCTCTCTTTTATTCTCTGCAGAACATAGACTCTAGCCCTCAGTGCCTTTATAACTCTTGACCAACAAACCATGTGCATTACCTGCCATGTGTTTTGAACTATGTGAGAATGTTCCTTTACCATTGATAACAGAGAAGGACAGAACAGAAGGGGAAAAAGAGAGGAGAATGGATTGACAGAAACGCAGGGTCAGTGAATTTTTAAGTGAGAACCCGAGGAGGGCTTAAAGGAGTAAGCTGTCCCCACTGCAAACCCCAGAAAATGACATAAAGGCAGACCCCATGACAGCCATGGACATGGCCAAGCTGCCTAACATGAATATAGCATTAACACCTAACAGAACATTTAGAAAAACAAATGTTATCTCCAATGATATATATGCATTATTTTTATTTGAAAAAAATATGTAAAATTGTAAGATAAAATACATTACACAAAATTGAAAAGAGGTAAAAACAGGACTAAAAGAGCAGATAAAGATTTACTGAAGAGTCAAGTTGATTTTGGTAGATTAACCAACTTGTTTAAAAATCCTCTGTAGTCAGTCAGAATGAATCATCATAAAAATAGCACATATTTCACAGTATAAGCAATTTTTATGCCCTCCATTAACAAAACCTTTCAGATTCAAAAATTGATATTCAGAGGATATGACACATGTATTCAGGGCTGACTCAAGGATATACAGTCCTCTAGGTGAACTTTCAACTATGCATCCCCTCTTCTTGGGTGGTGCATGGACCCATGTAACCCAGTTTTTTTCCATCCCATCTCATCCATCCTATTCCTTCTCTTTCCTACTGGTCACCCATGTCCTGAATCTCCCCTTCTCCTCCCTACTTGCACAGATGTCCAGCATCTCCTCCTCTCCTATCTGTTCTCCCAGGTGTCCAATAGCTCACTTTACTTTTCCTGTCCTTCAGGGTCTCCAGCATTTCCCTTCCCTTCCCAACCGCTTCAGTTTTCCAGCATCTCCCCTTTCTTACTCCACCCCATGTCTAAGATCACCTCTTTTCTTTCCCCTAGACGTCCAGCATCTCTGTCCTTCTCTACATCTTCCTCAGGTGTCCAGCATATTCCTCTTTAATTACCGCCCCTTCAAAGTGTTCAGCATCTCCCTTCTCTTACCTCCCCTTACCACCACTCCTGCCACCACCCTACACCACTGTCCATTTTGCCTGCATAGTGGTAGGGGCTAGCCCTGCACATATTCCCTATATTCATGTTCTAAAAGACAGTTCCTTGCTATTTGCTAAGGTGGAAGACTTTACAGGAAATGCAAAAGATCAAACAAAGATTTGAGTATCAAAGAAAATAATTTATTGGTGTAGCTCAATACACTTCAGCTAGGCTGCTTTATCCGGCTAGTTTTATCATGTACCTTCAAAACCCTCAGTAGTCATTCAGTTTTTCAATATTGATCTCCCAGGGGAGTTTACATGGATTTATTCAGGTACTCAAGTGTTTTCCCTATCTGTCCTAGTGGGCTGGGAATTAAGTGACTTGCCTAGAGTCACAAGAAGCAGTGCTTTAACCACTGTACTACACTCTCCCCACCAGAAAGATGAATGTAAGATAACACAAACATCCAGAGAAATCTTAGTGTTATGTACAATGCAGAATGCTAACTAGACCTCATTTAAAATACATGCCTTGTCTGAGGGTGTAGATCACTAAGGCTTTCTCTGTCTGATCCTGGACAAACCTATCACATATTTTATTTCTAACAGTAGAATGGCACATATTATGGTTGATGCTAAATTACAACACCATTGAAATAACCAGTTTTAGATAATTAAGGGGTTATTTTACTAAGCTGTGGGAAAAGTTGGCCTTAGCATGCCCTTATATGGGTTCTTCCTGGCAGCCAGAAAATGGCCGATTTTCTCTTTTCTCAATTAATGACCGTGTGCTCATATTGCCACTAGCACACAGCCATTAACAAAAATTAGTACGTGAGCACTTGCTCATTTCATAGGCAGTAAGGGCTCACACACTTATCTTGTGCTAATCATTTCGCGTGCGGTAATGCAGAGGCCCTGATTAGCTCACAAACACCCACTCTCTGCCCCTGACATGCCCCTCCATGGAAAAAAAAATTAAACATACTAATTACATGCAGTTTGCGCATGCAAATGTCAAAGTTAGTGCAGAATGCCTAAGCACTTCTTACAGTAAGCCTTTTTAGGTTATTAGGCTGACCTAACAGCTTTGCAAAAGCTCACCTAACACAGCTTAATAAAACAGCCTTTTAATTAAGCTGCAGGTCATACTGTATAATAAATTCAGCGAGAATGTGAACTTTTAACTCCTCATGATTTCATTTACCACATGGTGATTAGACAAATTCTTCCAGATCTTAATGTTCTCAGTAAACTCAAGTTTAAACTGACTGTTGCAGTCTGTCCATAATAAAATAAGATATTTTTTTTTGGTCTCTAAAAGAGATCACGGACAGTCTTTTACTTCCTCTAAAAGTAACAGACTATACAACACAAACTCAGTATAAAACCTCATAATAAAGATTGCAGTAAGTAGCCATAATAGGCAAAAGAGTTGAACAAGTACATTTTGATAGGCAATTTCACACTTCTGCTTCCCCCAGGATTCAATAGGCGCTGTGTGCAATTGGGATCATAAGCGAAATGACTCTGTGTTCACATTTAGTTGTTCTGATACTTATGAGAAGATGTAACTCTTATCAGCATCCAGGCACTCTGAGTGAAAACAAATTGTTTAGCTTGTCATAAGTAGGAAACCTATTGAGGTGTCAGAAAACTATTGTGCCCTTATAATGTAGCTGAGCTTAAAGACAAGACATAGACAATGGCTATAAAAAATTAAGAGGAAAAAAAAAAGGTAACTGCACCTTCCCAATTTGGCAAACTGTAAAAAAATCCACATTATCCTTGTTGGCAGGGGGTGGAATGAAGAAACCTCCATTTGCTTTGAAAAGCAATCAAATGGAAGACTTGGTTCGGTTATTCAAAATGAAATCCTGAAGTTCAAATAAGTTTCCATATTGAGTTGTTTTTACTTATAAAGACATTGTTGGCTAATATGAAATTATAGTGTCAGGTCTGAAGTACTACTGCTTCTGGGCTCTAGGAGGGCAATTTTAGAAAATATTTTGCATATAAAACAATGTTTGAGTGCAAAAATTACCTTTTCTAAATTTGCCTGGGGGTACAGACACCCTGTACACTTCCCACTCCATATTCGCGGGGTTCGGAACTCGCGACTTCAATTATTTGTGGTTTTTATCCCCCCCTCCTGGACCTCACCACAATTTATTTTTTAAAGCCTCTACAACTTACTTAGGGTTCCAGACCCTTCCAGACCCTTCCAGACCCTTCTACAACTTACTTAGGGTTCCAGACCCTTCCAGACCCTTCCAGACCCTTCTACAACTTACTTAGGGTTCCAGACCCTTCCAGACCCTTCCAGACCCTTCTACAACTTACTTAGAGCCAACTCTGACCCACCCTGCCTCCCTTCCACCTCCCAAACCCCTCCACAACTTACTTTCTAAAGCCCGGTGGTCTAGTGGTGAAGCGGGGCAGGAGCGATCACCCTATGCTCTTGCTCCGTGCAGAACCACAAATATAAATGGCTGCTATGAGTTCCTGTTGTAGAGAATGACATGGGAACAAATTTGTCCCCATCCCCACAGGAACTAAATTTCCCTGTCCCATCCTCACAAGTTTTGTCACTGTCTCTGTCCCTGCTCCATTCCTGTAAGTTCTGCCTTAATTGCACAAGCCTCAAACACATATGATTTTAAAGTGTTTGAGGCTTGTGCAGATGAGGACAAGAATGGGGCAGGGACAGAAAAAGAACTTGCCGGGACGGGATGGGAAAATGAGTTCCTGTGGGGATGGGTAAAAATTTGTCCCCATGTCATTATAGCTATATCTTGTATTTCTCCTTGTCATGTTCTGTGCATCTTGCGATTTTTGTACCCTTTCCACTTTCAATAAACATATGTTTTAAAAAAAGCATTAAAAAAACAAGGAAAAGACTGCAGAATGGAATGTACAAGGTACAGGAGTCTTTATTTTTTTAAAAAAACATACAAAATTGTAATCCTTAAGAAATTGCTCTCATACATGGAGTACGGACCCAATACAGTCCGTGTTTCAGGGAAACACTCCTTCCTCAGGGGTCCAGGATGTCCAATATATCACATGTAGAGAATGATGTGGAAAACAACGTTGTAATGAGATCCTTAGAATTTTTGAATTGGAGGCAAGAACTTCTCCTTCTGAGCTAACGCACAGGGTGAGTAGCTACCAAAAGTGTCCCCATGTCATTCTCTGTGGTCTCTTGTGAGACTACAGTGGAAACTCACGGCAGCCATTTATGTTTGCGGCTCTGCACAAGGCAGGAGCATAGGAAGATCGCTCCTGCACTGTTTCATTGGACCATCAGGCTTTAAAAAGTAAGTTGTGGAGGGATCCGGAAGGCAAGAAGGAGGTGGGGTGGGTCAGAGTCGGTCCTAAAGTTATTTGTGAATTTTTCTTATTTGTGGGCTGGCTTTGCCCATAACTCCTGCGAACATGGAGGGGGAAATGTATACCTATTTTTATCTAGCCTAGGAGGAAGCATTCCCCAGGGTAGGTCTATGAAACAGTTTGCACATATGCACACATTTTATAACAGAATCCTCCAAATAACGAACAACACTGTGGGGTTGGTTTACGTCACAAAGATGGTCCTACCCACCACAGGAGTGGACCTTGGTACCATAAAAGACCAGGTAACACAGAAAAAAAGAGATGTGGAACCTGTTCCTGGACTTACAAGAGTTTAAAATCGCAACGTTTATCATATATAATAAAATGCTCAGCGCGCATGCGCACTCGCGCCGCGTGTTCCCTGATCTGTCGCAGTGGCACGAGTGCGCATGCGCGCCAGACAAGCTTCCCTGCGCTCCACCTCACAATACGGCGCTACGGGTCAAAGTGTCTTTAGACGCTGCCACGGCAAGGCAGTGCAGAGCGGCGGCTGCCGGAGGAGGCCGTGGTGGCTTGAGGCGAAAGGCGGTGCGGAGCGGCACCCCCTGCCCTCTTCGTCACGGCTCAGGAGAGACGTGGCAGTGCAAGGCCTGGACGTCACTGCTGCGCGATGCGACGCCTGCGCGCTGCAGTAGGGACTCTAGAGGAAGTGGCTAGAAATGCAGACACCAGCTCCCCGCGACACGGCAGAGGCCCCACACCAGAGTGAACTCATGCTGCCACCCAGAACTCCTCCACCTCTGCTGACCCTTGCCCCTGCCTGTCCCACAGGGCACCCCTGGCAATCCTGGCCCACAATAGTCGGCCCAGACCCAAGGCAGAGGAGACACTGGAACACCAACAATGCAACAGGTACTCTAATGATGCTGGATGGGGTGGAAAAAGGTGGAAATAGGAAAGGGAAAATGGGAATATTGGTAGGTAAAAAGAAGGCAGAAGTGCTACTGCTGGACAGGGGGGAGAGACAGAAAGAAAAGACAGAAAGAAAGGGGGGCTGGGAGAAAAAAAAAAGACACACATACAGAAAGAGAGAAAGAAATGCCTAAGTCTACACATCTATTCTAGCACCCGTTAATGTAACTGGCTAAAAAACTAGTTGATATATAAAACAAATAAAATATATCACAAAAACTTTTTCCAACAATATAGTCTTTAATTTTCCCAGCAGGAGCAGCATCACAAACTTGCTGTCCGCGTCGATATCAGCTCTCGGATATCAGATATCACTTCTGGGTCCCGCACTTGCATCATAAATTTTTGAGTGCCATAATAGACTTCCCCCCTTCAAGTTATCTATCCATCTAAATTAGGCTTTTGGGGATAGCTTCAAATCTATTACACTGTGTGTGAATATAAACTATATATATAGTAGGATTATTTATTCAATCTAAGATGTCTGACAGCATGGCAGGTGATTTTATTTTACCTCTGACCAACCTTGTGGACCGAAGGGCTACTCCTCAAGATTGCATTACGACCAACAGCAGCTCTCCCTCCCCCAACCAGACTTGAATGCCTCTCTTTCCGTGGTGTATCTGAGCTATGTCCGCCCAGTCAGAGAGCAGACTTGAAAACAAGTCTGCTCTTCCCATTATGATTTTTAAATAGGAAGTTTTATTACTCTATAATTGTTAATAATTTATTTGCCTACTGCTTTTATCCAAAGCGCTGTCCTGTTAATTTTAATAAGAAATATACAGAACAAGTATGCAAGGCTAGACACATAATAACAAGAAACTGTCTAATATGAGCAAAATATTTCTATGAAGGCAATATACTAAACTGTACATTTTAACATTTTAAGGTTCTGAAAAAATAATTATCATTCTCAATACCTGTTATATTAAATAGCAGCATTTTTAATTTCCTTGTGTTTGTAATATCTGAACAGGTTTTAAAAATTATTTTTATATTTTTATTCAAATGGATTTAGTTCAAATATTTTCAATAGTTTTATCTCTTGAATGCTCTTTTACTTCTCCATTAGCTGTCTAGTTTCTTACTTGTGTGTTTTCCTTATCTTAACAAAATATAGGCTCAAGGATTTAATTTATTTCAGGCTAAAGACTAGATTCTGTAAACGGTGGCCATGCATGCTGAGCACTGTTCTACAGTATGAATGGTGTCCTGAGTTGGGGTGTTGTTTATAGAGCAGCCTGTAGTGCCAGGCTCTAAGCTTAGCTTTAGAATGTGAGAATTTACAGCAACTGAAACCTGATGTAAATCCTTACAGCAGATCCCTGAATTCTATGATATTGCATGCATCTTTACTGAATGCTTCTGGCCCGCTCATGCCCCTCCCATGGACATGCCCCCTTTCAATTACATCTTTATAGAATATCACGTAGCAAGATGCATGTGCAAATCCAAATTGTTGTCAATTAACCAAGTTTCCAAGTTTATTTAGGGCTTACCCTGCCTATCAAGCAGGAGACACATACTGCAACTACCATAATAGAGAGATAGGAGGTAGTGAGAGAAATATAAGAGCAGAATGAAAAAGAAAAGGGATGAGGGGATGAACTACAACTTCCCATAGAGAATTGGGGAGGGGGGAATAATTAGGGAAGTACATGCAAATCAGGTTGCTGTTATGTCTCCAGGACAGTGGTGCAGTAAGGAGAGTACAGGGGGTGGTCTGCCCCAGGCGCGATCTTCCTAAGGGTGCAGCACCCCTCCTCCTCTCTGCCTCACCCCTCTCCTTGCTGCATGCAAGCGCCCCTTGCCTTCCCCTACACCTTTTTTACTTCCCTGGTGGGAGGTTGCTACCTGCATCGGCATCGGCACTCTTTCCAACGTCACTTCCGGGACCGGGACCTAGGAAGTGACGCCAAAGGGCAAGTGGGCATGCTGTGCATGCTGGAGAAGTTACAAAGGTATGGGAAAAGGGAAGAAAGCATGTGCACGGCGGATGGGGGGCAGGAAAGAGGGTGGCGGAGGGGCGTCACTCACCCTTACTATGCCACTGCTCCTGGACTAAAGAAGTCATTGAAAAGTATCAGTGAAAAGGAATGTCTTGTGGTCTACCTTAAATTGTTGACAGAAGACAGAGAGAGTCTAATATTGGGGGGGGGGAGGTGCAGCTTATTCAAGAGTTCTGACCTAGTACAGATGGTATCAAGGGTGAGTAAACAAAAAAAATGGATTATTAACATCTTCTATACCGCCATAACCAAACAATTTCTAGGCTGTTTACACAGAAGAAGGCTGGTCAATCAGCGAAATACAAATAGTTAAAATAGTTAAAAATACAACAGTTACTTAGATATACTCAAAGTAGAGTTTGTGCCAAGAGAAGTGAAGTGATCTAGAAGGAAAGTAGGGTGTCAAATAGTGAGAGAGGAAAAGAAGTTCCCCTGAGTGTCAGATTTTGAAGATGAGAAGTATATGCTCTTCGGTGGGAAACAGGAAGCCAGTGAGCTGATTTGAAGAGAGGGAAGACATGATCATATTTTGTAAGTCCCGTGATGATCTTGATGGCTATGTTTTAAACAATTTGCAAATGGTGAAGAACTTTTATTCAAAGGGCGCTACAATACTCTAGTTCACTGTTCTTCAACTGCCGGTCCACGGACCGGTGCCAGTCCGCAGGAAATTTCTGCCGGCAAGATTAAAATGACCCTAAGTCCATTTTCAGATCTCCTGTCCCATTGTCCCGAAGCTGTGCTTGGGGACAACGGGACAGACGATCATTTCCTGTCCCTCCCTCCTTCCTTTCCTCAGGTCCCCTTCTCTTACCGCCTTGCCGCTACTGCTAAAGCCGACAGGAAGTCTTCTTTCTGATGTCAATTCTGACGTCGGAGAGGACGTTCTAGGTCAGCCAATTGCTGCCTGGCTGGCCGAGAACATCCTCTCCGACGTCAAAATTGACGTCGGAAAGAAGACTTCCTGTCGGCTTTAGTAGCAGCGGCAGGGCGATAAGAGCAGGGGAAAGGAAGGAGGGAGGCTTTTTTTTGCATGGCAGGGAGGGAAGGTGGTAGGCAGGCAAGCAGGCTGGCTTTGGCCAGGGAGGGAGGGAGAGAGGTAGACAGGTGGGCAGGCTGGCTTCGGGGGTGGGGGTGGGACAAAGTGTAGAAAGCAGTGAGAGGGACATGGGAAGGATGCACTGGGGGCACTAAAGACATGGGAAGGATGCACTGGGGGCACTAAAGACAGGAAGGGGCACTAAGGACATGGGAATGAGGCACTGGGGGCACTAAAGACATGGAAAGGAGGCACTGGGGCACTAAAGACATGAGAAGGAGGTACTGGGGGCACTAAAGACAGGAAGGGGCACTAAGGACATGGGAAGGAGGCACTGGGGGCACTAAAGACATGGAAAGGAGGCACTGGGGGCACTAAAGACAGGAAGGGGTACTAAGGACATGGGAAGGAGGCACTGGGGGGCACTAAAGACATGGGAAGGAGGCACTGGGGGCACTAAAGACAGGAAGAGGCACTAAGGACATGGGAAGGAGGCACTGGGGGCACTAAAGACATGGCAAGGAGGCACTGGGGGCACTAAGGACATGGGAAGGAGGCACTGGGGGCACTAAGGACATGGGAAGGAAGCACTGGGGGCACTAAAGACAGGAAGGGGCACTAAGGACATGGGAATGAGGCACTGGGGGCACTAAAGACATGGAAAGGAGGCACTGGGGCACTAAAGACATGAGAAGGAGGTACTGGGGGCACTAAAGACAGGAAGGGGCACTAAGGACATGGGAAGGAGGCACTGGGGGCACTAAAGACATGGAAAGGAGGCACTGGGGGCACTAAAGACAGGAAGGGGTACTAAGGACATGGGAAGGAGGCACTGGGGGGCACTAAAGACATGGGAAGGAGGCACTGGGGGCACTAAAGACAGGAAGAGGCACTAAGGACATGGGAAGGAGGCACTGGGGGCACTAAAGACATGGCAAGGAGGCACTGGGGGCACTAAAGACATGGCAAGGAGGCACTGGAGGCACTAAGGACATGGGAAGGAGGCACTGGGGGCACTAAGGACATGGGAAGGAAGCACTGGGGACATTAAGGACATAGGAAGGAAAGAGGGAGGGAATATAAAGGGACAATTCTTTGGCCTGAGTGCAGAAAGAAAGAAATGAAAGAAAGGATACATAGACAGAAGGAAACTCAACCAGAGACTCATGAAATCACCAGACAGCAAAGGTAGGAAAAATTATTTTATTTTCAATTTAGTGATCAAAACGTGTCAGTTTTGAAAATTTATATCTGCTGTTTATATTTTGCACTATATTTGTCTATTTTTCTATAGTTACTGAGGTGACCGAGTTCGCGGAGATGGGACGGAAACAGGGTTTTAAAATTCTAGTCCTAGTAGTTTGCCGGTCCACAAAATAATTATTTTATTTCTGCCGGACCACGGGTGTAAAAAGGTTGAAAAACACTGCTCTAGTTTAGTAATAACTAGAGTGGACAATATTAATAGCGAAGGGGTCTATTAGTTTCTGAACAGATTGAATCATGCTTAATTTGAAGAAGGAGCATTTGACTAAAGTAGAAATCTAGGCTGTACTGTAGAGGTAAGAAAGGTATCAATGATGAATCCTAGCACTTTTATTTGACATTCGAGAGGTATTGTGATTAAAAGGAGAGGAATAGGAGCTTGAAGGGGTTGGCCTGAGTTGTGGCTAAAGAAGAGTGTTTTGATTTTCTGGGGTTTAAAACAAGTTTATTTTCCTGCAACCAGTTAGATATTTGGATAGGCTTTGTAATGACCAGGAGTCCCCAAAGTCCCTCCTTGAGGGCCAAATCCAGTCGGGTTTTCAGGATTTCCCCAATGAATATGCATGAGATCTATGTGCATGCACTGCTTTCAATGCATATTCATTGGGGAAATCCTGAAAACATGACTGGATTCGGCCCTCAAGGAGGGACTTTGGGGACTCCTGGTAATGACATTCTGAATTTGGAGTCTGGTCCGGTCCTCGAGATCTACAAGCAGGCCAGGTTTTCAGGATATCCACAATGAATATTGTGACAGAGAAGCTCCTGTCACCAGTTTAAACCCGGTTTTAAACCCTGTCATGCAAAGGGCTGCCCCTATTCCTAAGCCCAGGAAGCTGCCCATTAACCCTGTTCCTATTACAAAGAGCCAACAGGCAGGGCAAGGCAGAGAGAGAAGGGCAGAAACCACAATACCTGATTTAGGACACTATAATCCCTTTTATAATTCCTTGGGCAGTTCTCCAATAAAACCTCTGGTAAAGAAAACTAGCCCAGGAAGGGTTAAGGAAAGGGGTGGAGCTGACAGGCAAGACGAATCCAGAGGGAGAGTGGAAATGAGCCTGCAGCATAAAATCAACACACCTGGAAACACTTGGGGGAACTCAGGAACTGCAAGAGAGAGACGTGCCGTGCAGAGCAGGAAGGAAACAGCTAGGAGTTTTCTTTCACAGCCCAGGGCTAAGGAACAGGCTGTCCTACAGCCCTCATGAATTAACAAACTTCTGGCTCCCAGGCAGAAGCTCAAGGGAGGAGAAAGGCTTCCAGAGCAGGGCTGGCCGGTAGCTGCACCTGAAGGGAATTTCTATCTGGCCTCAGAGAGTGGGGAGTCCCTAATGGAGATAGAGATAGAGGTCTCTGAAGGAAGTGAAATGGAGTGCAGTCTGGCAGCCTGGGATCTCCTATCTAACTACAGTCAATAAGGTAATGAATGGGGGAGAGGAATGAAAGTTAACGTCTCTCTGTGCAGCGTTCTTTCTCCCTTAGGCAGGACTGTAAAGAAGTGTGAATGTGTCAATTAGAGCCCGAGAGATCGGCCTTGCAGAGAGAGTGAAGGAGGTGGGAACCCTAATTAACCTCCGATAAAAGCCTGAACGGGAATTCAGTGACCTGACGTTACATAGCCCTGAATAGGGGAACTTTTGGGTGGGGACTTAAACCAGTCAAAAAAGGGTGGATGGTTCCCCAGCCCCTACCCCAGGAGCATAAGGGTAGTGGGGGCACTGTACTTCAGGTGGGTCAAGTGAGAAAAGCTTCCTGAAGTATCCACAGGCACAATTGGTGAAACTGAAGGAAAAAACGTTTTTGTTTATTTTTGGTTTATCTGCCTGAACAGCAGTCTGGATTCTCTTATAAAGGAGAAGCATTGCTGATGTATTATTTGTTTCAAGTCCACTCAGCCAAGAGGGACTATTTGAGACCCAGTGCCTTGACCTGGGGATAATAAAAAGGAAAAATATGAATTTTACCAAGCGGGAGTCCTCCAGGGAGCGCTCCGTCCTGCGCCTGGGGCGGGAGCTGGGTTGCCAGCGCTAAGCTTATCCCTGGCCCTGCCACAATATGTATGAGAGAGATTTGCCTGCACTGCCTTCTTGGTATGAAAATTTCTCTCATGCATGTTCATTGTGGATATCCTGCCAGTAGATCTCAAGGACCAGACTTGGGCAACCCTGGTCTAAGGGGTCAAGTGTGGAAAGAATTTGAATGTCACCTGCAAATATGAAAATGGTGAATTCCAGAGATCATAAAAGTGCAAGAAGGGGTGCCAGTGCCAATGAGATACTAAAAAGAGTAAGGACTAGAATGGAGCTTTGAGGAACCCCAGCTACCAAATGATGCAGACTGCTTCTTATTGTACATAGCAGATTATGTACAGTTAGAGAGGTATGATGAAAATCACAAGAGGACAGTATCTTTCAGGCCAATCTGTTTTAGCCAAGTAAGGAGGATATTATGGTGTACCACATCAAATGCTGTTGAAAGATCAATAGAAAGAAGGAAAATGGACTTACCTTGATTAAAGTGGTAATAGATGTAAGACAAAATGGCAAAAAGTGATATTGCAGTGCAATGGTGATGACAGAAACCCATTTGATCAGGATGGATGACATTTGTTTTGTCAAGGAAATCTACTAGTTGGTATGTACAATAGATTCTGTGACCTTGGTTGAAAAGAGGAGATTAGCAGTTGGTCAAAAGTTGTTTTTGTCATTAAATGATACAGCAGGGGTCTTTGATTTTAGGTCAAATGAATGCTGATTTCCAGTGGTATGGGCCATGGTTTTCAGAGAGACTAGTAGAAACCATGGACAGAATGAACACCAATAACTGATTCTTAGCACCCAATAATTGCTGCTATTTGGCTCATTACTAAGTTAAATTGCACATGCAAATTGGATATGTGCCCAAATTTTAGTGCCACATACAGAATCCGGAGGTTTACATGAAATATGCAATATCCCTCTAATTGTATAAAGGGCACCAGCATTTCAATATCAATTAGGTGCCTTCAGTTAGGTGTAGAGGGCCATTTTCAATAGAATGTTGAAGTTCATTTCAGGAATTCCAGAGTTGAACATCCAAAAGATAGAGGCCATAATTGAAAAGACGTCCAAGAATAAGAGGACATTTAAAAAAATGAAGTAGCTCAATGTCTGAAAGATCGCCGTCTAAAACCCATTCTACCGGACACCCAAGACTTTGATTATACAACCCTCTAAAACATCTAAGGTAGGTATCCTAAGAGTTTTTATTATATGACTTGTAAGATGTCTAAATTAGAAAATGTATCTGATGATGTCAGTACATTACCATGGTAGTAAGAGGACATTCCCGACATCCTGCACGTCTATATATAGCCTTGCACGCCTATATATAGCCTTGATTCTTTGTGGGTGTAGTGGGGAGTTTGGTGATGGAGAAAGGAGAGTTGTTTAGTGGTGGAGAGAGGAGTTAGTAAAAAAAAGAGTCTGAGAGAGTTAGAGTGAGAGAGGTTGAGAGAGTGCTGGTGTGAGAAAAAGAGACAAAGTGTGAGAGTGACAGAGTGTGAGAAAGGGTGTGAGAGAAAGAGAGTGACTCCCAGAGTGAGTGAGCAAGAGAGCGAGAGAGTGTGTGAGTGAGTGAAAGAGTGTGTGATGGGGAAAGAAGGGAGCCTAATTACTCCCATGAGAGACGGAGACTCTAATGGAGCTGTGCCTCCGTTATAGGAGCAATCTGTTTGAATTCCATGACAGGAGGCCCCCCTGCAGTGTCTCCATGAGGGCCTGCTACTTCATCAGGAGCATCTTCCAGAGGTGAGTGTCAGCCAGTGACCTCTACTATCTAGCCCTAGACACAGGCAGCCTATGCTCCTTATGGCCTCAGGAGCTGTCAGGGGTTCACATAATACCTATGGCCTCCTAATATGAAGGTCCCAAATTATGTCAGCCCCTACTAGCTCCTCAACCCTCCCTGCAAACAGCCTGTCACTGTTTGTCTAAGGCCATGTGTGGAGCATAGCACAGCATGTCACAAGTAACAATCATAATGTGTATGTGAAGCCAAGAAGGCCCATCACCTGACACCATTCTCCACCAACTTGTGTCTTGCAGATGCTTCAAAATCCACCAGGATCTGCCACTATAGGCAGGTGCAAAGATGTTGAGAAAAATTAGACCTAGAGTTCCATCTTACCCAATATAAATTGTATAGAGAGAAAAGATATGGATGACATGATGTTTACAAGGGCTTCTCTAAATCAAAACTTTAAAAGTACTCAAAAGTACTAACAAATGGCTACTACTTTGAACCTATTTCACATAGATTTTAACAAAATTTATAAAAAAAATCATTTCCTTGCCACATCTTTAAAATACAGCGTGCAATAACCATACAGCAGGGGCATTTCAAGAAGTTTAGAGATGTTTGGGACCCATTAACAAAGTATTATAAGGAATTAATATTACTCTTTCCCTTTGAACATACATGTCCAAGTTGGGGGGGAGGGGGATACATTTTCTTTTCTTTTCTTAAATCTGAGGATAATTGTTGGGGATGTGGTGGGGGGGGGGAGAGGAATATTTGATGTGAATTAGACTTTGATAGAGTATTAAGTGATGTTAAAGTGTAAAATGATTTTTTTTCTTGTATTGCACTTATTGAAAGTTTTTAAAATGAATAAACAATTTTTTTTTAAAAATCAAATTTTTTTTTTAATGAATTTCTTACTCAGGGTTGGAGGTGAGCATATCATAACATGTTAGATGAATCAGATCATAGGACCTTCCAGGTCCGCATCCTGAATTTGATGTTATAATCATCTATGCTCTGCCCCTCCTTCCCACCATCTAAATTGATTATCCACTAATGCAAAACAATGCAAAAAACCTTTTTCATATGTGTTATACATGTAAACACTTTTTGTTGTGAACAGTCAAATGTCCCTTAAAGAAGGAGACAGAAGGCTACACTTATCTTAGGTGGAACCAACCATCACCAACTCGGGAATATCAAATGTAAACTCCCGACGCCTGTTGGTAAAGGCATTTCAATCCTACACGGATCATCCTCGGGGGATTTATAAGAAGTGGCTGCCTCTTCAACCAAATTAATCAAACTGAATTGAAGATATATTTATGGGGAACTTCTCTCCTGCGTCACTTCCTAGGCACGGGTCCAAGAAATGATGTCAGAGGAAGAGCTGACACTGGCATGACAGCAGGGTTGCTGCTCGCGCCAGGAACATTACAGAGGTATGGGGAAGGAAAGTGGTGTGTACAGGGAAGGAGCGTGTGGAAGTGGGGGTGGGGGTGCCTCTCATCCTCGCTGCACCACTGGGCTGGAGTAGGGAACTGATGATGTTACGGAGGAAAGTGTGCAAATGCTGTGTTTGGGAGAAGGGGGCTGATGCTTGGGCTTGGAGAAGAGAACTGACTCTGAAGTTGAAAGAAGAGGGCTGATGCTGGGATTGGGAGAAGGGGGTTGGCGGAGGGGCAGGGAAAGAGTGAGGGGGCGGAGAGGATAACAGATGTCTGCGCCCTCATCAAGACGGCGCTCTGGGAGGACTGCCCCCCCCCCCCTCACACACACTATGCCAGTGCTCCAACCTCAACTCCAGTCGCTCCTCTGGGCCTATTTAATTCAGGACAAAGTAGCAAAAGCCTATTCCTTGGTGCCTATCATTCTGTATTATCTGCAATTTAATTAAGGTATATTAGGGACATTTCTATGCATAAGGGGGAAAATTCTAGAAATGGTGCCTATATATAGACATTGGTAGGCACCCTACCGGCACCTAAGTTAAGTAACGAACACCATTTAAAACAGCAAAAAAATCCAGCATCAATAAAGTGCCTCTTGGCGCCTAAATAATACACTACCAGAATCATCTCTTCATAGGCGCTTTAGGCCGCCGAATGCCATTATGGACATGGCTAATGCCGGAAGTGGCATTAGGAGGCCTTAAATGCCTATGTAGGTGCAATTCACAACATAGACAGGCATTGGAAATGTAGCCCTGGAAAACCCTGGCCTACATTTCCGACACCTATCATTCACGGAGGTGCAATTCTCTATAAGGAATTAGCACAGTGGATCTGCAAATGCTTTGCATTAATATAATCAGCATATGGTAACTGCAAAATATTACCACTTTTTGGGGCTTATTTACTAAATAGCATTAGCTAATGTGGTACCTATCATCTAACATGGATGCCGAGTTAACAGCTAACATGGTGCCTTAGTAGTTGATACTTCTTATCTGCCCTGCTAAAAGCTAGCGTGAAACGGAGTGGAGAGAGGCTGAGAAGGAAATGACATTACAGTTAACATGAAAGTAGATAGTTCATGTTAACGTGGTATAGTTAACATCAGCGAATAGGTGTAGCTAACAGTATCACATTATCTGCCTTTCAGTTAATGTGCATGAAAACATCTTTCTCTGCATTACTTGAACGGGAAACTGCTGGGAATACCTCAACAATTAATGGTTTTAGCACAAACAGCATGTTGATTTTGGCAATTCATTGGCATTCCCTGCAAAGTATTACCACACTTTAATAAACACAGGCCTTTAGTTAAAGCAGCCATATCTGACTGACAAACAGTGTTCCGTTCCATCCCAAAACAATGTTTAAAAATTTTAAAACTAGTCAATAAATGTAATGCTTCTTCAAAGTTTATTAATGGGTGTTCAAATACAGGGTTTTACATGATTGTTATTGAGCCTGAGTATGTGGTCTACCTATTTATCTATCTGCAGAGGGAATACATGATGGAAGAGGATCAGATACAGGGAAATCAATTCACTAAGTCTCCATAGAAGAATTTATTATATTCATCCTAAAGGCATAAGTGCTTCAGACTCTTGTTTAGAAAGTGTCAAGATGGATTTATTTTCTTTTATCTGATCTTTTGCTGTCATATATATTTAAATGCTAGAGAAAAACAGTCACAGACATTTTTTTTACTTTAATTATTTTAGGGTTGAAATAATAGCTCTGGTTTTAGCAGACCACTTAGATCTCTGGCCTGCTGGTTTTGCATGCAAGGACGACCTAAGAATCATATGGAGCATACTGTCACATAATTAAAGATTATAGCACCCTGGTTTATCTCTTTTCTATTTCTCCCTTTCTGTACAGGACGTTTATACTATTTTGTTTAAAGGATGTGGCAGAAAAAAGCATGATGCGATTTTAGTATGGTAATTCTGAAACTGACTTGTATCGATAAGAAGGACATTTCAAGAGTTCCTTTCACAGACACAGGTTTCAGTTATTTTTGGAGTTGATGTAAATCTGGACTAATAGTAATTGGACATACTGTATGTCTAAGCAACTATTGTATCTGAGACATTATAGTCTTTTAGTTTTTCTAATCAACGTTTACCCCTTCCCCTTTTATAAAGCTGCGCTAGCGTCTTCTGCGCGGCAAAAGTTCTGAAGCCCTTTAAATCTCCATGGGCTTTAGAGCAGTTACCACAGTAGCAGTCGCTAGCAGGGCTTTGTAAAATGGGGTGTAATTTTGTGCTATTTGGCTATACTTTTCATCTGTCTAATAATAACATATATGTATATTTTTTTTTTCACAGTGAATAAACTTCTTTGTTTTAATTTTCTTCTGGTTTCTTTTTCTGTCTTTTACTTCCTTTTTCTTATATTTGCTAAGGATAGGTTTACCATATGGTTCCAGAAAAAGAAGTATTACCAATCTTTCACAGCTCTTCTTATAAGTATAATTTTCTCATTAAATAGTAAAGTGCTCAGACCTCATAACTATTAGTGAGATGATAACACCTGACTGTGGTTATTATAGGGACCATCATTGCCTTTACTGTCCCTTGCCCAGCCCTTAACACAAGTAACAATTATAAATTGACTTATCTGAAAACTCCATCGGGTTGGGAATTCAATAACCACAGTTTCTCAACGTGCAGTGCAGTGCTCAAAAAAGTGCAGCTGTGCCAGTATAAAAGCTTAAATCACCAAATTAAAATCCATGGAGTTTTCAGATAAGTCAATTTATAATTGTTACTTATGTTAAGGGCTGGGCAAGGGACAGTAAAGGCAATGATGGTCCCTATAATAACCACAGTCAGGTGTTATCATCTCACTAATAGTTATGAGGTCTGAGCACTTTACTATTTAATGAGAAAATTATACTTATAAGAAGAGCTGTGATACGATTTTCCATCACAGATTTCTTCATTCAATATCTCCCTTTATTTATGAAATTCCAGAAAAAGGAGGACATATCAAGACATCTGGGTTTTATTTACAGAGATATCTGGGGTCTACTTCCATTGAAAGCATTGGAAGTAAAACCCAGATGTCTGAATCCATTCTCACTTTTCTGAAGCCATATGGTAACCCTAGTTACAAGGAGCAATGCTGAGCATGAACCCACCAGCTCAAGGTGCTGATCCTGTAGCTCTAACCACTCCTCCCTCCTGAGAAGGTGAGTGAACATTGGGATTAACAAGCAAAGCCCATACTGCCCCTCAGGAAGGAGCCAGGGCTAGAGATATATCTGTACCCTTCTCCTCTATAGCCAATTGAAACACTGTTATGCATTGGTCTCCTCTAATCAAGGCAGAAGAACTGGGATAGATTAAATTACATTTTCTGGTGGGAATCTCTTTGTTATACTTTTAAAAAGGAACGTTTGATGGTTATATAGCAGGGAAGTTACAAGAAATTTCTGGATGTTTGGGAGCCATTGGCTACATTTTGTAAGGAATGATGACTAACTTTATCTTACTGACCTTTAAACATACACATCCAGGGTGGGAGGGAGGGGGAGGGGTTTGCATTGGAATTGATTTGGGGATTTTTTAGGTAGTTTCTTGTGGGTAGGGTGGGGGAAAATAATTGCTTATTAATATCTGTAAGTTTATTGTGCTTTTTGTGTAATACTATATGTACATTAATTATTTGCATGCATAATTATAGTTTGAAATTTAATAAATATTATTTTTTTTTTTTTTATAAAGGCTTTTGTGTTGTCAATGTGCTCTTGTGTGCGCAGTGCTGAAGGGTGACCAGAATGGCCGTCGATTACATCTGTTCTTTCGACTTTAAATCTTTTTAACCACTCATAAACTTTTTGTTGATCCATGGTGCTTTGTCCATACTGAGTCAATATCCAGTGGTGAATTTCCACAGGTTTCACTCCCTCTGCCCAAAAAAAGTGCACTACTGCATGTCATTCTTCGATGGTGCAATCTTGCAATGGAACATCCATGTTTATGATCTCATGGCTGCCACACGACTAAAGGCTGAGCACTGAACTGTGCGTGGTCGAACTATCCAACAGGCAATGTCGCTAGCTCTGTTCATGTTATCGCGTAATTTAACAATTGCCTTTAATTTTTGATTCACCCTCGCACCATTGCTTTCTGATGTTTATCACTCAGCCAGTTGGGGGCCCCCTCCCAACTTGCTTGGTTTAGTTATGAGCCCTTGTCTAAATGGAGGTCTTGTCTAATAATCAGTATAAGTTACAGAGCTGATCACAGAAAATATGTGTAGTTATGAAAATATTAATATTGGTCTGCCTCTTCAGTACACTATGAAATAATTCATCTCATTCTCACCATAGTCTAATTAAGTGATAAAACAAGGCAGGTTGTGAGGTTAGATGTAGTAATCATATATCAACAGTGCAGCCACTTTATCTTACAACGACACGTTACAGTGCAACCTTATCTAAATATAACGTGATTATATGGAAGAGTGGGAATTGTTCACTTTTTAGGTTATGTATGAAGATTTATTAAGTATAATCTCAGAGTGAAAAACACTGGCTCCTGTAGGACTGAAATATGAGCTAATTAAATTACATATTGCCTTCGTATTCAAAAGGATCAGAAGCTCTCAAGGAGGATACTTTGAAATTGTAGTTTGTTAAAAGACAAGATCTGTATTTCAACAAATATCTGTATTTCCTGAGGTGGCCAAGCAGATACAATTTCGTAGAAGACTATTCTTGCAGCTGAAACCTAGAGCAGTGTTTCCCATGTCGGTCTTGGAGTACCCCCTTGCCAGTTAAATTTTCCAGATATCCACAATAAACATGTCTGAGATAGATTTACATACACTGCCTCCATTGTCTACAAATCTTTTTCATGCATATTCATTGTGTATATACTGAAAAACCTGGCAAGGGAGTACGACAGGACTGACTTGGGAAACATTGACCTAGAATTCTGGCTATTGGAGATACTTTTTTCCCTTAGATTTCCATGTAAGTGCTTGATCACATATGGGAATAAAAAATATTTTTATGGATCCCACTCTATTAAAATATTTTCTTCAAGAAAAAAATGGGAAGGGGCAGACCTGCTATTCCAGCAAAGGCAGGCCTGCTGGCCGGACGTAGGAAGGACCTATCCAGCCCGTCATCATAAAAAGGTTAAGGGAGTCCAGGTGGGCTACTTTAGGGGGGTGGGGGTGTCCGGCAGGAGGGACTGGGCATCCTTCCTGCAGGTGACCATTTGGGGGTTCAAGGAGGGGGATGTCCGGCAGGAGAGATTGGGCATCTCTCCTGCCGGTGATCGTTGTGGGGGGTGATCAGCAGGAGATATTGGGCATCTCTCCTGTCAGTGATCATTGTATGTGTGTGTGTGTGTGTGTGTGGGGGGGGGGGGGCCTGGCAGGACAGATTTTGCATCTCTCCTGTCGGTGATCGTTGCAGTCAGTTTGGGGGTGTCTGGCAGGAGGGATTGGGCATCCCTCCTGCTGTAGTCTTCGCGGGTGTAGGGAACATATTCCCCGATTCTCTAACAGGTGCTTGTGACAGACGCTGGTTAGAGAATCGTGCTATTAGGTGAAGAACTGGCCCCTCCTATGCCTAAAATGATTTTCTTTTGGCTTCCTTAACTTCACTTGTTAATTGGTTGAGTGGAAAGTGACAGGGGGTAGTGGTGAATGGAGATCACTTTGAGGAAAGGGAGATTACCAGTGGTGTGTCTCAAGGTTTTTGGTTCTTGGACCTATTCTTTTAAATATTTTTGTAAGCGATATTGCTGAAGGGCTGTCAGGCAAGATTTGCCTCTTTGGAGATGATACCAAAATCTGCAATAGAATAGACACTCCTGATGGTATGAATAACATAAGGAAGGACCTAGCGAAGCTTGAAGAATGGTCTGAAATTTGGTAGATACTAAGAAATGCAAGGTCATGGATTTGGGCTGTAAAAACCTGAGGGAATGGTAGAGTTTAGGGGGTGAAGAACTTTTGTGAGTGAGCAGGACTTGAGTATGGTAGTGATGATCTTAAGGTGGCCAAACAGATTGAAAAAGTCATGGCAAAAGTTAGAAAGATGTTTGAGTGCATAGGGAGAGGTGTGGCCAGTAGGAAAAAGGAGGTTTTTTATGTGTGGTTTTTTAAAAAAAATCTTTATTCATTTTTAACACTTTCAATAAGTGAAATACAGGATAAAAAACATTTTACACTTTAAACATCACTTGCAAGACACAAACAGATTAATACCCCTCCCCCTACCCTACCCAACATTTATCATTATATTCTTTATTAAATTTCCAGAACTTATAAAAAGTGTGCTACAACATACATGTCATAACCATAAAATTAAGCATTTATAGAAATTCAGAAACGGTTTATCAAAACCCCAAAAATGTCCTCCCCCCGGAAAGATCAGAGATTCATTTAACATATATATCTACCCTCCCCTCCCCCTTGGATGTTCAATTAATATTTCAGCAAAAATCAAAACTATAATAATTCTACAAAACACATGAATGGGCCCCATATTAATTTGAATTTTTTTGTGTTCCCTGACAAGTCAGCATTCATTTTCTCATATTTATATATTAAACATAAATTTGCCCACCAGAATGCAAAATTAAGACATCCAAGTTTTTCCAGTTTCGCGTAATCAACTGTACAGCTGTACCCGTCATAATTAAGAAGAGCCGTCCTTTATATTTATCTAGCGGGCCCTTAATATGCAACATAGTTCCACATACCTCAAAGGGATTGCAGCCTTTAAAATATTATTAATATGTCCCCAAATCGACTTCCAAAAACTCAGTATCATAGGACAGTAAAACAGTAAATGGTCCAATGTTCCTATGTCTAGATGACAGTGCCAACACCTATTAGACTTAGAATTATCCAACTTATTCAATCTAACCGGGGTCCAAAAAGAACGATGTAACAACAACAACAAAAAAAAAAACATTTTCATTTGAAAGGAAGCTCTGGAATGAGAGCGCATATGATGAAGTTAAGTGGTAGGTTCAGGAGTAATCTAAGGACATTTTTTTTTTAATAGAAAGGGTGGTAAATGCATTGAATGGTTTCCCAGTAAAGGTAGTGGAGACAAAGACTGTCTGAATTTAAAAAAGTGTGGGACAGGCATGTGGAATCTTTTAGGGAGAGGAAGAAAGAGTGGATGATGCGGATGGGCAGATCGGATGGACAATTTGGCCTTTATCTGCCATCATGTTTCTATGCTTCTATGTTAACCGTGCTGGCTGCTGTTTGGTCTTCCTTCCTTCTTTTCTAATACATGAAATATATCTGGTCTAGGCTTCCATGATGGTCTTTTTGAATTGGATCCATGCCTGATATAAATGTGTGACCTTTGCAGCTGTGTATTTTTCTTTAACCATTCTCCTCATGCTATCATAGACTTCTTTCTAAAGTTAAATGATATTGTATTGGATTTCCTATGTGAACTTCAACAATTATATCAAATCTGATCATGTTATGATCACTGTTATCAAGTGGCCCCAACACCATTACCTCTTACACCAGTGTATCACAAACCCTGTGCTGCAGCACACTAGTGTACCCCGAGAGGCTGAGGAGGAGGAGAGGCATCGGGACCAGCTGACTGCTTACAGGACGTGTCTCTCGTGGCGAGAGGCATGTCCCGTTTCAGTGAGCCTTCACCTCTCCTCCTTGCCGACACCTCTGCTCCTTCTCCTTACCTCTCCTTCCGCAGCACTCCCTCACCGGTGGTAATAAGAGGCTCAGAGCCGTGGCTGGAGGACATCCACACATGTGCGTGATGTCATTGCTTTTGATGTCTGCGCATTTCCAGGTGCCCCAAGATTAGTGTGCCAGCAGCTTAAAAAGTTTGCAGCACACTGTCCTACACCAATTCATGTGCTCCACTAAGAACTAGGTCTAGAATTGCTTTGCCTCTTTTCAATTCCTGAACCAGCTGCTCCACTAAGCAATCCTTGATTTCATCAAGGAATTTTACCTCCCTAGCATGCCCTGATATTACATTTACCTATAGGAAGATATTGATAGATCAGTATTGGGGCAATTGAAATCCCCAATAACTTCCAGTGTCTTACACAAATAAAAAAATAAGGGTTCACTGCCTAACACCCTCAAACTAATAACTGATCAATATGAAAAGGCCTTTATAAAATTACCCCCACTGTGTCTACATGAATCCAGGTGAACTGATCTTAATTATCAGTTTGTGTACAACAATCCAATATAACTCTTACACATATAAACATGCAAATACAGTTATAAATTGCAACACAAACATGATCATGGTTATGCATATAAATACTAATATGCCATCTGGAATCCATAATACATCATTAAAAATTCACCATAGTTAATTATAGCCTGCATTTCATAAATGTGGCATAAAATCAATTTCTAAATGCAATCTACATAGCTATACAAATTATAGATCCAAATGTCTTCATCTTAGAAATCTCAATTCTGTCCCTACCATGTACAGGTAGTTTGATGAAATATATCTGAATTATTTCCATGTAAGTCATCTCTTTTTCATTTCTTGGAATTTTTGCTTATGACTAATTATAAAGTATGAGCCATAAACTGATGGATCACTTCATGGATTTTTGTCTGAGAAAATGCTTAATATGAGAAATGGCAATGGATTGGGTGGGGGTGGGGGGGGTGGGGGAGGGAGTGAAAAGGGAGTTTATTACCCAACCTTCTGACCTTTTTGGGGACATGAATATATTAGAGCCACGGAGAAAGAAAGGGGAATTTTAAAAAGGTACCCCGTCCTCTTTTACCTAATGTCGCTTAACTCTGTATCATTACTTATTGCTATAACATTTGTTGCAAGGTGCCCTGTATATATATGATATGCAATAGAATATTTGTTATCCTATATAATGCTCTTGAATTCTGATTTTTATCTTTACACTGTTCATCCTCAAGACAGTTTTCAAAGGAGTCTATTCAGCTTAAGAATTAGGCACTAGATCTGGGATGAAAATTGCCTTTCTTAGAGTGGCTAAATTTTAAAAGGGTAAGTAGAAACCAACTTAGATGTTAATTTTTTAAAGAGTCTATGCAAAGAGTGGAGGCAACCAAAAGACAAACATTCACAAGCCAACAAATGTTATTGAACAATCCATGAACCAACCAGCTGTGTTTCAGTGCATTGCCTTCATCTAGTGTCCAAGTCCAACAAACTGAGCACACTATCCCAGCTCTATCCTACCCAGGAATGGGAATATTTGTAGTGCCAACTGACAAAGCACCTGGATATCAAAGAAGGGAATCTCATTAATTTTATTCTTTATTTGCATCCATCTTGGAAATGCACAGTTAAAGAATACTTTCACGGGGGGGCGCTAGAGAGCCCGAACAAGATGGAGGCTTGAGTCGCGAGCTCCCGCCACCAACTCTGCTATTTCAGGCATATCACTTATTATATCTGCAAAATATATTGAAATTATAAGCAATAACGATGCCTCTTTCCAAGCAAGGCAAGATCGAGGCTGCCTTTGCGGGCACTACAGGTACCAAACGTCAGAAACAGGATCCCCCGACACCCACGAAGAGCGAGTCGGGCAGGCCACGTGGTGATCCCGAGCAAACCATCTCCGATCAACTACAGCAGATCTCAAACATGATGTCGGAGAGCAAAGACGATATAAAAGACATCAAATACGAGATTATGAATTTGACTGAAAAAATATCAGCGATGGATGCCAAAATGCTGACACTTGAACGGAAAACTTTACTTATTGATGAAGTAGCAACCAACCAAAAAATGGATCGGAGAGCCATACATGCCCTGGAAATACAACTTGAGGATCAGGGCAATCGAGGGCGCCGTCAGAACCTTCGTATCAGCGGCCTAAATGAGGGCATCGAGGGAAATGACGCATGTAAATTTTTCGAAGAATGGCTTCCCAAGGTGCTATCACTCACGTTTACCAGGCCTCTAGAGGTGGAGAGAGCCCACAGAGTACCAACGAAATCCCATCACGCTTCTCAGAAGTCGAGACCGATCGTGCTGAAGCTGCTCCGTTTTCCCCACGTGGCGGCAATCCTGGAAAAGATGCGATCCCTACATAAAATCGAGTGGCAAGGTCAAACTGTTTATATCTCAGCAGATTTCACCAAAGCCACGGCTGACAAAAGGCGCAGATTTCTCGCGTTACGCCCTCGACTGCGAGCGCTGGAAGCTCGTTTTGGTCTCCTATCCCCGGCTCGCTTCAAGATTACCTTTCAAAATAAAACCAAAACATATACCGAGCCGGATGAGGTAGAGAAGTTTCTCAAGGAACAAGAAGCGTTAATTCCTATGGATACGTGACTTTATATCTTTATATTTTACTCTGTAGAGGTTTACTTTACTAATGAATATAACATCAGTTATGTGTGATATGTTACTACGATATAATTTCTGTGTTTTCAACAAGATCTTTATGCGGGGTTGGTGGGGGAGTGAGACGATTCGAGGCCTCCATGTTGTGATGTCTCCTCCCCTCCGCAGGCCCTAGGGGCGCCGTTTGGGCGGGCTGATTGCAAGGCTTTTGTCTTGCGGGACGGGGGGAGTTTGGATAACTGTTGGGAGGGTGGGGGGGGGTTTGTTTGTGTGTGTGTGTGGGGTTAATTTCTTTTCTTCTTTTGCACAGAACAATGCACTTGTGATATGGATTTCTCCAGGCAGTACAGGATGTGATTCATGCATGCGATGCTTCCTGTTTTGGTTACCAGTATTTTCCTTCCAGTTTCCTGATGGCTATATGTAATGTGTTATCTTTAAACATTAAGGGGTTAAATCATCCTATAAAACGAAAACGTACACTTCTGTATTGTAAACATCATTCAGCCCAAATTGTATTCCTGCAAGAAACTAAATTGAATTCAGTAGAATCTGCTAAATTGAAGCGGGACTGGGTTTCTCAATGCTTCTTTTCTCCCGCAGTGGCTTCTAAGGGAGGAGTAGCTATATTATTTTCCAAAGCATTAAAATATTCGGTTCTACACTCTTCCCATGACTCAGAGGGTCGTTGGGTTACTGTCACATTAGAAATTAATACCACCCGATATACCTTCATTGCAGTATATGGTCCAAATGTCCCCAACACTGAATTTTTCAGAACACTGGTTAGGGAAATGGCCTCTATATCTACTGACTACTTCATACTAGGAGGAGATTGGAATCTAGTATTAGATGCCCATCTGGACCGCAGATCTCAATCAGCTTACCGCTCTCCTCCAACGCTTCCACTGCTATCACACATTATTCAATCATACAAGCTTGTGGATATATGGCGTCTCTACCACCCGAAAGGACTCGAGTACACTTTTTGGTCCGCACCTCATGCTTCAGCCATGAGACTGGACTATATTCTATTATCTCAATCACTCTTGTCATCTGTACGCTCCACTTCTATTCTCTCTTGCCCTCTCTCTGACCATTCAGCTGTTTCTCTTTCTTTCTCACTCTCTACTCCACCGTCTCCCACTGTGGGGCAGACTGGAGACCATTCGAATGATGTTAAGTCCCCAAATTCTTTATGTGCTTCAAATGTTGCCCTTGCCTCTTCCTCACACCTTGTTCAAACAAATTGATAAGATTTTGCTCAAATTCCTATGGTCAGGGAAGCCATCCCGCATTGCACTATCTACCCTCAGGAAATCTTGGTCTCAGGGTGGAGTTAATTTTCCTCAATATAGCAGATATGCCATGGCGGTGCTGTTGAGAGGTGCCAGCAAGTGGTTCCTACCTCCTGATTGTATAACTTTGCCTTATTGGGGTGTGCTGGAACGAGCATTGGTATTGCCATATTCCTTAACTACCGCTTGTTACTCCAAAACTATTCCCAGTTTTAATAATTGGGGGGTGTTGCATGCTACCCAACAGGCAATCCTTGGACTGGGCCGAACCCTACACCACCAGATCTTTTCTACTATACATTCTCCCATTTGGGGCAATCCTAACATTACTATAGGTTCCCGTATGGTACATTGGCATTCCTGGATAAAAGCTGGTGTGTGGTGCGTGACAGATATTTTACACAATCATACCTTGATGACGTTTGACAAGCTGAAGATAACTTATAACTTACCTTTCCATCAGTTGTATAGATATCACCAATTGTGTCATAGTTTGAAAGCGACTTATGGCCATGCATTAGAACGCCTGAAGAGGGGATCTTCCCCTACATCTATTCTGCTGTCATCATGGAGTACTAAACCACATTTGATATCTAGAATATATGATGTTATACAGGGCGCTGATCCGGATGATCTTCTTCCAGTTCAAAAGCAATGGACTCAAGAACTTCAATGCACTTTCTCTGCACAACAATGGTCTCAGCTATGGGTCCACTGCAACAAACCCTTACACTCAGCATCTCTCAGACAATCTTTGTTTTTTGTTCTTCATAAATCGCTGTGGACTCCTATTAAACAACAACGTGTTTCTCCTTCCTCATCCAATAAATGCTGGCGATGCGGAACTCACTTGGGAACTTTCCAACATATGCTTTTCGACTGTCCCCTGGTTCACGCCTTTTGGACTGAGGTGGGGAATTTAGTAGGTCAGATTCTATCATTTCCAATGTCTATATCATATTGCCAAGTAATTCTCCGTTCTGCCATATTGGACCCTCCACTCTCTCGATCACATTCTATTCTCCATGACATTCTCTTGGGATTGGCCATAAAAACTGTGCTTCATCACTGGAAATGCAAGTCTCCAGTGCCTATAAACCAATGGTGGAATTTGGTACTAATGTGCTACAAGTATGAATTACGCTTGGCAGAACGTAGGGGTTCCCAAAGGACTTTTTATACTATTTGGTCTCCTTTGCAAAATTACTGTGATTGTATCGCATGACATGTTGATCTTTTCCAGGATGTTATATATGATTACATTTACGTGTATTGTACTGCTCATCTATTACTCATCGGATGCTTTGTTCTGTAGTTCGCTTTTGTTATTATTTTGATGTACTGATTTATACTTTTTCAATAAAAAGTTTTGACCTTAAAAAAAAAGAATACTTTCACACTGTTGTCAGTGTTAACACTCAGGGGTCCTTTTACAATGCTGTGGTAGAAAGTAGCCTTAGTGAATCTTTGTGCAAGTCTTTCCATAGGCCAAGTCCATTTCTAGTGCTATGTGTCTAGTGGTCCTGAATGCTAGGGTCTTCTATCTGAACCAGCAAGTTGCTTGCAGAAAACTGTCAATCATGTTTCCTACTCCACCTCCTTCCCAGGGAGCTGCTCTTGCCCCCTCAGTTTGTTTTCTACATGCAAGTTGCTCATAAGTGTTTTTGATTTGTTCTATGGATTCCCAGAATAGCCAAATTTACCGCTTGTGTTATCCTAAAAATCTAGGTGTTTCTGCGGTCAACAGGATAAGTTTGGGTAGTGCTCACATACTCTTGAATCTGCTTTTAACAAACAACAGTACACAATGGATAAAGAGCACCGATTCTTAAAGGAATTACCGGTAACATGAGAATGCATGTGTCTGATTGACACTTAAGGAAATAAATTCTAGCCACTGTTTTCAGTTTATTATAAAATAGCATTTTGCACATAACATTTTTATTATGATTTTCGTAGCCTTTTTACTTTTAAACTCCTCACCTAAATATCTTTAATGTATATTTTACTGGTAATGCATGAATATTCATTCAGGCTCACTTGATTATTTCCTGTTCTGCCTGCTCCCTTGCTCTAGAGTTTCTTCACCTTATACATTTTTGAAGTTAAAAATCAAAGGGAGTGCATGTCCTATGTGAGGATTTCAGGACTCTGGTGTCAGTGCCTGGAATGGATTCTAACCCTGCTTTATCACTGGGTGGGGATACAGAAAGAAATTTCTTTATTTAGAAATCTGGTATCTCTAAGTGTTCTTTCAGATCAAAAGAAAGGGAAGGCAGAGTAAGTTATGCTGTGAACTTCCTTGTTAAAAGAGGCAGGAATAAAAGAGAAAAAAAGGAAAGGAATCCCTGAAGGACCCACAAACCAAAACACCTCTGTTAGATATTACTTATCTTTTCCATGGATTTCTGTTTCCATTTTCTTCAAGCTGACTAGGTAGCTTTTGATGGTACAGAACTGTGCAGTTACTAATCACCTATGCATGGGATACACCGATGAGCTGATGCAAAATAATATTAATTCCATGAAACTGTCTTTTTCTACTGAGAACTGACAAGTCAATATTTAAACACATCTGGATAACAGCGTCTACTTTCTGGGTGAGTGCTGCTAACCAGGATATTCAGAAGCACTGTCCAGATAGTACTGCAGATTTATTCTTACAGACCACATCTGCACAATGAAGATAGTGCCAGGATAGAGTGTGGGCAGAGGCAGGGCAGTCCTGGAACATATCCAGTCTGCTCTCTGGGGAACTTAAGACAGGCTTTCCCAAGTTATCGGATAAGCTAGGGGTGCCCACACTTTTTTGACTCGCGAGCTACTTTTAAAATGACCAAGTCAAAATGATCTACCAACAATAAAATAAAATAAAAAAACACAACGCACACTATACGCATAGAATTGTTAATTATCATTCCTATTCCGGGGTTTTTTCAAAGAGGTCAAAGCAGATGACTCTATGCACTGTCACCTCAGTAACAACCATACAAAAATAGACAAATACCCACCCCCTCCCTTTTCACTAAACCACAATAGCAGTTTTTAGCGCAGGGAGCTGTGCTGAATGCCCAGCGCTGCTCTTGATGCTCATAGGCTCCCTGCGCTAAAAACCACTATTGCGGTTTAGTAAAAGGGGACCATATTGTAAAATATAGACAGCAGATATAAATTAAGACACATTTTGATCACTAAATTTTAAAATAAAATAATTTTTCCTACTTTGTCTGGTGATTTCATGAGTCTCTGGTTGCACTTTCTTCTTCTGACTGTGCATCCAATCTTTATTTCAGCCTGTATGCTTCCTCTCCTCCACACCTCATTCCCTCCCCCAACTTTTTCTTCCTCTCTCCCTGACCTTTCTTTCTCTCTTCATGCCCCCTTTCTTTTTTTCTGTTTCTCTTCTTTCCTTCTGTTTCCCTGCCTGCCCCCTTTCTTTCTTTCTCCCTGCCCTACCCCAAGGCACTGCCACTGCCGCTGCCATTGGGGAACAGGACCCAAACGCCACCAATGGATAACAGGCCCCGACGCCGCACCATACTCTCTCTGCTTCGGGCCGATCAATCTTCATCTCCCCGACGTCAATTCTGCCGTCGGAGAGGAAGTTCCGCCCAGCCAGGCAGCGATGGCTGGCCCGAACTTCCTCTCCGACGGCAGAATTAACGTCGGGGAGAGGAAGATTGATCGGCCCGATAGATCGTCAAGGCAAAGTGAGTCCTGGAATCGATTCACTTTGCCTTGGCGAGCTACTGGTCGATCGCGATCGACCTATTGGGCACCCCTGGGATAAGCTATCTGGATAACAAACTGTGGGGTTCTTTTACTAAGGCATACAAACACTAAATGCCATGCAGCTCATTCTACACCCATGAGCTGCATGGCACTTAACACATGCTGATTCATTAAATTGCACTAAATTCATTGGCATGCCTTAGTTAAAGGACCCGTATATATTGCAGATATCACAATATATTCTGATGCTAACCACCATATCCCAATATGTATCTGGATAATGACATTGAATACCTGGATTTTTTTTTTGATTACCACAATTAGTATTTAAAAAAAGACAACAACCACAGTAGCTGAATAATGATCTGAAATTGTTCATATATTAATATGAATTGCTCATATCTTTCTCCAAAGGGATAGGCCTAAGGAAAAAAAAAATTTCCCCAGAAAATTTGACATTTCCATTCATTTTTCTTTGATTCTGTTCATTTCACTTATTCATGTTAATAAAATCCACAGTGCACATATTAATTCATAAGTTAATGCTCATTCAATTGATTTTGTACAGATTCTTTTCAATACTCCTTAGCAAATCAAAATATTCATCCCTATTCCTTGAATCATCTGGGAAGCTCACCTCCCCTCTCCCCTTTTACAAAGTCATGGTGGCGACTGCCGCATGGCAAACATTCCAATGCCCATTAAATTCCTATGGGCATTGGAGCAATTACCGCAGCAGCTGCCACTACCACGGCTTTGTAAAAGGAGTTCTCAGTGATTCTTCTGCTCCTATTTTTTTAAATCATTGATATTTCAAGGGGGGGGGGGGGTAGGTTTGCCTCTTTTTCAGACACCATGGGCCATATTCTGTAAATTGTGCAGTGTTAGGCGCTGGTAGGCCCCTTGATTGTGCCTACCAGCGCCTAACTTAATCACTTTAATTGGCTTTAATCGGTGCGGTAATTGACCACATCATTTAAAACTAATTAAAAACTTGTTTAAAAAAAGTAGACGCCACTATGTGCCTGCTGGGGTAGGCACCGGAATCATGCCTACAGCATGGTGGATAGCAACACCCATGGTCAAAACAGGCGTGGCTAAGGGTGGAGATGACAGTAGGCACCGCTAGGCCCAGTGGCATAGTAAGGCGGATGCGAAGTGGCGGTCCATCCGGGGTGCAGTCTTCCTCTGGACGCCGGCACCCTTCCTCCTCTCCGCCCCTTCCCCCTCCTCCCGCTGCCGTGTGCACACCCTCGCCCCTTCCCCGTACCTTTTTAACTTCAACATGACAAACTTACTGTCCAAACTTGCTGGCTTTGGCGCTGTCTCTGATGTTACTTCCGGGAGGAAGTGATATCAGAGAAAGCACCGAAGCTGAGCGGGCAGTAAATCTTTTGCTGCTTGCGCCAAAGTTAATAAGGTACGGGGAAGGGGCGTTAACATGCACACAAGGCAGGGCGGAGGGAAAGAGAGCAGGAGATGGGCGCCACCACCCTGGGCACTGATCACCCTTGTTATGCCACTGGCTAGGCATGTTGGTAACAAAAATCTTGTACACAAATATAGGATATCTGGTAAAATACTTGCAGAGACCCCCCAGGAAAGAGACTTGGGAGTACTGGTCGACAAGTCGATGAAGCCGTCCGTGCAATGTGCAGCGGCAGCGAAAAGGGCAAAAAGAATGCTTGGAATGATTATGAAGGGGATCACGAACAGATTGGAGAAGGTTATCATGCCGCTGTACTGGGCCACTGTGCGACCCCCACCTGGAATACTGCGTCCAGCACTGGTCACCACACTTGAAGAAGGACATGGTACTACTCAAAAGGGTCTAGAGAAGAGCGGCTAAAATGGTTAAGGGGCTTGAGGAGTTGTCATACAGCGAGAGATTAGAGAAACTAGGCCTCTTCTACCTTGAAAAGAGGAGACTGAGAGGGGACATGATTGAAACGTTCAAGATAATGAAGGGAATAGACTTAGTAGATAAAGACAGGTTGCTCACCCTCTCCAAGGTAGGGAGAACAAGAGGGCACTCTCTAAAGTTAAAAGGGGATAGATTCCGTACAAACGTAAGGAAGTTCTTTTTCACCCAGAGAGTGATGGAAAACTGGAACGCTCTTGCGGAGGCTGTTGTAGGGGAAAACCCCTTCCAGGGATTAAAGACAAAGTTAGACAAGTTCCTGCTAGACCAGAACGTATGCAGGTGAGGCTAGACTCAGTTAGAGCTCAGGTCCTTGATCTAGGGGTCACTGCGTGAGTGGACTGCTGGACACGATGGACCACTGGTCTGACCCAGCAGCGACAATTCTTATGTTCTTAGGCCTCATTCTCTAAACAAACATAGGTGCTGGGAATGTAGGCCTTTAAAACCTTGGCCTACATTACCGGCACTCAAATTTTTTCTTAGGAGCCAGTAGCAGTGATTCTGTTAATGGCACCTAAGCACGATTGACACGTGACCTGCACCATTTTCTAGGCTGTTTTAGGCGCTGTTTACAGAATCTGGGCCCATGAGTCTTTTGCAACAACCTCTAGATTTCCCCCAAGTTTAAAAACTCATCCTCCCACTGTATTTAGTCAGGAAATTGCAATGATGGTCCTGAAACTAGGAACCAAGTGCAAAAGATTACTTTTAGAACACTGTATCATAGATATTTAATTCCATGATCCAAGTGTCATTCTTGATTATGTTGATGACTCCTCTTGTACAGGAGTTAATAAACATTTACTCTATCATTCCCAGACCTAGCTAAATTGGAGTTTGACTCAGTCTGAATATTAAGAGGAGCAGCCCACATGACAGGATATTACATTATCACTGGGGTAGCCCCTATTAATCTAGTTTTTATTAGGATGTCAACTAGTCCAATTTCAAAGATGGTCCCCACTCAACATCTTCCATGAATACAAAAATGTGGCCCAAATAAAGGGCTCCTAAATCTGGACCTAGTAGAGATCATGCCCCAAAACGTTGGATTATAGATATCAGAATGGAGGGGTGGGGGTGGGGGGGCATAAGGGCCATTGCCTCCCCAAAAATTCCTGATGGTAACAGGGCTGACAGTATATCTACACAGGCGGCACTCTCCTGGGAGCAGCATCTTGCTGCCGGCCAGCATACCTGCTGCTCAGCTCTCTCTGCTGCAAACCTTCCCTGACATCTACTCCTCCCCCCTCCACTTCTACTGCACATCTACTTTGCATTTCTTGTAAACATTGCCAGGCAGAGAAACCACTTTCTCAATTCCCTGCTGCCTGGTGGGGGTAGAAGGATGACAGGGAGAGGTGGCAGAGGGGGTAGAAGGGGTACAGTGAAAGATGGATTTGAAGGAGGACAGAGGAAGCAAGAGAGGGAGAGAAGGGCATGGGGGAAGGCAGAGGTGGTCAGGGAGAGATGGTAGAAGGGAGGGAAAGGAAAGGAAACATGGATGTGGGGGAGCAAAATGGGAATAGAGAGAGATGGATTTGGTGGAGAAGGCTAAATGTGAAAAGGAAAGGAGACTCAGGGGAGGAGGCAGAAGGGGAGGAAAGATGGACTACTCAATGAGAGCAGAGAAGGAAGAGGACAGGGACAGGCAGAGGGGATATGGACTGGGGGCAGGAATGAGGGGAGGGAGGAGAGATGCCAGACTGGGAGGAGGGCGTGAAAGGGCAGAAAGGAGAGATATTGGACTTGTGGGAGGGAGAGGGAAATAAATAAAGAAAGGAAGGAAATGCTTGTTTACAAGGGTGAAGTAAGAAACAAGAAGGGGAGATGCTAGAAATGGTGGATCCATGTCGGAGAGTTGTCAAGGAAATAAGCACATAAGAATTGCCGCTGCTGGGTCAGACCAGTAATCCATCAGGCCCAGCAGTCCGCTCATGTGGCGGCCCTCTGGTCAAAGGCCAGCACCCTAACTAAGACTAGCCATACCAGCACATGTTCTTGTTCAGCAGGAACTCGTCTAACTTTGTCTTGAATCCCTGGAGGGTGTTTCCCCCTATAACAGCCTCCGTAAGAGCATTCCAGCTTTCTACCACTCTCTGGGTGAAGAAGAACTTCCTTACATTTGTACAGAATCTATCCCCTTTCAACTTTAGAGAGTGCCCTCTCGTTCTCCCTACCTTGGAGAGAGTGAACAACCTATCCTTATCTACTAAGTCTATCCCCTTCGGTACCTTGAATGAGTAGAATGAGTATACAAGGATAGACATGTGGTAATGGGAAGCAGGTAAAAGGGAATAGAAGGATGAGAACTGTGAAAGCTAAGGGGTGAGAGGAGGAGATAGAAAGTTGATTAGATAAAAAGTGAAAAGAAATACAACAATGTTCCCTTTAAGCTGCATGGCCACACACCATTTGGTAGCAGGTCATACAGCCACCACACCAGGATCTTTGTCCATACTCTGCTGCTGTGGCTTTGTGAAGAAAGAAGTGTGGCTGGAAGGAGGAGGAGGACTACTTGGATATCTTAGAGCCAGCCAGAACATAGGTACACACCCTTGGGAGGGGGTATGAACTTGGGACATAGGAGGGAGGGGGAAAGGTGTGTTGCATCAGAGAAAGTTGAAACGCTGAATGCTGGTTTTAAGATGAACTGTACTGTGAAGATTTATTTAAAATGTGATTATTCATCTGGAAACCAACACGTTTGTAAAAGTCTTGTCTGTCATATTCTGTGCATGTTATTGTTGCAATGCCGCCTAGATATAGGCAGTTGATAATTTTTTTAACTAAATAAATAAAGGAGGGATGGAGGGAGAGGGGCTCATTGGGACACAGAAGGGAGGGGAAGGCACATTGAGGCATGGAAAGAAAGAAGTGTGAACTTGGGACAAAGGAAGGAAGGAGGGAGAGGGCATGAACATAGGACATGGGAGGGAGGGAGGGGGACATAGGATGGAAGGATGGAGGGAGGGATGGAAAGAGATGCTGAGGTGGGGGAGGGAATAGAATGGGAGAATTGTTGAACATGGGTGTGAGAGGGAAAGAGATGTGTGCATGGGGAAAGGGCATAGAGAGGAAGAGAATTGTTGGACATGGTGTTTGGAGAGAAGTGAGGTAGAGAGAGATGAGAGAGAAAAATTTTGGATGTGGTGGTGGAGAAGGAGCAGTGGGAGAGATGAAGAGGGATGCAAGAGGGAGGAATGTTGGACATGGTGGTGGAGGGAATGGGGAAAGAGATGTGGCATGGTGCTGGAGAGGGGTGATAGAAGGATAAATGTTGGGCATGGGGCTGGTAGGCAGCGGTGAAAGATGTTGCACACAGTCCGGGGGATAAGAGAGGGAGAAATGTTGGATGTGTCAGTAAAGGGAGTTGGAGAACATAAGAATAGCCTTACTCGGTTAGACCAAAGGTCCATCAAGTCCAGTAGCCCATTCTCACAGAGGCCAATCCAGGTCACTAGAACCTGGCCAAAATCCAAAGAGTAGCAACATTCCATGCTATCAATCCAGGGCAAGCAGTGGCTTGCCCCATGTCTTTCTCAATAACAGACTATGGACTTTTCCTCCAGGAAATTGTCCAAGCCCTTCTTAAAACCAGCTATGTTAACCACTCTTACCACAACCTCTAGCAATGCGCCCTGGATCTCTCCATCCCTCTATCTCTCTCTTTCCCTACTCAATTTGCAGCAAGGGAGGGAATGAGAGAGAGATGGTGGAAAGTGAAAGATAGGGAGACGTTGCATATGGGGGTGGAGGAGAGAGGAAGAAATGCAGTGCAGGGGTGTAGAGGGGAAAAAGAATGTGCTTTGTATCATTTAATTTTGTGGTTACCATTATGTATTGTTAATAAGATTATACTGTGTGTACAGTATATGAAAAATGAATGGAAGAAATGGCATTTACAAGACTATTATGGGGGGGAGTTGAGTCTAGGGCATAGCTTGGACAGGTCTGGGGCAGGGTCTATGGCAGAGCTTTTGCCACCCCACCCCCTCTAAAAAAAAAAACCCAAAATTCCGCTGCCTATGCTTTGGATATCTTCATTACAGGTCCCTGAAAAAATGTCATCTGTTTCTGAGATGGTCGAGTGGGGAGCACTGACCATTTGACATGGAATGACCCATATGCATTAAAACCTTTTTGAAGTGGAGGAATAGTTTTGTGGTTGGAGAAGCAGATTATGATCCAGAAAAACCAGGACTGAAATCCTGATGCTCCCATTGATACTCCATGACTTTGGGCTAGCCACTTCAACCTTCATTGCCTCAGATACCACTTAGATTGTAGCCTATTCTGGGTAGGGAAATAACTCTTATACCTTGAGTTTAGATTTGGGAGAAAGGTGAATAATAAATCTAAAATCCAAATCTGAAAAAGAAAATACATGCTTCTATGTATCCAGAAGAGCAACTTCTGTCACCCTGCCAATAAGAGGCTACCAACAGAGCCTTCTTGCAAATATTATCATGGATTAACAACTATGGAGGTATTTTACTAAAGATTAAAACATATTATCTGAAAGGAGTCAGAACGGAATTGCCTTTGGAAGCTGAGAAATAATGACAGCCAAATGAATCACTGCCTTGACATGTCTTATTTCTAATTATGATGTGGTCTTCCAAAAACTATAATGTAGGAAAGATAAAGCTGACTTTAGGACTGATTTTTTTCAAAACTGAATGATTTTCCTGCAACCAACAGAAAAGGTACAGGGGGGTAGTGGTGTCAGGGGAACATCCGGTAGCAGGGGGGAGTGGGCATCCTTCCTGCCTTTTTTTTTTGTAGGGGGAGGGGATGGTTTGGGGAGGGGCCTCCATTGGCAGGAGGGAGTTGGCTTCCATCCTGCCAATTTTCTCTCACATGGAGGGGAGTAGTTGCCATGGTAGGAGGGAGTGGGTATCCCTCCTGCCAATTTTCTTTCATGCCGGGGGGGGGAGGGAGTTACATGGCAGGAGGAAGTGGGCCTCTCCTGCCATTTTTTCTTGTGGAGTGTGGGGGGGTGGAGGTTCAGCATGGTAGCAGGAAGTTGTCACTCCTCCTGCTGTTTTTGCTGCCACGGTTGGGGGAGGGGGGTCAGTTCCTGGTGCTGGTTCATCGGGGAGGGAAGTCTTTGGCAGGGGGGATGTGCTTTTTTCTTTTTAATGGGGCAGATATTGTGCATGTGTAACACATACAGCATTTGTACCCATTATTTTTTTTTTAAAAAGGTTTCCTGCCTGAGTGGCAGGAGGCTTCTTTCAGGGCTTCCTCTGCCTCTCAGCTCTTCGGGCTTTCCCTACTGGCTCTGCACATGTGTGAGAGTCGCTCTCACAGCCATCAGTTGGACAGGAGAGATGGGGATTATGATGAACCTCCGCGTGAATCATTGGAGAAACCCACACGGTTTTTCCGATCCTCTGTAGCGCATCTAGGCCGAAATGGGTTGTCATATATCATACTTCTATATTTTAGCATTGTTAGGGCTCCTTTTACAAAGCCACATTAAGCTTTTTTATTGCTGGCCATGGCAGTATTAGTGCCAGTGCTCATAGAATTCCTATGAGTGTCGGAGCTAATACCACCGCAACCGGCAATAAAAAAGCCTAATGTGACTTTATAAAAGGGGGGTGGGGTTAGTTCTTTAGCAACAATGCAGAATTCTTTTCATGTTGAAGATTCTGTAGACACAGCAGTCGGAAATGAGAACCAGCTGCTGTCCCAAGCATAATTAAATATTGTACAAGTGATTCCTAAGATCTATAACAATGAAGTCCTATCAAACTGGAACACAGAGGTGGAGAAAACACTATATCGTTATGCTACTATCAAAGAAAGAATGAAAATTGTAGCTGTAACACTTCTTTTTATCTATTCCCTTTTGGAAGCTGTCATACAGGTCAACTATCAAAACTGATGGTGACGGGTCAAAAGCGCACAAGGACAAAGGCACGCCGACAACCCAGCGCAGACAACTGAGCGCAGGGCTTGATCGTGCCAAAGAAAACCCATATTTTAAAGGGCTCTGACAGGGAATGTGGGGGAGACCCCCCCACTCTACTTAATAGGGATTGCGCTGCCTCACGCTGCCATGTTGGGGGGAAAAAGTTAAGTTTCCAGTATAATGAGGGGGTTATACCCCCCCAAACCCTCACAACACCAGCGCGATCTCTATTAAGTAAAGTGTGGGGGGGTTCCCCACCAACACCCCCGTCGGACCCCTTTAAAATACGTTTTTTCTTCAGCGCGATTAAGTCCTGCGCTCAGTTGTCTGCGCTCGGTTGTCGGCGCGCGCTTTTGACTATGAACCAAAACTGATAGAGAGCCCAATACATGTGTATTAAATATTATATAAATTCATGGGACTTAGGGACCCTTTTACTAAGCTGTGCTAGTACGTGAGCTTACCGTATTTTCGCGGATATAACGCGCGCGTTATACGCGTTTTTACCTACCGCGCATACCCCTCGCGCGTTATATGCCTGAGCGCGGTATACAAAAGTTTTTAAACATAGTTCCCACCCCGCCCGACGCCCGATTCACCCCCCCAGCAGGACCGCTCGCACCCCAACCCCGAACGACCGCTCGCACGCGCTCCCACCCGCACCCGCATCCACGATCGGAGCAAGAGGGAGCCCAAGCCCTCTTGCCCGGCCGACTCCCCGACGTCCGATACATCCCCCCCCGGCAGGACCACTCGCACCCCCACCCCGAAGGACCGCCGACTTCCCGACAATATCGGGCAAGAAGGGAGCCCAAACCCTCCTGGCCACGGCGACCCCCTAACCCCACCCCGCACTACATTACGGGCAGGAGGGATCCCAGGCCCTCCTGCCCTCGACGCAAACCCCCCCCCCCCCCCAACGACCGCCCCCCCCAAGAACCTCCGACCGCCCCCCCAGCCGACCCGCGACCCCCCTGGCCAACCCCCACGACCCCCCCACCCCCCTTCCCCGTACCTTTGGTAGTTGGCCGGACAGACGGGAGCCAAACCCGCCTGTCCGGCAGGCAGCCAACGAAGGAATGAGGCCGGATTGGCCCATCCGTCCTAAAGCTCCGCCTACTGGTGGGGCCTAAGGCGCGTGGACCAATCAGAATAGGCCCTGGAGCCTTAGGTCCCACCTGGGGGCGCGGCCTGAGGCACATGGGCCCAACCCGACCATGTGTCTCAGGCCGCGCCCCCAGGTGGGACCTAAGGATCCAGGGCCTATTCTGATTGGCCCACGCGCCTTAGGCCCCACCAGTAGGCGGAGCTTTAGGACGGATGGGCCAATCCGGCCTCATTCCTTCGTTGGCTGCCTGCCGGACAGGCGGGTTTGGCTCCCGTCTGTCCGGCCAACTACCAAAGGTACGGGGAAGGGGGGTGGGGGGGGTCGTGGGGGTCGGCCAGGGGGGTCACGGGTCGGCTGGGGGGGCGGTCGGAGGTTCTTGGGGGGGGCGGTCGTTGGGGGGGGGGGGGGGTTTGCGTCGAGGGCAGGAGGGCCTGGGATCCCTCCTGCCCGTAATGTAGTGCGGGGTGGGGGTAGGGGGTCGCCGTGGCCAGGAGGGTTTGGGCTCCCTTCTGGCCCAACTACACAAAGGTACGGGGAAGGCGGGTGGGGGTGTCGTGGGGGTCGGCCAGGGGGGTCGCGGGTCGGCTGGGGGACGGGCGGAGGTTCTTGGGGGGGGGCGGTCGTTGGGGGGAGGGGGTTTGCGTCGAGGGCAGGAGGGCCTGGGATCCCTCCTGCCCGTAATGTAGTGCGGGGTGGGGATAGGGGGTCGCCGTGGCCAGGAGGGTTTGGGCTCCCTCCTGGCCCGATATTGTTGGGGAGTCGGCGGTCCTTCGGGGTGAGGGTGCGAGTGGTCCTGCCGGGGGGGGGGATGTATCGGACGTCGGGGGGGCATCAGGCTTTCAGGATGGGGACAGACCTTCAAGGGGGGACAGGACTTCAAGGGAGGACAGTGCACGGAAAGTCAGGGGGGGTGAACGGAGAGTCGGGACAGCGCACGGAAAGTCGGGGCAGTGCACGGAAGTCAGGGGGGGTGAACTGAGAGTCGGGACAGCGCACGGAAAGTTAGGGCAGTGCACGGAAGTCAGGGGGGGTGAACGGAGAGTCGGGACAGCGCACGGAAAGTCAGGGCGGGCGAAAGGAGCGTCGGGCATCATGCGCGGTATACCCGTGAGCGCGGTATACAAAAGTTTTTGTACATGTCATCGTGATTTCTGCGCGCTATACCCGTGTGCGCCTTTTACACGGGTGCGCGTTATATCCGCGAAAATACGGTAATGCAGCTTAATTTGGTACTTTGCCATGTGATCATGTCCATTTCTAGCTCAGCTGTAAATGTGACCTCTTTCAATTATTTCATTTTCTGGCTGTGTTAGCGTTAGTGGGCAGCCACTGGGGGGAAAAAATGAACATGGGAGTAAATTAAATAAAATAAATACTGCACGATTAGTGTATGTAAATAGCAAAACTAAGGCAAAATTCTTTTTTTTTTTTTAATCTTTATTAATTTTAAAATATAAATAGTGCAATATAATGAATTTAAACAAACAAATCAAGAAACACACTTTAAATATGCAAATAATTCGAAAAACACTCATTTTCTCCCCCTCCCCCCTTAACTAATAAAAGTAGATATACATTTATAATTTCCATACAATAAATAAAATAGGAATAACAATGCTTTAGTAAAAGGGCACCTTAGAAAAGATTACTGGATAATAATAAGAAATTATGGTTGCATGAAACTAGAAAAACTGTGTTACCCTGTTAAAGCAATTGGGAATTTGTATGTTATAATGCCTCTTCTGGTTTCTATTTACTGCTTATATTGCAGTCCCAGTGGCTTCCACCATGGAATTCAGAGGGTAGACAAAAATTATACAGAGGAGTAGATCCCTAGGGGAAAAAGCTAAATATCCTTCACATTGGCTTAAATGCCTCCTTTTTTTTCATCAGGGTCAAATATCTCCAGGCACTCGGCCATTTACTCTACTTGTGAATTTGGCAGATTTGAGGCCTGTGTGAAGTTCTGAAACACTGTACTGAGCACAGCAAGTACATTTTCCTTTAATCTTGAGCTCTCCATCCAGAATATAACTTCTGCTATCTGTCTTTTTTCTTTTTCTACTTTTCTTGGTTTTGTACTCTGAGTTCTATAATTTTAAAATTCCAAGCATACTCCATCATATACACATACAGTAGCTGACCCTTAATTTTACAGCCAACTGTGTCAGCTCAGCTGCTCAATGTCCTCCAAATGTCCTCAGAATTTTAGTTACCTCAGTAAATGCAATAAGACCTAGAAGTGATGATCATGATCCCCTTTTGCGTGGCATCTTGAGGCTTGGCACTGGATGTGATTTCTAACTCTTAACAGCATACTGTGATACTGTTGAAGAGGAATAGTCTTCATACATCACCAGCTCCTAGCCTGCTAAGTTGTCACATGGGCCAATGTTTGGAAGTGGAGCAAAAACAGGGACAATACAATATGACCACCAGGCTGCCATTTAGTACAAAGTGTAGAGTGGCTCAAAATGTCATCCCTGCCGTCCCTTGTCCATTAAGGTAGGAAGTGTAATCTTCAAACCTGTGCCTCCCCCAGACTAAGGTGGGTCTTTGGGTCATCCTAATATAGATAGGGAAGAACTCGTTCAAGCTTTTGTTAAATACTCCAACTTTCCTGCAAAAATGTCATGAGGTATAGCAAAGATCAGCTGTCAGTGTAGATTCCGAACAAAAAAGGCTGCGTTCATCATTGCACATGGAGTACACATTAAACCAAACAATGAAAATTTCTACACTACTAAAGACAGCTAGCAACCAGCTACACATACACACACTCAAAAGGCCTGAGGCCAAGCTATTCTGTGATTTCTTTATTTATATATTTAAAGAAAAGTACAATAGACTTCTGTTATGTTTACCTAGAAAATGTGCCAGTATTGATTTTCAGTCACAAGGCTACTGATGTACTGACAACACTGAGAGGAAAATCACAGGATATGTTATTTGTTTGCTGTTTTGAACACTGTCTTACCCTTCTCCTTGGTTTTTGATTTCTAGAGTAGACTGAGGAAAGGAAGGAATCAAATAATACTTTCAAATTCTTCTCATAAAAACAAATCTTCATATAAGGCTTGGGGAGTTTCCCTCCCCCACCCCATTTTGTGCCTCTATCAGCTTTCATAAATGAAGCCAGTAGCCTTTCTCAGGTGTTGGGAACAGTTTCTTTAGCCTCCACAGCTGTGCCTCTCAATCCAGTAGTTTGCCCTCACCCCCCAACTAGTTGAACTTTCATGATATGTACAATGTATATGCATCACAAACAGCAAAAAAGGAACAATAATAGTTATTAATACAGTTTCAAAAATGGCGTTTAGAATCCAAAAGTAGAGTAAAATAACTCAGCATAGGGAAAAAACCCTTTTATAAACTTTCATAGAATCAATCATTGCACCATCTTGTATATGCATAACATTGGCACTTTGTTTCATTCGGAGGAAAGATGGAAGAGGGGAGATTTGACAGAGACATTTAAATATAAATGTGCATGAGGTGAGTCTCATTCATTTGAAAGGATGCTCCAGAATGAGAAGGCATAGGATGAAGTTAAGAGGTGATTCTTTCAGGAGTAATCTAAGGAGATACTTTTTTTACAGAAAGGGTAGTAGATACATGGAATAGTCTCCTGGTAGAGATGGCGGAAACAAAGACTGTGTCTGAATTCAAGAAAATGTGTAACATGCTTGTGGGATCTCTTAGAGAGAGGTAGAGACAATGGATGCTGAAGATGGGCAGACTGGATGGGCCATGTGGATGGTCTTTATCTGCCATCATGCTTCAATTTCAGACTAGTAGAGGTCAATTTGGCCTTGGATTTCACACCATGTGTGCTTTATTTTCCAAGATATCTTTAATGAATATGCATGGAATTAGGTTTCTTATGAGTTATCTGCTGTTTTGAACATATGAACATAAGAGCTGTCATAATGGGACAGACCAAATATTCATTAAGGCCAGTATCTTGTTTTCAACAGTGGCCAACCCAGGTCACAAGTATTTGGCAAGATCCTAAGTAGTATAACAGATTTTTTTGCTGCTTATCCTAGGAATAAGCAGTGGATTTCCTCAAGTCCATCTTAATAGTGCCTTATGGTCGTCTGTTTTAGAACATTATTTAAATTTTTTTCAAACCCTGCTAAGCTAACCGCTTTCACCACATTTTCTGCAATAAATTCTAGAGTTTAGTTACATATTGAGTGAAGAAATATTCTTTGGTTTGTTTTAAATTTACTACTTAGTAGCTTCATCATATACTTCCCAGTCCTAGTATTTTTGCACAGAAGTAAACAAGTGATTCACATCTACCCATTCCACTCCACTTGATACTTTATAGACCCCTCAGCAGTCTCTTCTCCAGGCTGAAGAGTTCTAGCAACTTTAGCCTTTCTTCATGGGGAAGTTGTCCAGTCCCTTTTATCATTTTCATTGCCATTCTCTGTACCTCTTCTAATTCTGTTATATCTTTTTTGAGATGTGGTGACTAAAATTGCACACAGTATTCGAGGTGCACTCTCTAAAGGGGGCACTCTCTAAAGTTGAAAGGGGATAGATTCCGTACAACCATAAGGAAGTTCTTCTTCACCCAGAGAGTGGTAGAAAGCTGGAACGTTCTTCCGGAGGCTTTTATAGGAGAAAACACCCTCCAGGGATTCAAGACAAAGTTAGACAAGTTCCTGCTGAACAAGAACGTGCGCTGGTAGGGCTAGTCTCGGTTAGGGTGCTGGTCTTGGACCAGAGGGCTGCTGCGTGAGCGGACTGCTGGGCATGATGGACCACTGGTCTGACCCAGCAGCGGCAATTCTTATGTTCATATGCTACACCATGGAGCAATACGAGAACATTATAACATTCTCATCTTTGTTTTCCATTCCTTTCCTGATAATTCCTAAAATTCTATTTTCTTTCTTAGCTGCTGCCATAGACTGAGTTGATGGTTTCAACGTATCCTCAATGATGACACCTAGATCTTTTTTCTGGGTGGAACTCTGCATCAAGAAGCTTTTTGATATGAAAACCTACCTTTTTGATATAGCCTTCAATCCTTAAGTATTTGGCAAGATCCTAAGTAGTATAACAGATTTTTTTGCTGCTTATCCTAGGAATAAGCAGTGGATTTCCTCAAGTCCATCTTAATAGTGCCTTATGGTCGTCTGTTTTAGAACATTATTTAAATTTTTTTCAAACCCTGCTAAGCTAACCGCTTTCACCACATTTTCTGCACATTTGCTCCTCTGCCCGCCAACCCAGCCAGCTGATTAACCGTTCCCTCTAACTGTATCCATGACATCCTGTTTGTCTGTCTTGGCTGTTTAGATTGTAAGCTCTTTCGAGCAGGGATTGTTTTCTTCTTCTTTGTAATTCTGTACAGTGCTGCGTATGTTTGGTAGCGCTATAGAAATAATTAATGGTAGTGGTAGTAATAGTATAGTTTGGGTTCCTCTTTTCCACCTGCATCACTTTGTACTTGCTCACATTAAACGTCATCTGCCATTTTGATATCCATTTTCCAAGTCCCACAAAGTCCTCTTGCAATTTTTCACAATCCTCTTGCGATTTAACAACTTTAGCTATGGGGTCCTTTTACTAAGGAGCACTAGCCATTTTAGCATGTGCTAAATACTAATGCATCCATAGACTATAATGGACGCGTTAATATTTAGCACACGCTAATATTTCACGCACGCTAAAATGGCTAGTGCGCTTTAGTAAAATCACCCCTTTGTGTCATCAGCAATTTAATTATCTCACTAGTTATTCCAATCTGTAGATCATTGATAAAAATATGTTAAAAAGCAGCAATCCCAGCACAGACCGCTGGGAAACCAACTTCATCTCAAACTAACTCTCGTACCAAACATTTAGAAAGTCAATAAAAACCTGTTTTCAGTTACTGCAACAGATTTGTAACCTATCCCTGAAAACAGGGGTAATACCGGAAGACTGGAGGATAGCAAATGTTACACCTATCTTCAAGAAAGGAACCAGAGGCGACCCGGGGAATTATAGACCGGTCAGCTTGACCTCAGTTCCGGGGAAGATGGCCGAATCATTGATCAAGAACAGTATCAGTGAGCACATAGAAAAAAATAAGCTGATGAGAACAAGCCAGCATGGTTTCTGTACTGGAAGATCCTGCCAAACAAACCTACTGCACTTCTTCGAGGGGATTAGCGGACATTTGGACAAAGGTGACCCCATAGATATAGTATACCTAGACTTCCAGAAAGCCTTCGACAAGGTACCTCATGAGCGCCTTCTAAGGAAACTGTGGAACCACGGGGTGGAAGGGGACATACACAGATGGATCAAAAACTGGTTGGCAAACAGGAAACAGAGGGTAGGAGTAAAGGGACACTATTCTGACTGGAAAGGGGTCACAAGTGGCGTCCCACAAGGGTCAGTGCTGGGACCACTGCTATTCAATATATTTATTAATGACTTGGAAACAGGGACAAAGTGTGAAGTTATAAAATTTGCGGATGACACAAAACTCTCCGGTAAGGTTAGATCTGTAGAGGAATGTAAAAAACTCCAAAGGGATCTGGACAAACTGAGTGAGTGGGCAGATAAATGGCAGATGAGTTTTAATGTGGAGAAATGTAAAGTTATGCACATAGGGAAAGGGAACCTGATGTACAACTACATGATGGGGGGGATGACATTGGGAAAAGGCAACCTAGAAAAGGACTTGGGGGTTTTGGTGGATAAAACAATGAAACCGGCAGCACAATGCGCAGCGGCCTCAAAAAAGGCGAACAGAATGTTGGGCATTATCAAAAAAGGTATCACTACCAGAACCAAGGAAGTTATCCTCCCGCTGTACAGGGCAATGGTGCGACCGCATCTGGAGTACTGCGTCCAGTACTGGTCGCCGTACCTAAAGAAAGATATGGCGATACTCGAGAGGGTCCAGAGAAGAGCGACAAAAATGATAAAGGGCATGGAAAACCTCTCGTATGCTGAGAGGCTGGAGAAGTTGGGGCTCTTTTCCCTAGAAAAGAGGAGACTTAGAGGGGATATGATAGAAACTTATAAGATCATGAAGGGTATAGTGAAGGTAGAGAGAGACAGATTTTTCAGACTGGCGGGGGCAACAAGAACTAGAGGACACTCAAAAAAATTGAAGGGAGATAGTTTTAGAACAAATGCTAGGAAGTTCTTCTTTACCCAGAGGGTGGTGGACACCTGGAATGCGCTTCCAGAGGGGGTGGTTGAGCAGAGTACGGTTTTGGGGTTCAAAAAGGGATTGGACGAATTCCTGAGGGGTAAGGGAATCCAGGGGTACAATTAGAGGGTTACTATACAAGACAAAATGCTCTTGAGTAATAGATCACTACAGGTCATTGACCTGGGGGGCCACCGCGGGAGCGGACTGCTGGGCATGATGGACCTATGGTCTGACTCGGCAGAGGCCATGCTTATGTGCTTATGTGCTTATGTGCTATCTCTTTGACAAATTTCTCTGACCCCCCACCTCAACCTGATGTACTTTCAATACACTTCCAGATAAACCTGACTAAACTTAACAAGCCAATGTAAATTCGAAAGTTCGCTGTAATGTCGCTGTCTGTATACAGTCTCTTCCCTTGTAAACCGCTTAGAACTGTTTGTGGTATGGCGGTATATAAAAATAAAGTTATTATTATTATTATTTACCTTTCTCCATTGAGAATATTGACCATTTAAACCTACTCTGTTTTCTATCTTGTAACCAGTTCTTAATCCATAATAGGACATTACCTCCTATCCCATGACTTTCTAATTTCCTCAGAAATCTTTCATGAGGTGCTTTGTCAAATGCCTTTTGAAAATCCAAATACACAATACTGACCAGTTCACCTTTACTCACATGTTTATTCACCCCTTTCAAAGAAATATAGTAGACTAGCTGATGCCCCGGCGTTGCACGGGTATTTAATTATAGCAATAACACTGTAAATGGATTCAAGAAAAGATACTTTATAGTGGTGAAATAAATTATTTTTTTACAGCTTTATAAAAAGTACAATATTCAAATAATAATGTGAAATATTACTAACACAAAACTTGATTATAAACAACATTTTTAGTTTCACCTTCAGGAGCAAGAACATATACATTCTTGGGTGAACCCACCCTTGAGCAAGCAACATAGAGTTGTCCATGGGAAAAACAGGGGGATCTTAAATCCACTCCACAGTATGTAATAGTCTGTCCTTGTGATTTGTTGATTGTGATAGAGAATGCAAGTCTCACTGGAATTTGCAATCTCTTAAACTGAAAAGGAAGATCTGTTGGAATAAGTGGTATCCGCGGGATAAATACGGTTTCACCTTGTCCCTTCAATTACATTGAAGATAGTCGCTTCAATTACATTGGACAGTAACCTCTTTACACAAAGCCTTGTGCCATTGCAAAGTTTTGGTGGGTCAAGGTTGCTAAATAAAATAACTGGAGATCCCACAGCTTTTTACATTTTTTCCATTGACATGAATGGGTGAAATATGATTTTATGTTTGTAGCTCCGCCCACGTGTGCAGGTGGGCAGCGAGACCCCCAGAACATATCACCCCAGGTAGTGAGGGATCTGCATACCAAGTTTTGTTCAAATCGGTCCCACAGCTTTTTACATTTTTTCCATTGACTTGAATGGGTGAAATCTGATTTTCTGTTTGTAGCTCCGCTCACGTGTGCAGGGGGGCCGGAAGACACCCAGAACATATCACCCCAGGTAGTGAGAGTTCTGCATACCAAGTTTCGTTCAAATCGGTCAAGCCGTTTTTGAATTACTGTGAGAATGGCAGCGTTTTACATTTTTTCCATTGACATGAATGGGTGAAATCTGATTTTCTGTTTGTAGCTCCGCCCACGTGTGCAGGTGGGCTGCGAGACCCCCAGAACATATCACCCCAGGTAGTGAGGGATCTGCATACCAAGTTTCGTCCAAATTGGTCACAGTGAGAATGGCAGCTTTTTACATTTTTTCCATTGACATGAATGGGTGAAATCTGATTTTCTGTTTGTAGCTCCGCCCACGTGTGCAGGAGGGCCGCGAGACCCCCAGAACATATCACCCCAGGTAGTGAGGGATCTGCATACCAAGTTTCGTTCAAATCGGTCAAGCCGTTTGTGAATTACTGTGAGAATGGCAGCTTTTTACATTTTTTCCATTGACATGAATGGGTGAAATCTGATTTTCTGTTTGTAGCTCCGCCCATGTGTGCAGGGGGGCCGGGAGACACCCAGAACATATCACCCCAGGTAGTGAGGGATCTGCATACCAAGTTTCGTTCAAATCGGTCAAGCCGTTTTTGAATTACTGTGAGAATGGCAGCGTTTTACATTTTTTCCATTGACACGAATGGGTGAAATCCGATTTTCTGTTTGTAGCTCCGCCCACGTGTGCAGGTGGGCCGCGAGACCCCCAGAACATATCACCACAGGTAGTGAGGGATCTGCATACCAATTTTTGTTCAAATCGGTCAAGCCGTTTTTGAATTACTGTGAGAATGGCAGCTTTTTACATTTTTTCCATTGACATGAATGGGTGAAATCTGATTTTATGTTTGTAGCTCCGCCCACGTGTGCAGGTGGGCCGCGAGACCCCCAGAACATATCATCCCAGGTAGTGAGGGATCTGCATACCAAGTTTTGTTCAAATCGGTCAAACCGTTTTTGCGTGATCGCGGCACATACACACACACATACACATACATACCTCCGATTATATATATATAGATTGGTAAGCCAATATTTCCTTTAACTAAATCCATATCTGTTCCAAATGGCTCCTTGATTCTTAGACTAATTCAGGGCAGTACAGCTATATGGCAATTAGATGATAAAATATTACATGTAAGCATGGTTTTAGTAGCTGAATGAGCAATACACTTTGGAAGACTGACCTCTAGTTTCATGTTTTGACATACTGCTAGGATTCAGGCAATGTTGTTTTACAAAATGGTGGTGATGGGGCATGAACAAATTCTTTTACTCTACTGGGGTTAATACAGAAAAAGTTTGTGGGAAATTACACAGGGCCCTGAACATGTGGAAATTGGAAGGTTGGTCAATATTTTTGGGGATTTTTATCTCCAAGTTTGGGGGTGGGGGGCAATGGAAGGGGGGTTCTGGGGCATGAAGGAATTGAGGTTTTCCCCCTGCGAAGGATTTTGTTCACTAGGGCTAGTGGCCCCCTTAGATGCTGCCGTTCCTACTGCCACTGCTTGAAAGTTCTAGGTGGCAAAGCAAAAAAACCCTAAAGACACATAAGACCCCCTACATTCCAGTGAATTGTAACTATTCCTTTGACAAAACCAGCAAGCAAACATTTATATATATATATATTTTTTTTTTGCATACTGTTGTTTTTTTTTCACAAATTCCTGCATTAATGATCTGTTTTGCATGAATTTTCTTCTCAGCAGCTCATTACTGAGCCATTTATATAAACTCTTTCATGCCAAAGTTTACTAGAAAGATGGCCCCTTATGCACATTTTTTTTTGTCATGCAAGGGCTTTGTGTTTTAAACTTTGCAAATATGCTGGTCTTTTCGTGCTGTTTCCCTTGAAAACTTTTTACCCATATATTATTCACGCAGGAATATCAGGGTTGGAGATCATTACTAGGAGCATTAAAAACAAAACCAAAACTAAACTAAAAATGTCCAAAAAATGGCATAAATCAGCACTTGCACATCCTAATCGCCAGGACTTCCAAGTGCTGATTTTCAAAACTGTCTTTCTGGACATCTTGCAAGGTGTTCTACCTACTGTGCATCCAAGACTAAAGAGGACAAGTTGGATGCATATTCTGGATGGGCTTAGAGCGTGCTTAGATTTGGACGTCTTGCAGCAATAATCAAACGTTTCCCAAGACGTCCTGGACAGAACTTAGACATTCGAAGCTAGAGCTGGTTTAAAAGCATTTACATGCCAAAAAGGTACCCAAACTTACCAGATGACCACTGAAGCGATTAAGTAATGATCCGCCTACACTCCCCCAGTGGTCACTGACCCCCTTCCCACTCCCCAAACATCTGAATGAAACAGTATATACTTGTCTCTAGTACAGCATCACACAAGTGTCTTAAGTATTCTGGTGGGTGGGCTAGTGAACCACAGAGAGAAGTACCCAGGCCCATAAGCCACTCTAACCATTATATTTATGCCAGAAAGTGTGAGGCCACCAAAACCTTACTATACTGCCATATAGGACCTGTTTTCAGCTCTAGAGTCTTCAGTTTTATATCCTTGCCCCAGATCATATAGTTCAGTAAAATGCCATAGATGAATACACATGTCATCAAGAACAGAATGTATCGCAAATTGGACTTGGGCAGCGGTACAAAAAGCTCTTAATTGATCACATGAGGAAAAGACAGCATTGTGCATGAAGCTCTCATAACATCACTGGTTCTATCAGCACTTGTAAGGATGCATCTTGGCTACTGAAGAGTAATTGATATACTTTATAAAGTGTGCTATAAGGCACAGCCAAGCAGTCAGCAGTATCGGTCTCAACCCTTTTAGGAAGGAGAGGGGGCTGGTGTGCTGCAGAAGCAAGACTGACGATTTTTACATGTAAGAATTTTTATAAATAGCATTTGAAAAGCTTTCTAAAGATGTTTTATAGAAGCAAAAATAAGTCTTAGGCACATGATTTAAAGAAAAAAAACAAAACAAAGACCTCCATGTCTGTTAAATTAAGAATTTTTACTGACCCCCCTATTTTACAAAATCATGCTAGTGGTTGCCACATGGGAAAAGCCCCAAAGCCTTTTAAATCTCTATGGGTTTCAAATCAGTTGCCGCAGCGACAGCCACTAGCTCAGTTTTGTAAAAGGAAGGGGGTGGGAGGGTCAGTGTTTTATGTTCTGATAAATGACCTTTTGTGTCTTTTAAAATATCAGATCATTTGTTACGTTGAATGAGTAAGAGAATAAAATTTACCAACATTTAAGAACCAAAATGAGTTTAAGTTTGATGATGGGAGAACGCCATATCAGGAAAGGTCACTCTATAGGCTCCTTTTACAAAGGCACGCTAACGGTTTAACGTGCGTAATAGCGCATGCTAATCCGCCAGACGCGCTAGCTGCTACCGCCTCCTCTTGAGCAGGCGGTAGTTTTTTGGCCAGCGCGGGGCTTAGCGCGTGATGAAAAGTTGCATGCGTTAACCCCGCTAGCGTGGCTTTGTAAAAAGAGCCCTATGTGAAAATCCCAATAAGGACACTCCCAAATAGTGACACAGTCAGTAGTTCCTTTTGAAATAATCAAGATAAGGAGGCTAGTTTTAGATTCAAATATTCCATTAACATAAGAGGCTATAATTTGTGGAACAATTTTACATGTTAAACCCACTTTAGATAAGTATAAAAGTTGTCTATTTTTAATTTTTACAGGTATAGCCATTCAATTGATTACAAGTAATTGGAAGAATCATGATAGAATAAATTATACTTTCTGGTGGGTGAATGTGTGTACTATATACAAATATGAACAAATTAATGCAGAGTGTAGGGGACTTAGTGGAATATTCAACAAAATTTGGTGCCCATTGACTACATTTGTATAAATATAATACTGTATTTTGTTTTACTTTTTTCTTGGTTTATTTATCTTTACACATCCAGGGAGTGGGGGGTTGGGAGGAAATATTGATAATGATATTTTAGGTAACTTGGTTTCATTTTATATTATTTACTTGGTTCTTATGTTATTACTATATGCAAAATAATGTAATTATTGAATGATAGTTCTGTTATCTATATAGATATTAGTGTTATGACTGAATGCAATGATATACTGTTCTTTTATTTATATAACACTGTTCTTGTTTAAAAATCAATAAAGAATTATAAAAAAAAAAAAAGATAAGGAGGCTTACAATCAAGTTATTCTTAATCTTGAAATAATTCTCTCTCTCTATATATATATGTGTGTACCCTCAGTGTGATTATGAAAGCTAACGGGACACTGGTAATACCAGAGTTCCAGGCTTAAACATATTAAGCAGGCCCAAGTTTAAAGCCTTCAGGAAGATGGGACTTAAAACTCAAACTCTCTGAAACACCTATTCACGGAACACTAAGAAATATGAGCGACGAGATACCTGAGATAAGTGCCGCAAACTGAGCCAGACTGTAGCATTTAATCCAGATAAGTTGGCTACGAAAGATATATTTTGCACTAAGCACAGTTATTATATATATATTTTGTGTTTTGCGCTGATGTAATTTCAAACACACAAGTGTACTCCTATGATGGTGTGAAGCGTGGCTAGAAAGTGGGCCTACGTAATATGTTTAAGCCTGGAACTCTGGTATTACCAGTGTCCCGTTAGCTTTCATAATCACACTGAGGGTACACACACATATACGTATATAGAATTATTTCAAGATTGTGAATGACTTGATTGCAAGCCTCCTTATCTTGATTATTTCAATGTCAGGAAAGGTGGCATTTATTTGTATATTTGGATTTAGCTCCCACCTTTTCAGGAAGTCCTATCATTCATTTTGTTGTGGTGGATATTTCAGTCTTTCTTTATACCAGCACCTGACCAATTTAGCAGCAGTGCATAAGTAGAGGGAGCAAAGAAAAGAATGAGGTGAAACTAAAGAGAATGAAGAAGCCCAGTAGAGAAGCAAATGTGTAATAGGACATGGATTTAACTGGGGAAAGGGAAGATGGTGTACAACAGCATTTCTAGCTCAGTGTTGGGGCCCTAACAATGTTCAGGATATCCAGAATGATTTTTGCATGAAATATATTTGAATGGAGTTGAGACTTGGTGCATATGAATATGGCTGATGAATGTTCTTTGCAGGTATCCTGAAAAACAAGACTTTTAGCCAACACAACAGGACTGATCTAGCAATCACTGGAACAGAGTAGTAGTTCTCAAAAACTAGTCCATGGACACTGGTAGTCAGCTTGTATTTCAGAATACTTGTAAAGACCGTCAAGCTCTGCTCCCTAAATACACAGCAGAGACCTCTAGTAGTTCTACCGTGATATTACTGGTTGACTTTAGAATTTCCCCACAGCTTTTGGAGCAAGGGGCTATTTCTCCTGCCTGTGAAAGTAACACTGTAATAAGGATTTCCACTAGGATCCTCCTGCAACTCAGAAAAGTTCATACAAAAGCCTAAAGGAGATTGCAATTGTTGAAACCATTTTTCTTTCTACTTTTGCACGTATTTGGTTGCTAACACTGAGAAGTTATCCCTTGCTTCAGAGTTTAAAAACTGGCCTGTTCTGACTTATTAGATATAAGGAGAATGAAGAGTGAGTAGATTTCTTTGCTAGTCAGGCTCCAGCTCAAGTTAATCCTGGCCCTGACCTCCCTACAAAACTTAGGGCAAGCAAGGGTTTCAATATGTATGAGACGCGGTGACATATTCCAGCCTGGCTTTAAAGTGTGCCACTCTGTCTGATGCATCCATTGAGAATACGGTACAAACCAGACTGGGAAGTTAGAATTTTAATCACGTCCTTTTGCTTTTACTTTTTTTTTTTCTCAAAGAAATGTTACCGCTGTAATATTATTTTTAGTTTAAAATATGGAGAAATGCTTATTATGATTCCTGATGTTGCTGCTAATGCTATGAGCTCAGCCGTTCGCACTGATTTGCCCTAAGCTTTGCGAGCTGGCGGCACGCTAAATTGGGGACCGTGGCTCGAGGGCATCCTGAAGTGTGTGGACGTCAATGTGATGATGTCATCATGTCGACATCCGCTCATGAGCGGGGGCCCAAAAGTGCAGAGAGTAGGAACGATGCCGGCGCGAGCTGACTTCCTACAGGACATGCCTCTCGCCACGAGAGGCATATCCTGTAGGCAGACAGCTGATGCCGTTGCCTCTCCTCTTCACCAGCATCTGGCGGCACACCTGGAATTTCACACGGCACGCAGAGTAACATAAATTCAGTAGCGGTACGAGAAATAGCAGCAAGAACAGAAACACCAGCACAGCAGCAAACTACCATCACCTGTAATACCGGGAGTGGTTTCTTATAACATCCATGTCGAGCTCTTTGACAGACATGATGCGGGGGTCTCATAGTAACATAGTAGATGAGGGCAGATAAAGACCCGAATGGTCCATCCACTCTGCCCAACCTGATTCAATTTAAATTTTTTCTTCTTAGCTATTTCTGGGAAAGAATCCAAAGCTCTACCTGGTACTGTGCTTGGGTTCCAACTGCCAAAATCTCTGTCAAAACGTACACCAGCCCATCTACTCCCTCCCAGCCATTGAAGCCCTCTCCAGTCCATCCTCCCCCCAACAGTCATATACAGACACAGACCGTGCAAGTATGCCCAGAACTGGCCTTAATTCAATATTTAATATATTATTTTCTGATTCTAGATCCTCTGTGTTTATCCCATGCTTCTTTGAACTCAAGTCACCGTTTTCCTCTCCACCACCTCTCTCGGGAGTGCATTCCAGGCATCCACCACCCTCTCCGTAAAGTAGAATTTCCTAACATTGCTCTTGAATCTACCACCCTTCAACCTCAAATTATGTCCTCTGGTTTTACCATTTTCCTTCCTCTGGAAAATATTTTGTTCTACGTTAATACCCTTCAAGTATTTGAACGTCTAAATTATATCTCCCCTGTCCCTCCTTTCCTCTAGGGTATACATATCCAGGGCTTCCAGTCTCTCCTCATACGTCTCAAATGCCATTCAGTTATTTATAGCTGTTTAGATCAGTGTTTTTCAACCTTTTTTGGGCAAAGGCACACTTGTTTCATGAAAAAAATCACGAGGCACACCACCATTAGAAAATGTTAAAAAATTTAACTATGTGCCTATATTGACTATATATAAAGTAATTCTCTTGAATAGGAATCAAATAAACACAAAGAAAGTATTTTATAATTACTTTATTATGAAATATTAAGTAAACAGAATAGTGAAAAATTATAAAATACTTTATTCAGTGCGAAACCTGGGCCTGTTTGGCTGAACACAAAGCTGATATTCTGGCAGGAATCGAAGAAAGACACACACGTAGCTCTTCGTCAACAGCTCTCAGTCTCTCTCTGTATTTGGTTTTTATAGCATACAAAAATAGACAAATATACCCTCCATCCTTTTTATTAAACGACAATAGCAGTTTTTAGCGCAGGGAGCTGCGCTGAATGCCCAGCGCTGCTCTTGACGCTCATAGGCTCCCTGCGCTAAAAACCACTATTGCGGTTTAGTAAAAGGTGACCATATTGTAAAATATAGACAGCAGATATAAATTCAGAACTGTGCATAGTAAGTGAAGGGAAGTTTTCATCTCTGGGAATTTACCCAGTTAACTATTAAGTTATTTGGGCAAATTCCTTTGAAAACTGTGGTAATACTGCCTCCACTTTGCTAAATTTAAAATAAAATCATTTTTCCTACCTTGTCTGGTGATTTCTGGTTGCACTTTCTTCTTCTGACTGTGCATCCAATCTTTCTTCCCTTCTATCAGCCTGTATGCTTTCTCTCCTCCACACCTCATTCCCTCCCCCAACTTTTTCTTCCTCTCTCCCTGACCTTTCTTTCTTTTTTTCTGTTTCTCTTCTTTCCTTCTGTTTCCCTGCCTGCCCCCTTTCTTTCTTTCTCCCTGCCGTTCCCCAAGCCACTGCCACTGCCGCTGCCATCGGGGAACAGGACCCACCAATGGATAACAGGCCCCAAAGCCGACGCCGACGCATGCTCTCCCTGACGTCAATTCTGCAATTGGAGAGGAAGTTCCGCCCAGCCAGGCAGCGATTGGCTGGCCCGAACTTCCTCTCCGACTGCAGAATTGACGTCGGGGAGAAGACTTATCGGCTCGATAGATTAGATCGCCAAGACAAAGTGAGTCCTGGGTGATCGACTCACTTTGCCTTGGCGAGCTACTGGCGCCCCTGCCTCGGGCCCCCTGTCAGCTCCGGGCCCCTGAATGCAGGACTGGTAGTACTGCCCTGATGGCGGCCCTGCGGCACACCAGGCAACATCTCGCGGCACACTAGTGTGCCGCGGAACAGCGGTTGAAAAACACTGGTCTAGATCTAAGTTTAGAGGAAATAATGTTTGATTCAAAGTTTCTTGCATAATTCAAGCCAAGCAGCAAAAGGCACAATTTGACAAGACCTTTATTTTTATCTCTGCATCTGAAACAAACTCTTTAAAATAGAACCCCTTCATTACTGCTTGTAAGAAGTAGAAGGAGCAGTGGTAGAATCAGATGTAAAATGCCCTATCAGAATACTTATTATTTGGTAGACCTGGGTGCAGCTTTTATTTTGAAATTTCCGGCAAAGTGTTGCATTTCGTTACGGGGGAAAAATTTATTTTTCGAACCAAAACAACTGTTAGAATTTATTTTGGCCAAAGAAGGAGGAAATGTGACGATTGGTCCGAAAGCTCTTCCTGCAGTTTAATCTGGCTGTTGGAGGTTTTTAGATCTTAGGTCCTCTTTTACAACGGTGCGCAAAGCGTTTTAGCGTGGATTTAGCAAGCGCTAAATCAATGCGTGCGCTAACCGCTAATGCGTCCATAGGATAACATGCACGCATTAGCATTTAGCGCGTGTTTAGCACGTGCTAATATTTAGTGCGCACTAAAAAGCTTAGCACACCTTTCTAAAAGAGGGGGTTAGTCTCCCAGTGCTGCCCTTAATACTGTATGTATTTTTGAATATGAATTTGCCCAACTACTCTACACTTTTGTTCTATCCCGCGTAGACTATTGTAATATTCTACTAGTGGGCCTGCCTACCAAAACTCTCTCCCGCCTCCAAAGGGTGCAAAACGCTGCAATCCGCCTTCTGAAAAACTTAGGCATCCGCGACCATGTTACTCCTGCATTAGCTTCCATGCACTGGCTGCCCATTCAAAAACGCTGCACCTTCAAGGCCCTGCTCCTCGATTTCAAATCCTTCCATGAAACGATTCCGTACTACATGAAAACTAAACTACAAATCTACTTCCCAAAACGACCACTGAGGTCCCAAGGAGAAAAACGACTGACCATAAATCCTGGCCGCTCCCTCAAAACTGAAACCGCCCGCAAACGCTCCTACTCACATTTCATACCCAAACTTTGGCACACAATCCCTCCATCTGTCAGATCACTAGATGGACTCTGGAACTTCAGGAAGGCCGTGAAAACCTTCCTCTTTACTAACTCAGCGCCTTAAAGTCATTCACCCTGAAATGCCACCCAGTCAACGCACCTAAGTCACTTAATCTCACCAGATGCTACTTAGTACATATGTTTTATTGTCATGTCTTTATTGTAATTTATGTAAACTGTCATCTCTGCTCTGTCTGGATTATTATGGATGTACTTTGTAACCCGTTCTGGGCTCCTTTGGGAGGACAGGCTAAAAATCGAATAAATAAATAAATAATTCTATTACTTGGATCCCTATTATTGTGGACTAAATAAGGTTTGAAAAGTTGAATGAAAAAAATAAGAATACTTATTATTTGGATATAGCTCATACCTTTTTGGCAGTAACTCAGAGCACCTAAGAAGTTGAGCCACTCTGTTTACAAAAAGAGGCAGAAAGTAAAAAGCATTATGTAAGCACAGCCTCAACACCATGAAAAAGAATGTAAGGTAGTGCAAACATACTTTGAGCATGAAAGAACATGTGGTCACTTTGGCCCCGATTCAGCAAACTGCGTCTAACTTTAGGCGTGGTTTAGACATCTGATTTAAGTGGTTAAAGAGCGATTTAAGGGTCTTAACAAGCGTTAATTGGGCCTTAGACGGAGCTAGGTGTCAGGTAGGCGATCTCAGAATATAGACATGAGGTTGACTAATACAAGGGCTTTATAACATTCTCATCTTTGTTTTCCATTCCTTGCCTGATAATTCCTAACATTTTATTTGCTTTTCTAGCGACCACTGCTGAATGAGCTGGGGGTTTCAACATATCTTCAACAAGGACACCTAGATACTTTTTCTGAGTGGTGACTCCTAACATGGAACCTTCATCATGTAGCTATAATTCGAGTTTCCCTTTCCCACATGCATCACTTTGCATTTGCTCACATTAAATGTCACCTGCCATTTTGATGCCCAGTCTCACAAGGCCCTCTTACAATTTTTCACAATTCTCTTCTGATTTGTGTTATCAGCAAATTTAATTATTTCATTAGTTATTTCCATCTGTAGATCATAAGAACATAAGAATAGCCTTACTGGGTCAAGCCCAGTAGCCCGTTCTCACGGTGGCCAATCCAGGTCACTAGTACTTGGCCAAAACCCAAGGAGTAGCAAGATTCCGGAATCCCAAAGGGATGCAACATTCCATGCTACCGATCCAGGGCAAGCAGTGGCTTCCCCCCATGTCTTTCTCAATAACAGTCTATGGACTTGTCCAAACCCCAGTTTTAATCTGTAATTTGAAAGATTTGTTCATCGCTTAGAAATTTGAGTAAGCGATTAATCAAATACACAATAAACTTGAAACTTGAAACCAGCTATGCTATCCTCGGAGTGCTTGCAGCCTGCATTCAACCCTCGGAACCACCCCTCCTTGGAGGGTTTGCGGCTTTTAACCCTTCCCACACCACCTTCTCCTGTTCCTCTAAGAGTTTCTGACCTATGCCCCTCCACTTCTCCTCCTCAGCTCCATGGGGTGCTTGCAGCCCACACACCTCTCCACCCCCTTCTTCCCCACTGCGTCCAAGCCCTGCACCCCCTTTACGGATTCCTCAGAGTGGCTGCAGTTTGTGGTTCCCTTTGCGCCACCAGCTCCTCCTCTTCCTCCTTCCCCACTTTGCCCAACACCTGCAGCAAACACCCCTCCAGGAACTCCCTCTTCACGCATCCCAGCGCCCGGATAAATATTAAGCAGTGGTCCTAGCACAGCCCCCTGAGGAACCCTACTATTTACCATTCTCCATTGAGAATATTGATCATTTAATCCTGCTCTCTGTTTTATCTTTTAACCAGTTCTTTATCCGGAGGTGAGCTACCTATACAGTGAAAGGGATGGGCAAGCAGGGGGTATTTTCTGTGGATAGGGGGAAGAAGCAAAAGGGGGGGGGGGCGTGGGAAGGGGTATGGGAGATTTTTCTTTTAGAAAAAAAGAGTAAGCTACTTTTGCAGGCCCCCACTGAATATCATTGGAGCCTGCATAAGCCCCAGCACCACCCTTGCCTGCCCCTGACCAGCTTGCTGTTTAGGGCCGGTCAGTGCCAATATTCAGTGGTACTGCCCAGATTAGTGGTACAGAATATTAGTGGTTGGGCGGCCATAAGTTATTTAATTTGCCAAAGCCTCTCTGGCCCTTTTAAATTGCTCTGAATATCGGCCTCAATGACTTTAAGAAAATGAAACAATACTTAAAAGAGGAGATGTGATTGCTTTCCCCAACTAAGTCAAGTGACAAGCAGGAAGCATCTATTAACATTAATATGTGTTTATTCTTACATGTATGTTTATTTATATTCTGCCTATCAGAAATCTAAGTGGATTACATATGTACGAGAAGTATTATAATATGCTGCCAATTTCTTACAAAGAGACTCTCGCTGAATCTACTTAATTATATAATTTAACAAGGGTCTTCTTAGAAATATGGTAAGTCCACTAATTGATGGCAAACTGCTAATCTGCATTATTTTGCACAAATGTTGCCACAGAACATCATGACAGTTCTGCAGTTGATTCCTGCGGCTTCTGTCACCTCAGCAGCTGCATCTGTCAGAATGGAAATTGTTTCTAACCTTTTCAGTCCAAGTCTGACCCCTGACTTTCTCTACTGCACACTCTTTTTCTCCAGCCCTGACTCAATTCTTCTGTTAAATTTCCTCTCACTAGCTCTTTCTGACTCTTCTATCCTTCCAGTCGCTAATCACCATTAATGCTGTCACCAGTAATGTTCTTCCCATCCTCTAGTGCCTGGAACAGCACTAATGTTGGTTTTGTCAGCTCTCTTATTGCTGAGTTTGGCTCTGGCAGGCCATGGTTTGTTCCTGGTGAAACCGATCCCACTGCCTGAGGAAAATTAGTTTCTGTGCAGACACACAGATGAAAATAATAAAGAAGACCTACAGGGAAGGAGAAAAACAGATATACAAGAAGAAAGAAACAAACTGAAAATACAGACATTCCATTCTCTTCTCTTTGTCTTTTTGTCCTACTTCAAAAACTTGGGTGAGAAAGGAGAGAAGGGGGAGGGGGGAAACTTGCTGTATCTGAGACTGCATTGGACATTGCAGCTGGAAAAACGGAAAATAATCTATGTGGCATCATCACAGAAATTTAAGCAGCATTTTACAGTTTTTGAGGGTGTTCTTTTTTTAATGAGCCCCTTTGCTGAGTTCACAAGTGACTCAAGGATCTAAGATACATTTGCTCTGGCTATTAGGCCTCTACTACTTCTTCCCCTGGCATGCCAGCTAATTCCTCACTGTTGTCTGTATTGGGGCGCTAATTAGTACATGGAGTGGGCCCAATTCCTCCTCCACCTAGAGCTTTCTGTTTAGGCATTGAGAGGGATATTCCCAGAATGGTTCATTCCCCTCACCCCCTGCTATTGTGCTGTTAATGATTTTGGTCACAACAAAGGAGTCGTGAGGATGAGATGTCAATAATTCAGCCACGGGTGTAAAGTTCAAAGTTCACTTTATTGATAGTAGCACTACGAGGACGCGAAGACTCAATACTGACAGTGTTTCGGCATCTATACCTTTGTCAAGAGTCTATTGAGCCGTTACAAGTTACAAACAATAATAAACATCATATGAAGCACATACTAAAAACTAATAAAAATAATATGCTAGCATTTCTTAAATTTCTGTCTGCTTGTCACATAACCTCTGATTTAATACAGTTGACCTGTATTGAAAGCTTTATTTATGTGATAGAACTACCAGCCATTGAGGTAGGCATATTAAACCCGTGCTATGCAGTCTCCTTTTTTCACCAGATTTCTTTCTGTATTACATTCACCTAGCCTTCTATTCCTTTCTGCCCTTCTTCTTTCCAGTTTCACTTTACTTTCAATCAATATCTTTAAGTGTATCATTATCTATCTTTATAATTTTATTCTTTATTACTTGTATACTTCTAATAGATGTTTATCTGATTTATAAATGTCTAACAATATGTTTAGTTACATCTTGTTTTCAAAATTTCAATGTATTGGTCCATTTGTCTTTGCTAATTGATTTTGTCATTTTGGCCCGGGTGTCCTATACAGAATCGGAACAAAACCCGCCCAAAGTAAATCCGATTCTGTAACTGACATCCATGTTGCAGACACCAGTTACAGAATCGGGTTTGTTTAGACGTGGCTGCTATACTTAATCACAGCAAAGGATCTCCCTGCCACGATTAGTATAGTGGCCGTGGCTAGGGCCGTCAGTCTCCCCAACTCCCCCCCCCGACGTATGCGGCAGGAGGGTGCACAACCTCTCCTGCCGACAGAACCTGCCCCCCCGAAGATCGCCTGCAAGAGGGGACATGCCCCAACCGCCCTCCCTTGACCCCCCCATGGCCTCCCCGAAGATCGCTGGTAGGAGGGTGCCCAACCCCTCCTGCCGGTCCCCCCAGGAATCCCCCCTCGGGCTTACCTGCAAGTTGGCCAGACGGGTCTTTGCACCGTCCAGCCAGCAGGCCTGCCTCTGTCCAAATGAGGCGGGCCCGCCCCACCCCTGCCCAACCCACAGGATCCTAGGGCCTGATTGGCCCAAGCACCTTATGTTAGGCACCCTCCTGCTGCAAACATCGGGGGGGTTGGGGGATACTGGCAGCCATAGCCGCGACCACTATACTCATCACGGCATGGAGATCCCTTGCCTCGATTAAGTATAGCAGCTGCATCTACTTACCATGTAGGCCAGTATTTTGCTAGCCTACATTGTAAGCATCTCCCGCTCTGCTAGGGAGACGCATAGGGCTGCCTAGCTTCACCTAAGGCTACCGCCTAGCCTTAAGCGAGTTTAGGCGAGCTTGTGGGCCTCCCTAGGCTCCTGGAGGCGCCTTCACTATAGGTGGCCTGCCTAGGGAGCATAATGTGATGATAACTGTATTTTCATATAGTTTTTTCTGATTCTTCAATTGTATACATTATAAAGTTTGAAATGTCAATAAAGATTTACAAAAAAAAGAAAACGTGCCTCCCGATTGGCTGATTAGACAGCTGTAGGACGCCTACAGCTGCCTACAATCGGGACGCACTTTGCAGAATCAGGGCCTTTCTGTTTAATAACATGTATATTTTCTTTGCTTGATGTGCTTTTATTAGTTTATATTATGTGTTTCATATTATTTTTATTATAATCTTCGAGTCCTTGCAGTGCTACTATCAATAAAGTGAACTTTGAACTTTACACCTCTGGCTGAATTACTGACATCTCATCCTCACAACTCCTTTGTTGTGCCTTAATTGTCTCGTCGTTGAGACCTCCTTGGGATCCCTTTTCAATTATTTTAGTCAGTCATCATCCACTAATTCTTCTGCTTATTGAAGGTGTGATACTCAAGCTTGTACCATACCTAATACTATCTAAGAGTAGGGATACTATATGACTCCAGAAAAAGGAGGACGCATTGAGACATCCGGATTTACTTCTATTGAAAGCAATGGAAGTAAAACCCAGATGTCTCAATCTGTCCTCTTTTCTTCCATTGCTTTCAACAGAAGTAAAACTTGGATGCCTCAATCCGTCCTCCTTTTTCTGGAGCCCTATTGTAACCCTATCTGAGGGTATGGGGTTAAGTGAGAGGGCCCCTCAAGAAGTATCCTTTGTGGATACAGGGTATATTTTGACCAGAATGGATTGATTAAAACACAGTAATCCAGTTATGTCAGTTTTTCTCTCCTGCTGTGGAAAATGTACTTGATTTGGAACAGGAGATGAGTTTCATTGAGATAAAAACCCAGACACTGGAATCCCAAGTTTCCATATTAAAATCTATTGGGGTTTCGGGGATTAAAGACAGTCTAGTGTTACATGGGATGACTGTGGAAAATCAGCTGAAAGCCAGGAATCTGTAAATTTTGAACTTCTCATTAATTCATTTGCATTGTGCTGAAAAAATGTTGAGGAATTATTTTAAGGAGGCATTGTCCTTGCTCAGTGCTATTTCTTTCTACACATAGACACATAGAAACATGATGGAAGATAAAGGTCAAATGGCCCATCTAGCCTGCCCATCCTCAATAACCATTATCTCTTTCTCTCTCTGAGAGATTCCACGTGCCTATCCCAGGCCCTCTTGAATTCAGACACAGTCTCTGTCTCCATCACCTTTTCCGGGAGACTGTTCCACGCATCTACCACCCTTTCTGTAAAAAAGTATTTCCTTAGATTACTCCGGAGCCTATTACCTCTTAAGTCCATCCTATGCTCTTTCATTGCAGAGTTTCCTTTCAAATGAAAGAGACTCGATTCATGTGCATTTACATTACATAGGTATTTAAACGTCTATCATATCTCCCCTCTCCCATCTTTCCTCCAAAGTATACAGATTGAGATCTTTAAGTTTGTCCCCATACGCCTCATGACGAAGACCACACACCATTTTAGTAGCCTTCCTCTGGACCAACTTCATTCTTTTTATATCTTTTTGAAGGTACGGTCTCCAGAATTGTACACAATATTTTAAATGAGGTCTCACCAAAGTCTTATAAAGGGGCATCCTTTTTCCTACTGGCTATATCTCTCCCTATGCACCCTAGCTTCCTTCTAGCTTTCACTGTGATCATCACATACAATCACACCCAAGTCCCGCTCTTCTGCCATGCACATAAATTCTTCACCCCCTAAACTGTATCATTCCCGTGTTTTGTTTTGTTTTAGCCCAAATGCATGACCTTGCATTTCTTAGCATTACATTTTAGCTGCCAAATTTCAGACCATTCTTCAAGCTTCACCAGGTCTTTCTTCATGTTATTCACACCATCCGGCGTCTCTACTCTATTGCAAATTTTGATATCATCCGCAAAGAGGCAAATCCTACCCAACAACCCTTTAGCAATATTGTTTATAAAAATGTTAAAAAGAACAGGCCCAAGAACAGAACCTTGAGGCATACCATTGGTAACATACCTTATTACTTATTCTTTGCAGCGGTTAAAGAGAATGATCAAGGACAGGGCTTCCTGAACTGTGAGTCATGACCCCAAATTTAGGGTAATGACCTGGATAGGCTATAAACAGAAATGTCATTGGCCTGCATCTTTGGAGGTTGCATGCTTTCTATGACCACAATAATGGAGTTGTGGCCACAGAAGGATGGTAATCACTGAGGGGTGTTCTAGATGTGATTGAGAGTGGTAATCAGTTTGATCTTATTGATGTCTTCAAATCACCACTAGAGTTACTCTGCTTGTATCATTTGTCACCTTGCTTTAGGTTCAAGGGGAAATAAGGGTCAAGCATTGGATATACTGCCTTTTTGTAGTTCGGAGAGAGCACTTTACACGTAGGTGCCTTTCTGTCCCTGGTGGGCTCCCAATTTAAATTTCTGTACCTGGGACAGTGGAGGGCTAAATGACTTGCTCAGCATCATAAGGAGCTGTAGTGGAAATCAAACCCAGTTCCCTAGGTTTTCAGCCCACTGCACTAACCCACTCTTCCACTGTCCTCTTACTGTGGACAGAGAGTGCTTGCTGGAGTAACCCAGTTGAGGAGAAAAATGTTTTTGAAATTCAAAATAAGCTATTCGCTTTCGGTGCTTCTTTTTATTTTTAAAATGTGCTTGCAAAGGTTTAGTTTCCTACCAAGTTGCTAATTATATTTTCCATGATCCTTCTCAATTAGAAAATTTGAGTCTTATGTTACCGGTCATTAATATTTGAACTACTTTCCCTTCTATGTATAAACAAATGATAAATGGTCTATTGTTAGCTGCCAGATGTGTTATAGCCAGGGCATGGAGACATTCTTCCCCGCAATCTGTCATAGAATGGCTTGATGAGGTTTGAATGATTTACAAAATGGAAAAAGTGACATCTGAACTGAAAAATTCCAGTATAAGGTAAAATTTGATGAGGACTGGGGTCCCTTTCCACTGTGGACAACAAATGTGTAGCTCTAGTTTGGGATTTGATTTGTGCCTTCTGTCTTTTTTTATCTGATCTCATTTTCTGTTCTGTTGACTTGGAGAGTTGAACCTGTTAAAACCTGATGGGGAAATTCTATAGCTGGTGCCGAAATTTAGGCATCGGTAACTGCCTTACCGGCACCTAAGTTAATCGACAAACACTGTTAGAAACAGCAAAAAAACAAACTGCTTACCATGCTTAAATAAAAGGCCCTGAAATTACACCTACATAGGCATTTTCTGGCACCTAATGCCACTATGGGCGTAAGTGGCATTAGGCACCGGAAAGCACCTATGTAGGTGTGATTCATGGCTTAGATAGACACCAGAAATGTAGGCCTGGAAAACCCTGGCCTATATTACAAGCGCCAAAGTTTTAAACGTAATTCTGTATTGGGCGTCTAAGGGCTCCTTTTACTAAGCTGCGCTAGCAGTTTTAGCGCGTGCTTAGCGCACGCTACATTTCCGCCCACGTTAGATGCTAATGCCAGCATTAGTTCTTGGCGCGTAGTGCGGGGTTAGCACGTGCGGCAATACAGCGCAAGCTAAAAACGATAGCAGACCTTAGTAAAAGAGGGGTTAAGTGTGATTGACATGTAAAAGGCGCCTATCTTTTTTAGGTGCCAATTACAGAATCTGGCCCTTAGTACATAGTAAACCGGTTATTAAGTGTGGTTTGTGTCAAAGGTTGTGGCAAGGGCAGAGAGTGGGCATGAGAGGTGTTTGGCAGCTAATACACTGCACTTAACTGGCTAATGTAGAGTTAATACAGGAGCACCTACCACCTCTTAAGTAGAAGGTGCTCAATGCATCCATGTTAATTAGGAGCTGATACCATATATTACCATATTTTCACGCAGATAACGCGCACCCGTGTAAAACGCGCACATGGGTATAGCGCGCGGGAAACCAAAATATATGTAAAAAAAATTTTGTATACCGTGCACACCCGTATACCGCGCATGCTGCCCCGACTCTCCTCTGGCCACCCCGACTCTCCTTTCGCCCGCCCCGACTCTCCTCTTCCCCTTGAAGTCCTGTCCCCACCCTGAAAGCCTGATGCCCCCCCCCCGACGTCCGATTCACCCCCCCGCAGGACCGCTCGCACCCCCACCCTGAAGGACCGCTTGCACGCACCCGCACCTCCACCCCGAAGGACCGTTCACACGCACGCACTCCCACCTGCACCCGCACCTCCACCCTGAAGGACCGCTCGCACCCCCACAGCCTCCCGACCCCCCCCCATCATGTAGATGCTCCTACCGGTGTCCTGCTGCTTCCTCTTGGTGGTCCCGGCCCTTCTGTGAGCCCTGCGCCTGCGCTGCTTCCTCTTCCGGCAGTCCCGCCCTTAGAGAAAGGGCGGGACCGCCGGAAGAGGAAGCAGCGCAGGCGCAGGGCTCACAGAAGGGCCGGGACCGCCAAGAGGAAGCAGCAGGACACCGGTAGGAGCGTCTACATGATGGGAGGGGTTGGGAGGCTGTGGGGCTGCGAGCGGTCCTTCAGGGTGGGGATGCGGGTGGGAGTGCGTGCGAGCGGTCCTTCGGGGTGGGGGTGCGAGCGGTCCTGCGGGGGTGTGAATCGGACATCGGGGGGGAACTATGTAAAAAAAAATTTGTATAACGCGCTCACGCGTATAACACGCAAGGTTATGCACGGTTTGTAAAATCGTGTATAGCACGCACGTTATATGCGTGAAAATACGGTAATCTGAATTAGGGCTACCAGATTTTACTTAAGTAAAATCCGGACCCATAGACCTGCGCCCTCCCCCCACCAGGCCCGCCCATCCCTGGCCCATTATGCCCATGCTACGTCCAAGCCTCATTCCTCTCAGCCCGTTCTCATCGATTGGGAGGGCATCTGCTCATGCACATCACTGCGTTGCATCCATGCATGCGCGGATGCCCTTCCAGACGCGATTTGCTTTTTAAAACCCGGACAAAGTGCCGGATTTTGAAAAACCGTCCAGACGCCTGAACATGCCCTCTACAAAGAGAACATGTCCGGGTAAATTCGGTTGCCTGGTAACCCTAATCTGAATGCTAATGCATGAGCTGTAATTAAAAAAATAGTAGGAAAACACCCCTCTCTCCCCCCCCCCACCGATAGTTGCTGCATTAAATTAGCAGCTAGCACACTTTAAAATCCCATATTACACTGCGGTAACTGCAAATTTTACTGTTATTTCTTTAATGCGTCCCTTAGATTGCGGGGACAAGGAATTGCTATGATTCCTGAATATAGCTGCCTTGAGCAACAAACGCAAAGTTTGAGCCAAATCTATATAAATATTGATGTCTAAGCCCCGGTAGCACTGTTTCTGATTGAGCTAGAAGCTCAAAGGAACAGGGGAGATCTTCAGGGCCAGGTTTTCCAGCAACTTACTCTCTCTGTGTGCTCATTTACAACGAGAAAATCAAGTCTGAGTAGAAAACATTCACAATTCAGCACAGGCAGGTTAGAGCCTGGCGGGCAAACTGGATAAAATCCAAGACAAATTGTCTTAATCTAAGGCATTACTTGACCTAGATCATGATCAGTTAACCTATCCCTAATGTGTGTACACATATAAATTACTTCTTAAGTATATCCTTATTACAGAAATCATAATTCATGAATTTTTAAAGAGCATTACATAATTTTAATGAATGTATGCCTGCTTTGTCCCACGGAATTCAAGACTGACTGGTATTTGCTCTGTTTGATGAACAGATTGGTGGATACTGTGCCTGTAGAATATTTAACTCCTCTATGGTCACTTATAATTACGGTAGATGGGCATTTCTTTTCTTGCTTATGAATAAATGCACACATATTTGTACAATGGCAGGCCTTTTTTTCGGTTCATAGTCAGTCGTGCGCGAGATACCAGCGCGCTGACAATGGAGGGCAGACAATTCAGCGCAAGACATCAAAGCGCTGCGGGAAAACTCCGAAGTGGTGTGTGAATGGGGAACCCCCCACTTTACTGCATAGTGTTCGCGCTGCGGTTGGGGGGGGGGTTGGGGGGTTGGAACCCTCCATTATAGAGAAAACAGAACTTTTTCCGAATTTTTTGGGGAAAAGTTCCATTTTTTCTATAATTTGGGGGGTTGCACCCCCCCCCACATACCCCCAATGGCAGTGCAAACAGTATGCAGTAAAGTGGGGGGTTCGCCCCCACACCCCCCATCAGAGCTCTTTAAAACTAAGTTTTCCTGCGGCATGCTTATGTCTTGCGCTGAATTGTCAGCGCTCGATTATCGGCACGCTGGTGTCTGGCGTGCAATTGTCCCGACACCTTTTTTTCTGCCAGTATGCACCTTTTTTTCCTCTGCCTTCCAAGAATACCCCCATTACATTTCTTACTCTAAACCTTCCAGCGAGTGACGTAGCAAGAGTGAGAGGTGCCCGGGTGGTGATGCCCCTCCCCCGCCCTCCTCTCCATCCCTGATCTCCACTGTGGCACGCGCACCCCCTTCCCTTCCCCCGTACCTCTAGTCATTCACCGCCGTGAGGCACAAGAACTCAAGCGTGTTCCTCGCGACCCCATCGTCTCTCCCACCGACATCACTTCCTATGCACGGCACCAAGAAGTGACGTTGGCGGGAGAGACAATGTGGTTGTAAGGAGCATGTTAAAATTGTTGCTCGTGGTGGTGTACAACTAAAGTACGGGGGAAGGAAAGGGGGTGCGTGTTTGTTGAGGGTAGGAGTGGGAAGAGGCGGGGCAGAGAAGAGGAGGGGTGCTGGGTCCCCCCTCTCCTTTCTACGCCACTGCTTCCAGCTTGTTTCACTTTCCCCATTGATTCGCCAGTCAGCCTTGAACTTGTGGCTCTCACATTCAGATGCAGCCATCTTCCTGGAAGAGCTATTCTGGTGCCTGGGGCTACATATACTGCCACCTCCTTCGTCCCTTAAGGTTAGTTCTGCATGAGTACCAACATTTTTTTTTTTCCCTAGGAAAGATGCACTGGTAAATTGAAACATATTTCTTGCTTCTACAAGTGAGGAACTACATATTCTTTCTGTCTGTCTCCTTCTCTATATTTGTACATGCAGGAAAGAATATATGCTGGCATTCACTTTCAAGCCCGAGGAAGTTGCTTATTTATTAAAGCAGGAAAGCTAGGGTTCAGTTCCTGCTTCTGTCACTAATGTTCTTCGTGACCTGGGGCAAGTCACTTTGAATGGCATTTGTAGAGAGGACGTGAGGAGTGAGAATTCCAGGATCCAATGGAATTCCCACGTTATGTTCCAAGATGCTCTGCAAACTTACCCCCTCTTTTACAAAGCCGCATGGGAAAAGCCCCTAAGCCATTTAAATCCCTCTGGGCTTTGGGGCAGTTACCGCAGCGGCAGCCGCTAGCACGGCATTGTAAAAGAGGGGGTTAGTCTGTTGTGAAATAGGAACAGGGCTGCATGTATAAGACCATCTATGTCCGAAGTGAACAGCATTTACATAGAGCTGAATGTAAGGACAAAGATATTTATTTATTTAAAAAAAAACCTTATATTCCACTTATATCTGAGTGGATTACAATATATATATATATGTATAATCATAAGATAAAAAACACATAAAAATACAAAACAGAATTGACTACCCAATCATTAGTAGTGGTATAGAAGCTTTCAATAAACAATGAAACAAATATTCAGATAATATTTCCATTAATCACTTCATTCCTTCAGTCCTAACCACTTAAAAAGCTTCTATAAAAAGAGATGGTTTAAATAATTTTTTAAAACTCTGAAAGTTATTATTTATTCTCAGTTGTTCAACCAGAATATTCCAGACATGTCCCCGCCCCCTTACCACAAAGATATGGGAACAGCTTTCTAAAATCACTGTTCTCTTTTTTAGTCCCAGCATTAGCACCTCCACCCCCCTCCCAATTATCTCTTCACCACAATGGTACCTTCCCCAACTCTCTCTGGCATCAAAAGGAACCATCTCCCCCAACATCACCAAACCCTTTTCCAACAATGCCTTCCAGGAGGCTCACACATGAGGGCAAAGCCCAGAATGGGCAGCCTTTCATAGTTCCCCTTTCACCCCACTGACCCTCCCCCCCCCCAGTAAGCCGGGGATTGTGTTGGGGGTTTGTTGCCACATGTGAATTTGGGGGACTTTGGGCTCTAGTTGGTACCAAAGGAGGCTGACATTTGTCAGTCTTGTGTACACAGGTGGGTCCTCTCCAGGGAAGGTTTTAGTAGGAAAAGTCAGGTGACATGTGCGTATGTGTGGGAGGGTCGAGTGATATGGGGCATTTCTTATGCTGCCAGCAGGGTTGGGTGATGTGTGTGTCTGTGTGCATGTATACAAGGGGAGGGGGAATTCTTGTGCTGTCTAGAGGGTCAGGTGGTATGTGTGTGTGTGTGTGTGGCGGGGGGGGGGCAATTTGATGTCAGGATGCTGCTGAGGGAGGAGGATTTGGAGGGAGGCGTGAAGACACGTGTAGGGGGTGAGGTTGGCCTCATGGGGACTGGCAACACTGGGATTTACATTTGCACCTACACTAGGCACCTAGTTGTGCCTCAGAGCAGGTCATAATGCACTCAGAGTTGGAGAAGATGCAGGATATAAATGCATTCCTCAATCCAGGTTTTTCCATGCAGAAATGAATTTCCTATGTGAAATATGTAAACTTGTAGCCCATTCTGAGCTCTCCTGGGAGGAAGGGATAGAAAGCCAAATAAATAAATATGGAATGCACACCCGAGTTGTCCTGTCGAGACCACTCCCTTTTCTTGTTCTCCCACCAGCATGTAGACACTGTACGCTTCCCCGTGTCTGAATGGCCACTATTCTGATATGGCTATTGAATGTGTGGGTCTCTCCAGACATTGAAATGCTGCCTCTTAGACATGGAGTTGCTTCTAAAATCAGGTAATTTTATCTCTTATTGTATCAAGGACCCACTTAGACTATATGCTCTTTGGAGCAGCAATATATTGCCCTTCAATACTTATCAGCACTGTATACAGTAAGACAACTATGCTATCAAAAGAATTATTATATTAGGATGGAACAAATGTCTTAGACTTCCTACAGTATACTTCTATTTTTCCAAGACAATTCTTTTCCAGAAGAATAATAGAAGTTGAAAGGGAAGAACACTCATTCTGGAAGGGTCATAAGATCTACATGCTAGTTTAATAACACTGCTTGTTATTAAGCATTCTTTGTATCAGGTGATTCTACTTATTGTTCATCTGTCTATATGTTTGTCCGTCTACTCATATATCTCTCTTTGTTTATACACAAACAGATGTGTACAGAGTAGGCCAGAGGTACCATGAAGGTGCAGTAATCCCTTCTACTCGGACACTGTAGGAAATGATGGCAGAATGCACTGAGGAGCTGGCAAAGGTTCCCATCTGGTCGACCATACTATTTTAACTGACTGCTTAGAATCTATTGGCATTTCGGGAAATGTCCTGAACTGGTTCCGAGGTTTCCTGGGCAGTAGATCTTACCAAGTGTTCAAGGATGATATACTCTCTTATCGTTGGGTAAACATATGCGGGGTTCCTCAAGGCTCACTTTTATCTCCGACCTTGCATTATTGTGAAACCTCTTGCAAAGTTTAAATCTTAGGTTTTATATTTATCTTGATGACATCACTATAGTTATCCCCCTAACAGGTCTGACAGTAGAGATAACAAATTTTATAGCAACTATTCTGAAACAGATTGAATTCTGGATGATTGATTTCAAATTGAAACTGAACCCTGAAAAAACCAAATTTTTTTCTTGCAAGCCCTAGTGACAAGATTAAAGAATCAGTGATACACCTGAATGGTTGTGACTATCCTACAGAACAGTTCAGAAAAATATTGGGAGTGACTTTAGATCAACACCTTACCTTAGAACAACACACAGATTTGTTACTCATGAAATGTTTCTCAGTTCTTTGGAAACTCCGAACCATTAAGAAATATTTTGATACAGCTTCCTTTCATTTGATAGTTCAGTCATCGATACTGAGTATCCTTGATTATTGTAATATAATCTATCTGGGCGCCTATAAGAAAATCTTCAAAAAACTAAGAGTGGTTCAAAATACTGCTGTCCGACTGATTTTTGGTCTGAAAAAATTACACTGGCTACCGATTGAGGCTAGAGTTTTATTTAAATTTGGTGGGGTGATGTGAGAAATATAAAGACAGTAGATGTAAATTAGAAAAAACTGATACATAACAATCACCACTTTACAAATTAACAAATAAGAATAAAACAAATAATGAGAAATAAGAAAATACCATTTTATTGGACTAATCCCCATAAGCTCGGTCCCCATCCCCGCAAACCACCTGATTCCATCCACACAAGCCTTGAATTGTTTTATATTGAACTTATTATATTAAAGTATAAAAAGAAACAATATTCTGTACAATTGTCAATTTATAAATCAGCGTCTTCTCCCCACTCTCTCTTCCCCATTTCCCTTCAGCGTCCTCAGCCCACTCTCTCTCCACTTTCCTTCAGCGCACGCACATAAAAACAAGCAAGTAATTTTATATCATATTTATTCATAAAATTAAAATCTAAATAATGCCAATCACATAACAAAACATGATTTTACAAAAATAATTCCCTGCACAGTCAAGCCTGCAAGGATTACTAGATGTCTTTCAGCAGCTCCCCTCCCTCCTTCCCCCTTACCTTTGTGGCCAAGTCAAAATGATCTACCAACAATAAAATTTTAAAAACATAAAGCACGCTGTACGCAGAGAAAATGTTAATTATCATTTATATTCCGCGGGTTTTCAAAGAGGTCAAGGCAGATGACATTATGCAATATCACCTCAGTAACAACTATACAAAAATAGACAAATATACCCCTTCCCTTTTTACTACACTGCGATAGCGTTTTTTAGCGCATGGAGCAGCGCTGAATGCCCCACGCTGCTCTCAACCCTCATAGGCTCCCTGCGCTAAAAAACGCTATTGCGGTTTAATAAAAGGGGGCCATAGTGCAAAATATAGACAGCATATATAAATTCTCAAAACGGACACATTTTGATCACTAAATTGAAAATAAAATCATTTTTCCTACCTTTGTTTGGTAATTTCATCAGTCTCTGGTTGCACTTTATTCTTCTGACTGTGCAACTAATATTTCTTCCCTTCTTTCAGCCTCCTGTTTGCTTCCTCTCCTCCAGACCTCATTCCCTCCCCAAACTTTTTCTTTATTTCACTCTGCCCCCTTCTTTCTTTCTCTCTCCATGCCCCCTTTCTTTCTGTATGTCTGTCTTTCTCTCTCTCTCTTCGTGCCCCATTTCTTTCTTTGTTTCACCCTGCCCCCTTCTTTCTTTCTCTCTCCATGCCCTCTTGCTTTCTCTCTGTCTGTCTTTCTCTCTCTTTCTCCGTGCCCCATTTTTTTCTTTTTCTTTGTTTCACCCTGCCCCCTTTCTTTCTTTCTCCCTCCCCTCCCCTCCCCCATACCACTGCCGCTAGGGAATAGGCTGCCACTGCCGCCATCGGGAACAAGCCGGCTCCGAGTTCGCCCTGCTTCTCTTCCCTGCGGGGCTGACCAACTCTCGCCGCCCAACGACATTCCGGGCCAGCCAGGCAGCGATTGGTTGGCCCAGAACGTCCTCTCGACGTCAGAATTGATGTCGGGCGGCGAGAGTTGGTCGGCCCTGCAGGGAAGAAAAGAAGGGAGAAGTCGGCCGGCTTGTTTCCGATGACAGCAGTGGAAGCCTTTCCCCGGCAGCAGCCTATTTCCCGGTGGGTGGCCAGCTGTGCACCCCCTTGGGACGTGCACCCGGGGCGGACCTCCCCCCCTCCCGCCCTTCCCTTGGTACGCCACTGCCTTATGAACTCCAAAAGGCAGCTCTCTTTAGCACAATGCAAGTAACATGACAATTATTAGCAGTAAATTTGAGAGACTGAGATCATGCTCCACATATCCTGGCTTTGGAGTGAGATACAGTACTGCCATAGTATGCACAAAAATAACCCAGTTGGAAACACTGTCCTCAACATACTCAAGTGCCTCAGCACACCCACCCTCCTTGCACTCATCGTCTACCCCAGATACACCATTCAATCCTGGCACCAACTCACAAACCCCCATCAAATCACTAAGTCCTCCTGTAGCTCTTAACCTCCCTATCCGCTCACTTATTCAGTCCTGTATCATTCTTAATCCCTCACCCATTCACTTATTCATTCAGACGTACACACATTTCCCAAACATGGACTCTGGTAGTGAAATATGCCTTTGTATAATGCTTAGAATAGATACTTTCAACCTTTTACGCTGCTCTTTAAAATAGTGACAAGTATTCAGGTATAAGAATTCCCTAACACAGAGCTCATAATGTTGGTATACACTTGAGGAATGGAAGACAATTTGACTAATCAAAAGATAGAGGATGGGATAGTGGAAGAGGCAGGATTTGAATTTTAGTTCTCCAGTCATTAGGTTGCCCCTTCTTATAATTTATTAGGACATATTCTGTATAAAAATTAAAGACAGGCCACCATGATTACATTTTGAGGAAGCTGAACGTCCATCTCCCTAAGCAGAGCTGGATCTGTGCTGTGTAGGGTTACCATCTGACTCCAGAAAAAGGAGGCCAGATTGAGACATTTGGGTTTTACGGTACTTCCATTGCTTTCAGTGGAAGTAAAACCCAGATGTCTCAATCCGTCCTCCTTTTCCTGGAGCCATATGGTAACCCCAGTGCTGTCCCGCCCTCCCCCCCCTAAGATGGCATCATAATGCCTTCTCATTTCTTTTAAGGAGAGTACCTTAATCGCATGGATTCTTAGAACTCCATTGTATGAGTGCTGTTTCTTTTTTCTTTGAACCTGGACTGGAGGGAAGCAGCTTGGCATTTTGTTGCGTTTTCCATTTAGTTTGCCTAAACATTGGCTATGCTTCTGAGCCAAAACAGCAACAGAGAAATGCCTGCGCTTGCTTTATTAATGTTGCACAATGTGAAAAAATAATCTACCTCCATGCAGGTGGCATTAGACACGTCCTGTTTTTTTATGAGAACAGCTCCATTATAAAATGCATACTCTGTTCATTCAGGTTTCAACGTGTGATTTACTTTTGGTAAGTTCTTAAATCTTGAGAAAATATGTACTTTTGTCTCTTCTATTATGCAACAGGATACCGACAAAACAAGAAAGACTATCCACTATGAAAAGTTATCTTTCAATGTGAGTCTCATAGGAGCAACTAAAACATTCAGCTTTATGTACTAGCTATTAAAGACTAATTGCTTGGCGCAGGAAAAACTCGACGCAAGAGAAGAATGCTTTTCAAAGAGTTGACAAGGCTAAAATTTGAAAGGAACATACTTACAAGACAAGAGGAAAGACTGGCTGATGTGCTCGAGTATGAAAGGAGCCACTAAAAAGGTAGAACTCTGAAATAAAAAACATATAATCCAAAGCAGAACCAGAAGAGCAGAAGTGCAACAGAAAAAAAAATGCCTTACACAGCCACAGCTTTCAGCACAAGGTGCTTGCGAAGGGAAGGGGTAAAACGCGGACCTGACGGATCTCGCGGATCTAAACCCGCATGTCCTTAAAAATCTGAGGTCCGTGCCGCTTGTAGTTAGTTTCTGGCTCTGACAGACCTCGGTGACATTTTAGCGCTGACGGATCCTAATACTTTTCCCTCCCTATGCTGAGACGGATCCGTCAGCGCTAAATTGTCACCGAGGTCTGTCAGAGCCAGAAACTAACTACAAGCAGCACGGACCTCAGATTTTTAAGGACGTGCTGGTTTAGATCCTTGAGGTCCGCGTTTTACCCCTTCCCGCTTGCGAATGCTTAGGGCATGCTTTTGTCATGTACCGTAACGCCTCATGCCTTTTTTTCTAAAAACGTATGCTGCAAACAAAACGAACACACTATGCTTTGGAGTTTGTGTGTTGCTTTTAAAGAACTTTGGACTAATGTGCATTTATAGATCTGTACACTGTTGCAACAACCCACTTGTTTGATAAGGCACAGCCGTAAAACAATCCCAAATGTACAAAAACGAATACGTCATACTTCACTGCTTTCAAACTTGTGCTTTCAAACATATGTTTTGCTGTAGATGATATAAAGCGTGAAGAATCAATCGCAAAAATCTTATCCAATTGTAGGAGGCAGATATGCAAAAGAAAAAGTGGCTAGCAGAAATGGTTCATAGACAGTAACGCGGAAGACAAAGGCGCGCGCCGACAACTGAGCGCAAGACGGAGGTGCGCGCCGAAGAAAAAGACTGTTTTTAGGGGCTGCGACAGGGGTTTTTGTTGGGGAGCCCCCCCCCCACTTTACTTACTACAGATCGCGGCGGCGTTGGGAGGGTTTGGGAGGTTGTAACCCCCCAAATTTTAGTGAAAACGTAACTTTTTCCCTAAAAACAGGGAAAAAGTTAAGTTTTACCCCCCAAACCCCCCACAACGCGGCGCAATCTGTATAAAGTAAAGTAAAGTTCCCCCCACACCCCCCATCGCAGTCTTTTTCTTCGGTGCGCACCTCCGCTCTGCGCTCAGGTGTCTGCTCACGCCTTTGTCCCGGCGCGCTTTTGACCTGACACCGCAGAAACACAGGATCACAACAATGTCTCAAGAAAAAAAGGCAAAAAAAGTAACCACTTATCTTGAAGGTCTGTCGTACAAGGCAGGCCCGATATCTCGCAGTCCATTGCATAACTTCCCGACACGGACCCTATAGTTTTGTTTGGCGAAATGTGAATAAGAGGATTGAAAAGATCTGTCTCCTGAGGTAGCCCCTTTTAGTGGCGAAACAGGCGGTCCCCTGCCAGGAAGTCGTGTTGTGATACTGCGTTTCTGCTAGCCACTTTTTCTTTTGCATATCTGCCTCCTACAATTGGATAAGATTTTTGCGATTGATTCTTCACGCTTTATATCATCTACAGTAAAACATATGTTTGAAAGCAGTGAACTATGATGTCTAAGCGGAGGTTTTTTTTCAGTACCTGTGATGATAGTGGCTCGTTTTGCACTTTTTTTTCGTGTTCTTGAGCCAAAAGATTGAGGTCTGTTTTCCTCCACTTGTCTTTGTGCATATAATTGTGACTGTTTTATGTGGATGCATGTGAAAAATCTAGCAAAGACTTCAAACAGCACGGATTTGGTTTTGTACATTTGAGAGCATTTGTTGAGCTAAACAGGACCCCAGGAGGCACAACAGTAACATTAAAAAAAAAAAAAAAAAATTCTATGAAAATAGTCAGTGGAAAAGGAGTTCCATACACAGTGCTGTTAATGCTATAACATAATTATTGGCAAGCAACATTTTATGAAGACAACGGGATAATTCCTAAGCTTTTGGATGAAGCTCAAATTCTCCAGTGATACCAGAATTCTTTGCATTATGTGTCATGATAACAATAATAAACAGATTGGACTGGTTTACAAAAGATAAAAGGAAGTATAACAAATTAACCCCCCCAACACCCTTTAAAAAAGCTGCATTAGTCTTTTTTATTGCCGGCCATGGCGGTATTAGCTCTGACATTCATAGGATTCCTATGAGCATCAGAGCTACTACTACTAACTACTGCTTATGCTGAAAGGCGTACGGAGTGATGTACATTTTGACATTTATAGACGGTCCCTGCTCAGAAGAGCTTACAATTTAACTTGGACAGACAAGACATGACATATAGGGTTGGGGGATGCAGAACCCAAGGTGAGAGGAGTTAGGAGTTGAAAGCACTCTCAAGAAGGTAGGCTTTTAACTGGGCCTTGAAACACTGCCAGAGATGGAGCCTTCATAGGGATTCGGGCAGCTTGTTCCAAGCATACGGCACATAAGGCAGATGGGACGGAGTCCGGAGCTGGCAGCCGAAAAGAAGGACATAGAAAAGAGGGACTTATCAGCTCAGTGGAGCTCATGGGGGGGGGATCATAGGGGGAGATAAGTGAAGATAGTGAGGGGCAGTTGAGTGAGTGCATTTGTAGGGCAGTAAGAGGAGTTTGAATTGTATTCGGAAACGGAAGGGAAGCCAATGAAGTGATTTTAGGAGAGGGGTAACTTGAGTATAGTGGCTCTCCTGGAATATGAGTCGTGTAGCCGAATTCTGGTCGGATTGGAGGGGAGCGAGATGGCTAAGTGGAAGGCCTGAGAGTAGCAAGTTGCAGTAGTCATAAGCGCGAGGTGATGAGGCCTAGGCCGATGATAAAAAGTCCAATGCAACGTCATAAAAGTGTGTGGGGGGGGAGGGGCATAAAATAATATAGAATGCATACAACAATTAACAATCAACACTCATCATATATTTAAATCAGAAATATTTTAAGAAGTTTTGTAAATTGTAAAATATCTCACCCCCCCCTCCCCAGTTATAGACAAATAATTCCACAAGAGAGGAGTGATCTCAGAAAATAGTTCCTTAAAACTAGTTATCTTTCTCACATCATTAGCAGATGGCAGAAGGGCACAATTTTGCATCATGAAATATGTATTACAATGTTGCAATTGTAACTGGGGTGCCACTAGGATTTGCCATAGGGTATGAAATAGTCAGGTAGGTCCTAGAGTGTCATGGAAATTGTTATTAAGGTAGGAAGTAGAAGAAGGTTGACAGTCCCACAGCTACTGTGGTTGAATGGTTTAGGGATAGTGCAATCAACTTGGAATCAAAGGAGTGGTACATCTTAAACAGATTTATTATCAATAGCATGGAGAAAGGGGTCTGGGGTGAGGACTTGGAGAAATGCAGAGGGAAGAACCTTGCTGCAAGAAACCTACAGGAACATAAGAATAGCCTTACTGGGTCAGACCAATGGTCCATTCAGCCCAGTATCCCGTCTTCCAAGTCACAAGTACCTGGCAAAAACTCAAATATTAGCAGCATTCCCTACTATAGATCTAGATTCAGAAGATCTGAAGAGGAAGAGAGATTGCAGTGAAAGAAATGCTGGTGTGTAAACGGGACTTTGCAGAGGCAGTTGGGTGAGAGATACCAAACATGAAACTGCATGTCACAACATTAGGACCCAACTAAGGAGCCCTTTTACTAAACTGTGTAAGCAGTTAGAATATGAATTTGCTGGTCACATTCCCAACATAAAAACATAAGAATAGCCTTACTGGGTCAGAGCAATGGTCCATCAAGTCAAGTAGCCTATTTGCACGGTGGCCTATCCAGGTCTCTACCCTGTTTCCCCGATGGTAAGACACTGTCTTATTTTTTTTGGAAGGCCAAAATATGCTCTAGGGCTTATTTTCGGAGGGATGCCTTATTTACCCATGAAGAAGACTACAGTACACAGTTATTGTTGAAAAAAAACAGAATTTTATTACGTTCGCGATAGGTACGTTCGCAATGCGTTCGTTGGAGGAAGAAAACGGTCGGCTGAAGAATCGGTCGGCTGAAAAATCGTACCGTGTATGGCCAGCTTTATCCATCATACCATATATTGTACCATTTAAAGTCCCCAATGTTCTCCATCAGGGAAACACAGTAAAGAGATTATTCTGTAGTGCAGCATCAGAGGGGACTTGACAATGTGAAACCATTGTTTATATACCGTATGCATTTTAAACAGGCTTTATATACAGTAAGTGGTATTGCTCACAGCAAAAGAAACCTGTCTGCGTGTCTCACTTTTGGATGTTCTGGCCGTGAACAAACTCCTGCAGTCTCCGTTAGGGAGAGATGAGGGAAGCTGCCTGTGTTTCCTTGCGCGGAGTCACGTGCGCGCGCTGCAGTCCTGTCACTTCCTCCTCTTCACTTCATGACGAGGCGCGGCACGCAGCCATGGAGGCAAATACGGTAAACGGAGGGACCACACGAAGTCACCCACCGTACCACCCGATTCGGGTAAGCGCAGGTATCGGTGGGTGGCTTATTTGCAGGGGGGTGCCTTATTTTACATTTTTTTCTAAAAAGGGGGGGCTGTCTTATTTGATGGCCCTGCCTTATCATCGGGGAAACATGGTAGTACCTGGCCAAAACCCAAAGAGTAGCAACATTTCATGCTACCGATCCAGGGCAAGCAGTGGCTTCCCCCATGTCTTTCTCAATAACAGACTATGGACTTTTCCTCCAGGAACTTATCCAAACTTTTCTTAAAACCAGCTATGCTATCCGCTCTTACCACAACCTCTGGCAATGTGTTTCAGAGCTTAACTGTACTCTCAGTGAAAAAATATTTCCTCCTATTGATTTTAAAAGTATTTCCCTGTAACTTCATCGAGTGTCCTCTAGTCTTTGTAATTTTTGACAGAGTGAAACTGATCAACTTTTACTTGTTGTATTCCACTCAGGATTTTATAGACTTCAATCATAATCTCCCCTCAGCCATCTCTTTTCCAAGCTGAAGAGCCATAACATTTTTAGTCTTTCCTCATACGAGAGGAGTTCTATCCCCTTTATCATCTTGGTTGCTCTTCTTTGAACCTTTTTTACATAGAAACATAGAAACATAGAAATAGACGGCAGATAAGGGCCCACGGCCCATCTAGTCTGCCCACCTTAATGTCCCTCCCCTACCTTTGCCCTGTGAATAGATCCCATGTGCCGATCCCATTTGGCCTTAAAATCAGGCACGCTGCTGGCCTCAATCACCTGTAGTGGAAGACTATTCCAGCGATCAACCACTCTTTCAGTGAAAAAGAATTTCCTGGTGTCACCTCGTAGTTTCCTGCCCCTGATTTTCAACGGATGCCCTCTTGTTGTCGTGGGACCCTTGAAAAAGAAGATATCTTCCCCCGCCTCGATGCAGCTATATCTTTCTTGAGATAAGGAGATCAGAACTGAATGCAATACTCCAGGTGAGGTCACACCATGGAGCGATACAGGGGCATTAGAACATTCTTAGGGCTCCTTTTACTAAGCTGCGATAGCGGTTTTAGCGCGCGCTTAGCATGTGCTGAATTGCCATGCGCACTAGACACTAACGCCACCATTGAGCTGGCGTTAGTTCTAGCCGCACAGCGTGGGTTTAGCGCACGGGCAATTCAGCACACGCTAATAAAAGTAAAAGGAGCCCTTAGTCTTGTTACCCATCCTTTTTTAAATAATTCCTAGCATCCTGTTTGCTTTTTTGGCCGCCGCTGCACATTGGGTGGGAGGTTCCATTGTATTGTCTATGACACCCGGATCCTTTTCTAGGGCGCTAACCCCCAAGGTGGACCCTGGCTCTGATAACTGTGATTTGGGTTATTTTTCCTAATGTGCATCACTTTGCATTTGTCCACATTAAATTTAATTTGCCACTTGGATGCCCAGTCTTCCAATTTACTAAGGTTTGCCTGCAATTTTTCACAATCTGCATGCATTTTGACAACTTTGAACAGTTTAGTGTCATCTGCATATTTAATCACCTCACTTGTCGTTCCAATTTCCAGATCATTTATAAATAGGTTAAATAGCACCGGTCCCAGTACAGATCCCTGTGGCACTCCACTGTTTACTCTCCTCCATTGAGAAAAATGACCATTTAACCCCACCCTCTGTTTCCTATCCGATAACCAATTCCTAATCCACAAATGAGCTTTGCCACCTATCCCATGACTCTTTAATTTTATCAGGAGCCTCTCATGAGGAACTTTATCAAAAGCTTTCTGAAAATCTAGATACACTACATCAACGGGTTCACCTTTATCCACATGTTTATTCACACCTTCAAAAAAGTCAATCAAATTGGTGAGGCAAGATCTCCCTCGGCGGAACCCATGCTGACTTTGTCGCATTAAATCATGTTTGTCTACAACCAGGGCAGGATTAACCAATAGGCCAAGTAGGCACGTGCCTAGGACCCAAAATGGTCAGGGGGCCCGATGAAGGAGGGCATCAACATTGTTTTTTCCAAACAGCAATGGGCCCCTCCAGCATCGATCGGCAACGCGGGCCCCACCCCAATCAGCAACGCAGCCATTCCCCCCCCCCCCCATCGACGGAAAGTAAGACAAGCAAGCAACGCGGGTAAGAAAGGCAACGGGAACTGTAATTGTGCAAGCGGTGCTGCTTGCCCAAAGCTTCCCTCTGACGCAGCTTCCTGTTTCCGCCTGGGCGCATGGTGGGGCGGGGCAGGGGGCCCAGTGTACTTGTGTGCCTAGGGGCCCTCGACGAACTAATCCTGCCCTGTCTACAACATGTTCCACAATTTTATTATTACTACACAACCTTTGCACTTACTGCATTTTAATTTGTGCTGTTAAGGTGCACTAAGAGCAAAATCATAATGTATTTCAGTGTGGGAGGCAAGAGCCAAGCCTCTCCTCTTGCAGCAGCAGTCAGACAACACGAGGGAAAGACAAAGTTACCCCCATTAGGCTTGATATTTTTACTAGCACTGATTGCTCCAAATGGTGTCTCCTCCTTCCACTGTCAATCACAGCCAGGATAGCATAGAATGGAGGTAAATCATGCATATTCATTGTGGATATCTTGAAAACCTGACTGGCTAGGTGTATGCTGGTTTTAGAGCCCTCATCTTGAGCGCCATCTAACTCCTCCATGGCTCAAAAAGGGGTCAAATGTGCTCCTTTGGCATGCCCCTTCAAGCATGTGCCTGTGGCTCTGTGCCATAGGGAGGGATGACTTAAATCTCCATAATCTTCTGCCCTTGATGATGTCATTGGACTGCCTCCATTTTGTTGACGTACTCCCCAGCGCTCAATAATGCTCAGTAAAGATGACTCACTTCTGCAGACGTGATCTCTTCCTCCACATATTATTGCATTTTAAACTTCACATTTAATGTAGCCAGAGAGCTTGTCTCGAATGGCGAAAAATAACACGGGGCTGGGAGCCCTAGGTGCCCATGGGTAGGGTAGTTCACGGGGAGAAAAATGGGAGGGCAGAGTCATGGGGAAGTCGGGTCGCGTCGAATTGGATGCGCGATTGGTGGTTGCTAGGGGGCGTGGCTGCGGAGGATTCTTAAAGTCGGGACCTTGGAGGAATTCTTTTTCTGAGTCCTCCAGGGCGGCTTTTTTCCCGCCCACCCACCCTCTAGTGGTGGTTTTGTAGCTTGGGTTGGCGGGTCTCCCGAGCTACTAGGTGCTGGGGCTCATCCGGCGATGAGCGGTGGGCCGGCGGGGAGCCGTGCCCGGGGGTCTACTGAATCAGTTAATGGGGCATGAGGTCATGCCACCCCTCAGACTCTTGCTGTTCATGGCGGGGTCGAGGGAAAATGTGTTGATGGGTACACCGGATAGCTCGGGAGGAGCTGCTGATTTGTTATATGGAAGTTAATGCTTGTGAATGTTAATTTATGCAAATTATTCCTGTTTATTAATAAATTGAGCTGCGGCTATTTATGCCAAACAATGGTGTGGTCTATGAGTTATTTGAGGGAAATGTTGGGTAGGGGTGGCAAGGGGGGGTAGTAGGAGCTATCCAGATCCCGCTGTTACTAAGGAGGCACTTAATAAACATCCCACAATGTTTCACTTCTTGTAAACATCTTGTCTGCTACTTGTAAATACTTACACTATAAATATCAGGCTTCACATATTATTACATGTAAATATAAGGAATCTGTAAATCTAATTTGCATCTTAGAAAATGATAGTCTCGTCACAGTTGGATTCTGTATATCCCTGTCTGATTAAAATGCAATTTTAGAATATATCAATAGATTCCTGAATGTGTCTCAAGCATTGCTATTCTATTTGCATTTCTGCCACGTTGTATGACTTTCTGCAGCTGTAGTCCTCACAAGGGGGTCTTACTCTACTTACCTGTCATTTTGATATCCTCAAATTTAGAATGTCACCAGCAAATCGGTGGAAATCATACACTTCTGTAACTTACTGCAGCGTGAATGCTATAGGTAGGATGATTAGCTAATTTTAAAAAAATTAAATCTAGCTAAGTTATGACTCTTATTTCACAGACCTGCACATTCTCAGCACTCATATTTTTGGGGCATCTTATTATTCTTTGGACAAATATAAAGAAAAACTGAAAACATTCCTCTTTAAGGATGCTTTCAATCCTTAAATCCTTCTTGCTTCTGTCCAACGATTCCGCCAAGCTCTGGTGTGCCAGATGAATCTTCCATTCCCTCTTGTATCTGCCCCTTTGTTGAATTGCTTTACTATGATAATGGATTTATATATCCCTTTACCCTTTTATTTATATTAGTCTCCTGTCTGTTGACATTGGGTCCCAGATCCAGTTTCTTTTTTGCTCACTGAACCCATACAACTGAAAATATCCAGCTTCTGCATTACAGAGACGCCCACAGTATGGTTGGGTTTCAGGGCTGGATTAACACTATATTGGGCCCTAAGCAAACATACCCCTACCATGGATCTCCTCCCCCACCATTATTTCACCTTTCCAGAAATAGCAGGGAAAAGTGCAGGGCCTAGCTGTGGGTATGATAGCTGTAATAGTTTGTGAGTGAGCATGAGGCCGGGCCTAGCTGTGGGTATGATAGCAGTAATAGTTTGTGAGTGAGCATGGGGCCTATGCAAGCACATGCTTTGAATGGAAAAGCTTAATGGGTAGAGCTGGAGAGCAGCCAAGTTACCCAGTTCAAAAGGGAAACTCAGTCCTGGATTTCTGTAACCCTTTCAGTGGAGATCAAGAGGGGAAATTATCATGCATGGAGGTAAGCCTCGAAGACGTTCTTAGGCAGGTAGATAGATTGAGAACGGACAAAGCTCCGGGCCCAGACGGGATACACCCGAGAATACTGAAAGAGCTCAGAGATGAAACAGCACAGTTACTGCAGCATATTTGCAACCTGTCCTTGAGAACAGGGGTAATCCCGGAGGACTGGAAGATAGCGAATATTACACCGATCTTCAAAAAAGGATCGAGAGGCGACCCGGGAAACTACAGACCGGTGAGCTTAACCTCCGTTCCGGGGAAGATGGTCGAATCAATTATCAGGGAAGGTATTAATGAGCATATAGAAAAAAATAATCTGATGAGATCGAGCCAGCATGGTTTCTGTAAAGGCCGATCATGCCAGACAAATCTACTGCATTTCTTTGAGGGGATAAGTAAGCAATTGGACCAAGGTGACCCAGTAGACATTATATATCTAGATTTCCAAAAAGCCTTTGACAAGGTGCCCCATGAACGCTTACTGAAGAAACTGTGGAGTCACGGGGTGGAAGGGGACGTGTACAGATGGATCAAAAATTGGCTGGCGGGCAGGAAACAGAGGGTAGGAATAAAGGGGCACTACTCTGACTGGATAGGGGTCACAAGTGGTGTTCCGCAAGGGTCAGTGCTGGGACCATTGCTGTTCAATATATTTATTAATGATCTAGAAACGGGGACAAAGTGCGAAGTTATCAAGTTCGCGGATGACACAAAACTCTCCAGCAGGGCCAGAACTGTTGAAGAATGCAAAGAATTGCAAAACGACCTGAACAAACTGAGTGAGTGGGCAAAAAAATGGCAGATGAGCTTCAATGTGGAGAAATGTAAGGTCTTGCACATAGGGAAGGGGAACTCCAGGTACAGCTATACGATGGGAGGGAGGGTACTCGGGGAAGGCAGCCAAGAAAAAGATCTGGGGGTATTGGTAGATAACACAATGAAGCCGGCGGCACAATGTGCAGCGGCCTCAAAAAAAGCGAACAGAATGTTGGGCATTATCAAAAAAGGTATCACTACCAGAACAAAAGAAGTTATCCTGCCACTGTATCGAGCAATGGTGCGCCCACATCTGGAATACTGCGTCCAGTACTGGTCGCCATACCTCAAGAAGGACATGGCAATACTCGAAAGGGTCCAGAGGAGGGCAACGAGGATGATAAAGGGTATGGAGAACCTTTCATATGCCGAACGGTTAGACAGGCTGGGGCTCTTTACCCTGGAAAAGCGGAGACTGAGAGGGGACATGATAGAAACTTATAAAATCATGAAAGGCATAGAGAAGGTGGAGAGGGACAGATTCTTTAGACTAGCAGGGACAACTAAAACAAGAGGTCATTCAGAAAAACTGAGAGGAGACAGATTCACAACGAATGCAAGGCGGTTCTTCTTCACTCAGAGGGTGGTGGACACCTGGAACTCGCTTCCCGGAGAGGTAATAAGACAGAGTACAATTCTGGGGTTCAAAAAGGGACTGGATGACTTCCTGGAAGCAAAGGGGATAACAGGGTACAGATAGAGGTTTACCGTACATTGAGCGAATAGGGTATGGATATTTTAGGTTAGGTAGGGAACACTTTCAGGTCGTGGACCTGGGGGGCCGCCGCGGGAGCGGACTGCCGGGCACGATGGACCCCTGGTCTGACCCGGCAGAGGCAACACTTATGTTCTTATGTTCTTTCCTGGTACATTGTGGGATCTGAAGGGCTGATTTCAGCTGGTGATATCAGGGACTACAAACAGAACACTGAATTGAGATATAAGTTCAAAAACAGGACTGACCAAAACATCTCCCTGCTGGAGCCAGGCAGTTTGTCAGCTCTGCAGCAGTGGGCTGAGAATCAAGGAAGCTGGGCAAGTCATTTTCACTCTCCATTGCCTCTGGTACAGCCAGAGATTCCAAGGGCAGACTGCTCAAAAGAGTAAGATTTAAGGGCGATGTATACATACCATACCATAGCAAATCACTTCTATATTGCATAACCGGTAAGTTCAATGCGGTTAACACATATTTTTAAAAAGTTAGGTAGCAAACATATGTGCTTTCAATTGTTTTCGAAAATGACAATAAGACACAGAACTCAGTAACAGAGGTTTCAATTCCTTATCCCTGAAAGGCGCCTGATAAGAAAGCAAATATTGATGATATTTTTTATAACGACAGCGTTTGATAGATGGAAAAGGCTGTGTGAACTGCACAGACACTTAAGGGCCTGTTTTACAAAGCTACGCTAGAGGCTGCCACGTGGCAACAGCCCCGAAGCCCTTTAAATCTCTATGGGCTTCGGGGCCGTTACCGTGCTGTAGCCGCTAGCGCGGCTTTGTAAAACAGACCCTTAGATTGAGCAAAGGAAAAGAATTCAGATAAGTAGATAGGTGCCATGCCAAAGAGAACTTTATAACAAAGACAACCGCATTTAAATTTAACTCGAGCCTCCACAGGAAGCCAATGCAGTTCTCGATAGTAGGGACTCACATGAACAAAATTTTTCAAACCATATATCAGGGGGACCGCAGCATTCTAGCCTATAAGCAGCCTAGATAAATCCCTGTTAAATATATTATGTTACAAAGGCGCGCTAAGCTTTTAAATATTAGCATGCACTAAACACACGCTAAACGCTAACGTGTGCATGTTATCCTATGGACGCATTAGCGGTTAGCACGCGCATTGATTTAGCGCACGCTAAATACGTGCTAAGACGCTTTGCGCGCCTTTGTAAAAGAGGGCCTATGTTACAATAGCCCAGATGGCTCAACTCCAAAAATTGTACCAGTAATTTAGACGATGCACAAAGATGTACACAAGATGTACAAAGTTTTACAAGTGAAAAAAGGTTTACAAATGGAAAAAGCAAAATGAAATATTTTATTTTGATTTTTTTTATGCTTCTGAAAGGATATAGGCAGAGTGGAGGCAGTATTAGGACAGTGTTCAAGGAATTTGTCCAAGTAATTTAATAGTTAAGAGGGTAAATTTCCTTCCACTTAGAATGTGCACAGGTACTAATGAGCAGGGGTGCCCAATACGTCGATCGCGATCGACAGGTTGCTCGCTCAGGCGAGCCCAGTTGATCGCAGAGCGGGTTCCCTTCTTCCCGTCTCTTTTTTCCCCTCCTAACTGGCCCGCTCCTGAATTCTGCTGCTGCCACTGCTGCTCAACATTAAAAAAAAAAAAAACGTCTTGGAGAATTTATGCTCCGGGGGTTAACGTGTGCTTGTACCGGCTTCCCTTCTCTTCCCTCTGAAATCGGAAGTTATGGTGGGGGGTGGGGGGAGAGAAGGGAAGCCGGCACGCACATGTTAGAGCCCCATTCGCGAGCTAAAGCGGGAGACAGATCAGTGAAGCTTGCGATTTGCTCTTCTTGCTGCCAGGTCCTGCCTACTTTCTGTTTCCTCAAAGGCAGGACCCGGCAGCATTTCTCCCAATAGGTTGATCTTAGGCCGATCAGCCTTCCTCTCCCCGACGTCAATTCTGCCGTCGGAGAGGAAGTTCTGGCCAGCGGAACTTCCTCTCCGATGGCAGAATTGACGTCGGGGAGAGGAATGCTGGTGGGCCCGAAGCAGGGAGAACTTGGCTGGCGGCGGGCGGCTTTGGGGGCCTGTTATCCGATGGCAGTGGCAGTGGCTTGGGGGAGGGCAGGGAGGGAGAAAGAGGGCAGGCAGGGAGACAGAAGGAAAGAAGAGAAACAGAAAAAAAGAAAGGGGGCATGAAGAGAGAAAGAAAGAGAGGGCAGGGAGAGAGGAAGAAAACATTGGGGGGGGGGAATGAGGTTAGGAGGAGAGGAAGCATACAGGCTAAAAGAAGGGAAGAAAGATTGGATGCACAGTCAGAAGAAGAAAGTGCAACCAGAGACTCATGAAATCACCAGTCAAGGTAGGAAAAATGATTTTATTTTAAATTTAGTGATCAAAATGTGTCTGAATTTATATCTGCTGTCTATATTTTACAATATGGTCCCCTTTTACTAAACCGCAATAGTGGTTTTTAGCGCAGGGAGCCTAAGAGCGTCGAGAGCAGCACTGGGCATTCAGCACAGCTCCCTGTGCTAAAAACAGCTATGGTGGTTTAGTAAAAAGGGAGGGGGTATTTGTCTGTTTTTGTATGGTTGTTAATGAGGTGACAGTGCATAGAGTCATCTGCTTTGACCTCTTTGAAAAAAACCCCGGAATAGGAATGATAATTAACAATTCTATGCGTACAGTGTGCATTGCGTTTTTTAAAAAATTTTATTGTTGGTAGATCACTTTGACTTGGTCATTTTAAAAGTAGCTCGCGAGTCAAAAAAGTGTGGGCATCCCTGCTAATAAGCCTCTCCATTCCAGCCCACATTTCAAAGGGAAGCTTTATTTATATGACTGTCTTCTCTAGAGACACAGAAACATAAACAAGTGCAGGCTCTTATTTCTAGTGCTGTCCTGTTGCTCATATGCTCCTTCAGGCAGTGCCCCCAGCTCCCACGAGTAGTGGGCTAAAATACCCACATACTTAGCTATCCTCCTGGCTTTTGAGACAGGCAATTTATTCGATTTTAAAATCCTGAAAAAAAAATCCAGACAGTTGGCAATCCTGAGTTTATCCGACATCCCCCCTCCCCCACCCCAAAAAACATTTGGGTCTGTGACAGTGCCAGGTTTGCCTATGCCTTAATCCATCTCTGGTGGGATTAAGTGTGTTAGCTTGCCAGATTTCAAAATGATTCACGGTTTCTGGCTCTCTACTGAACACCCTCAGGGAGATGGCTAGATTACGAAGTGAAGATGGTGGTGTCTAACCAAGTTTTAAAAAGTTGACCGACGTGTTTGTTTCTCTTTCAGAATGCTGTGCACAGTGAATACTAGAATTCAAAATGATATTACCACTATAATACAGAGCGTAGAATATTCATCTAGGAGTATAGAGTAGCCAATTCTACTTATTGCAAACTGTGTGCTGCGGTGAGACGCCGGGGAGGAGGAGAGGCACCATTGCTGGCTGACTGCCTACAGGATGTGCCTTTCGTGGCAAGAGGCATATCCTGTAGGCAGTCAGCCGCCGCCAATGCCTCTCCTCCTCCCTGGCGTCTCTCCTCACCTTTTCTTTTTCAGCACCCCCCCACTGGTGGCTCAAGGCCCCATCTGGAGGGCGTCCGTGCATGCGTGGATGTTGATGTGATGATGTCCCGCAAGCGGGTGACATCACTGCAGTGACATGTGCGCGCTTCCGGGTGCCCTCAAGCCGCGGCTGCCAGTTTAGCGTGCCGCGGCTCATAAAGTTTGCGAGACCCTGTACTAATATACATACAGGCAAACCTTTTCTTATTCTAAATCTAAATCTTGGCCTAGTAATGGACTAAAATAACGATGATCAAAAGATGCAGAAGAACTTCAAATATGTTATCAATCTAATTCTTCTTTATTCTGTGCTATAGGGAATTTGCCATCATCTTAAGCTATATTAATGATGAAAACTTGCAGGAGTAACAGGAGAAGATACACATGGCCCTGCACTCCTGTTTCCATCTCTCCTACTCCCAGGATTGGCATCTCACTCCTTTCTTATTCCTCCCGCCAATGATTTGGCATCTGACTCTTTCTTTCTGAACTACGCATACGCAGGGGTTTCGTCAGCCGTAAGCCTGAAGTCATTATGCCTCTGTATAGATCCATGGTGAGACCCCACCTGGAATACTGTGTGCAATTCTGGAGGCCGCATTACCGTAAGGATGTGCTGAGGCTGGAGTCGGTCCAGAGAATGGCCACCCGGATGGTCTCGGGACTGAAGGATCTCCCGTACGAAGAACGGTTAGATAAATTACAGCTATACTCGCTCGAGGAGCGCAGAGAGAGGGGAGACATGATCGAGACGTTCAAGTATCTCACGGGCCGCATCGATGCAGAGGAGGATATCTTCTTTTTCAAGGGTCCCACGGCAACAAGAGGACATCCGTGGAAAATCAGAGGCGGGAAACTGCGTGGTGACACCAGGAAATTCTTTTTCACCGAAAGGGTGGTTGATCTCTGGAATAGTCTTCCACTTCAGGTGATTGAGGCCAGCAGCGTGCCTGATTTTAAGGCCAAATGGGATCGACACGTGGGATCTATTCGCAAAGTAAAGGCAGGGGAGGGTCATTAGGGTGGGCAGACTGGATGGGCCGTGGCCCTTATCTGCCGTCAATTTATATGTTTCTATGTTACCTGCAGTCTAGCATCTCTCTCACTTTCTGACCCCATCACCACCATGTTATACCTTAAATACTCTTTGCCTGAGTCTATGGCTTCTTGGCAGTAGCAACAATTTACCTGCGCTGCAGGGGGACAGTCCTGGAACCTTCACCTGGTAGATGCCCACCTCCTCTGATGTACTTCCTCTTTCCACAGGGGTGTAATGTCACAGGGGAAAGGTTCTGGGATTGGCCACTGGCAGTGCAGTTGAATCACTGCTGCCGTCGGTGAGTTGTAGTTTCAGGGAGAGACACCATTTAAGATTTAATGTGTATGAAGGTATTTTCTCCATTTTTTTTTTTGAGTGTATATTGTTTAATTTACCTGTTTTGAGACCACTGTGGGGAGAGCTATTATCTGGATGCTTTTGGTGTGAAGGGCCTAACTTTGAATGACATATGATAGGTGCCATTTCTCTAGGCACCTATCGATTTAGATGCCATTTATAGAATTAGCCCTTAGTGCTTGAGAGAATAAAATTCCTGGGATCAGTGGAGCTCCATATAATATTTTCCGCACAAGTATCATTTTCCCAATCCATTATCTTTACCAGGTAGATTTAGCTAGGTTTATACACTGTGAGCCAGATTCTATAAATGGCACCTAAGCATGCCTACATTGTAGTCATCACTCAGCGTGGTTGTCAGTCAACTGTTAGTCACTGCTTATAGAATCCCACCTAATAGTGTCTAGGTGTGCTTAGGTGTTGCTAGGTGTCCTAGCGGTAGGTGCCAGACTATGCCTATTCTCCGCCTCTAACCACTCCTACCTTTCAGATAGGCATTGTTAGGCATTGGAAGGCGTCTCAACTTAGGCATCACTAGGCATCCTAAGAGTCTGGGGCCAAGCTCTTAATGGTCAAATTACTTCACCAATTAAGCCAATTTTTAAAAAAGTTGCATGTGGATTTCAAAGTTAGGCCTGAGGACTGGCGCCTTCCTATCTCCTACCACATTTTGTACAATACAACCCCACACGATCAACCAAAAACTGTAACATATTTGCATACCCAAGGATCACTGGCTGTAAATACAAATCCTTTTTGGACAGATCTTTCACGTTTCAAGCAAGCAAACAGCAGTCCTGGCTGGGTAACTACATCAGTGGAGCCAGGCTGACCTACGGCGCATTTCGGAGAGTAATCAAAATGTACTAAACAGAAGCCACACTAAATTCATAAATTTATATTTTCTGTCTGTCTATTTCTTGTGTAATATGTTGTACCCTCACTTTTTGCATTCTGTAATTCACTGATTGTCCAGCCCTCTTCGATGTGAACCGCCTAGAAGTCATCTGACTATGGCGGTATAGAAGAATAAAGTTATTATTATTATTATATGTCCTTGATAAGGGTACAAGTGGCATCCTATACAGAATTTGGTCCTTTGTCTATTTCAAGTGAATAATAAAAATTGTGTGAAACAAACCATTCCTGTGCATTTCAATCAAATCAGCTAGCACAGGAAGGACCACTGAGAATGAACAAACTAGAGAAGAGTGTCTATGAATATATTGGCTTTTAAAACATTTTCATTTTTTTTCCCCTAAGTGTAATACATGGAACACAAATTTGCTTCCGACGAATGATAAAGTTCAAAAATAAATTACAGTCAAATGACTGAACTTTTCTGGTGCATAAATTGAATCATTCCCTCACACTAGGGTTTCGTAATTAAAAGATCCTTTTCACGGTCGGAAATTCTGTACTGAATTGTGTATTAAAAGAAGAAACAAACCATCAATCAGGAGGAGGTAGGAAATTCAAAAGATCTCAACCCATTAAATGTGAAGAGTGCAGGGAAATTCTGAATGATTTGTTCCTGGAAACCGTAGCTCCTGTTTAAAAATAAAATGTTGACTGTACAAACATCGAGAAGTAGACTGCTTAGCAGATAGTTCTGCAACTTTTTTCAGTACTCGTATATTTTCCATTTTAAGGAAATGCTTTGTAGTATGGTTGTGAATCAACCTTTTTTTAAATTTAATTGCAAGGTTCACAAGCTTAAAACTATAATGGTAGTTATAATCACCAAACTGTAGCATAAATGATTACATTAATGAAATATAGCAAAACTAGGGTTAGCATAGGGCTCCAGAAAAGGGAGGGTGGATTGAGACATCCGTGTTTTACTTCCATTGCTTTCAATGGAAATAAAATCCAGTTGTCTCTAACTATCCTCCTTACTTCCATTGCTTTCAATGGAAGTAAAACATGGATGTCTCAATCTGTTCTCCTTTTTCTGGAGTCATATGGTAACCATAAACAAAACCTAGCCTGGCCCAGGTATAATGCTCCTTGATTATCATGTAATCTATTTTTCAAAAACATCAAGGTTTACCAGGAACAAGGGAGCACTAACAAAATCCAGAACAGAAAATATCAGACGGCAATTGACAGGGTAGTAATTTACCTTCCTTCTTTATGAAAGAAAGGAGCTAGAATGTGTTGTTAGCTGAACAGTGCAGTACTACAAAGATACATAAGAGCAAGGAATCAGACAGAAGCTTGTACAGACTCATTTTATGTGTCACCACAAATGCACTTAATAATTTTTCCATAAGTACATGAGCATCACTGGTCCAGCAGTGACTATCCAGGTCACAATTACCTGGCAAGATCCCAAAAGAGTAAAACAGATTTTATGGTGCTTAGTACAGAAATAAGCAGTAGATTTCCCCAGGTCCACCTTCATAATGATTTATGGACATTTTAGGCACTTGTTCAAATCTTTTCTTAAACCCTGCTACACTAAATGCATTTACTACTTTCTCATTATTATAAATCAATGGACCGGATCATATAGATTAATAGCTTTTATGGATTAGCCTCAGCCCCACCACTCCACCGCTGTACTATCTCGTGACCGTGAGAAGATTTATGTGGCACTTCATCACTGGCTGTCCATGTTTATATTTTCATACTCAATATTTTGTATTTAGTTTTGTTAGTTTTTAAAAAAATATATATTCTATGTTTATAGTTTTCCATCAATAGTAGTATATGTACTTAGCTTATATCAGCCACCGCCTGGGAGTCTGACCCGACATGACTTGTTTCGCACCCTCCGGTGCTGTATCAAGGGTCTCCCTATTTACAGTAGAAAAGAGGCCGTTAATATCAGTTCTATCCAAACTCCCTCTACGGTTCATATACATTTCTACCCAGTTAGAGAATATATTTTTTTTTAAAAAACTAACAAAACTAAATACAAAATATTGAGTATGAAAATATAAACATGGACAGCCAGTGATGAAGTGCCACATAAATCTTCCCGCGGTCACGAGATAGTACAGCGGTGGAGTGGTGGGGCTGAGGCTAATCCATAAAAGCTATTAATCTATATGATCCGGTCCATTGATTTATAATACGAATATTTGGGACTGGTAGAAGTCTATTATTAAGGTGTTTGCCAGATAATTAGAAGGGGTTTACTACTTTCTCAGGCATTAAATTCCAGATCTTAATTACACATTGAGGGCCTGAATTTATATATATAGCACTAAAAAAATTAGTGCTGACTAAAACATCACTTAATGTAATTCTAGAAGGTGCATGCAGTATACCTTTTATAGAATTATTATTTATTTATTTTTTTAATTAAAAAATTTATATACCGCATACAACTATGCGGTTTTCATATGACATACATAGAATCTTGTTTCCCTCCGATTATCACATATAACATAGACATACCAGGACAACTTCGTTAATCATCCCTGTTATAATAGGGATAGAGCACAATTTTGATCAATTCAGAAGTACAAAAAAGATTTAAATCATACTTCGATGTCAGAAAAAAAAAATCTTGCTAAGTGTACCAGGAAATTCTTTTTCACTGAAAGGGTGGTTGATCGCTGGAATAGTCTTCCACTTCAGGTTATTGAGGCCAGCAGCGTGCCTGATTTTAAGGCCAAATGGGATAGACACGTGGGATCTATTCACAGAGAAAGATAGGGAAGGGTCATTGGGGTGGGCAGATTAGATGGGCCGTGACCCTTATCTGCCGTCTATTTCTATGTTTCTATTTAGGCCAGCTAAAACCAGGCTATAATTAGGTTGTTTGTGGATTGGGCGTATTCTTAAAAAAAAAATCTTTATTAATTTTCAGATCAAATACAAAGTGCAAACAATATACAATCAAATAATACATTAAATAGCACTTATAACTAAACAAATATTAATATAAAGTAGATTCCCCCTCCCCCTTCCTCCCTCTCTTTCTGGATGTGTGTGGAAATCAACTAGGAATTAAAGGTTTTTTCGATTAATCAGTTTAAACAAATGCTTCTAATGGACCCCATGTATCATTAAACTTTTTATTATGTCCCAATTGCTCAGCATTCATTCTTTCATATCTATAATATTGACAAAGAGTTTCCCACCAAAAATTAAAGTTCAATCTGTCCCAGTTCTTCCAATTTCTTGTTATTAACTGTATGGCCACCCCCATCATAATAAGAAGAAGAATGCTTTTTTCCCATCAATTGGACTCTTAGGTTTCAATAAAGTCCCAAATAAAACAATGTCATAAGACAGTGGAATAGAAGCCTCCAATATCCTGTTAATTTTATCCCATATTGATTTCCAGAAATTGAGTATCAAGGGACAGTAAAACAAGTGATTCAGTGTCCCTACATCAAGATGACAATGACAGCTTCTATTAGATTTTAAACTATCCAACTTTTGTAAGCGAAATGGGGTCCAAAAAATTCTATATAACAAAAAAAAACAAGTTTGTCTCATAGATGCTGACGCTGTACATCTCATTCCCAAGTCCAAATCCGTGGCCATTGCATAGCAGAAATATGCTGCTTTGTTTCAAAGTTCCAAATGTCTTTTAGGCTTGTTTTAGGTTTTTTAGTCAAATATTCAGGCACTTGGTGGCCTGTTGCCTTTGCAAATCTGTCTGGAAACATAGGCCCGGCAAGCTATACTGATTTTTTATGTTACGCCATTCAGGGAACCCTTTCTGAAATAGTGCAGGAAAAGGAGAGCAACAGATCACATATCCATTCCTCTCGGCAGCCAAGCTCCGCCCCCCCCCCCCCCCGAATTGGGCATATTCTATAACAAGATCCATAATTTTTAGGAATGTACACGATCTCCCTAGCCACACCTCCTTTTCAAATTTGTGCAATGCAATTGGCACTTACTGTTTTATAGAATCACACTTTCCAAGTTGTGCATGTAACTTCTAATTGGTACCAGTGTCAATTATGAGGTGTTGATTGCGAATTATCAGTACCAATTAGACTAATTAATCAAGTAGTGTATGCAAATCAGCTGTGCAAACTGATTTGCACAAACACTTTAAAGTGCCATATGCAGAATTTGGGGGTGAATGAAGAAATATTTTCTATGATTTGTTATAAATGTACTGCTTAATAAATTCATTCCTTGACCCCCCCTAATCTTTTTACTTTTGGAAAGAACAAATAAGCAATTAGGTCTACCCATGGGGGAAACCAATGCTTGCCCTGGGATTGGTTGCATGGAATGTTGCTACTTTTGGGGGGGTTTGCAAGGGACTTGTGACCCAGATTGACCACTGATGGACCATTGATCTGACCCAGTATGGCTAGTCTTATGTTCCTATGTATTACCCACTCTACAAGACGTATTTAATTTTGGTTTATCTGAAAAACTATTATGAAATACGGATTAAGTTCAAGTTTGGATGTTTCTGTTTTAAGGTATTGGTAGGCTTAATCTCAGAATATCTCTTAGAATCATTTACATTCAATAACTCCAAACATTCCAGGGAATCACATGCACTATTCTCTTTTCCATCTGCTAAGGGTTGTAAATCTAAAAGATTTCAACATCTGCTGTCCTTTCAAGTGGCACTGGGATAAGGATTTGAATTTCTTAATTATGTCGACTGACTCTTCTACAATTTCGACGTGTTTTTAAAACGTATCTTTTTACTGAATACTTTGAAAATTAGGCATGCTCTGCCTCTCTTCTCATCTTTTATACTCATAACTTTTTGTGAACCGCATAGAACTTAGCGATAATTGCGACATAAAAGTGAGTTTTTGTGTTTATGTTTTATGCTATGCCAGTGAGGTGGAAGCAAGATTCGATACAACTGGAAGCAGTCCACAGACAGAGAACAGGTCAGCTATCAGAGACCTGAAGATGGATGTGGTTTTAAAGCAGAGGCTCTCGGAGGCCCTAGCCTCTAATAGGTGAAGGCTATGAGCAAAGCAGGGAGAAGATGCAGTTAGCCCTCCGGGAAAGCTGAGAGAGCTGCACAGAGAAAAAAAAAATCACTATAGCCAGAAAGGGTAATGTACTTCTAAGGGGACAGAAGCCTTAGAAACCCTCAGGATCATATTCAGACCATGGCGATCTCCCATATTCTGCGGCAATAGTGGAAATTCAATGGCAGCACTATATCCAGCTACTGGCATTGGATTTCTGATTTATTTGTGGCCAGCTGAACATAGACGGCTATGCCAGTACTCAGTGGTTAGTCATCTAAGTATCAACGACCAAAGATATACCAGTCTTTTAGGTGGCTGCTTTTGGCAGCCAAACTTTATTCATCGAGCCATTGAATATTGATGGTGACCATTTATGTTACGTGACATAACTGGTAACCAGTCAATTCTTTAAGATGAATATTAAGCATGAGGTAGCCGGCTATCCCCCGCTAAATATTGGCGGATAGCCGGGTATGTGCTATTTAGATAGCCAGGAGTCATTCCTAGCCATCTAAATAGAGCTGAATATTAGCCCCACTAGTCCAATTAGCCTGTAAGGCTAGGAAATAATTTTGCATCATTTTTGAAATAATAGAAAAAGGATAGAAATTTCACTCAATCTTATTTCTGTTCCATTCTGAATCCACCCTCAGCTATGGGATTTAAAAACAAAACAAAAAATCCCATACTATCTGATTCAAAATTTCCCATCAGGCTTTATTATTCCCCCACCCTCAAATCTCCAACAGAATTAGAATAATGTTTATAGAAAGACAGGGATGATGCCCACATATCTGCCCTGCTGCTGCAGTACGAGTGACCGCTGAAAAGTTCTCAGCCCAACCAACACAGCCGGGGCAGTCTCTATCAAGGGCTATACACTTAGTCCAGTGATTTTCCATTTTTTTCATTCTGTCAGATAAATATGGACTGAAAACAGTGGAAAATCACTGGACTAACCCCCTCTCCTGCAAATCCACAGCAGCCGCGCGGTAATGGCCCTGAAGCCCATAGAGATTTAAAGGGCTTTATAGAAGAGGGGGTAAGTGTATAGTTCTCGATGAAGACTTCCCCATCCTTGTTGGTTGGGCTGAGGACTTTTCAATGGACCCTCATTTTTTAAAAAAATGATGCAGGTTAATTTGAGATTGGCATCATTAATTGTAATAATATTGTACACTTGTTGAGATAAATAAAAAGGAATAAAGATTAAAAAAAAAATAAATAAAAATTCCACTATTATGAAGTAATGTCCATGATAAAACTGAAACAAAAGAAAACAAACAAACAGAAAAACAAAGACAAAGGCAATGCAATGAAACACCCTCTGCTGGCATAAAACCTGGAAAAGTGTAGCTGATAATAATAAAAAAACCATAAACCATCAGTAAAGGGACAATGAGATGCCAGGCAAAGTCTGCATAGGGCAAGAAGACAGAACAGTCAGATGGCTAGTCAGGAGGAGAGGGTGATAATCTTAGAGCTGTCACTCCTGCAAGAATACGGCTATAAAAATTATTACAAACTCCCAAAAGGTTGATCACGTCACTCCCCTCTTAAAAAATGCTCATTGGCTCCCAATATCATACAGGATAACATATAAACTTGCTCTCTTAACGGTCCAAATTAGATCATCAAAATGACCTGTTTTTCTTGATAAACTGCTTATACCATACTGCTCATTGAGGGCTCTTAGATCAAACGAGCAACACCTTCTCGCAATTCTATCGTTGAAGATGATCAGCACGAGACGCACTACGATTTTCTCAGTCACAGCCCCCACAGCCGTACTAAATAGATTTAAAGGCTCCCTCAAATGTTTTCTTTTGAAAGCTATGATTAGGGCATTGGTAATAATCAGCTTACTTTCCTAACCATCAGAGTTTCTTAACTTTTCTTTTCCTCGTTTTGATTAAACCCTCCTTTTGTTCATCCCTTAAATATCTCCTCTCCTATAAAATTGTAGTTCTTCCCTCTTTTCCAACTTATCTCTAGTTAGTCTAGTTTTAGTGAATACCCAGATGTACTTTTTTTTTATGTGTTGCCCATTTCTAATCAGTATATATCGCTTAGAAATATTTATAAGTACTGTATTTAATCAAATTTTAAATAAAACTTGAAACTTGAAAGCCTGCAGCTCAGAGTCTGGCTTAGAAAGTATGTCAGGATACAATATTAAAGGGCGAATGTTGCATAGACTTTATGCCAGTCTGTCTGCACACGTATGTCTATGGAGTATATATAGAACACTACTGGTTTCTTGGTTTATTTTGAAATATGTGGCAGCACTTCAGGACAGGCTGTGAACAGTTTCCTGCTACAGCCAGGCATGATTGAATTTCCATGAACTAGGCATACTTTAACCAAACCTGCACTAATCTAATCTAATCCTTAGGTTTGTATACCGCATCATCTCCACGTTCGTAGAGCTCGGCGTGGTTTACAGTAGAAGAAATAGGAAGGAACTACAACAGAGGGTTAGAGGTAGAAGTGTGAAGAAAATTTAGAGGACTTGGGATGCCAGGATAAAAGAGTTTCCTTGATTCCTAAGTAGGAGGGAGACTTACATTTTTTGAGAAAAGCCAGGTTTTCAGATGTTTGCGGAAAACTTGGAGAGAGCTCAAGTTCCGAAGAGGGGAGGTAAGGTTGTTCCAGAGCTCGGTGATTTTGAAGTGGAGGGAGGTCCCTAGCTTTCCTGTGTGGGAAATGCCTTTTAGCGAGGGGAAGGCTAGTTTTAATTTGTGGGAGGATCTGGTGGTATTAGGGTTTGAGGAATTCCAAGAAAGAGGGATAAAGGGAGGGAGGATACCGTGTAGGATTTTGAAAGCTAAACAGGCACATTTATAGTGGACCCTGGCGATTATCGGAAGCCAGTGGAGCTTCGCCAGGAGTGGGGAGACATGGTCAAATTTACTGTTAGCAAAGATGAGCTTGGCCGCGGCATTCTGAATCCGTTGGACTCTGTGGAGGTTTTTCTTAGTTAGGCTTAGGTAGATAGAGTTGCAATAGTCCAATCTGGAAAGGATGATGGATTGGACAAGGAGGGTAAAATGTTTTTGATGGAAGCAGGATCTGTTTATCAAAGTGTGTTAAATTCTGATACTGAGATGAAAATTTCTGACTCTGTTCAGAACAGGTGTTATAATGTCATGCCACTACATTTGAGAGATATAGAGAATGTTTACTTTGTTACACATTATTGACCCCCATTAAACCTTTCATTTAAACTGACTGAATCTGATTAACCATAATGAGTGTTGCTTTTGAAAAATGGCTAGGATTTTGAAAAGTTTCCAACTGAAAAATATATCAGGATACCAAATCATCTCATATTTATTGTCACCCTGTAATAATCTCAAATCAGGGAGGCCTCAGCCAGGTCTCCCATGTCTTACCCCCTTACCTCCTGGTGTGCCATTAAAAAAGACCATGTTGGGCAATGTCCCCCTCCATAAAGGCCTGTCACCCGCACTGCTGCTCCCTTTTCCCTCTGCCATTTGGCCCTTTGCCCCTGCTTTTCCCCTTGCTCCACCCTCGGAGAAACTGAAGGGAGATAGGTTCAAAACAAATGCAAGAAAGTTTTTTTTCACCCAGAGGGTCGTGGACACTTGGAATGCGCTACCGGAGGAAGTGATTAGGCAGAGTACGGTACAGGGATTCAAACAGAGACTGGACGGATTTCTGAAGGATAAAAGGATCGTGGGATACTGAGAAAGCTAACCAGAAAATAAATATAGAATCCCAACCAGGTCGTGCATGTGCAAGACCGGAGGGCTAGGACTTTGATGGGAAGATAGGACTCAATAGGAAACCAAGGTGGCATGGGGGCCCCTTCTGGTGATTTAGACAGGTCATGACCTGTTTGGGCCGCTGCGGGAGCGGACTGCTGGGCAGGATGGACCTGTGGTCTGACCCGGCGGAGGCACTGCTTATGTTCTTATGTAAGGCCTCCACTAATCGATCCACCCTGCTTCTTTTTTTTTTGTAAATATTTTATTAATTTTTCAAAAAGACTTAGCAATGCAATACATATATAACAATCATAGAATAAAACACAAAACACAGTTTCATCTTATAAATATATACATACAGTATTTTTATCCCACCCACCCTTCCACTAAATAACCAATAAATCAATAGTGAACACATATTTAAAACTTTTAACAACTAACTTATATAATACTAAAGTATTTCCTCCCTCCCCCCACCCACCCTGGATGTGAATAAAAGTATACCAAATTACAGAAACAAGCCAATTATACTGCATTCATAAAAGATGTCAATGGCTCCCAAACCAATTTAAAAATATGACCATGTCCTAATAAATCCGCATATATTTTCTCGTTCTTATATGTGGAACATAAATTTTCCCCACCAAAAAGAGAAATTAAGATGATCATGATTTTTCCAGTTAAGTGTTATCATCTGTACAGCAATCCCAGTCATGACTAAAAAAAGACGACTTTTATTAACGGTCTATATTCCACATATGTTAATGGAAAAGAAGATCCAAGAACTGCATTAACCTGTCCCCATATAGATTTCCAAAAACTGAGTATTAACGGGCAAAAGAACAACATATGATCCAGCGTCCCTATGTCTAAATGACAGTGTCAGCATCTATTAGATTTAGAACTGTCTAATTTATGTAATCTAATAGGGGTCCAAAAAGATCTATGTAACAGGAAAAAGTTTGTCTCATAGACGCTGATGCTGATCCACCCTGTTTCTTATTTCTCTAACTGATTCTCATTAGGGAGCCTTCAGTGATTTTTATATTTCATTTCATATTCTCTCCCATATATTAATGTTGTAACTTTTTCTGACTAAAAATAGTTTGCAGCTTTCTCAATGGTTCTTAGTCCAGTCAGCAGGTGAGGACATGAAAGCTAAACCATCCCAATGTCTTAAAAATAAAGAATTCTAGTTGGGAACTGGAACATAAAAGTGTCAGACAGGGCTGTCATTAAAACACCACACCTGCTAAAGAAATGGGCAGTTTGGCTTGCCCTTAAAAGTCCCTAGATTATTAGTCTTGATAAATGTAGTAGCATGCCATAATCTTTGCTTAAAATTATGTTCAGAATTAGAAATAATGATGTACATCCAACAGAGAATTTGTTTTTGACATTCCCGTAAATAGTTTTTCACCACATGGTGCTTTTGAAAATATATCATTGTAACATCACAAAAACTGCATAATGAATTATTTTCTTTTTAGTAGCTAATAGTTATAAATATGCCATAGAAACCAGGGCTGTGGAGTCAGTACAGTATACCCAGTATACCCAACCTTCGACTCAGACTCCTCTATTTTCCTAATGGCCGACTCGAACTCCTATATTTTTTGTTTTCGATCTAAAATACTGGTAAATATGACTTTAGATCCAGGACAAAGGTATGTATATAAATGACACATTTATCTTCCACTACAATGATTTTTTTTATTTATTTTGTAGCTGCAGTTGGAGTTGGTACATTTTTATCAACTTCGACTTCAACTCCATTCAAAATTGCTTCCGACTCTGACTATATCTCTGACGCTATGTCCTTGACAGAAACAATTGTGATCTTAATGGGCCCATTTTGACTCTAGGTCAGGGATGTCAGAGTCCCTCCTCGAGGGCCGCAATCCAGTCGGGTTTTCAGGATTTCCCCAATGAATATGCATAAGATCTTATGAATATACAGTTCTCTCTAAATCACTAACTATTCTCTGTATTCTTTTTAAATCTCTAATATTATAAAGCTATATGGTGCCTGTTTATATATTGTGGCCCCATATACACTGTAAAGAGATTATTGGTCTAGTACTAACATATACTTCATAATATATGTATATGTATATATATATATATATATATTAATTCTTTATTTTTTCATTTGTATGGACCTTCAGATATCAACTGGACCATGAATAATGCCTAGCAATCTCTTGTCTTCATCAGTCCACTTTATTGTTTATTTACTCAAAACTCTAAAATTCATTTAGTTTCATACTTATTCTTAATTTCATAATTTCATAACTATTTCTTCATTGTATTTCATTTTAGTTTCCTTCATTTCCTTACTTCATGTCTTTTTCTTTTAATTTAATCTTATTACTTAGCTACTTAGCTTCGAGGTTAGCTCTCAAATGTTCATCAATGCCACCTCTCCCGACATGCATGTTTCAAACAATGTTTTTCTTCAGGGTCGAGGGGAACTGCAAAACATACAAAACTTTTAAAATCCAACTCTCTTTTCAGTTTTTGCTTTTTTAAAAAATTCATTCAAACCTTGCAAACATTGGTGACCTCTCAAATATAAACACATTATACTCTGCTTAACTTCGTGCAAGCACTTTATCTAAAAGTTGTTACTTAAGGGGTTTGTTTCAAAACACACCTAATTCAAGCCCAACCTTTTCAGATATAGTTTAGTTCAGATATAAGCTTATTCAAATGGAAATTAGCTAAGATATAGAGTTATCTCTTACCAATCGAGTATATGCAGTCTTTCTTCAAACATGGCCACAGTTTGTAATCTCCTGAATATAAAGCAGCTGCAAGTTCCCCGTTTGAACATCTGACAACGCCTAGCAACAGGTCAGCCCTCTGGCTGACATCAGCTATTCCTCTGATGTCACTTCCAAGGCATGGGGCCTGGAAGTGATGTCAGAGAGAGGCGACACCAACATGAGCAGCAAATTTGTAATGCTGCTTGTGCAGGGAAAATTAAAGAGGTACAAGGGAAGGGAAGGGATGCACGTGTGTAGCAGGATGGGGGGTGGTGGTGGAAAGGAGGGGGAGCATAGTGGAGGACAGGTGCCAGGGCCCCTACTAAGACAATGCCTGGGGTGGACTGCCACCCCTGCACTCCACTTAGTATGCCACTATATGCAGCCTCCTCTGTCCAATTCTGGGCTTCCACCCCTGCAAAATGGACACTTTAAATTATTCAAAGTTTCTTAAAAAGAGCTCTATAACCAATGTTTCTGCTGAAGCATTTCCTCAGATCTTCCAGCTTAAATCTCTTGGAATGACCCCCCTCACCCCCCCACCCCCGATATTTAGTAGCACTTAACTGGGTCATGCCACTAAATATGGCTCTGACTACCCATGTTGAATGTAGACTGATCAGGGGGTGGTATAGAGCAGTGGTTCTCAACCCTGTCCTGGAGGACCACCAAGCCAATTGGGTTTTCAGGCTAGACCTAATGAATATGCATGAAGCAGATTTGCATGCCCGTCACTTCCATTATATGCGAATCTCTTTCATGCATATTCATTAGAGCTAGCCTGAAAACCCAATTGGCCTGGTGGTCCTCCAGGACTGGGGTGGGAAACACTGGTATAGAGGGTGGTATTGGAGAGAAGTTGGCAGTTTTGCGGCTACCAGCATCTGCATAGCTTACCAGGTGAATTTAGGACAATTCCAAAAGCTGTCCTACATTTGGCCGATTAACTAGGCGGGTGCTGGCACTAAATATTGGTCAGCACCCATATAACTTTTCAATTGCTAAATTAGCACCTCAATCCCCCTTCTGACATCCCCCCCAAAACAATCCCCCTCCATCTGTTGTGCGGGTGCTGGTTGATATTGATCCGGGGCCCACATAAGTATCTCATGCAGGTCCTGGGTGAATATCACATGGCATACATATGTGCTCTAGAGCAGCTAGCAGCGGAACAAATAGTCCTGGATATTCAGTGCCAGTGCCCGCACTGAACACTTGGGGCTAAAAGAAATGCTGACTGCAGCCAGCTAAAATATTGGCCTAATGGATTTGAACTATTATGCCAGTATTCTATAAAGAAAAGTAGGTGTCTACTTTCCTTTACTGAATGGGCTTCCGAGAGGTGCTCCTTCATAGAATTGACATCTTAGTAACGGCTACTACATATCCTTTTGCGCATTGGCCTGTTGATTTTTAAGGACGATGCATCTTAGCACTTTTGGCTATTCTGGCCTACATACAACACAAGTATGTCATGGCATGGAAAATAAACAAGGATAAGGTGTTCTTTATAATTAAAAAAAATAATAAAGTAAATGCACAGATTATTTTATAGCATCTTCTGTTCTCTCTTGTTCCAGATGTCATAAGTAATTGGCTTTAGAACGTCCAGATCCCCATTGCAAATATACTTTATTGGGGATAGGAAAAGTGGTTAATAGAAAATCCACTTACAATTTTCTGTGGTCATTTTGAAATAAGTACCAAAAAAAAATAAAACAGCCCACACACATACCAGCCTAACAAACCTACCAAGGAGCCATATACATTAACTGAAAAGGGGAATGAACAATATTTATGCTGATTTCAGCAACACACATTAAAATAATCTACTTCTGTGATGTAAACACATGAGGGAGTTTTATGTTCCTACCAGCCTACTGGATTTCACATCCCATGGTGTCTGGGATAGTGCTGACCTCTACTTTAATCCTTTTAGTCTGATGCTAAATCATGACCTCCATCCCAATGCCAATGAAAACAGTGAGAAAAATGACTCTAGGGCTAAATAGCTTCATTTTTGGCTTAAAACAATAGAGTTTTGTCCATGGGCTATTAAACCACTGTACACTGTATTCAGGTACCTGCACTGGCTTCCTATACAGTTGAGATCTCTAAGGTACGGCTGCACCTTATATACTATGTGCAATTCTGGTCACCGTATCTCAAAAAAAGATATAATGGAATTAGAAAAGGTACAGAAAAGGATGACAAAAATGATAAAAGGAATGGGACAACTTCCCTATGAGGAAAGGATAAGTGGCTAGGGCTCTTCAGCTTGGAGAAGAGATGGCTCAGAGGGGATATGATAGAGGTCTATAAAATACTGAGTGGTGTGGAAAGGGTAGATGTGAATTGCTTGTTTACTCTTTCCAAAAATACTAGGACTAGGGGGCATGCGATGAAGCTACTATGTAGCAGATTTAAAACAGACCAGAGAAAATATTTATTCATACAACTTATAATTAAACTCCGGAGTTTCATTGCCGGAGAATGTGGTAAAATCAGTTCCTAAAAGAGAAGTCCATAGGCCATTATTGAGACCTGGGTTGACCATTGTAGGAAAACAGGATGGTGGGCTTGATGGATCTTTGGTCTGTCCCAGTATGACAATTCTTATGTTCTCACATTCTTTTTTTCCCCATGAAATTTTAGTAAATTTTTTTTATATACATTAATACAAGAAATGTTCATGTATTAAACTAGCATTCAAACAAATTGCAAACAAAAATGGAAGCACAGCACATACAGTATCTAAATAAGTAATAATATACATCTAAGTATTAATGGGAGGACAATATAAAGAGAACACTGTAATATCAATAATCATGGAGATTTCTAGTCACAATAAGAGGATAAAAGAGACCAAGGGCTCCTTTTACAAAGGCGCGTTAGTGGTTTAACATGCGTAATAGCGCATGCTAAACCGCCGGCCACGCTAGCCATTACCGCCTCCTCTTGAGCAGGCGGTAGTTTTCCGGCTAGCGCTGGGATAGCGCGTGATTAAAAGTCACTAACGCGGCTTCGTAAAAGGAGCCCCAAGTTTTCTGGATAGCTCTAGTGGTTCCCAGCTTATCTGCTATAGCCAATTCACACCTGGGATGAAACAAGCGTGAATTCCACCAAGCCTTGAACATTAAGTAAATGCAAAGTTTTCCAATTTGACAGTATCCATTTTTGAGTGACTGTAAGCAAAATATCAAATAATTTCAAATGCCATCTTGGAATACGGATATCCGGCGAATGAGATTTGAATATAACAATTGAAAAAGATATCTGATTTGAAATGCCAAATATCCTTTGCATAATTATCCAAATATCTTTCCATAAGGAATTAACAAGGGGACATTCATACAACATATGCATCAATGAGCCTGGTAGTTGCTTACAGTTCCAGCATACATTAGATGATACCAACCCCATCACTGAAAGTTTATGCGGAGCCCACACCAACTTATGATACCAAAAATATAAAGATTGGTTAATAGTTTATCTTTTTCAGGGAAGCAAGTACAGGCAACTTTGACCTGTTGACATGAAAGGCATTTTTTTTATATATATATTGTAACCATAAAACAACACTGCATTCTGGCACTAGAATTCTTAATTCTCCTTTGGTTCTTTGGTATATGGGCACAAGGAGGACAGTTTTTAGAGGTATTTGCCCAGGCAGATTGTTCTGGCTGAACACTGTCCACCCAACAGCAGCTAAAAGTACATGTGGACTTCTATAGCATGTGTACTTGTTAGTCGGTTTACAAATTATATTATATCTGCTATTTGAATGCCCAGTCTTCCAATTTCCTAAGATCTGCCTGCAATTTTTTACAATCTGCATGCGTTTTAACAACTTTGAACAGTTTAGTGACTGGCATCCATCTTCTTCCCTCCGCTCCCCCCATAGTCAGGCATCTCTGTCTTCTTCCCTGCCAGCGTCTTTGCCCCACTCTCTTTTCCCCATTTCCCTTTAGCGTCTTCTCCTCACTCTCTCTTCCCCATTTCCTTTCAGCGTCCTTCTTCCCCCCATCTTCCCCATGTCCTGTCAGCGTCCTTCTCTCCCTTCTGTATTCCCCATGTGCTTTCAGCGTCCTTCGCCCCCCTCTGTCTTCCCCATGTCCTTTCAGCGTCCTTCTCCACCCCTGTCTTCCCCAGTGCTTTCAGGGTCCTTCTCCCCCCTCAGTTTTACCCATTTCCCTTAAGTATCTTTTCCTCTCCACTCCACCTTTCCTCCCTTTCTCCCTCCCTGCCCCTCACCTTCGTGGCGCTTCCCTGCCTGACCGACAACAGGCCTGGTCCAACAAACCTCCCTGCCCTGTGGCCACGAGTCTAAATTACCTTCTTACAGCAGCTGGAGTATTGAAGCTCCGCTCCCCCCCCCCCAGATCAGGGGAGGACAAAAGCATGCAGTGATTTGATTTTCAGACCCTCCCCCCTCTGATTGGTTGTCAACAGAAATAATGATTCCAGAGTGCAAAATGCATGTTGTCACTTTATCTGTGGATAGGGTTACCATACATCTGGATTTCTTTAGACAAGTCCCCTGGGGTCCAGATGGCTTTTCATAACCCAGCACTTTGTCCAGGTTTTGAAAAGCTGTGTCGGGCAGGGAGGAAGTCCGTGCATGTGCGGACGCTATGAGATGAAGTAATGCGCACGCGTGTGTCCATGTGACATCATCACGTAGCGTCCGCCGACAAGGCAGGCAGCATGGGCGGGGCTAGGGTGGGCTTGGAGGCAGGATTAGGGCAGGGGTGGGCATAATTAGGTGGGCCTGGGGGAGGGGCTAGGGGAGTCCAGATTTTCCGAAAGGAAAATCTGGCAACCCTATCTGTGGAAAATGTGTGGACCATTTTCAGAGGGATGATATTTGAGCTGTTTCACTTTGAAATTTAGCTGCAAAATTCACTTATACTGAAATGCCTGTGTACTTGGCTACAACTGCCCTCACAATGCTATGCAGATATCAGATAAAAAGTTGTGGTTTTTTTAAATTATTTATTTATATAGTTTTATATTTTCATCAAGCATAACACTCTTGACAAAGGATGAGAATAGGATTGCAGAAAGGATTGCAGAATGGCTGATGTATGAGTCCCAATGTTAGCACAGATAGGAAATAAAAATTTAACATATGCATATGCATAAATGTATTAGAAATACAAACAGCTATTTAGTCCACAAATAATGGATTCAAGACAGGGAAATAAAAAAATAATAATACATTCCATTGTAATAAGAAAATTATCCTAAATAGAGTAACAGCAATGGTTATCCACGCTACAGCCGATAGTCAGGTCATAAATCAATGGACTAAACCGACCCTTCCTTTGGTCCTAAAAAATTCTATTAATTGTTTAAGCTCAAAAAAAAAAAGAAAATTTTTATTTGGATAGGAAATAAAACATTTCGCTGGAAACTTTAACAAAAAAGTAGCTCCGAGGGCTAGGGCTCTGGGCCACAAGGCCAAGAACTCTAAACTAAACTAATCTAAACCTTAAGTTTATATACTGCATCATCTCCACGGATGTGGAGCTCGGCACGGTTTACAAGAACTTAAAATATAGGAAGAGAAGGAAAAAAAAGGTTTACATGAACTTATATATAGAAGAGAAGAGTAAGGGGGGATAGAATTACATTTTAGTGAAAAGCCAGGTTTTCAGTTGCTTGTGGAATAATTGGAGAGAGCCCAGGTTCCGCAGCGGGGTAGTAAGGTCATTCCAAAGACCTGTGATTCTGAAGAGAAGGGATTTTCCCAGTTTGCCTGCATAGCGAATACCGTGTAGAGAGGGGAAGGATAGTGTATACCTTTGGGCAGGTCTGGTAGAGTCAGGACGCCTCTGAGTTTTTTGTGATAAATCTGGGAAAATCCTAACATTTGAGCCCAAAAATTTATCATTTAAATGGCAGAAATATGAACGTACAACATATTCCCTATCACTTTCCAGAGCTAGAGTCAGCAAAAGAATAGTTCTATCTGTAATCACCTCAAGAGAACTCTCCAAAAATAAAGACAAATCTACATTATAGGACAATGTAGAAAAAAAGTTTAGGAATGAATCCAAATCACATATCTTATGCAACTTAACCATCAAGAATTCTAAGGATATCACAATCTCTCTTTGCCTGTTTCTTTGGTCTCCAACCTGATCAATCTCTTTTGCTACTATTAATGGCAGGTTGTGGGGGAGGGGTGTCTAAGGCCTTGGCTCATGGCTGTTTTTCCACTCCAGTTTAATTCTATTTTCCCTCCCCTCTGTGCTAGCTATCACAATAAGAATAGTTGAAGATGTTGAAGACTCACTCATTTGAAAAATCTCCTTGCTCCCACTCAGACACATTTCTCTTATTCCACTAACTAGTTTTCTCATTTTTTCACGTTATGCCTTTCAACTACCAGTCTATCCTGGACCCATTCCTCTCCCTCATTGTACCAGTCACTTTGCACCTCCCCCCCCTCAAGGTCATGTTTCCAGCAGTGGCTTGAAGAGCAGCAGCAAGGTCTTGGCATTAAACCTCTGTCACATGCATTCTTCTTCATCAGGAAGGCCCTAAACTTTCCATCATGGCATAATATGTCTTATCCTCACAAAAAAGTAGCATTCTTAAAGTATATTATCCCTGGCAGAAGGAAACTCCACTTTTATAATCCCATGTCTGTAGTCATGGTTCATCGCTAACTCCAAGTTCCAAATGTAATTTATCACCACTAGTATCCGATATCTCACTATGAGGAGACCTCAGCCCCACCACTCCACCGCTGTAAACCATTCAAAAGCGGGAAGAATCACGTGGTGCCTTTCATCATTGGTCTCAACATGTAAATATAGCTTTGTTGATTAAATCATTTAAATAGTATGAGAAAATATACTTATATGTACATATAAATATTAATATAAAGCACTTAGCTCAGCCTTAGAACGGGATGCCCGTGATAAATTACATTTGGAGCTTGGAGTTAGCGACAAATATTTTTGATACAGCTCCTGATTGAGGTATTCAATAGTATTGCCATTTGTTCTGCTTTATGTAGTCATGGTTCAGGCATCTTCCCGCTATTACACTAACAATAGATGGTCTCCCTCTTTACAAATTGTGCTGTCATATTAATACACACTATTGTTAACCACGGGGCTCCTCCTCCAGTGCTGTGATAGCCAATTAATTTCAATAACAATGCTTCCAGCACAAATCAGGAAAAATATTAGAGTTAGCAGTGAAGGTGTCAGTAGTAAAAGCGTTTAGATTTTTAATAAGTAAGAACACTTTATTTGTAACACATTGTCTGTGGTACCTTCCTTGCTATACAATATATATATATATATTTTTTTTTTTTAAATTTTTTTTTTACTTTCACAGGATTAAAAGTAAAACCTACTGAGATGCAACCTCCCATTTACAGGGTGTCAATGATCTGTCACATAAGCTTAAAATAATTGGTATCATAGGAGAAAGCAACATTAAAGAACAATCGTCCCTGTGATATAATCCACAGGCATATGTTCAAAAAGGCAGATGATAATGAAGGCACTGTGCCTTTTTCCTAGCAAGCAAAAGCAGTAAAGAAAAAAATAAAAGCCCAATGCTGCTGGAGACAGAATTTAGCACTACAATTACTAGAGCAAGCGATTCTAAACCAAAGCAACATTTCCTGCCGCTAGATAACAATAATGCTTTAATTGATAGAAAAAAAAACACACAAATGCTTAAGCTTTAAATTACTGGACTAATAGTCAATATTAACAGTTGCCCTGAAGTCTTACTTCATTTTGGTTGAAGAGTGGAGAGAGTATTGGGATATTGTTAAGTTGCTTTCTTTCAGTTGTCGGACAATAAAAATTTCTGGGCCAACAACAGCAATAACAAAATGTTTGCCAAAGGCCTGAAAAAAGATTTCTGTTTGAGGAATAGCCTAACAGACTTCATATGAACATCCTGTGTTCTTCCTACAGACCCGATTCCTAGATTCCTGGAATAGATGCATGCTACTTGGTTCGAGTAGAGAATGACACTGGGACAAATTTGTTCCCATCCCCGCAGGAACTCAGTTTCTCCGTCCAATCCCCGCAAGTTTTGTCACTGTCCCTGTCCCGTTCCTGTAAGCTCTGCCTTAACCGCACAAGCCTTGGACACATGATTTTAAAGTGTTTGAGGCTTGTGCAGATGGGGACGGAGCTTGCAGGAATGGGGCAGGGACAGGAAAAGAACTCGCTGGGATGGAAAAGGAAAATGAGTTCCTGCTTCTGATTCAGAGAAAGCATGTGGCTTCCCCCATATCTGTCTGAATAATAGACTATGGACTTTTCCTCCAGAAAATTGTCCACCTTTCTTACATTAACCACTCTTACCACAACCTTTGGCAATGCTTTCCAGAGCTTAACTTCAATCATATCTCTTTTCCAAGTTGAAAAGCCCTAACCTTTTTAGTCTTTCCTCATTTGAGAGGAGTTCCAACCCCTTTATCATCTTGGTCGCTCTTCTTTAAACCTTTTCTAGTTCTGCTATATCTTTCTTGAGATAAGGTGACCAGAATTGAATGCAATACTCCAAGTGAAGTCACAGCATTGAGCAATACAAAGGCATTATAACATTCTTAGTCTTGTTTGCTGTTTTGGTCGATGCCACATATTGGGTGGAAGGTTTCATTTTATTGTCTATAATGATACCCAGATCTTTTTCTTGGGCGCTAACCCCCAAGGTGGACCCTGGCATCTGGTAACTATGATTTGGATTATTCTTCCCAATGTGCATCACTTTGCATTTGTCCACATTAAATTATATCTGCTGTTTGAATGCCCATTCATCCAATTTCCTAAGATCTGCCTGCAATTTTTTACAATCTGCATGCGTTTTAACAACTTTGAACAGTTTAGTGTCATTTGCAAATTTAATCACCTCACTTGTTCCAGTTTCAAGATCTTTTATAAATAAGTTAAATAGCACCGGTCCCAGTACAGATCTGTGCAGTACTTCCACAAAAACAGCATGGAGAATACTGAACCAAAAATACAAACAAAACTGAAAAAAAAAGAAAGACATACTACACAAAGCAAATAGAAGAAGGATCCCAAGACACAAAAAAGCTATTCCAGTTACTAAAAGAACTCACAGACACCACACCCTATCTGACCAATAACAACTCCCCCCACTACCCTCAGCTACCCTCTTAGCCGCATTCTTCAAAAACAAGATTGCAACTATCAGAGCCATGTTTAATGGAACGCTACCCTCAGAGAAAGAATCAGTTGTAAACAGACGGAACCTGGTCCACTTCTCACCTATACCACTGCCCCCCCATACCTATTGAAAACCTCCGGTACACTATTTCACACCCTACTTCTACAATGGATACAAACTTTACTCACAGATGACCTTTTCCCACAAGACCTCAGCGAAATCATCATAACTCCGATCCTAAAAAACTCCAAAGGAGCAACGGAACAACTATCCAACTACAGACCCATAGCCTCAATTCCACTTTATGTCAAGCTAATGGAAGGCCTCATCGCTAAAACCCTAACCTTATACCTAGAAAACCACAACTTACTCCACCTCACACAGTCTGGCTTCAGAACCAACTACAACACAGAGACTCTATTAGGAACACTCATGGACACCGCTAGACAACACCTCAGATCAGGCAAGAAAATGCTGATCATACAACTAGACCTCTCCGCAGCCTTTGACCTGGTAGACCATGACATCCTTTTACAAACACTAAACTCAATAGGCAATCCTTTTACAAACACTAAAATCACAGGCAAGGTACTATCATGGTTTAAAGGATTCCTACAATCCAGAACTTACAGAGTTAAAACAAAAAAAGAAAAATCAGAACCATGGTCCAACCCCTGCGGAATATCCTAGGGATCACCTCTGTCTCCCACACTCTTCAAACTATACATCGCTTCCCTAAGCATCTACCTAGAGAAACTAGGCCTAACCTCCTACAACTATGCAGATGACATCACCATTCTCCTCCCCTTCGACAACCAGCGACCTCCATGGTAGGCACAATACACAGAACACTTGAAACAGTAGCAACATGGATGAAAGAACACAAACTAAAGCTTAACCCTGACAAAACAAGCTTCATCCTCCTGGAACAGCAAAACTCCAACATTGACAAACCTAGTAATAAACTCGATCTCATACCTCATTCAACCCACGCTAAAACTCCTTGGAGTTCTGATAGACAGAGGCTGTACCATGCAACCACAAATCAACAAAATAATAAAAACATCATTCGCAATTATGAGAAACCTATGACAAGTTCGAAAATTCTTCAACAGAAAACAATTCCAACTCGTGGTACAATCACTAATTACTTTTTATCCAATTTTCACATTCCCTTTCCACATGTTTTTTCCTGCCCCCTCTTCTTCTTTTTTAGATTATGTAAAAGATTAAATATTGTAACTATTCCCTCCCGTTTTCTTTTTTCCTTATGTATCATGTCAGTCTGTTTTGTCTGTTTGTATCAGAATCCAACTTATTGTTGTACTTCGAAAATTCTATTTATTTTAAATAAATTGTTCATCGCTTAGTTTGTAATAAGCGATCAATCAAATGCTAATAAACTTGAAACTTGAAACTTGACTAATCCTAGGCCTAATAGACTACTGCAACATACTATATCTCCCCTGCCCAGCAACCTCGATAAAACAACTATAAACAATACAAAATAAGGCCCTAAGACTTATCTATTCGCTGAAAAAATACGACCACATCACAAAGGCATACCACGACTCACACTGGCTCCCAATACAGGCCAGAGTACACTTCAAATTCCACTGCCTACTATTTAAAGCTATAAATGGAGACAGCCCAACCTACTGGAACTATCGACTAATTCAATACACCTCAACCAGACACTATTCTCAACCACACACTATTCACACACCCACTAACCAAAAATGTCAAAAGAAGAAAACTGTATGACAACCTACTGGCCACCAGAGCAGCGAAACTGGACAGACAACTCACCAATCTGCTGATTTCGACCACAGACTACAAAACCTTCAAAAAAGAAACAAAAACCCTACTCTTAAAAAAATACTTAAACCAATATAACACAACCAGACAAGTCCCAAGCTTCACCTGCAATACTATCTACTCCTTAGCAAATTAGAAATTGTTCAGACTTATATACTTCTTAATGTCATAACAATTCTTATGTAATTTGCCTTGAACCCCAAGGTAATGGCAGAATAGAAATCACCAATGTAATGTAATGTATTTACCCTCCTCCATTGAGAAAAATGGTCATTTAACCTTACCCTCTGTTTTCTGTCCGATAACCAATTCCTAATCCACAATTGAACTTTGCTTCATGAGGAACTTTGTCAAAAGCTTTATGAAAATCTAGAAACACTATATCAACCAGCTCAACTTTATCCACATGTTTATTCACACCTTCAAAGAAGTATAGCAAAATTAGTGAGTCAAGATCTCCCTTGGCTGAACCCATGCTGACTCTGTCCCATTAAATCATATTTGTCTACATGTTCCACAATTTTTTTTATAATTGTTTCTACTATTTTACCCTAATCAATGATCTAGAGAAGGGAATATCTAGTGAGATAATTAAATATGCTAATGACACAAATTTGTTCAAAGTTGTTAAATTGCAAGAAGATTGTGAAAAATTGCAAGAGGCCTTTCTGAGAATGGGAGACTGGGCATCAAAAAAGCAGATGACTTTTAATGTGAACAAGTGCAAAGTAATACATGTGGGAAAGAAGAATCTGAACTATAGCTACATGATGCAAGGTTCCATGTTAGGAGACACTGCCCAGGAAAAAGATCTAAGTGTCATCATTGAGGATAGTTGAAATCCTCAGCTCAATGTGTGGTGGCGGCTAAGAAAGCAAATAGAATGTAAGGCATTATCAGGAAAGCAATGGAAAACAAACATAAGAACAGCCTTACTGTGTCAGACCGATGGCCCATCTAGCCAAGTATCCTGTCTTCACGGAGGCCAATCCAAGTCACAAGTACTTGGCAAAAACTAAAAGATGAAAATGTTATAATGTCCTTGTACCGCTTAATTTACGGACCAAAGAAAAGTGAACACATTAGTCCCTACTACAAACTGCTACACTGGTTGCCAATTGAGGCATGAATCTTATTCAAGTTCTCTTGCTTTTGCTATAAACTGGTGTGGGGAATGGCCCCCAATTATCTATTACCTCACTTCAAACTTTACACACCCACAAGGACAACCAGAAATCGCAACCTCTTTGCCTACCCGAAAATCACAGGTTGCAAATATAGAACCTTTCTGGATAGAACTTTCAAATTTCAAGCTGGTAGACAGCAATCCTGGCTAGGCAACTTCATGGACAGAGCCAGGTTAACCTATGGCGCCTTTCAGAAAGAAAGATTTAATTCCTAGTCAGAAAACGCCCCTCTTTCTTTTTAAAAAGCTCTCACTCTTCATGCTGATACTATGCATCTTCATCTAACGGTATTCTGTTTTCAATGACTGTTCAGTGTCTTCTTCACCAATTGTATTCTGTAATTCGCTGGCTATCCAGCCCCTTTAATGTAACATGTTAAGATTATACTGTAACCCATTAATATATTTTTCTTGCTAATGTGTACTCTATAATCACTGACTGCTCAGTGACATCTTCTCTATTTGTACACTGTAATTCGCTGATTGTTCAGCTCTCTTCACTGTGAACCGCCTAGAAGTCGCAAGATTATGGCGGTATAGAAAAATAAAGTTATTATATTATTATTATTATTACAGCCACACCTCAAATGCTGTGTGCAATTCTGGTCGCCATAGCTCAAAAAAGAAATAGTGGAATTAGAAATAAGGGATGGGATGGCTTCTCTATGAGGAAAGGCTAAAGCAGCTAGGGCTCTTCAGCTTGAAGAGATGGCTCAGAGGTGATATGATAGGGAGAAAATACTGAGTGAAATGGAAAGGGTAGATGTGAATCGCTTGTTTACTCTTTCCAAGAATACTAGGAATAGGGGGCATGCATTGAAGCTACTAAGTAGTAGACTGAAAACAAACCGTAGAAAATTTTTCTTTACACGACTCTGGAATTTGCTTCTGGAGAATGCGGTAAAATCAGTTAGCTTAGCAGGGTTAATAAAGGTTTGGATAATTTCCTAAAGGAGAAGTCCATAGGACTTCCTAGGATAAGCAGCAGAAAATTTGTTTAGATCTTGCTAAGTACTTGGGACCTGGATTGGCCACTGTTGGAAATTCTTATGTTCCTTTTTTGGAGTTTCATGTACTAACAGCATTACACATCTTAGTCAAAGGGCCCCTAAAAGAAAACAATGGGTTCAGATGGGATACATCTGATGGTATTGAAGGAACAGGGAGTTTCTGACTTCTCCACTCTCTGATCTTTTATGATGCTTCATTAGAGTCAGGAGACATAGCATCAGGGCTGTGGAGTCGGAGTCGAGGAGTCGGAGTCGGAGGAAATTTCGGGTACCTGGAGTCGGAGTCAGAAGTACAAAAAACTGAGGAGTCGGAGTCGAAACATTTATCTACTGACTACATTTTTGAACTTGGCATACCAATCGCGAGCGATTCTTTCAGCTATAGCACCCACTATATACACAGCACAAATGTTGCGAGCAGCTTCTGCGGCCTTAGAACCTTGATTAAAAGCAAAAAGAAGGTGGTGTCGAAAATGCTCATTTCTCTCAACTTGACATTCCATTTTAATGATCTGAAAATTAACCAGTGCTGTGGAGTCGGAGTCGGAGTCGAGGAGTCGGAGTCGGAGGAAATTTTGGGTACCTGGAGTCGGAGTCGGAATCTGAAGTACAAAAAACTGAGGAGTCGGAGTCAGAACATTTATCTACCGACTCCACAGCCCTGCATAGCATAACATAATTCAATGCTTTTATACTGAAAATACAGTACCTCAGAAATGGTTCACTACAGTTTACATGCATAATATTAAAACAGAACAATTAAGTGACCTGAATAAGTTTTTGAAATAAAAAAAAGACAGCTGGAGTAAGGCAGATGTGGTCTAAGTAACGGGGAGGTTGGGAACTACAGGCTAGTTAGTCTGACTTCAATGGTAAATAAATTAATGTACACTCTTCTAAAACAAAGGATAGTCCAGTTTCTGGATTCCAGTGGATCCACAGGATTTGATACAGCATGGTTTTACTGGAGGCAGTTCTTGTCAATAGAATCTGATTAATGTTTTTGACTTTGTTTAGAGTTGGGTTGAAGGAGAGTACTAGATCTGGCGTATTTAGATTTCAAACCACAAAACATCTACTTCTTAACCTACATCAAGATAGATGGCAGATTTACCGTATTTATATATATGAACTTAACTTTAAAACTGAGATAAGGACTTCAGATTTATTCACTTTAACAAGTGCATTAGTCACTTACCATGAGTGGAATTATAGTAAACAACCCCAGGTCATTTTATAAAAAACTCTGCTATCGCTTGATGAATATTTGTTATTATTGAATTTAAACACCAGTGAAAGTGAAGCAAATTCAAGCCTCTAAGTGTTAATAAAAAGTCTCCAAAACATATATGCATCATAAAAAGTTTTTACTTAACTTTCTCAGCAGCCATTCCAGACATTGTGGTTAAAGTTCCCTGCCGACAATTGCTACCGTCTCGCCTGGGATAGGCTGCTTCAGGGCAAGACCTTTTAAAATTGCATTAATAATTGCTGTTCTCTCTCGCAGTTGTTAATTTATATATTCAACTCTCATGATGCTAAAGTACTCTTTAAAATTTATTTTCAGTCAACACCGCTGTAACAGCAATTGAAAAGCTAGATAAAACAAAGGTTTAAGTGCAGTAAAAGAGTCATTATAATGCCCTGCTACTTTTGAAATTTCTTTCAGTGAAGGCCGCTGTAATTAAAGATTGAAAAGCCATATGACATAAAGCTTATTTGCAGCACGAAGTGAAAGCAACAGCATGCTATGAAATAAAAAAAATAAACACCCCACAAAACACAAAACAACTAGAGACAGAACAGATGCTGTAAGGATTAGTTCTTGATCAAGTTCTTTTTATCATTTTTGTAAGTGATACTGTGGAAGGGCTGTTAGGTAAGGTTTGCCTCTTTACTACGACTATTATTTCTAGAGTGCTACCAGACATACACAGCTCTGTACAGGGTCACAAAGTAGACAGTCCCTGCTCGAATGAGCTTACAATCGAAACAATCAAGACTGCACATGATGGCAACATTTTGTAAAGATAAAACCGACACCTGCCTTGGCCCATGCCTGTCTCTTGTCCCACCCCATGTCCCGTCCCTAGTCCCTTGCCACACTCACTGTTGTACCCTTCTCCACCCCATTGCTCCACAACCAACTGTCCACTAGGGTTGCCATCGCAAGAGAAAAAAAAACTGCCACATATACATATGTTCTATGATTATTTCACAAACTTGGCATAAAGATACGGAGCTCCAGTAACCAAACCTACTACTACTAGTTTCAAGTTTTTAATAATAATAATAACTTTATTTTTCTATACCACCATAGTCAGGCGATTTCTAGGCAGTTCACATTGAAAGAAGGCTGAACAGTCAGCAAATGATAAGGAGCCTAAAATAGAAAAGTTACATAAACAAGGTACATACTAATTTAAGTTCCATGGGTAAAGAATACATGAAAATTGGAGCTTCCTGGGAGATTGAATAGCGTTTACGGGGGGGGGGGGGTTTGTTTAAGTTTAAGGGCGGTCTGTTTTAGTCAATGAATTTGTCGAATAGGGCGGTTTTTATTGCTTTTCGGAATGCATTGTAAGTCAGTTTGGGTTCATTTATGCAGTTTCGCAACCAGACTTGATGTCTATTCGCTTGGAACATGAAGGTTCTATCCAGGAAGGATTTGTATCTGCAGCCTGGGATCTTTGGATAGGCAAAGATGTTTTTGTTTCTGGTAGTTTGTGTGGGCTTGTGCAGAACGAAGTGAGTTTGCAGGTAGGAAGGTGCTAGTCCCCAGACTTGTTTGAAACAGATACATGCAAATTTGAATAGTATTTGCGCTTCTATTGGTAACCAGTGTAGTTTTTTGTAGTAGGAGCTGATGTGGTCTTTTAAGTTTATTAAAAATTTGATATACCACCTTATCATTTATTTCAAGATATTTATACATTTTAAAGTAGGGTTAAAAACAGATAATACAATTTAACATAACTTTAACAAAATTAACATACACAATTAGACAAAAAAACAACAACTAACATACACGACTGGACAGACGGGCACAAATGGAATAAAGGGGAGAACTACAATGGTTAAGGAGAGCCCGAGAGCTCGTCTCGATGGGTGGCTGTAACACGGGGATGAGGGCCCGCGCGGCCTCCCATCGAGACGAGCGCTCCGCGCGAGGGGAGGGGGAGGGTAGGGTGCAGGAGGCAGCATAGGATAGGCAGGTTTAAAATTCCCGCTGCGGGGCTGCCTCCTGATAGGATAGGGGGAGCCGGGCGGAGCTGATAAAGCCGGGACCTCGGAGGACCCGGTCTCTTCCTGGGTCCTCCGAGGCGGCTTTTTCCTGCCCACCCTCCCGCCCTCTCGTTGTCTGGGTTGGTAGGTGACAGAGTTTCGGTAGGCGGTTATCCCGAGCTACGGTATGGTACAGCTCATCAGGAGATGAGCGGGGGGGGCCGGCAGGGAGTCGTGCCCGGGTTCTGGTTCTATGGTTAAAGGGGCATGTTGGGACATGCCACCCCCCAGAACCTTGCTGGCATGGCAGGATCGGGGGCCGAATATTATTGGTATTGGTTAAGGTGTAGCTCGGGAGAACTGTTTTGTTATGTAAATGTTAAATTAATGGTTTATTAATAAACAGAGCTGCGGCTGTTTATCCATATACATGAGTTGTGTTGTTATTGGAAGGGAAGTTTAAGTGTGGGTGGGGCGGGGGAGAGAGAGCGGGCTAATACATATCCCGCTGTTAAAGAAAAAGAAGGTATAAAGGGTGGGATTAAAAACAAATAAGTCCAATACGAGTGGACTCATAAAAGATTAAAAAAATGTTAAAATCCTTAAAAGGACACTCACATTTGAAAGGCATCTTTGAAAAAGAATGTCTTAAGAAAAGATTTAAATTTCTCAAGGTTAGTTATCTCTCTTAATGCATTTGGTACCAAGTTCCAGAGGGATGGGGCAACTACTGAAAAGATGGTTCAGGGATGGGATTGCTAATAAATTTTGCTCCGAGGAGCAAAGAAAACGCGATGTAGCGTACGGTATCAAAAATGTATCAATGAATTCTGGCTGTCCAGTGTTTCTTGTTTTAAAAGTCAATAATAGAGCCTGACATAAGCAGCCGCTGCACATTAAACATGTAAGAGATAATCCCTGCTCCATAGAGCTTACAATCTAATCAAAACAGTCAAAGGAGACAAATAGAGGCTAGGGAATTTCTCACAGAGGAAGTGATAAAACAGACATTAGTAAGAGTTAGGAGTTAATAACAGCAGCCTCAAAAAAGTGGGCTTTTAGCCTAGATTTGAACCCTGCAAAAACAAACATTTCACACATATAGAAAACAAGGCTTAATAAAGCAGCTCTAATTTCCAGAACTCAAATAGCAACAACTTTACCTATGAAAAATCAGCACCTTAGAATACTAATATTGTCCTAACTGGAAAGTCAAACTGCTACAGCTTCCTACCTAGAAAATAAAAACATACTGTGTCAGACTGATGGTCCCTCTAGTCCAGTATCCTGCTTCCAGCAGTGGAAAATCCAAGTCACAAGTACCTGGCAGAATCCCAAAGAGTAGCAACATTCTAGGCAATTGAGCCCTGTTAATTTCTCTTCTTCCCCCAATGCCCCCTTTTTCCCCCAACACAACTACAGATCCCAAAAGCTAGGTCCCATGATAGCTTTAACCTAGCACTACTCTGGAAGTCCCAATTATTACACCGTTGTCCTTATCTAAAGAGTCAGAACTGTTTAACACTTTCTTCGTTCCAATTATGTTTGGTTAATACCATTTTTTAAAATAGGATAACAGAAATATAGCCCCATTTGACAGTTTCAACCATGATACAAAATGCACAGAAATCTGATAAAGTAAGGGATAGGGACACACGAGAAAAGATGGAACAGAGAGAGGCCTTAATATACCCAATCCAATTTCTCAGTAGGAAGGGTGCCCTGCTCACTGCTGAAACCAGAATTTAGTTCTGTGCTCTATAGACTTCCGGCACTTTCCAAGCAGATAACTACACCTACATAAGTACTGTACAGAACAGGATGCAAAGGCATGAAACCTGCAGATAAAACATTACAAACAGAAGATGAAGTGAATTTGCCACCATTTGTACATCCTCTTGAGACAGACTGTTTTTGATCAAAACAGAAGCTGGGATACCTTGAATTTCACTTTGTTCCCTTCTTTACAATGGCATTTCCCAGGGGCTGATGATTAAACGTTCTTGAGATGACACTTTTCTCCTAGTGCCCTCCAGCAGTTTGCACTGGTGTTATCTCATTTTTCTAAAGTCAGTAGAATCCCTTCCTCCTTCCCAGTCCTGACAATGAGTCGAAGGCAGTGCTAAACACGCACGGCTTCCAGTTGTCCTGTTGCTTCTCTTTGCTTGGTTCCACCTTTTTAAATGCAATTTCTTGCTTGTGGGACCAAATGGAGAGAAGCACCAGGACAGCCAGAAGCATAGCATGTTTAGCGCTGCCTATGACTCATTGGTTTCTAGGACCAGGAGGGGGGGAAGAGATGCCGCTGGAGCCAGTGGTGGGAGAGAAAGGAATGTTGCTACACTGTGGGGTAGAGAGCTTAGAGAAACAATCAAACAAAAAAGGCTTTTTGAGTGCTACTGGTTTTAAGGGGGTCTACTGGCAGCCGGCCTGAGGTTTGTAAAACTGACCAGGCTGGCAGCCCTCCCTGCATGATATGGATAACATGAGGGATCTAGCAAAACTTGAAGAAAGTTTGTGCTGGGGTATACTGTATAACCTGCAGAAAGAAGAGTCCCTTGCCTTGGGATGTAAGCAGAGAACACCAAAGAAAGACAAGGGGGATGTTTAAACAACTAAAACAAGTCTTTATTAGAAACCCTACGGTTTCTAATAAAGACTTGTTTTGGTTGTTAAGACATCCCTCTTGCCTTTCTTTGTTGTTTTCGGGATATACAGTATATCTTGTCATGAGGAAGGGAGGTTCCCCATAACTTAACCCCCAGAAAGACGTGGGAGTAATTGTAGCCTTGTTGTTGTTGGGTGCTACTAGTCAATAAGACTAGGTGGGTGGTGACAGGGATAGGCTGCCCAATATTAGCAATACTAACCCACTAATTAGCTTGTTGTTCAATTAAACTGCATGTGCAAATTGGGTATGTGCCCAAATTTGTTTGCGCAGTTTTCAGCGCTTTTTATAGAATTAGGGTGATAACACACGTCAATTTTAGTGTCTAATTTATAGAAGTTACCTTTACACATGTATTGATTGTCACCATTTCTACAGGTAACAGCGTTGAATATATAGGAAATATTTAAATGCTATATGTAATGATTAAAAAGGATGCCGACGGTAGGGTTTAAATATTGACCCATCTTTATGAAGCCAAAACAGCTAAAATCTTCATCCCTAACAACACATAATAGTAAGAGCTAAAGAGCATTGTTTAGGAACCATAATGTTGAATAAACAGTCCAGCTCTCAATTTCTTTTTATATTGTAGATGGTTATTGATTTCTTTCAGCTCTGGGGAGAAAGTGTTCCACAGAGTGGGTACATAATAAGCAAAACAGTCAAATGGGTTGACATTAAATATACCCCTGTTAAAGAAGGTAATTGTAAAGGTCTCTGTTGAGAAGACCTTAGCTGACAGCCAAGCCAAATACTTCACCAAATATCATGGTATATCTATAGAAGACATTAAAACTAGCGTTTAATGGAAGCCAATGTAAATTACAGAGGACAGTAGTGGTATGATTATATTATTTAGCTCCATTTATTATGTCCCTACTCGAGGGCCGCTATCCAGTCGGGTTTTCAGGATTTCCCCAATGAATATATATGAGATCTATTTGCATGAACTGCTTTCATTGTATGCTAAAAGATCTCATGCATATTCATTGGGGAAATCCTGAAAACCTGACTGGATTGTGGCCCTCGAGGAACGACTTTGACACCTGTAGCTGCAGAGTTCTGAATCAGTGAAAAGTCCTTCAAAATTTGGCATCTAGTATGCCTTGGTATGGGAGTATTACAGTAATTTAATTTACTAGTCACTGTGGCTTTCAGATGCTGTACCTTGCACAAAAAATAAAATCATAAGTGTTCAAATGATCTGATGAATAATTATGGGGTCCTTTTATTAAGGTGCGCTAACCGATTTAGCGTGTGCTAAAGATTAGCACGCGCTAAATGCTAAGGCGCAGTTATTGCATTCCACTTGAAAAGAATCGATTGGTTGTGTCACACCCTGAGGCAGCAGAATTGTGAAACGTTGGCACTTATAAACAATCGGAATCTATACAAAAAATAAAAATTCCCTCTCCCATCCTTCATTACCATCAGGAATAATATCAAACCAAAATTGAGAGAGAACTTTGCAGCAGAGAGAAGTGATTCATAGTAGATCCGGGGTCAGCCTCATGGGTCAGATGCCTGGGAGATGTGCTGATTGGGATTTAGGGGTGCTGGGCAGAAGTGATCAGAGAGGTGCAGGTGGAGGTGGGAGATAGTGATGCCTTACTGAAATTCACATGAAACGTTAATTAATGTTTTTAATCATTTTTGCATTGAGTTTTAATGGCATTTTCAATTAAAACACTAAATAAGATCAATTAAACCAAATTTTAGTTAGGCATGGAGGAGTAGCCTAATAGTTAGTGGAGCAGCCTGAGAATCTGGGTAACTGGGTTCGATTCTCACTGCAGCACATCTGTCCATTTAAAAAAAGAAAAAAGGAAAAAAAGAAAATAGGTTTCATGCCCCGAACAATTGAATGGCAGGAGGCTGCTTTCTGGGCTTCCCCTGCCTCTCAGCTGCTCAGGCTTCCCTTTGCCAGCTTTGCGCATGTGTGAGAGTCACTCTCACACTGATCAATCGGACGAGAGAAATGGGGATTACAATGAACCTCAGCGCAAATCATTTGCAAGCAATCTTTTTAGTACATTGATCGCTCTTCTACAATTGGCCAGCAGTGATCCAGTCGGTATTAACAATTATGTTTAGTGCATCCAGGCCACAGTCCATATATATATATATATATAGCATTTGTATTTTTACAGGTTGGACCAGGGAGAGAGCTAAGCTCATCTCAAGGGGCTTAGTTAAGTTTCCCCGACCATGTGCCCAAGGCCCCGCCCCCAGGAGGGACCTAAGGCTCCCGGGCCTATTCTGATTGGCCCTGGCGCCTTAGGCCCCACCAGTAGGCAGAGCTTTGGGACGGATGGGCCAATCTGGCCTCATTCCGTCGTTGGCTGCCTGCCGGACAGGCGGGTTTGGCTCCCATCTGTCCGGCCAACTACACAAAGGTACAGGGAAGGGGGGTGGGGGTGTTGTGGGGGGTCGGCCAGAGGGGTCGCGGGTCGGCTGGGGGGGCGGTCGGAGGTTCTTGGGGGGGCGGTCGTTGGGGGGAGGGGGGTTTGCGTCGAGGGCAGGAGGGCCTGGGATCCTCCTGCTCGTAATGTAGTGCGGGGTAGGGGGTCGCCGTGGCCAGGAGGGTTTGGGCTCTCTCCTGGCCCGATATTGTCAGGGAGTTGGGGAGTCGATGGGGCAAGAGGGCTTGGGTTCCCTTTTGCCCCGATCGTATCGGGGGGAGCAAGAGGGCTTGAGCTCCCTCTTGCCCCGATCGTGTTGGGGGTGCCGCGGTTGGCTGGGGCAAGAGGGCTTGAGCTCCCTCTTGCCCCGATCGTGTCAGGGGTGCCGCGGTTGGCTGGGGCAAGAGGGCTTGAGCTCCCTCTTGCCCCGATCGTGTCGGGGAGTCGGCGGGGCAAGAGGGCTTGACGTTAGAGAAAGGGCGAACCGCTGGAAGAGGAAGCAGCACAGGCGCAGGGCTCACGGAAGGGTCGGGACCGCCAAGAGAAAGCAGCAGGACACCGGTAGGAGCTTCTACATGATGGGGGGGGTCGGGAGGCTGTGGGAGTGCGAGCGGTCCTTCAGGGTGGGGGTGGGGGTGCGGGTGGGAGTGCGTGCGAGCGGTCCTTCGGGGTGGGGGTGTGGGTGCGTGCGAGCGGTCCTTCGGGGTGGGGGTGCGAGCGGTCCTGCAGGGGGGGGTAAATCGGACGTCAGGGGGGAACTATGTAAAAAAATGTTTGTACAACGCGCTCACGCGTATAACGCGCAAGGTTATGCACGGTTTGTAAAAACCACGTATAATGCGCGTGTTATATGCGAGAAAATACGGTAATCATATTTCAAAGCGATGAACATAATAAAATTACAGTATTTAGGGAACAATACAATATTTAACATAATTGAGTCCAAAAGGACTATTAACAAACTTAACAAACAGATAAACATAAGGAAAGAAGGTAAGTGAGCTACAAAATATTTAAAAGAAGCAGAACAATCAAGGAAAGTACATAAGGTAGGGGAAATAAAAAATTCCATGATATTATACAACAAAAAAATAATTAGTCAGAAAGCTAGGTAATTAGTTATCAAAAGCATCTTTAAAAAGAAACGTTTTTAAATTACTCTTAAATTTGTCAAGACTGTGCTCCTCTCTCAAATAAATAGGAAGAGAATTCCAAACTTGAGGGGCTGTAACAGAGAACATAAATTCTCGTCTCGTATTAATAATCTTAAGGGAAGGAATCATCAATAAATGCTGTTCATTTGATCGTAACATTCTGTTAGAAGTATAAGAAATTAATAATTTAAAAATAAATGCTGGGATTTTATAAAGTAGGGATTTGAAAGTAAGCAAGCATAATTTGTATGTTATCCGGTGAGATACAGGAAGCCAGTGCGCCTTTCTAAGAAGGGGGGTTACATGATCAAATTTCCTGTTTTTTGTTATGAGTTTAATGGAAGCATTTTGTATAATTTGTAAACGTCTAATTTCACTCTGAGCAATATCCATACTGATGATGTTTGAAGCTCTACGGGGCTCCGTTTCAGAAGAATCCACTTCCTTCATCTGGAGCTAAAGCATAGACCTTGCAAAATCAGAGAAGCTAGTTGAAGCTAGTTGAATCTCAAGGAAAATGGTGCTGAGGATCCATCACAATATTTGAATTACCTTTAATTAAGTACACTATTCAGGTTTCAATTGTGCTCTCGCATTATACTTGTTGGTTATAAGAGGAATTT